>NC_139239.1:25123987-25846487 GCF_977018435.1 Lepisma saccharinum
AATACGTTTATTGTAGGTATGCATTTAATACCTACATAACGATATAAAAATAACAGTAATTCTTTAACTTGCTACTTGATTTTGCAATGTATGTATTACGTTATGGAGCAGCAAATTCAAAAGTTAAAAGAAACGGCTTGAAGACTGGTAAAAATGCTTATAGAAGACCATCGCACCCACTGGGGACTACGTTGATAAAGACCATAACGATTATGAGGATGGTTGTAAAAGAAAATGATAATTACTTATTGAACAGCCCTCGTAGAAAGAACGAGATAAGGAAACTGGTTGGAAGAATGAATATTGAAGGAGGAAAGAGATGTTAAAAGGATAGCCAAACAATAGGAAAGGGAGAAATGAACGATAGAGATAAAAAAAACCATTCAGAAGCAGACACCCTTGAGCAAACACCCAACAAAGTTGTCTGCCACGCCACCAAATCCAACACTAAATAAACCTAGAAATTATTTACTAAGATACCTAAAGATCCACGGTTACTTAAGATGTTTCCGAATTCCATAGCCATGTCTTTAACACCAATAATCTTCATGGTCACTCTTTCTATATCCAGATAGTCCGTTTCTAGCCTTGTAACAAGTTTTCCGGTGTAGTTGACTGTGTACCGGAAGTTCCCTGTTAATGGAAGACAAAATAATCAGTGTGGCAAATGCACAGAGGAAAAAGGTACTCAAATAGGCAAAAAGGAACTGTAAAGGGCGATCATATGTATCAAAAATTAAGACAGCACTCTAAATTTTATTGTTATTGGTATTATTATTATTTAACCCCCAAGATAGAGTCCTCCCCAGCCAGTATCGTAGTGGTAACTCTGTCTTGTAATCAAAGTGATCCGGATTCGATATCCGGTAGAGACACATAGTGGTTCCGATCCCACTTTAGACTGCAGGTGCAGTCTCGATTAGCTTGTCTGTGGATAAATTGACTTAAAGCAAGAGTTGCAGAATGTAGTGAGTGTATGGATTTACCGTATACAGGGTGTCTCATAAGTAATAGCGCAAACTGACACAGGTGAAAGTACACGATAATAGAAGCAAAGTCATGGCTCTGGAAACGAGCCGTTTTTCGAGATAATCGCGAATGTGTGATTACAAGCCGCCACTGACTTCATTGTTTGTAAACGTCGCCCTAGTTGGTAAAATGCAATAGTGTGTGCGAATGTGTGGTTAGAAGCCGTCCTTGATTGTATTTTGTAAACACCGAGTGCTTTAAAGAACATTTCCGTATTTTTGGTATTTTGCCAACTAGGACGACGTTTACAAACAATGAAGTCAGTGGCGGCTTGTAATCACACATTCGCGATTATCTCGAAAACGGCTCGTCTCCAGACCCATGTTTACTGAGACTTTTTGGCTTCTATTATCGTGTACTTTCACCTGTGTCAGTTTGTGCTATTACTTTTGGGACACCCTGTATACACCAATGGATGACATATTCCAAGGGTGTATCCAGAAAAAATTGAGTATTTACATGGTCATAATATTCATTTACATTCATAGTTTTCTTAACTTATTGATATTTTTTATCTTACTTCGCTTTTTTGCCACTTTGGCAAATCGCGAAGATACTGGATGAAGTTGATGGATACCCTTGCCCAGGCGGAATTCGAACCCGAGAACCCCTTGATTGGTTACGCGCTGTGCTGACCACTCCGCCACGGAACATACGCATTGTGCGTGTATTGTTATTATTTATTGACTTCATCACACGCAATTTCTAAGATAGACGCGTGTGAAAATCTCGAATTCTACACGTTACTTCTCCCTGCAATTATTATATTCGCATTTCTGGAATGACTATAGCCATTTCCAAGAAATGTACGACAATTATAGTGCACAAAGAAACCGTCGAGAATTAAGTACTTTTTAATACGCGACGTTGTCCACTGTTTTGGGATCAAGAAAAGAAAATGATTTTCCGAAATCGGAGGTCGGGATAGGGACCCCAACCCCCGGATCTCTGTACTTCGCAAGGACTTCAAATGTGTGATTAAACTTTCTCGGTCACTCTCAGGGCAAAGTTAAATTTGTTTTCATTTACTTTGCGCAAGGTGAGATTATCCAACTACAGTATATCGCACTGTTTGGAAGTAACTAGTCACTTGTAACTCAGTTACAAGTAATAGTTACTTTTTGTGGAATTCTAACTGTAACTAGTTACTTTTAAAAATAAGTAACCGTAACTGTAACATAATTACTTTTTTCAATAGAAGTAACGGTGCAAACAGTTATTTTTACGGTTGCTTTACAACAATATGTAACGTGGTGCAAAAGGTAAATTTGACTACTCTGTTTCCAATTGTGTGTCTTCTCTGGATGTTAAGGTGAAAGGATTTCTGTGAAATCGCCTAAGGCAAGCAAGCTAAACGCAATGAAAATAGGCGGCTGTGCGGATTTACGTGAATGAATCTTTGATAGAGTAAAATAGTGTGATCGCACGAAGCGTTTACCGAGATGTTCCTCACTATACACCACAATTTTCAGCGCCAGATTTCCACCTGGTGGTGAAATTATGAACTATTATCTTTTTCATGAATATTCCCTTCCCCGTGCTCTCTATAGCCTCTTACCAAGTTTCAGCACAATCCGTTGCTTCGAAAGGCTCTGCGTAGGGCAAAAATTAATTGTGGCCACGACTTCATACTGTAGAAAAGAAATTCGGCAAACCAAGTCTACAATTTATCATCCGTAATTTTAGCTGTTATTTTTGTTACCATAGCAACGTCAATGTTGCCACATACATCAATGTTGCACAACTTATTAGGTAACAAAATATTATCGAACATCTATAAAACATACATTGGAAGTTTAAAAACATGTATGAATGGGACATAATGAATTTTGAAGAAAAATATTACGCGTAGAAGAATTAATTTGTGCTGAAGCAGAGGTAACCCCCCCCCCTCCATTTCTGTCACTTTGACTCAGTATTCGTAAAAAGAAGAATGTGAAATGCAGGAAAAGTCGTCAGTTTTGCATTTCATGTTGTTTACGTCAGTTTACTGCCATTCTTAGCTAATTAGCAAATGACGATGACGTTAATGAATGACGATTAGATGAAATTTGCTACCTGCCTACTTAATGGCTTCCACTATTACCAGATCTCAGTAGACATGCGTTAACTTAAGGCTACGGATTCTATTTACCTGGAACATGCCATTTTAGTACAACATAAATACACTAGATTTGTTACATACCTTTAAAAGACATTTAATTTTAATGTCTAGGACTTTTTCCATATGTGCACTATTATATATAATTAAAATATTATTCCTTATCTCATTAGCAATTTTTATTCTTTCCTTGTACATAATATAGTGTAATATCGTGCATTAGTTTCTTCTAACCTTGAAACTTTTGGTCTGATTTATGTTCAGTTACCTGACATGGAAGTTTCTAAAAATCTCGTGCTGCCATCTGTAGTCATTTGTTTAAGCCTGCTGTTCTAGCGCGTTGTAATAAATTGATGGGACACTCATAGTCAGAACTCCAATGCCTAGAATATCTGAGGCGAAATCTAAAATCGATCACTTAACACACTTTCTTTGTAAAATGAAAACCTGTAAGCCACGTTTCCCTGTTCAGTTACCGGGACATTTTCGCATAATGAAATGCGAAACTAAAATTGCTAAATATTTATTGTAGAGTGCCTCTCCACAAAAAAATCATTCATATATGCAAGAACAAAGAGAGAATACTTTGAAAATCTGAAAGGAATCGTGAATGTCATTTTTGTAGGTTTTTCTAGGTTCACATTAAAATATTTCATAGTTCACGCGGAGCATGGCCCCATTACCCCTTCAGGGTATCGATGCGTCACCCAAGATTCGAACCAGGGACTCCTGGCATCGTAGCAAACTGGACTTACCACAAAAACGGCAAAATGTACTACTATCTAATACGAAAATCCCTGCACCTGCCACAGAATACAGTGTAGTTGGCCGTTTAGATAAAAATTCAACTCCATCTACAGGGTGTCCAAAAAGTCACGCAACCAAGTTTTTGAACGTACGTTACGTACCTTTTGTACAAAAAGCGATAGAGACATGGATATTAACTTTATCTACGTGGATATTTTTCAAACATTAGATAAGAAAAATCATGCTGTACATGAATTTTCAGTACTGGAAAGTTACTGTGGTAAAAAAAAAAGCACCACGCCATGAAGGCGTATAGGGGGTGTGGGGGTAACGCCCCACACTTTCTTGATCAGGTAGTAAGTGGGGGTGATGTGATCAGCATCACGCCCCTGACCGCCTTTACTCCCCCAAGGTGAAAAGAAAAATTGGTGTTGCTTGAAAAAAGATAATTTTTTAAGCATGTTATCCATTACAGGTAATACATTATGGGGTTAATTATGGCATAGTCACTAAAATGTATGTTACTTTGAAATTACGAGGTGTTCTGGCAACATTGGTTTTGTCAGCGGACAGTACCAGGTGTGCCCGACATCTGGATATGTTATTCAATCAGTGCGCAGATGAAAAGAAGAGATTTGAAATTTAGCGTACAAAAAACTAATCTACATATCTTTTTACCCAGTGTAAGTTTCACAACTCTATCGCTATTTGTACAATACTTACATAAAATTTCGCGTAATTTTTGGGTACACCCTGTATAAGCAATAAATTGGGGAGAATTGCTACATAAAGAAAGCAGGTAATGACAGATAAATATACTTGACTTTTAGTACTATTATGTCGAAGATATTTTTGTCGGTCGAACTCCACCCCTCCCTGCCTTTCATATCACTCCCTTGACAACCTTTCTCCTCCACACTATGAAAATAAAGCTTAATTTGTACAAAGAATGATCGTACTTACAGAACGTGACGTTGCATTTGCCCTCCCCGCTGACAGGAACTAAGAATATTCGTCCGCTGCTTTTGTAGTTGCCTGCAAAGTTCAACACAGGGATCCTCAGCTCCAAATCTATTTTGTAGTTCTTCAAGTCCACTCTGAAAGAATGTAAGAGCAACGTCCGTGACAGTGAGACAGAACACAATAGTAATGGCGGGTTAGAAATAAATTGTCAGAGGAAATATAAAAGTTTCAAAGGGAAACTCTTAATTAAAAAATCGAAAGCGGAAAAATTGTGTGAATAAAAACGAGTCACGTGAGATAGAAGGGAAAGAGAAATAAAGTATGTGTGCGTGAGAGAGAGAACGAAAGAAAAAGATAGAGAGAGCAAAGAGCGAAAGAAACAGAGAGAGAGAAAGAGTGAAAGAAACAGAGAGAGAGAGAGAGAGAAAGAGCGAAAGAAACAGAGAGAGAAATAGCGAAAGAAAAAGATAGAGAGAGAGAAAAGAGCGAAAGAAAAAGATAGAGAGAGAGCGAAAGAAAAAGAGAGAGATGGAAAGAGCAAATGAAAGAGAGAGAGAGAGAGAGAAAGAGAAATAGCGAAAGAAACAGAGAGAGAGAGAGAGCGCGAAAGAAACAGACAGAGAGATGGAAAGAGCAAAAGAAAGAGAGGGAGAGAAATAGCGAAAGAAACAGAGAGAGAGAGAGAGAGAGAGATAGCGAAAGAAACAGAGAGAGATAGAGAGAGAAAAGAGCGAAAGGAACAGAGAGAGAGAGAGCGCGAGAGAAACAGAGAGATAGAAAGAGCAAAAGAAACAGAGAGATAGAAAGAGCGAAAGAAAAAGATAGAGAGAGAAAAGAGCGAAAGAAACCGAGAGTGAGAGAGAAAAGAGCGAAAGAAAAAGATAGAGAGAGAAAAGAGCGAGAGAAACAGAGAGAGAGAGAGAGAGACACACAGACAAAGAGAAAGCGAAACACGATAGAAAGAGAAACGGAGAGAAAGATATACAGAAATAACGAAAAACAGAGAGAGATACAAAGCGGAACACGAGAGAAAGGGAAACAGAAAAATGGAGAAACAGATAGAGAAACAGAAAGAAATAAAAAGAGATAAACCTTGAAAGGAAAGGAGAACAGAGACAGAGAAACAGAGGGCGAGAAAAATTAAGGCTTGATTCACATCTACGCTCAACCACCACTAAGGTCACTGTCCCCTGACGCTTCCCTCACGATAAGGGGGTATCCACACTAGCGATCAAGTTTCGCTCCCGTCAAGGTACGATCAACGTGAGTCTTCACAGGGTACACCGATTTTTCTGTATAAAAAGCCTGCCGATTGTGCTAAGTACAATGTTTAAGATATTTTCAACGACGGACTTGTCTGTTACAGTACTGGCATTAATTACAAGATTGATTGATTGATTGATTTAGTTCATTTTACTTCGCGTTTTGTGCTTCTTGGCTAATTTGCGAAGATGAGGATGAGTGATGAAAGGATGAAATTGATGAATGGACATTCACAAACAACCAAGCCCGACCGGGTTTCGAACCCGGGACCCTTGGCGTCGCTTAATTACAAGAAAATAAAGAAGAAAGGGACATCACAAAGAACACCAATGTCCAGTCCGGGATTCGAGTTCGGAGCACCTGGCGTCGTAGCGCGTTGTGCTAACCACTCGGCCACGGATTGATTGATTTAGTTTATTTTACTTCGCTTTTTGTTCCACTTTTGGCTAATTTGCGAAGATGAGGATGAGTGATGATATCATAAAATTGATGAATGAACACTCGCAAACACTCATGCCCAGACCGGGATTCGAACCTGAGACCACTCGGTTACGGAGGTCGGCTATTAAAATATAATACTGTTTATTGATATACTTTCGGTTTGAAATCGGCAAACGTTTATTTGCAGCTACAATGTGCAAAACTGTAAATGTCAACGGTGGTAAACACTACGAGGTTTGGAATGAACATTTTCAGTCTCTGTTTCATATCGACATTGTTGACCATTTCTTTCATCAGAAAGTTTCAGACACAACACGTGACAGATAAACATCAGGTTCTAACCCTAGTTTCAAGGACCCGATTGTTACGCACATCGTGTGAAAAGTCATCTTCCTCGACTAAAAAAAAAAAGGAAAAATTTTGTTTAGTATTCCGAAAAGTAAGAACATGTTCGTCTAGATATCAAGAATTGGGTTTTCCTTTGGCAGAGGGCTGACCAACACCTCATTTCCCTTTGCTCACACACACAAATGACAATTTTGTTGTCCGGAAAAATATGACCGTCAACAGGTCAGCTTCTTGATTTAAGGATTTTAATTCATGCAAAAAAGGTTATTACAACTAGTGTTCATGGATCATATTTGTGATCAGTCCCCTCTTGAATTTCTATCATTGGCTATAATTGTAATTTGGTTGCTTCCTTTACTCGGGTTCATGAAATCGCATATGTTTACCGATGTTATACAAACAGAATTGAGAAAAAAATATTTTGCGATTTTTTTGCGCAATAATCAATTTTATCCATACTCGCCTTTCTCTGTGTCTCAATAGGTCTTTGACTTCAGCCCCCTCATCTTCTACGCACAAAACTGGGTTACATATCCTCTGCGACGGGCTGAAGACTGCTACTGAACCGTGGGTTAAGCGTTACACAAGTTCCCATGAAGGATCAAGCTTCGGCAAAGTCAAGCTCCGCCCCCTCACGCTCCAGCCAAATATTCTTTCCACCTGATCGTGACCGAAGAGCGAGCTGAGCGTGATCGAAGCGAACCTTGATCGGACCACTAGGTGTGAATGCTGCTATTTAAAAATCATTGAACAATATCTGACAGCACCGTGAGAGGAGGCTGATCTGAGCGTTACTTGTTGTAGATGTGAATCAAGCTTAAGAGCAACAATGATTGGGAAAGAAATAATGAAAGGAGAGAGAGAGAGAGCGGGAGGGAGACAGAGAAACAAGGAGAGAAGGAAAAGAAAGAGAATGCAGGAAGGAGACACAGAAACAGGGAGAGAAGGAAAAGAGAGAGAATGCAGGAAGGAGACAGAAACAGGGAGAGAAGGAAAAGAGAGAAAATGCAGGAAAGAGAGAGAAACAGGGAGAGAAGAAAAAGAAAGAGAATGCAGGACGGAGACACAGAAACAGGGAGAGAAGGAAAAGAGAGAATGCAGAAAGGAGACAGAGAAACAGGGAGAGAAGGTAAAGAGAGAGAATGCAGGAAGGAGACAGAGAAACAGGGAGAGAAAGTAAAGAGAGAGAATGCAGGAAGGAGACAGAGAAACACGGAGAGAAGGTAAAGAGAGAGAATTCAGGAAGGAGACAGAGAAACAGGGAGAGAGGGAAATAGAGAGAAACAGAGAAATTGAGAAATACACATAGAGAAAGCGGAGAAACAGAGAGATACAAAAACAACGAGAGAACAGGCGTCTTCTTGGCGCCTGATCGCAGATAACAACAGAGATAGGAAAAAGAACAGATGCAAGTTAAAAGTAGAATAATTGTTATCATTTTTATTAGCTTAAGCCACACAAATGAAGTTGTGTTAAATTATTCAAGTAGACTGAAAGTACGTGATTCTTTTGCGATTTGCGAAAAATGAAAGCCCGATTTTTCATTGCAGAATTTTGGAAAAATAAATACATCTTAAATGCGTGTATCAACCCATAACGTGCAAAATGCAGTTAAGAAACATGGAGAACGTGCTTAAAAATCCGTAAAGAAATACTGAAAATGACCAATGAGTCCTAAATAACACAAAATACCAAAGGAAAACCAAAATTTCTGTTTCTAATGAAAATTAAAGAGATTAGTATTCGTAAACTTTCATAGTCTTGGCTGATTCAGTAATAAAAATTAACAGTTACGTGGTCACATTGTTTGAATTTTTACACTTCTAGTTAATGTATGTACCTTACTTCCTTAACTTCATAATGTTCCATGCCAAATGCCCGAAGATGTTCCAAAAAGAGCCCGATGTTGAAAGATCTGGTTCCACGCTCTATGCTGACGACCTCATTGTACACGTCTGCTATTGAAGGCACGCCGAACTCCTTAATTCCTAGATGAGAAAAATTGTAAGGTAGATAAGCTCTTTTGTTTGCTTAGCCTAGACATTGTTCGTACGGTAATAAAAGCTAAAGCCATGAAAATAGTCCAGTCAAGGTCACGCCATCGATCTACAGTGTTGCCAATTAGCAACAATTTCAACCGACGAAATCAACCGCATACGTACAACGCGTGAAGTGACGACTGAGCAACTTAAAAGAAGTGTGGCAACCCTGGAGGGCAAAGGGGGGGGAGCTCCGACCTTGACTGGTCCTTTTTCGTGGAGAGAGCAATATTGGCCACACTGCTGTGTCTAGCTACACAACTATGGGGAATAATGAAAAATCTATTGATGTTCATCAATTTTAGTGCCTGTCATTCCTCTTCCTGCTTTGAATCCCTTATCCTCTTTTACCTTCCTAATAACGATGTGACACTCATACAGGACACTGAAAAGTATCATTGGATATGTAACAATTTATTATAAAATATTTCATAACACTCAATCAGTAATTGTGAGAAAAATGTGTGCAATGATGAAACGCTATCTTTTTTAAGTACGGGAACTGTTTTTTTCTAAAATATAACCACAGGTAAATTGTTAGGTGGGCACAAGCGCCGTGCGCAGCCCATGTAAGTTGACACCACTGTAAGTTAATAGAAGTAGAAATGCGATGTACTGTCACCGGCAATAAAAAATCCTGAAATACTGGCTTCCCCACAATGCGTTATGTGTATTGCGAAACCCTACGGCGATAGCAGAACTTCCTATTAAAAAGTTTGCTATTGAAGTCGGCTGATGCCCGTAGAATTGGGCAACACTCCGAACGCATTGCAGGGAAGCCAGTATTTCAGGGGACAGGGTGTCCCATTTTTATTGCAAGTGACTGTACAATAAACCAAATCACTGAATCATGATTAAAATTTTCATTTCACATGGATTGCGAAAAGAAGTCCTACAGTATGTGTCAGTGATCTCGTCTTTCATTTTTGACACGGCTTTTCTGAAAATATTTCAGAGCCAAAAAGTCGCCGCTGTTTCTCCTTCACCCACCTCATGTTTCAGAAAGAACCATTCTGTAATCAAGTCACAGTCAAGCATTTCCAATTCCCCATACACGCACGCACGTCATCCCTTTGAAAACTCCACAGCCCTGAAAAGAGCTTGACGTTCGAAACGTACACAGTGCGGTTACGCAGGGAGCAATTTGTCACATTAGACTGGAAGCAAAGCGAAGGATTATCTACCAGGATATAATTGCAGGGCTGCGTACTTGTGGGTGCGCACTCTGACAAGCAGGTAATTATAAAGCTAACAATTATTCATGTCAGGTAGCTTAGCCGGATGATTCTTCCGACTCGAGATGAGGATTAGCTACAGGAGAAGGAATTGACGGTGATTCAATGAATAATAAAGCAAGGAGTGGTACGTTACCCGGTTATGGATTAAATGGAGCTTCTTTTTTTGTATCTTTACTAGGTTGGAGCGAGGTTGGAGGAGCTGATGTACTGGCTATTAAGAAAATTAAACGTCGCATGTGACAAGGAAACTAGTTTCTTGAGTGATTGTATTTTTTTCTTTATTTTTTTTTTGGCCCTAGGTGGAATATTTAGTGAGTACGTGCGTGTGGAGTGGTTCTTGAAGGCTTGGTTGAGGTTTCATAATCTCTCTTTCTCTCCCCTTTTCTCTCTTTCTCTCTCTCTCTCTCTCTCTCTCTCTCTCTGTCCCTTTCTCTTTCTTCTCATCCTCTCTGATTTCCTCTGTCCCACTTCTCTTCCTCTCTTCCAACATCATCCCTAATCTCATTTTCTCTATATTTCACTTTCTCTGTCTCCCCTTTCTCGACCTTTTCATTGTTTTCTCTCTCTCTGTGTGCATGTGTCTGTTTTCTCTTCCTTACCTCTCTCTCTTTTCGTCCCTCCATCCTTCTCTCCCCCTCCCTGTGTGTGTGTCATACTCTGCCTACCAGATGTGCCATTTTCTTGATGATGACTCGTGGCACTGCAAAACAGTTTTCAAACCATCAAATCCCATGTACTTTTCCAAAACCAAATGAAATGACAGTGTAAAAATATTCTTCAAAAACTAACCATGATACTTTTTGCTTAGGAGCTCAACACAATGAATCGGTCGCTATATAAATGGTGAATCTGTGGTAAAATGGTACGTGATGGAATTTCTAAGCAATTTTCCCTGGAATCAACACCCACAAATCTATTGGGGCAGCTGTTGGTTTTGAAACACTTTTTCCATTGCAAGCCTGGTCTTTGCCCGTTGACCAACGCTTAACAGTATAAAAAAAGGAAGGAAATGTTTGATTTCATGTTTCAGTTTTACCTTAAGGATAACCAATAGGAATAAATAATATAAGGCGGGCATAACGGTTGGTGTCTTACCAAAGAATCCAAACTAAGCATCATGTTAGTCCAATATTTGGACCATATGAGGTATTACTATAAAGTATATGTTACACGATCATTGGGTTCAACTCCGCAAAAATAATGTACTGGTATGCAACAATCCTTGCATAAAGAATGCATCTGTTTCAGCTTAGAAAAATAATTAAATTTTCATTTTCGCTTTGTAAATTTGCGTGGCATAATATGTAATTATATGAATTGCACGGAGGGGGAGACAGACATACTGAACCATTGATAACAGGTTTTATAACCGCTCGATCCCCATTCTCTCCATATATATATTTTTTTCAATATCACAGACTTGATGAATTGGATACAATGTTTTGTGTTTGGAGATAATTGAGTTCAGTGGAAAGGTAATGAGGAAAACCGCTCCAATAAAAATTTAGTTCAATCAATTGTTAAACAAGTGGAATCAACCATGAGGCAAGAAATGCATGTTACACACCATGACATTTGAAAATACTAAGATTAGGAGTTTTTGACATTAAAACTACGTTGCCTTATTTCAATCTTCTGTTAGTTTCTCTGCGACACTGTTTGAATTTTAATGCAGTTATATTCATATTTTCTTCCATTTGTGTTGCATTTTATCCCTGTTTGATTTCTGTTTTCTTTTTACTGTAATTCGTTTTTCTATTTCGTTCCCTGCACTCGTTGTCTCCCTCTCCGCACTTTCCCTCATTATCTTTCCCTTTCTCTCCCCTCCACACACATACTCCATGTACACACACATTCTCACTTTCGTGCACACACACTCATACACAAATTACCCTTTCGGTCCTTTTATTTACTATTATTAAATTTACCTTTTTCACTTTAATCTATTTCTTACTGTTCCCCTTATTTATTTCCTGTATATCTCCTTTTTACACGTGATCATTCTGAAATGTGTTTTGTTCCCGAGTTACTAGCTTGATTGATTGATTTGGTTTATATTAGCTAACTTTTCTGACACTCGAAGATGATGATTATTGATGTGATGAAGTTGATAAAGATACACTGGCAATGCCCAGGCCTGGATTCGAACCCGGGACCCCTGACGTCGTAGCGCGCTGTGCTAACCACTCCGCCACGCAGATCGGCGGGTCACTCACTAGCGTTAAATTCTAGTCTCTAGTATTTTGTGCTGCCCTTCATACATTAGATTGTTTGTGGAACTTCTCAATAGTGGAATCACAGATGCTATCTATCGTTTTGTAATCAAAAGCCTCTATGTTCGATTCCTGACTGAATGCGGATCTGATCCGTGTCTTCCCGTTTCGCCCATTCCCCTTTCGCCGAGTACCGAAAAACTTGTTTTATTGACCCAAGTGATAACACGCGCCAGAACGGAAGTACCGTTTCGCCCAGAGGGAATTTTTTAAAGTTGGTTTGAATGTGAAGGGAAATGTGAAAGTAAAAAGCCAACTAATCAGGTGTGTCTTCCAAAGGGGAGCATTGTTGCATTGTTTAATGCATTAATAACAGAAATACAGATACATGTACGTACATAAGAATACACAGTACAAACACAATATCAACAATAGTATTAGCCAGTGTGGTTAGGTTAGGTTACTCGTATAGCTGCGGTGTAAAGAGAAAGGACACGTGGCTCTACACGATTGGGAATTTTTATTTTCACATTTCCCTCTGGGCGAAACGGTACTTCCGTTCTGGCGCGGGTTATTATAACTTAGGCCAATGAAACAAGTTCTTCGGTACTGGGCGAATCGGGCATGAATCATCTGATCCAACTTTAAGCTGTGCGTCCAGTCCTGATTAGCCTATCTGAACAGAAAGTGGACTTTAAACAAACATTTTGTTTGCTGTTAGCTTCTTCATTGTTCATATCACAACGCAGATGTAGCCCAGGGAGAGAACCTGGAAAACGTGTCGCAAATTTCGCGTTAGTGACACACATTCGGGATTCAGGTAAGGACAATGATTCTGCCGTTCATTAAGATGAGAATAAAGATACTGGCGTTGGTTAGCTTACCTCGAAATTTACGTCTGCAATTAATTGCGAGCAGTGGAGGAGGAGAGAGCCGCAAGGGGGCGTAAAGACGCCACGGCGTACCCCTGGCCTTATCGAGGGTTACGGGGTGGTATAATAACCCTTTGGTTTCGAGTAGGTGCAACATTAATCTCGCGCTCTCCTATTGGCCGGTTCCTTATGATCTTTGTTCCGGGTTTGCTCGGCGGGAATTGCATGACCGTCCGGTGCTGCCATCTATTCTTGGCATTACGATAATTGGATAGTGATTTATCCGTGGATTTTATGCGGTCACACTTCGCATATCAAATTATTTCACGGTCGTGCTCCGGTGCTCTCTACGTGTACCCTAATAAAAGAGGTTGTTTTCCGGGAGACGCGAGGAGAGCTCGGAACACGCCTATGCGGGCGCCAATCTTGTCTCCCAGCGGTGTCTGCCCCGCGAACGGGAGATTAAAGGAACAATTTTGCAGGGTGTTTCCTCGTAGTTTGTACCTTACGATGCCAGAGTACTTTTTTCTTTTTTATTGTTGTTACTCGTATCGACTGGTTCTGCAAGGTGCGGGATGTCGGAAGGAAGTAGGCGGGTTGGCGCTAATCGAAAGAGCGTGGCCGTTTAGGAACTCGTGCTGGCAAAACTGCGACCCACAGTGCACTGCGCGATGAAGCGGGAAACTGCTAATTCCCGCCATTTAGGTCCTATCATGGCCTATCGATGATAAAGAGATAAAGATTCTATTGTGGAAGCGCTAGACAGCGCATAATTCGACTTGTGTAGATTAACTTGCTGAGGAAATCTGTCGTTTACAGAGCCCTCTGTGGCGGGCGTGGACATGATGTATCGAGACAAGACAATACGAGATTTGGCAGTGTGCGAGAAGGACTGATTCACTCTTTCCCGTCTCTCTCGAAGGGGAATTTTCATTTCTTGTGCAGAAGCTTATTATAAGCAACAAATATAGCGTGTAAGCTGATAGAAGCCATTAAGCCAAATAACTTTCATCAACATTTTGCGTTTGACGGCTTTTTTCGACGCTAGGAACCGACGAAACACTGAATTTTGTGTTAAATGTATATTGAACCATGTAACATAGGCTCGCAATTGCTACTTTTGAGTTATTATTATGAAGTCCACTTTGTGCACAGATTAGCTAATCTGGAATGAAACGAGAATTTAATATGGGGTCCGAACCACCAAGTACTTTCACCCGGTATCGAACCCTGGTCCCCATTATTACAAGGCGACGACGTTACCACTACGCTAACGGGAAGGCTCACAATTATCATTAGTGAATTGTCTGTGAAGTTACGATAGCCAAAATATACTACTTGCATGTAGCTAAATAATCATAGATATCCGTTTTGGAGAAGAAAATGCATATTAAAGTATTATATTTTAGGAAAAGTTTTCCAATATCATGCAAAGGTTTTGTCCACGTTAGAGTTTACATACTACAATATAGAGCTTGGAGAGATTTCAGTAGACATTACGTAGGTATAATTATTCTTATGAAGAATAATGTACCTACAGTACAGTGCGATACACAGATATTATAGAGCGACCACAAGGATAAAGAACCTTGGACGGAAAGTCCCCGCGCAGCTTTCCCCTCTTCCCTTCAGCTAGGGCCATAAAGAAGCATGGTCCACTCTCCCTCTCCCCTCCTCGCGGGAGTACGGTGCACAGGAGTCGCGGGTCTGCGCAGGTTGTTTTGCTTGTGGTCCCACTATAGCAGGCATGCTGTCCATTGCACTTAATTAGTCAAGAATGGAAACATTCCTAACGAAGAATTGTATTACAATTACACACAATTCCTTAATATCACTTAACGGTAATATAAAACTGAATGAAAACAGTGGACCAGTCGACTGGTAATATTTGTGCAGCCGTGCAATAGACCCTCAGTACTTCCCAAGAGCTTAGTTGAGCTGCATCAGAATTTACCTCTAAGTCGGTGCAGAAGTTAATTTAATTCGCACTACATGAAAACAGTTAAATTTGCTTGTCATGACTTATTGAAGCAAGAATTCTTATTATGTATCTTATGCTATAATTGTTTACATTGTCACCTGCGTGATCGAGCGCGGTTACTAGTCGCCTTACAATCTTCCCACTTAAGGTTCGACCTCCGGCCTCTACACTTGCTGTCTCTGGAGCAAGTTAACGAAAACGAGTCTCTGTGCAAGTGGTGACGCGACACGACTCCACCTATGAACATGTGAGAGAGAACTCGATTGCATGGAGTAGAAAAAGCAACTGCAGTTACTGCTTCGCTTGGCCCACTCGATTTCCCCCCTTCTCTGCCTCTATGCGCGGCCTTCCTCCAGAGATAGTTGGGACAGAGTACACCTAGCTTTCCTTTGTAGGTCTGTCTGCATCAATTTCACGTATCATGATTAGACATCGGATCTTAGGTTTTAACCTATTTTTTCCTTTACAGGTATGTAAGAAATAATAAGTTACGTCAGCGTTTCGTTAAAAAAACGCAACAACTGATGAAGTTTTATAGTGCCTAAAAAACTATTTTGCTTGTTAAAACCTATTTTAGGTTTATGCGCCTAAATCAAGCTTTCAAGGTTTTTATATATATTTTAAAGGTTTTGCAGGATTTTTATGTCGCACAGAGGCATTTGCTTTGTTTGGTCACGAAAAAAAATCAGTGACGAAGTGTTTGAAACAAACTGTCTGTCAATTTCCCTTCCTCCAAGTCCATGGTGATTTTTCAAAGCTCCAAACAAAGCAAAATGTCTGGTGCCACTGTTACCTGTACAATACAAAGTGGTCTGATCTGTGTGGTCTTGCTCACTTTCGTGTCACTTCCGTGCTTTGTGGCATTCATGCCCTGCAAACTAACATTTCAGCATTGAAGTTTGCACCACTGACTATGTTTATCTCTAACGATTATTTTAAGCTTATAAGATGATCCTCACAGACAAAATTGCGGAGTTTAACTGTGGATAACATGAAAAAAGATTGTTTCCTAACTATACGGCGAGGAGTAGATTTTAATAGTAAATTTCCAATGGTACGTTCTGCTATCGCCGTAGGGTTAGGCAACACACATAACGTTATGCAAGATAGTGAGTATTTCAGAATGTAGGTGTCCCATTTTCATTGCCCGTGACTATACCTAATCAGGCATTTTTCAGGAATTTTGAACTATTTTGAGTTTTTTTAATCTACTTCAGGATTTTTCGAACCTAACTTAAGATATTTAGGACCTATTTTATGGTTTTTCAAACCTATTCTAGGATTTTACGATCCTATTTTAGGAAACCTAAAAGCACCCTTTTTAGAACCTAAAAATTCGAGGTCTAATCATGATTCATCACAATCAGGCACAAAAAATCCGGAAAGTGACTCATTTCACGCACTGTTTTGACCACAAGTATAGCCTCACTTACTTCACATACTATTCAGAATTTTAAGTATAATTAGTTCACTTCCGTACATATTCTCTTGATAGAATGCAGTATGGTTGGAACTTTAGTTATAGTCTGTGCTGAAATAACTTTGTAAATAAAAGCAACAGAATTTGAGAAGCATAATCTCTCCTTTCACCTTCCTATCTTATACTTTCTTTTTTCTTTTTGTTTTTTTCTGAGCTATTGTCCCAGGAGGAGGCAAAGCGATTTTTCAACGGCTAATTTAAAGTTTCTTTAAAAAATATCCGTTCTAAATAACTCAGTGAAGGGGTGGCGAGGTATAGGGAACCAGGCGTCTCCTTTGATCTCCAAAAAAGGGGGTTTCCATAAAAAATCGTTATATTATGCACACCCCCTTGTATACCGCGTTTGTTCGTCTCGTCTCTGTAGGAACTGTACCAGGAAAGAGGGTAGGGGTGAAATGGACCCTCCCACCGCACGAAATTTCTAAGTTCTTTGAACAGACTTATAATTAAGAGGGAGGGTTCCCCCTAAAGCCACCCTTTTGTGTAGAACGTGGAAAGATCAGGTTAGAAAGGGAACGGCCCCGTAGTTTCTGAAAATCACCTTATCCGGAGCACCTTCTGCTTTGAAATCAGACACTAATCTCCTAAATGGTGGAAAATTGATTGTTATAACTGTAATATTCCGTGGGGATGCCTCAGAGCGTTCTTTTTTTGATATGTGAAGTTCATCAGTGGGCTATTCTACCTGTTAATTCCCTGGTTGCAGGTGCATGTGTGTTCTTGTAGGGCCTTAGGTTTCGCCAGAACCAAAAGGAATGTTCGAAGTAGATTTAGAGGTGAGGAAACCATACAGGTTTCCTTCTATGCTCTGTCCCGGAGTGTGGAGCATGCGAACGCAAACAAGTCTTCTGCGCAAATAGTGACTCGACCAACGAAAGCGTTAGAGGGAAGGGGATTGCGTGGAGGGGAAAATGTGACTGCAGCCACCAGCAGCTTGCAGCAGCACGGCGCTTCATAAGACGTTATATACACATTTTGATATGCTTTTAAAGAGATACGACGTTCCCAATCAAGCAAATTAGAATTGTCATTACACTTGACTCCGGAAAGGTACTAAAACTTCCCAAAAGGGCAGACAAATAGCATTAAAATATGGGAAATAGGCCCGATAACAGGCACAAAAATAAAAAAGGCATAAAATGGCATGAACCATCAATAATAAAAGATATATCCATGCTGACCTCAGTTAGAAATGATTAGCATAACGCTTTACGTCACCAGGGGTCCCGGGTTCGTTTCCCGGAGAGGGCAGAGGTGTCCTCTGCTGAGTGTCCCTTCATCAATTTCATCCTGATCTTCGCGATTAGGCAAAAGTAGCAGAAAAGCGAAGTAATCTAAATCAATCAATCAACTCATAATATGTGAAACGAATTGCATAATGATTGTATAATTTTTTAATAACCGGAAAGAGTGTTATCTATTTTAGCTCTTTTGTTTATTGAAGCGTTATTATAAGTTCTGTTCGTCAGGGAGGGGGGGTACCTTCTTTCCCCCGTGAATCCGTCCGTGAGGAATAAACAAAAGGACACAAATATTTTTTGCGCTTGGGACAATATTTATTC
This sequence comes from Lepisma saccharinum, assembly GCF_977018435.1. Taxonomy (NCBI): domain Eukaryota; kingdom Metazoa; phylum Arthropoda; class Insecta; order Zygentoma; family Lepismatidae; genus Lepisma; species Lepisma saccharinum. The sequence continues at coordinate 25,142,265 of NC_139239.1, forward strand.
TTCTTTCTAAAGCATTTTACGCAATAATCGTGATAAGCACAAAAAGTCGAAATAGGCAACTACAGGCACTATACGTGGAATCTACATATAACAATTGTAGTACCATGTAACGTACTTCGGTACCGAAAGTCTGCGAATCTGTTTACGGGAACTTTTAGGCATTACACTTGCATTAACGGAAATGTCATTACAGGGAGGATGATTCAATCTGCAACCGCAAGATCGCATCATCGGGCAAAGCTCCTCAAGATGCGTCGCAGACTTCCATCACGAAACTTGTGGCGGTTGCACGAGAAACTAAATATGCTGCATTTAAGGTGGTCTCACTGCAGAACATGGGCTGCTTTTTTCCTCTAAATAGACGAACAAAATTTATATCCCTGAAAGTACGTACCTTCTACTTCCATTTTCCGGTGTTCCTTTTACGATTACTATTATATTATTGCACGTAAAAAATGTTTTTCCTGCTACTAGAAGCAATGCATTTCTCCATTTGTTCGAGTCCATATTGTTTACACACTCAAGTGTTGTGCGATAAGTGAGACCCTTCGTTTCGCGGTAATCGAGTTGATTTGTCGCTCCGGATTCCACCCACAGGCGCACAGTTTCTTTCATTATTTCAGACGAGGAATGCTTACAAGGTTAGGTTAGGCCTGTTAGGTTGGGTTCCAATATCATAAATACAATGAAAAATGTTTTTCCTGCTACTAAAAGCAATGCATTTCTCCATTCGTTCGTGTCTATATTGTTTACGCACAGTTCGTTTCATTAATTCTTCGAGGAATGCCTACAAGGTTAGGTTAGGCCTGTTAGGTTAGGTTTCATTAGCATAAATACAATGACTAATTATTATTTAGGTTAAAAGAACTAAACCTAGCTACTTAACAACATATGCATTCTTTGCTTCCACTAGATTTGTGCAGGAATATGCCTTTTCCTTCGATGCTACGATTTCAATACCGCCCAACCTGGACAAGTTTTTCTGTTTTTTTTAAAGATTTTTTTTTTCGCGCCTTAAAACTTACTTTTCCCGATTACTAACTACAAAACATTAACAAAAAATTATGAACCGCTTTCCTCCTAAGCAGCCCATATTCTGCAGTCTTACCTTTAAGGTACCTTGATTAGAAAAATGCAGATCATTTTTTGTTAATGAGAATGTACAATTTTATATAGTTACATAGTATAGTTCCACGATAAACATTGTATCACTTTCTGCTTAATAGTTATGCTATTCGAAGCACCACAAAAGATGCACTTAGTTAATTGGACCGGTCTAAACATGAAAAAGAGGAAGTAAGTAGAATTATGTACAAAACTACGTTGTGAATTTTTCAAATCAGTGTTTCACTTGTATACGTTCGGTAGTTGATTGTCGCTCGCTTTGTGTGTTCGTGACTTGCGTTGGCTGTTGCGACTCGTATCAAAACTCTTCCATTCGGACCAACGACGATTTTTCATGGAACCTGCTTCCCCGCCTGCGTTCCACTCACAGCCACTGGACTCGCCCAGTTAACGCATGCGCACTTGGGTCGATTGTCGCGACTAAAGCAGAAGGACTGTTGTACTCGAGCCCCGTCCGAATTGACAAGTGCTCCGTCCCGTTCTCTCCCGTTGCTTTCGTCTATCGTCGAAGTCGTCAGAATCTACATGTCCCCTTGCAGTACGGTTGTCACTTTTCCCGCCAGGTGTCAGCTCTCTGGGGCGCAGGCGCACAGTACGAAAGCAGAAGGCAGACGCGAACCGCACATTGCAATGATTTCCACATATTTACTACTCATATTAAAATGTGCTATGTGATTACTTCTTTCACATTTTTTCTACATACAGTGTTATCGATAAAATGTCCAAGTAGCAACGAGTTTTACATCGTCAGTAAACGGTGCCTCTGCAAAGTGAAGGTTACAATATACTGCCAAGCACAGAGTCACAGTGAGTTGAAACGTTCACCTGTCGCACCTCCAGCTTTTCCCTCCAATTCCACGTATGCCGCCAATTCGGACAACAGAGGAAGCCGGATTCCGCGGATCGAAAGGTGCTCTAGGCGACATCTGCTGCCAATTCGGACGCGGCTTAGGTGACAGTAGTTTTTAAATATGTCTGGTCGGCATTCTCTTGTTTCGAATAGTATTGATGTTCAGTATTATCACCGGGCGGAGGCAAGGGACAAGCGCCTCTGTGCCCTTAGGCCCAGTACGTCCATGGCTTCGTGTTGCATTACATTTGTCGGCACGTCGAGAGCATGCTGTGAAGTCATTCCCACCGAAGCAACAAACCGCAATTAGTACGGATCAATATTTTTTTCCACACGGGTAGAGGGTGCAGTAGATTTAGCGATTGAACAAGGTACAGGAGGGACTATCTGTTTCAGGAAAAGTGTCGCAGTGTGAATTTTGTCGCACTGCTCTATCGACATTCAGATAACTCGCCACGAACACGCAAGGACTGTGATGACGGGGCTGCATCCCCCACCCCGCTCCCCCGTCTAAAAATCTATGAGCGATAAATGTGACTGTTAAATTTTAGTACATAAGTGAATCTATCAGTCGCCAATGTTTTGAGGTTTTTCAATTCTTATGTACAATTTCAAGGTTATCGTATTTGTTGGACCACCCCTATGGCATAGTGGTAACATAATTGAGGGGTCGCGTGTTCGATAGCCAGTGGAAGCACATAGTGGCCCGGATCCCATTTGTACTGTAGGTCCAGTGCCGATTGGCCTATCTATGCACGAAGTGGGCTTAAATGTACAGTCACCGGCAATAAGAATGGGACACCTGTATCCTTAAATACCCGGTTCCCGGCATGGAGTTGTGTATTGCGTAACTGTGTAGCGATAGGCGAACTTGAAAACTTGAAACGTTACCATTCAGGTTGGCTTATCGCCGTAAAGTTAGGTAACACATACAACACCTTGCAGAAAGCGAGTATTTCAGGATCAAGGTGTCCTTTTTTTATTGCCGGTGACTGTCCGTAGATTCTTGGAAATCTTATTGGTTGTTCGAATGGCGGCTGTGCTGGTATCTTGCGCGTTGGAATATAGTGCGTGTGATAAATCCATACCACTCAACGTAGCTGCCATGTTGAAGTTATGGAACCTTATATTATGAGCTGTACAGTTATGACCAATGTACAAGGTCTGTCCGAAAAGTAATGAGACTAATTCTGGAAAAATTGTTTTATTGAAGCTAAGGTTCAAATGCAGAGTGGCCACAAAGTGGGCGTATCCCTGGTTTTTCGTCGGAAAGTATGTTCAATTGTTTTGGATTTGCAATCGTGGCAATGATGAAAAACATGAAACTTAATTTTTAAAGTGCAAGCCGTACCGTCCTTGTCAGGTTAATGAACTCTCTGATAGAATAGAATAGAATATAGATTTATTTCAGTATGAGCCTTTGCGGCTGTACACACATATCCATACATCAATGACGATTTTTTTCCCTTCTTCTCCCCCCCCCCCCATAACCCCTCTCTTTATGACCTCACATGTTCAACTTTACCTTTCATACTAATTGTGGCTTCTTCTCTCACAACTATATATCAACCTGTTTCATTGTTCTCATAATTTTACACTTATTGCACTAGTTATTATATTGTCAAAAAGAAGCTTTCTGCACACCGCTCTCAGGCACTTTCACTCCTGTCCCTCAACTTATTCGCTCTCTTTGACGTAATGTAGGAAGGTTCCCAGGTCCCTTATTTGAGTTTCGTCCCTTCCAGCCCTTTCCCTCCCCGTAATGGCCCTCAATAGCCCCTCCATTTTTGATTCGTTCATATCCCTTATGTATTTCCGTCTAGCCTCTGCTGTTTCTTTGCACTGGAGGAGAATGTGGAATTTTGTCTCGTCTTCCGCACACATTGGGCATTCTGCACTCCCGTCCTCTCTCACGCGCTTGAATTGTGTCCACCCCCTAGCCTGAACCATGCCAAACCCGTCCTGTCATTCGCTCCACACACGTCTACGTATTTTCGCCTTCCCCATTGCCTATCCCCATCCACGATTTGTGTCGTAGTTATATAAACTTTCCCCGCACATTCTGCCAAAATGTTTTGTTTGCTGATGTCCTCCAATCTGTCCCGTATGATCCCCATTTCCTGCATGCCCGCCCTCCCCTCGACTCCTTCTTCCCAAATCCACCCCAGCCCTATGGCGTACAGTTCCTTCTTTATCATTGTTACCCAGTGGCGTTCCTTTAGATCAATGTTCTGTGCTTGTATCGCGAGTTTTTTTTAGCTTTCCTTCCCCCATATTTAGCAGTCTTGCCAAATATTTGAAGCCTCTCATTTTTGCATCTACTTCCTCCCTATAGCCTACTTTCCCATTCCCCTAAGAACCCCGCACGTTGCCGTACCCCTTCCTGCCCCCATATTTCCATTGTTCGTCCCTACCGAATACGTAAGTTGGCCGGGGCCAGGTCCGGAGTGTACGGTGGGTGAAGAAGCTTTGCCACATTTTCCGAAATATGACACAACCGATGTCGGCAGTCCGACCTTATCTACGATTAACCTCACACTCAAACGTCGGTCAGTCCAAAACAGACTTCACTTGAGTCACATGGTCGGTAGTTCTGGACGTTGATGGGCGGCCTTAGCGTTGTTCGTCCTCCGCATCTTCTCTTCCTTCTTTGAACGCCTTGTGCCACCTGCGCACTTGTGCTTTCGACAAAGTCTCGTCCCCATTGGCTTGTCTTATCATTTCAAGCGTGTCAGTAGCGGATTTAACGAATTTGACGCAAATTTTTAGTGCGCCGCATATTCGCCCATGGCGCGACATTAAAACAGCTTCTCACTTTGCTGTCGATCCGAACGCTGTGACGGCTCGGAGGCAGCTGAGTTGCATCAGAATGAATACCTGACATCCTCCACCAACCGCCCCGTTCAATAGATCCATCCTCCGACTCCTCTGACTGGCTCTAAAAAAAAGGTCTCGTTACTTTTGGGACAGACCTTTTATTCAAGGCCAGAATACCAGCAGAACTAACATGTAGGAAATGAACTATTCCTTAGAAGCCATCTGGTTTTGTGTTCAGTAACTTCGTTCTTGCAGTAGATGGAGAATGGATGAAATTGAGTGAGAGACTCGCGTCAGGACTCGAACGTGGAACCGTCTCCGCGCCCGGGCACCGATGCGGCTCTGTACCTTTTGATGTTGCTCTTTGTTTTTTGTTTGTCTTTCCAACTAACCTAGTTAGGCATTTCCTGTGTTCACAGAACGGACGGTACAGCAGCGACGGCATGCGGCAAGCAGCGCAAATGATTTAAGATCTAGGGGAACGACCACTTAAAAAAAGAAATAATGATCTCTAACTACCACACGATCGGAACGTAATTTACGAGATGCATAATAAGATCCCTTATTATGCGCAATCGGGCAACGGTGCTTGTAATTATTCCGATCACGTGACACGTTCCGCACCCCACCTTCTCTCTCTTTTGCACTCGCACCCCTTCTCTGAAACCTTCATGTCATAAATCACAGATTGTGACGTTAATTCACCTAGTCTGCTTCTTGTCATGGCGAAGTCCCCCGTAAGGCCTTCGGTACGTGGGTAGCCGACAAAGCGAGGTGCCTGCCGATTTTTCTTTCTCGATAGAAATCTGCCAAACTTCTGGCATTAGTTTTGTGGCTCCTGTGCGACCTCTCAGTCAACCGAAGTTAGTCACTTCTTCCACTTGTGGCTTAGACTTGATAAGGGAAGCAAATTTCGGGCTGTGTATGTGACGGAAGTTTGGGAAAGGAAGTTGTTGAGGATGGTGGCAGCATCAGGCAGCGTACCTACGGTCGTCCATCTCGGTGGCGTAGTACAGCGCGATACGGCGCCAGGAGTCCGGTTTCGAATCTATGCCTGAGCACGGATCGATTTAATCATATCACTCATCCTCATCTTCGCGATTAGCCAAAAGTGGCAGAAATGCGAAGTAAAATAGACCAATCCTGAAAGTGTCATATTTACAGAAACGTTCTCAACGTAAAGCTGTGTTACAAACTGAACATCCTTGCATGTTCGAAGTGAATCTGAAGCCTGATGATGAAGAGAAAGCCCCGCCCACACAGCGGTATTCGCTGTCAGAAACACAAAACGACCCTAACTCTGAATCCTATAGCTTGAATGATACTGTGTACGAACATTTTAGGCAACCTATACTCTGTCCCGGGAACCTATGGAGCAAGCGAACGAAAACAAGCCCTCTGTGCAAGTACTGAGAGGGGAAGAGATTGTATGGAGGGGGCAGCGTGGCTGCAGCTACCAGTCGTTTGAAGTAGTGCTCATTGCTTTACTACACCCACTCCCTTTCTTTCCGTGTCTACCGTTATACGCGACCATGCTCCACAGATTCCCGACACAGATATTTTGAGCCTGAGCGAGCTCTACACTGTACTTTGTAGTTGCTCGATATGCTGTTCAAGCAATGTCCATAACAAGTTCGAAACACAATCTTGCACAGTATCAAAGTCTCAATCATGTTTCTGAACTTCGAACATTAGAAACCCACTTCATTCATGCTCAGATGGTCCTACAGGGTCTTAACCTTCAATTTAAAGTGGAATTCACACCACAATGAAATGTTCCTCCACCGGAGATCGAACACGGTATTCCTTGATTATAAATTGACATCGTTACCACTACGCCATCGGAGAAGCTACCAGTACTTCATGGATGTCTTAAGCGGTACCAGCGGAATGTGATTGTGGACTTGGAAAACTGTAAGCAAATGCAGATGTGCACTGTTAAAAGAAGAGAAATATTAACTTAGATTTGGTTGATTTAGTATTTTTAGTCCACTTTATGCACAGTAAGGCTAATCGGGACTGGACCTACAGTTTAAAGTGGAATCCGAACCACTATGTGCCTCCACCGGGTATCGAACCCGGGACCCCTTGATTACAAGGCGACAACGCTACCACTGCGCCATCGGGGAGGCCCCTTATTAACTTAGATTCCAGAAATGGAATCGTACCTATATATGGCACGGTGATGCAGGTATAGGAAGGTAGAGGAGAGAGTTGATCGAAAATCATGTTTTCTGCTATGGCAAAAGGATTACGGCCCGTTTCGCCTTATTGCGTTTTCACCGCCCCCCTCAATACAATTTCGCGTAATTTATGTGACACTAACTTTCTAAGGTGAAACGGGACATCCCATTTCGCCTTATCCTGTTTCGCCGTACACAAAAAACAATTCCCACCAGGAAACCTAACCTAACGCTGACAAGAATAATAACTTGATATTAACAAAATGTTTTTGCATACGTTCTGTTATATACGATTGATTACAGTGAATATTCGTCGTCATTGGTCGTGAATTACCCTTCAAGTCGATAATATTCCCAGGTGGGAAATTTTGTGTGTAAGGCGAAACAGGATAAGGCGAAATTAGATGTCCCGTTTCGCCTTAGATACATAAATCATTTGAAATTGTATTGGGGAAAGTGAAAACGCAATAAGGCGAAATGGGATAAGGTGAAACGGGAGAACACTGGCAAAAGCACCTACCTTCTCGTTTTAGTTCATTCGCCGAAAGACAGAGGGAGATGCTGGGCAGAACTAGAAGGTTAGATCAGGGTTGCCCGATCTAGAGAAAAGTTCGCTTGCAATTTCAGAAAAAAATCACTACAATAATTGGATATTTGAAACTATGAATTGTGAGAAAAGCCATTTCTAAATGATGTTAAATTAGATTTTATGTGTACGGATTCTCAAGATAATCATGACCCAAGAGGTGAGCTTTACACAGGCTCGAGAAAAAAATTGCTCAAAGTTTGAACATTGTATAACACAATCTTAATAAGGTATAAGGATGAAGGAAGACATTTTGAAGAGTGTTTTTCCTCATTTGCGTTCTTCAAAACTGCCCAATCGGGCCGCAAGATATACCATAAGACTTTGACTTTTGAGGGTTTTCGAATGTACTTTTATAGCGACATCTCCTGCATACCACACAGCATCGTCCCCTCCAAGAAATCGATTGGTCAGTCCAAGATGCCACATAGCGCCTGCCCAATGTGTTAATCACGGCCCTGCCGAGTTAATTTAATCGTTTGGATGCTCGTCATCTGCTTGTGTGGTCCAGCGAGGAACGTCCAAAGGACAGACATGTTCTCCAGTGGGTCCGGGGGGAGGGGGTCTGTGTACGGGGCTAATTGCAGGTACGGCACTCCACCCAGTCACAGCTAATGAGGTTAATAGATGACCACGCAACCTACCCTGAGGAACATCCAACCCCCTCTGGTTGCGGGTAAGAATCAACCCCCTCTTCCAGAAAGTGGAAACAATGCGTTTATAAATCTTAAAATCAACCCGTTAAGTATTCATGCACTCAGCTGGTAGTTAAAGGAGGAAATATGTACGACCGCGATGGTACCAAAAGAGGAAAAAGAACACAAGGTTCATTATATATACACATGGTGTGCCTATACGTGTGTGCGTTAGATGGGTGTGATAACGAAACACCCAAGTTAGTATGTGGAACACCCACTGGGGCTGTTTACAAAGCGTACGACATTGTTACGAGATGTTGTTGGTAGAAGAAATCAGCTGGGTTGTTGAGCAGCATTTTTCCACTTTCTTTTGTCTATTTTTTTGTCCTTCCACTCGCTGCGACGAGCTCAATTTATCCGCCCGGGAACGCTAGCGATTGGCGGGGAACAGTTAATGATGCTGCTTCCTTGAACGTTCGTGATTTTCGAGGATTTGTTCTCTTTCTGACCAACCTGCTTCCTTAACTGTTGGATCTCGCAACTCGCGAAAATATATACGTAATTGCATTTCGCTCTAGAATCTAGGATGTGATTGCTGCGAACATTTGGAAACCCCATTGAAAAACGGCAGTGAACACGAAAGTGAACAAAATTTATATTTTACTTGTCTATCCAGTATTTTTCTTTACAGCAATTCTTCCAGTACAGTAGAATAAATTGTAACGTTGAATAAATCGGGACTTTGTACGATTTAACCAGTATATGCGATATGTGCGTTTCACCTTATAACGGTCAAATATTGGGTAACAGGTAATTAATCTAATTGCCCGTTATTAGGAATTAATTACGATTGGTAATATTAGAATCCGTCGCGAATACAGGTGTCTAGCGAACTGCCTTAGCCAACACTAGCTTGCTCAACCACCGTTTTCGTCCGAATTCGGATTTACATGCATTCTTATGGGGAATAGCAGGAAAAGAGCAACTTCTAAACCAATGGACCGAATTGGACGAGATTTTAACCAGCGGAAGACCACATCCTTAAAGTACTGATTCCAAGATTTGAGCCTAATCAGTACAGAACTACGGGAGTTATGAATTATTAAAGATTCATCGCTGAATTGAATGGGAGACGATTCCCTACTGAGTTGGTCTTGCTATCCGTGACTGACACAATAGCGGAAGATTTAGCCTAATCTCTGCACGAGGGGCTGCTACCAGAGGTTAAGGACCTGAGTGAGCGTTGACCAGGATAGGAGGACAACGGTCAAAGCACCAGAAACAATAAATAAGCACCTAGACACAGAGACTAGAGCGTCCCCTCATTCAAATCTGGAATAAAAGGGATGATTCGGAATAGCGAGAAAACAGTTTGCCTACAATCGCCACCGGAGTGTGACCTAGCTCGGAGTCGCGATCAGACTCGTGGTCTGGATTTGTTCTTTCCTCGAGTGAGTGTTTAGAGCCATGGAGTAGAGCAGAGTAGAACCAGGGGGTCGTTTTCCCCCTCGCCGTCAACGCATCCGTGCACATACGTGTGGTTATGTGAGAATAACGCCAGACACGCCCACCTGTGTCAATCGTCCGAAACAACGTCCTAAGTTAGCAGAAGTTAATAACATTTAATATCCATGTGTGTCCATGGGAAACCGCGAGAAGTGAATAGCAAGGCCAACTCAGTAGGGAATCGTCTCCCATTCAATTCAGCGATGAATCTTTAATAATTCATAACTCCCGTAGTTCTGTTCTGATTAGGCTCAAATCTTGGAATCAGTACTTTCAAGATGTGGTCTTCCGCTGGTTAAAATCTCATCCAATTCGGTCCATTGGTTTAGAAGTTGCTCTTTTCCTGCTATTCCCCATAAGAATGCATGTAAATCCGAATTCGGGCGAAAACGGTGGTTGAGCAAGGTAGTGTTGGCTAAGGCAGTTCGCTAGACACCTGTATTCGCGACGGATTCTAATATTACCAATCGTAATTAATTCCTAATAACGGGCAATTAGATTAATTACCCGTTACTCAATATTTGACCGTTATAACCTCCGTCACAAACTACTTCATTCTGGCTTCGAGCAGCCATGATTGAGGTCAGTTCTTGTAAACATACGGAGTTCAAGCGGGTGGGCGGGAAATTTGAGCCTTCTTACGATGGCACATTGTGCAGTATTCGGTGTTTCAAACAGAAGCTCACGTTATTTCACGATATTTTCTTGCACACGACAAACAAAGTTGGCCGCAATCATGGCGGCTGTGCACATCCTGGCGTCAAATGAAACCCACCTATAAAGAACAAATAAGAATAATAGGTAACGGTTCGTTATATCGGAGACACATTTCTTCATTTTTACAGAAGAAACTACTTACGGAAATGAGTTTCTCCAAGTTTTCCAACGTTCGTGGAGGTATTTTCTTTAATCGTAGAATCTATTTGACCTGCAAATCATATATTTTTCAAGAGAAATATCCCACCGACGCACAATTGCCATGCTTCCGTACGTTCGATGACGTAACCCACTGTCGGTGTTTCAAACTCCTTTTTTTTTTACTATGCTTGCCTAACCCAACCAAACCTACCTAACCTTATGGAAATGGTTCGTGGGGCTATCCGTGAATGGTTCGTGGGGCTATCTGTGAATGGTTCGTGGGGTTGTGTGTGAATGGTTCGTGGGGCTATCCGTCAACTACCCGTGCATAATGTATAATTTCCACCGGTGACGAACACGATAGTAGTTATTTTTCGGTGAAGAAGGTTGAAACACTGCATACCCACAACGTGAGTCAAGATGTGCCCGCCATATTGTGTGCTCCGGAAGCGAAGAAAGGAATAAAAAAAATCACTCCGTATGTGAAAAATTGTGTTTGTTTTCGTGTAAAAAGCATAATGGCACCTTGAACTATGTTCCGCAATACACATGCTAAGTACGAACCATGCGAAACACAAAATATCCGATTTAAATGTGTATCCGATATAACGAACTGTTACTAAATAATATTTCTGCGGATAATCCTACAGGACGAAACTTGACGTACTCAAGTATTAATCGGCGTGGCTAGCTTGTTGTGTCATAGTGTTCAATAATGGCAACAGATGTCGTGGTAAGACGCATGTAAGCAACGCACTTGCCGCTCCGGTCAGATACGATATCGGTCGTTTCTCTCTGCTGGCCATCGCCACGCTGCAGTATATTACTGTATAACCTGCCCTGTAAGCAGCTTGAAGAGTGATTACTCTCTCACCTTTTAACGCTATGTCTTCATCCGCGGGAAAGTCATCATCAACTGAAAATGACTCTAAATGTGTGATTCAAGACTGGATGGTAAAATCGTTTAGTAGTTTTTCTGTTTCAAATTCCGTGAGAGAAATGAAAAGTTATTTAGGAAACAACCTGTAGTCTCACTAAACTGAGAAATTGTGCATTGTGGTTCTCCTTATATGACTCAAAATCATCATGATTGTGAAAAAGGTAACAGTCATTCGTTACACCAAAAAGAGAAATAGGAAGATTCCACGGATGGACTGAAAGAGGGGAGGGAGTATATATATGCAAGACATGGTGGACAATTTTTTTCCTACCTTTGCTAACAGTCTCTGGTCACTGAAAGATTGTTCCTAAGATTGCTTACAGTTTTGAAGACGTCACGCCACTAAAATAAATAATAATAAAACGTAGGCCACCAACTAATAACAAGCAAATCAATAACACTGTGACACAAAGCACTATAATTACGCTTTTTTTTTTTTTTTTTTTTTGCACGTTCGACACAGAAGTCCAATAAGGGGTTGAAAATGTATATTTGGCTGGTACTTTGTGTTCACATTTTTTTCGCGTCACTCTTTTGCAACATTCGGGTTATCGCGACGATTAGAATCAGTGATGATTGATTTGTACTTCTCTTTTTGTGCAATTTTTGGCTAATTTGCGAAGATGAGGATGAGTGATGATATGATAAAATTGATGAATGGACACTCACAAATATCCATGCTCAGGTCGGGATTTGAACCCGGAACCCCTGGTTTGCAGCGCGATGCACTAATCACTCCACCACGGGGGCCAGCAGGATGAGTGATAATTAGATGGAGTTGATAAATGGACATTCTCAGAGCCCCCATGCCCAAGAGCGGACTCGAACTCGGGAACTTAGTTGGCGAGGTCGAAGGTATACCACTTACCACTATAAAATAACGTTGCAAAGTTGTATTGCCTCCGAGCATAGTATTTCTAAACTGCAAAAATTGGATTCTGTTGAACCATGGTCAGTGTTCGTGTTCGTGGACGGAATTGGTTAACTGTCGTGACAACGGCTCGTCCAAAACAGTAAAGGTATCCTCTTTAATTCAGTGGTGGACAATGACTCTGGGATGTGGCTCTCTAAAGAATGCAGCTGGATAAACGACCCGACCCGTTTCGCGAATGAGGGATGCCTTGCAAAACATTTTTTTTTCACCCACTTTCCACAGCCACATCACAAACTCCCAAGGTCGCAGTGGAACGTTCCTGTAAAAATAAGAATCATTGAAAAAAATGAGAAAAGAAGGACAAAGATTTCATAATTTATTCCTTCTCGGTCGCTATACAAATTGGTCTCTGTCTTCATCTGGCAAACACAGCAAGCCCGGAGACGAGGCCAGGTGATGAATATTCAGACCGGGACAGACAAACAGAGTCATTCGTTACACCAAAAAGAGAAATAGGAAGATTCCACGGATAGACTGAGAGAGGGGAGGGAGTGTATATATGCAAGACGGGGTGGACAATTTTTTTCCTACCTTTGGAACTCGACCTGCATTCTGAATTATTGAACATCAGAGACAATTTATCCAGGAAACAATAGCCCCCCAGGGTGAATATCCTGCTCTTTGGCCTTTGTGTTCAACCCCCTTTCGTTCCCTCTGTGGACCTCCTGGAGGGATTATAGGCAGAAATGTTCCTCCGTGGACAACATGAAACATCTGAACCATGTATCATGAAAAGGGCCACGAGGCTCGTGTTTGGTGCAACACAATGGCTTCATGGAACTGAAGAAAATTACGATCTGCAATTAGAAAGATAATTAGTACGTTCTCTCTGTCCCGCGCACCGCCGCTTATAAACCGCAGATCTGATTCCTCAGGTTGCAAAGGGGGGCATCAATCATTGAATTCCCCTCCCCCTTTCCACCGCCTTATTCCTTCTCATCTCGACCTTCAGTTTACCTATTGATGAGCCTGAAGTGGCCGTGGCAGGTTGGCATTAGACGGTTTATTTCATTTCGGGACGGTCGGTGTATGTAAGGACCCGACCGTGGAGGCGGTCCCTCTGTGACAGACAGGGCGGGAACCTGAAGAATTCCTAGAAATTCCCACCGCAAATTCGCCCCGAAGATGACCGCAGTGGTCATCATGCTAGCCTTTCTCCTGAGCTAACCTGCGTGTATTCTCCTTTGGATTTTTCATGGTAACTTTCCCGTAGAGCAGAATTTGTAAACTTCAATACACCAGTTCAGGATTTTCCTTGATTTTCACATGGGACGACCTGCATATTTCCCATTTTTGCTCTTCCTGTGCACGACTATTCGGTGAGATCTATTTCTTTGTTACCAAGAAAGCGACGTTTTAAAAATAATTCGTCTGTCCTTCCTCTTAAGATATGCACACAGATACCTCGTATCGCATATAACTGTGAATAAAACTTGCACTACTTACCGTTAAACTTGAAGATTTAGATGGCAGCCAGGGAGACCAAAAGATAGATAGCGAACTTGATGTTCTAATTTTCATTTCAATGCGTTGATTGATTTCGGTATCGGGGAGGAAGTGAGTCATCTTTCGGCCTCTCCTAACTTTAGGAACACATGGCACAGCTTCGACGCTTTCAACAATCGAAGGTCAATAGGCCACGTGTCTTCGTACATTTTTCCTGTATTCACTTTGTCGGGAACAAAATACTATTTTTCAGTGCTTACTTGGATAAATACACAACACATGGAAAGTTCAATAAATGTGTTACAGACACACACACATGTACACGCAGGGCGGGACGGAAATATGTGGGAAAGTTCAAAAATAGATTCCTCAAGAGTCCGGAAATAGGTAACTTCTGGGTCATTCCAGCTAACATGCGTATTGTAGTAGGCTACGATGATCCTTATTACTCAGATATTACAGATATTTCCGAACCCATGTTGATGTAACCTTCTTTCTCCTTTAGACATGAGGACTACATTAATGACGTGTTTCCCCGTATTTTGATTACACCCAGTGGCGGCGATTAAGACGGGCGTGGGGCATTTGCCCCACCCCACTTTTTGCTACTTTGCCCCCGCGCTATGCTAAACCTTATCTACGAAGGAAAAGTAAACTGTCCTTGCCCCCCCCCTCCCAGTTTTGGAACCCAATCGCCGCCACTGATTGCACCCTATTTATACATAACATTAATACACTCAATCATACAATATAAGAATACGGGGAGAGTCTTTGATAAGAAGCACTCAGGATGTCCCAGCACAAGCAGTGAAGGTAAATGCTTAAGATTTCTTGGCCCCCGAGGTCACTTGACACAATCCAAAAGGATTGTTTTCTCTGAGATCATGTGAGAAAAGCGATGATGAACTGGAAGCCAGAATTAGCAACGCGATAGCCGCTATGGATGTCGACATGCTGACTTGAACATGGCAAGAAATCGATCATCGTCTTGACATTCTCCGTGCGACAAACGGAGCGCATATAGAAGTGTACTAATACAGGGCATAAAACCTTTTGTGTTTATCTATCTATGGTTGCAACCAGTTAATTTTTATCTTCATTAGTTTCTGATTTATTACTAATTACAATGTGTCAGAGACTTTGTGGACACCCTGTATAATATTGACATGTATCAATATCGAATCGAAAAGCAAGCCACATAGTGCCTAATTAAAGTACAACCCCTCAAGTTGCATTGTCAATAATTAAACACTTTGTTGTAAGGTAGCAAAATAGAGATGAAGTTTGTCTTTAGAGCGCCAAACACAACAGTGGATTTTTACACTGAAATAAAACTATGCGTCCTTGTATCGTCTCAGAAGCGCGTTAACTGTAAAGTAAACTGCAAGCGAATTAGCTAATCCACAGCTTCATTAGGTCTGACGGAGGCAAGAGAATTAATGATGAAGTTAAGGAAACAGGAAGCTGCAAATCATTATAGTTGTATTTTCGTACGCGCGCATCGTCGCAACTGGAAATTCGCAGCTCAAGCAATGTGTCCTTGTCAAAAGCTTCTCCTCGTTTTGGAGGCATAGCAACGCCAAAGAGTTGCTGACACGATGCATTTATCTTAAGTACCATATCCGTGTTGAGCTGCCTCGCACCTTTCATCGCACGTTCCGGCAAGATCTCGCCAAGAAGGCGAACCTCGTTTCGTGTTGATGTGTTGCGAACTGTCAGTCAGGTGGGAACGTGGCGTCAGGTGAACCGACAAGGATTGTCAGCAGAAGAGAATAATAGAAAAAAAAACCGTTCCAATTGCTGCAAGGTAAGACTTGGCATATCTTCCTCGCATCTCGACGTCTAGATGATGCGGCTGACGGGATGCCATCCACAGCATCCTCCCTTCGTCTGTTTTCCTTGTCGTCGTTATTAACAACCGACGGCATCTTAATTCTTTTGTCATCTCGCTGAGGCGGATTCCTGTCTGGTCGTAATTTCGCAAGAAGATGGAAGGGTACGAAACGGGATCTGTCTGTCGCGACCTCAGCCATGACAGAGAGTTATTTTTCTGCTAAAACACCTTGAACCCCCTTGCATATACGCAGAAAGAAATGTTTGTTTGGAATGACAAGGAATAGTCGCTGATGACCGAACATTTGCTTATGCCATAAAGAAATGACTGTTGAAAATTCTAAACAATTTATTTAGAATTAATAAGCAGTTTTTGTGAAAATGAAAACCCTATTTATCATAACAGAGCTACGTTTTCAGTCATAATAATTGTACTACACCACGAAAATAGTCATTTGACTGTACATAGGATGCGAAATCATTGAAGACTGGTTGGGATAGGAAGATTAAACACACACACACACACACACACACACACACACACACACACACACACACACACACACACACACACACATACACGCACACGGACACACACATACACACACGTATGTGTGTGTGAGAGAGAGAGAGAAAATTATTATAAGATATACATATGAAAGTGAATCGCTAAATATGTAAAAATATATGTTATTAAATATACACATATGAAGGAATAATTTGTTACTATTTATAAGTTGTAAACTAATTCCTTTACCAACTGGTTAAAAATGCAATAAATTAAAAAAATTGTTGAAGTGGTTTTATTAAGTTCTGTTTACTTTTTCCTTTCTATTAACATGAACCGATTAGATTTCATACATATTTGTCTTCCGTAGATAGATAGATACATATATAGATAGATAGAAACAGAGAGAGAGAGAGAGAGAGAGAGAGAGAGAGAGAAAAAAAAAGGGAGAGAGAGAGAGAGAGAGAGAATGGAACACTCACAGATACAGAGACAGACATTATCCTTCGTTCTCTTGCCTGTGTTTTCGATATTATCCTTAGTAAAGTATATTTGAAGTCAAAACTAATTGCTTATCGTTGATGTTATAACAAAAACACTTCCCCCCGGAAATCTTTGGTTGGACGATTTTTATGACAAGATTGGGGTGTAAGGGATGACCTTCCACGTACGCGCCCAAAAGTCAACCTCACTTTCACGTAGTACACCATGGACTGCATTTTGCAGACGAACGATGCTCTGGCGACTGGCTCTATGGCCGATATAATTTTTTGTGTGTTGTCCTGTTTTTTGTCCTTGTATGTGCTGAGTGCCCGTTTACAGCCTCAGCTTTTAACAGAAGTCAGAATATTTTAGGATTTTATTTATGCAACGCTAGAGTTGTTATGTGTAACGATAAGGGGCTGGACCCCGTATAATGTGACGGGTGCAAAATAGCCTAAGTGCTGACGCACCCAAAATTTTAAAATCAAAATAAAATCAAATTTAAGACAAGAATGTTAGCCGTGGGAAATCCCCCATGATTTCGTACACTGACTCAACCATTCCTACTTGAGGGCCTCCCCCATGGCGCAGTGGTAGCGTCATTGCCTTGTAATCAAGGGGTCCCGGGTTCGATACCCGGTGGAGGCACAAGTGGTTCGGATCTCACTTTAAACTGTAGGTCCAGTCCCGATTAGCCATACTGTGCATAAAGTGGACTTAAAACGCCAACTCCACTCAACGCCATTCCTACTTGAATGTCAAGGAAAGCTCAAGATTGCAGCTTTACCTCTTCAAATAAAACAATTCAAAGGTTATCATAGAGAAAAATGCTTCTGCAGTTGATTGAAATAGTTACTTGTGCTGATTATAGATTCACGAACTACAACATTTTTTTTTTATTATTATTTCTTTTTTAAGTCTGTAAGCCTACGCATGGTATTATTCGTGGATGTCATATAAATGTGACAGGTATTTCGGACTGGCAGCCAGGGAGTTCAACCAGACACAATAAAGGGTTGGTATTAGTGCACGGGGAGCTTCGAGGACCCCTCCAAAAAGAAATAAAGGAGCCATGTGAAAAATGGCTCCCTGAACTGACCGAGGTTACCAGTTGCTTTTAATAGAACGTCCCTGCAGGAATAAATTAAAGGTAGCAGGAGAACGCCGTCCGCTAATGCAGGTAGCACGCATCTTGGCGAGCCGTATCAAGTCATTATCCGTCCCGTATACACGTGGAGATCCTTTGTCTACGGGCATGGTGTGTTTACCCGCTGAGGTAAAGGGGAGAGATGTCCACGGATGCCATTTGTTTGTGTTTAGGTCCGTGCTGGGACCTCTCGTGGCGATGGCACTTCTGTCTCCACGGTACTCTACTTTGCGGAGTCGCTTTTATTTCACCCGCAGATGCACCATTGCTGAATTTAACGCTCGGCGTATTCGGATCTTTCATCATTTAGCGTCTGAACGTCCTTTGTCCTATCCTGACTGCGCTCAACGTGCTGCATCCATTATGGGTTCGCTCTGCCGTTTCCACGTCGCATCCTTGCATTTGTTCGGAGTCTTCATGTGAAACATCCATGAACCGAAGGGCTCTTTTCAGAGTTGGTATGAAAAAAACAAACTTGAAATCAAAAACGCATGGGTGGTACTTGTAGACAGAGATAACTTTTCCGTTAAGACCAGAAGGATGCTCTGTGTTCCCGAGGGATAATAATAGATTCGAAACACAACTAGAGTTTGTACATGTGATCCTGGAAATCCTTTCCAGCGGTCCAATCTGGTGGTGTGCTCAGGAATTTGATGTTGTCTCTTTCAGGAAAATTGGGCATTAGAACCTCCACTAACCCCTTCTTGGGTATGGCCCTGTTAACCTCTGAATAGATTCCAAAGTGTAGTCAGAAGGTAGTGAACTTCACTCCCCCAGTCACTGGGAACACTGGCGTACTTAGGATTTTTCTTTTGGAGGGGGTTGGAATTGTAAATGTGCATAGCACACAGCTGCTTTCTGGGTATAACTAAAACTAAACTCCAGCATTCTTAAACCCGAAGGTTTATGGCTGCAGTAACACAAGCCTTCCGTTTGTTCCTATCCTGGGCAAGCTCAATCCAATCTTTTCCATCCTTAACGATTTGATTTACGTCCCATCTCAACGTTATCCCCCCATTTTCGTCTTGACCTTCCTGCAGGTCATTTACTATCTGGTTTCCCTAGAAGAAACCTGTAAACTTTTCTTTCCTTTCCCATTCGTGCCACATGGCCTGCCCACCTAAGTCTTCTTGATGTAATTATTCTAATAATATCTGGACATCAATACATACATATTATGCAGTTCTAAATTATTGATTGATGATTGATTAAGTTGGTGTTTTAAGTCCACTTTATGCACAGTATGGCTAATCGGGACTGGACCTTACTGTGCATAAAGTGGACTTAAAACACCAAATAAATCAATCGTATATTTATTTTACAATTAATGAGCACTCATTATGTGTAATCTGCTTGCAAGATAATTTTAAGCAGAAAGTAACTATAATTGTAGCATCTCATTTACTTTTTAAAATAAGCAACTGTAACTCATTTGGTATATACCAAGACATGGTTGCAACAAACCCATATGAACAAAAGGTTTACTAATATATTTTACGAGCATGTGGATTAAAAGTTGAATGTTTTATGTAACCTGAAATATTATGTTCAACATCAAATCATGCTACATTGCAATATTATGTCCAGATCAACTTACTTCCTACGAGAAAGAAGCGCTGGGGTGAGAGCCCTCTCTGTTGGGAGTTTATAACCTCCTCTCCCAATTTGGTGACGCTTTGAAGAGAGTAGATTGCAACACTATTTGATGTATGAGAGGGAAGAGGCAGTCCCTGAAGATTATCAAAGTTTCCCAAGACATAATTACGTTGCAGTAACAAGCTGTTATTTATTTTATGTGATTTCGGAGGAGGTCCACGGGAGCAAAAAACAAACCAGTAGCAGAGCGGAATGTAAAGTTAGGAAGGGCTTTTTTCTGGAAGAGGATCGAGTTGAACAATAGATGTCGCTTCAGATTCTCTGAACTTCAGTATGCCATATTTTATTGTTTCTTGTTCCTCCTTCCTTCTAGATGGCAGTTTTTAAGCGCTTTTTTTTTTACATTTTACTTCCTTTCCTCAGTTTTAAAGGATGAAGATTCATTATTGCTATTCGGCCAGCCTATGTGACGCAACAGCAAGTTCCTTTTTGTAATTTCTATGTTTCTTGTATTCTTAGATATTCTAAGTATACTTCTGTACTCTCAACGAAAGAATGTTGAATCTATGAAACACCCATACGTAACAAAATAGGATTCCTGCTGAAGTAGTGAGCTTTGAAACCAAGGGTGTTAAGTTCAATCCCTGGGTCAGGTTATGATGGTATCTACACCATTCAACTGATCGCGTCTCTATTAAACATCAGCCGGCCCCTGTGGCGGAGTGGTTAGCACATCGCGCTACGACGCCAGGGGTCCCGGGTTCGAATCCTGGCATGGGCGTTTGTGAGTGTCGATTCATCAATTTCATCATGTCACTGACACGCACCTTCTGCCTTTAGGGCTTTATGTTAGGCGGTTACAACCCTTTTATCGGACTTCTCAAAGGCTTCTTAGGGTTAGTAGGACCAAGCCCTTGCGAGGTCTGTGGTGCAGGATTTATTTTTAATTATCACCTATGTAGGTTTGAAATGAAAGATCTTTAAGATCTTTTACTCCAAGATTTATTTAAATTTCCGATGATATACAAACACTTTTTCAAACAGACAATTCACCCGATACAACCTGTAGGCCTAAACCTATTAGTTGTACCGAAGTTTATAACTCTGGTATTTTTGATGCAGGAGAACGCCTTATTCAGAGTTGGAATATCTGCCAAATGGAGTACAAGTACACCAGCCAATCCGAAGATTGAAGCAAGATATTACCCAACGTCCCCTGAACCATCAGCCTTTCGGCAACCAGGAGAATGTCCCGTAGGCTTACAAAAGTCTAGCTCTTTTATATCATATTTTTGTTTACAATTTACCATGGTTACTTCATAGTTTTATATTTCCATAGTTTCAGCATTTTTTCTGATTTAAGTTAAACAACTCATTACCTATTGTAACATTAACAATAACACATTTTTAAAGAAAAGATTCCAACATACATTAATACAATACAGATTGAATAGTTTTGTGCTTGAAAAATCATGTGTTGACAGGGGCGACACATCATCACTCATCCCCATCCTCGCAAATTAGCCAAAAGTGGCACAAAAAGCGAAGTAAAATAAAGCAAATCAAATCAAATCTGTTCAACATCAGAAGTAGAAGAGGAAAGCCAAATTACGCAAAATACAAATACGTATTGTTGCATTCACAAAATGTGCTAACAGTAGAAGTATTTTCCTGCACATTGTCAAAGGATGCTATACATCCACTTTATGCACAGATAGGCTAATTGGGACTGCAGCTACAGTTTAGTGTGATCCGAACCAGTAAATGCCTCCACCGAGATCGAACCTGGGAGCCTCTTGATCACAAGGCGACAACGTTATCCTACACACTGCAAGCCATGAAGACTTGCACGGGGACGTGAAGGTATGGGCTCCACACATTCACAATTTCAGCCATCGTGGAGGTGACGTGATCAGCACCACGTTCTTCTGGTCTTTACCCCAAAGGCAGCTATTTATTCTAAGCTGGGTGAACCACAGAGCCGCCTCATGTAGTGGCATGGTCTGACAAATTCTCAACTGAATTCACCTTCACTGGGAATCGAACCCAGGTCTCCAGGATGGCAGTATTCATATGCTAAATGTATTTTGAAAAATATTCACAATTTTATTACAAGTAGTAGTAAATGACGTATCATTACGTGTATAAAGAGGAGGTATAAACTCGTGAATTCTTAATCAACTGCACACAGAACCTAAAGTGAATTTGATGCAATCTAATGCATCAATGATGCATATACATGTGTAATTTCGGTTTGCTTAAAATTGACTTGATGTTTGATGCATCTTACTGTGGTGTGTGTCTCTTGATGCATCTTAGTGCGTAATTTTGTAGCTGGTGAAATTTAATGCATTTAAGTGCATACTTTTAACTTATGCAGGTATTTGCATAATTTTCGCAAAACTTTAAAAAAATTGTTGATGTTTTTACAATAATTGAGTTCGTCAGTTCACAAAGTGATGGAAGTAGAAACGCAATTCGTTAGGAAGGAAAGTACATGTATTTCCATGCTGTTTTATCTTCGTTACACCTTTCTGCCATCAGCAAATCCAATGATCACCTAGTTGGTTGATCTCTAAGAAGAAATTCGGATCAAGAGTCAAGGATGAAGACGTGAAAGTTATCATAGACACACGTAGCCATGGGGCCACGGGGATGCTGAAGCCACCCCGAAATCCTAAAAATGTATAATTGAAAAAGTGTATAATGGTAATTAATTTTACTATCTTCGCAGGATTAAGCATCTTGTATAAGAAGTTGTAACATATTGAGAAATTCTTCAGGGCTTCTACCCCCCGTTTTTTGCCTTTAGATGTCGGCTGCTGATTAGGGGATGAGCCTACGGGTGTGTTACCATATTAAATCGAGTTCAAAGCTGAGTATACATGTACCATTTGCTCCATGATAAAATCATTTTTCGGTAATGGAAAAATCTGGTTAGAAAACTCTAGCCTTCCATGGAAGACCTACCCGACGTCACCTTGTAAACAATGGGTGTCTGATTTAATCTATGATTCTGGGACTTCGCTATGTGGTTCGGATCCCTCTTAAACCGTATTTTAAATCCCGATTAGCCTATCTGAGCAAAAAGTAGACTTGAGACAAGCTTATCCAACGCATTTGTACACAGAGACATAATACTTGAAAATTAAGTAACTGACTATGCGGAATGCCTCATAAAAAATAATTTGTACTCAAATCAGTTTGTCATATCTCCTCGAGTTATTATTTACCTTATCCTCTGTAAAGTATGTGTAATTAGAGGCGTATTCTCAGAAATCTCATATTTATGTTGATCTACAATTTCGTGTTTCTGGTGTCACAGTTTTAAAAGTTGTCCCTTGCGATGAATTTTTGCAGTGCTATTGGATAGGGAAGCGCCACGACATTGCAGTGATTTAAGCAACAAACAGGTTACGAAGCCCATTTAGAGACAGAGATATAGACTTTTTTTTCTGAAAAGGATAAGGTCAGACGCTGTCAAACATATGTCAATTATATTTTTCCAACCTCTTCCGACAAAGGTAAATTTTCAGTGTTCCCACATGTTTGTGACTGACAACCATAAATCAATGTAGAAAATAGTTGGAAAATTTTGTTCAGATTCAAAGGAAATATCGAAGTGAGAATCAGCAATTTGGATCGTCACTTGTCAGTTCATTCCTCGACAACATTGTGAGCAAATAAAGATTTCTTTCTGTCGTTCTTTTGAGGCTCTCTGCTAGGCACTAATGGAGAAAATAGGCACTAACAACGAAAATAGGCAATTTAAAGCACAATTAAACTTATGTATATGGTTCGTTATACCGCTACGAATCTATTAACAGGAATAATATACATTTAGGGCAATATTTCAGCTCTATACATTCCATACAAAGTTCAATTTTTTTTGCTGGTTGTCCACGAGCTGATCCTGGTGGAACAAATTAAACTGGTGACGAATGACACGCGAAATATTAATGATGGAATAAAACCGTGTTGTTATCCTCTAATTGATGTACTGGTAGTGTCTGGCGACTAATTATGAGCGATAAGCTTCGGAGGTGAGGTGCCAGCAACCAATAGCATTTCATTAAAGGCGTGTAAAAGCTGCGTTCGCCCAATTACGTTCACGTGTAACGAGCCGGTTGTTCATAGATTTAAATACACCTCGTTGAATACTGATTTCGTAGAAGTCGCATTCGATTATCAATGCACGGAGCACTGTCTGTTGTAACAAACAGTATGGTGTTTTTGCCGGCGTTAACAAATTAAGCTGGTGCAGGGTAAAATGCATTGGGGAATTGTAAGTACGAGGATTGTTCAATGAAGATTGTGTGTTTTTGAGCGCTCCTGGTTTCATTACTCGTGAGAATTTTAGTGAACGCACTAACCAAATAATGATAAATACAGGGTGTACACGATGAACCTCCAGGGTTTCGACGCAATGTTAAAAATCAGAAAATAAAGTTACGATAATCTAGTCTTTTGTATTTGGTGTCACATACGCTCAAGTTTGTTTTTCTTTGTTTATTTTTAGTTCGCGCGCGTCGTGCTTGGCAGCGCTGTCGTCGCTTTTGTAAAAATGGCGTCTTCTCAAGAGAAAGTACACGCTGTGGTATGGTTTGCGGAGTCAAAATCAATTGTTACGGTGCAGCGTAGGTTTCGGCGTATCTTTAACAAAACGCTACCAACGGACAAGAGTATCAGGGTACGGTACAGAAGTTTCTAGAAACGGGGAGGGTGTTGAAGAAGCCAGGCGGAGGAATGCTACTTTTCCAGATCGTTGGATTGGACGAGGGGGCCCTATCCCCTGTCCACCACGTAGCCCAGATATCACTCCTCTGAACTTCTTCTTCTGGGGTATGTTAAGGACGCAGTTTTCTCAACGAAGGTGCCAAACGTGAATGCTTTGCGTGACCGAATTGTTGCTGCCATTGATACGTACACCCAACGGCGAAAGAAACAGTAGACGAATTGTCCACCACCATTTTCATTCGGTCTGTATTACACAATGTGATGACAATGAATTGAAACAATGACGTCAATAAGCAGAGGGCTATACCTGCTTCGAACCAACATAGTTTCATTCCTTAAAACAACACAGGATGTAGAAAAGTAATGAAATTAGTGGTGGACAATTTGCCTACCATTATCTTTGCCGGTGACTGTACCATCCCTGACGACGTGCTGCTTCGCGAAGTGGAATACCGGCTGGGCATTCTTCGTGTCACTAAAGTCACACACATAGAAGTGTGATAATTTTTTGTAAGACATTTTTGATTTGCTCTTTGCAATAAAATAACCAAAAAATGTGCAGGTGGGTTCGTTTTAATTTCCCATCACTTCAAAATCCCGGAGGGTCATCGTGTACACCCTTAAGCAAAAATGAATCAATTTTTTAACAGGCGTGTAGTTTCGTTGTGAACGAGAATTAACTAAGTTTTAGTGTATCACTTGACACAGTCAAACGTGTAATTTTGATTTATTTAAAATATTCGTTCTTGTTCACTCTATGAATTTAGTGCATCGCACAGCAGTTGAAAAAAATACCCTTTCATACATTTTCTCTGTATTTTTTATGCATCATTGCGGTTTACGTACTTATTTGTGTCAAATGGCGCATTTTGGGTTCTGTGTTGGTACATGAAGTATAATTCATAATGAATAATTATTCACAAATGCGAAAAATTGATATAAAACAAAAAATCAAACACTCTTTCATTTGAGTAAGGTTTGCCAAACTTTCTTTGTTTCTCTTTTACATTATTTCCTTCTTTGTCTCCTTCTCTTTCTCTCTCTAATTTTGTGCTATGTTTTTCTATCTTCATAACTCTTTCTATCCTTTTCGCATGTTTTTCTTTTTGTCTCTTTGTTTCTCTGTATTTTTCTTCCCTTCTCTCTCCCCTTCTGTTCTCTGTATCTTCTAGCGTTTCTCTTTCATTTCCTTCCTCTCTCTTTCGTCCTGTGTATCTTTCATTCTTTCTGTCTTCAATTGTCTATCTCTCTTTCTATTTCTTTCCTTTTTCTTTCATTGCTTCGCTCTCTTTATCTCTTCCACTGTTTCTGTTCTAGCGCTATTTCTTACTTTTCGTCTCTTTCTTGTTTTGTTTCTCTTTTTAGTTCTCACTATATCTTCTTCTCTCCCTCTATTTGCCACTTGTAGCGCTTTCTCTGTCTTTCTACATTTGTTTCCCTATCCTTAATTCCTTTTCTCTTTTCCTCTGCTTCTGTCACTTCTGGCGTTTCCTTTCTTCCTCTACTCCTGTCACTTCTAGCATTTTCTTTTCTTTCTTCGTCTCTCTTTGCCCCTCTTTGTTTGTTTGTTGCCTAATAAACGCTGCAGGAAATTACATGCGGGCTATATTTCGTTGGGCCGAGACCAATGGTGGATTAGAGTCCACTCTCACCCAGCAGATGGCGACGGCCCCGAATGTGCCTCCGCCAGGAGTTGAACGCGGGACCCCTTAATTACAAGCTGGCAGCGTCACCACTACGCCATCAGAGAGGCACACGTTCCGTGCATAAGAAGAAAGGCCGTGGCGAAGACACAGCGTGGCACGCATTCTACATAGTCTGAATCCGAGCGAGTGCAACTGAGCAAACTTTGTCTTGTGTCTAGGGAGCATGCTGAAGACGTTTGCTGACTGTTTTACGAGCGGGACAGCACACTGCAGACAATTTCCTTTAAAGGGAAAGGAAGCCGATGTTAGGGAGCTTTTACAACGCAATAAACCGAAAAATCAAAACATTGGGATAACGAGTGCAGTATGTGTCAGAATGTATCGCACCACTCTAGTGTCTGTGGCTCGTAAAACGGAAGGAAATAAGTGTTTTGCATATTCAGACACGTTGACCTTAACCGGAATACAAATAGCAGCTTTCAGCGCTGGGGCTCTGGGTATTGAATGAGCTCCGAAGAAGGTTTGGTGACTTTCTCACTTCTTGGTGAACAGGAATAGTTTTGTCAACGTTTTATATGATATCTCGTTGTTTCCGGTTTTTAAGTTTATCAAAACAAATCCCCTTGTCAGCGAAAAGTAAGGTTTTTACTTACTCTGCGTTGCTTTTGCGCCTGTTTTGACTAATCGCGACGATCATGTAGTGGATGAAATGGCAAGCACCAAAGCCTCGTTTTCGGTAAAACTGCCAAAGTTTTCAAATTCATGTAAAGGGTGTTTTTTTTAAGAGCGATAGAACTTTCGATAGGGATAGCTGTCATTTGTTTTGTTTTGATGACATGTTGTTTTGTCATTTCATATCAGTGAGCATTGGCAAATGATCATGGAAAGACTGACGCCTCAACAACGTTTACAAATTGTGCAAATATATTTACAAAATCAATTTTCTGTTCGCCAAACGTATAGACCACTTTGGAAATATCGGTGCTGTCAGCGAATGGGCCTCCCAAGATCATGGGACCTAACGTCACTGGATTATTTTCTTTGGGATATCTAAAGTCTCTGGTTTATGCTGATAAACCAGCAACAATTGACGCTTTGGAAGCCAACATAACTCGTGTTATTAACGACATACGTCCCCAATTACTTGAGAAAGTGGTTCAAAATTGGACTGATAGAATCCGGTTCATCCCAGCTAGTCGTGGTGGACATATGCCGGAAATTATTTTCAAAAAGTAAATGTCAGAAAATTATCTTTCAAATAAGAACACAATTGGCTTCCAACTTATTTTTTTTATGTGTTCTATTTCAATTCAAAGTTTTATCACTCTAAAAAAAAAAACACCCTCTATTTTTCTATAATAATGTCCGTCCGATGCACAAAAGCTGTTTCTTGCATTTCCATCCATGTACTTGAACCGGATGTTGCGAGCATCTGATGACGTAATCCCCCGGTAAGTGTTTCCAAACACACAGTTTTTTCCACTATATTGCCCAACCTAAAGCAACCTAACCTAACCTTATCGTGATGGTGCGTGGGGCTATCGTGAATGGTTTTTGGGGCTATTCTTGGATGTTCATACTATCCCGAATGGTTTTTTAGGTCTGTCCGGGAATGGTTTTCGGGGCTATGCGGGAATTTTTCTGTTAAGAAGGTTGAAACACTGCTTTGCCGTTTAAAATACAACACTAGTCAAGATTTTCCCGCCATTTTGCGTGTTCAGGAAGTAAGAAAAGAACGAACAATAATTACTCGGTATGTCGACAATAGATACTACTTTCGTTAAAAAAAAAAAAGACGCGAATTCCCTTGTTAAACAATCTTTCGCAATGCAGAATAAGTAAGTACGAATGTCAACAATTACAGAATTGTTACAGCCGATTTCCGGCTTTGACAGTTTTACCCCGTTTTCCTGCAATAATGTAGTTTCCGTGATGTACTACGTCGAAGAGACTTTCTTCCGGAAAGATTACTCTTCACTTATTCCATATGCATGGTGCATGAAAGGTTTAGAGGTATTCTCTACACATTCTCGGCCAGAGTGAATCTGATGTGACCAGCAACACGCCTCCACCACCTTTACCCCCAGGGATCCATGAATGAGCCCCAGAGCTTAAAAATAACCCACAGATCATCCATTACCTGGAAACGAACTCGAGTCGACCATGTAACCGACGGACGCTATACAGATTAGACTGTGTTCTGGAATCATATAATTGCAGTATACTTATTTAATTTTTAAAAAATTGCCTTCGCGATGCCGTAGTGGTAACGTCGTCGACTTTTAATCAAGGAGTCCCGGGTTCGATACCTGGTGGAGGCACATAGCGGTTTGGATCCCTCTTTAAGCTGTCTGTCCGGTCCCTATTAGCCTTCTGTGCATAAGTGGACTTAAAAAATAAACTCAACAACAGCAGCAATAATTTTCAAAATGTACGTTTTTAAGTTACTCAATATCGTAAATAAATACTCTAATTTGCCCTTATAGTATATCCAAAGTATACCCATACTCCGACACACTTCCACAGTTTGCAGACGATATCAGCATGTACACCTTTTCTTAGTTTTGCTCGTTCAGGCCACGTTTCCACGCTACGAGCCCTCTAGAAACTGTATTTTCTAATCCTCATGTATGCAAACACACGGCACAGATTTACGGTTGCCACTGACAGTTATGTGTTTGTCGGAAAACTACAACTTTTTAAAAAAATCTACCAACAGACTGTGTGATCCATGAAGGTCAGGCCCAACCGCCTTATTGAGACGATACCGAGAAGAGATTGCAACACACGGCTCGAGGCCGAGACGAGACCAAGATGTCGAGAAGCAGGCTCGTTCTCGGTACAATTTCTAGAAATCATTGAAGGGTGGAAAACGAGAATAGGAGAGCCCCGAAATTTCCAGAAAAGTCGATTTAGAAGGGATATTGAACCAATTACTATCTGGACAACAGTAATCCCGAACAAGCCCCAAGCTCACCGTATCCGCGAAACAAATCCAACAATCGATAACATCTGACAGAGTTGCATCATATTAATGACAACTGGTTTCATCGGATTGGATATTGCCCGACCCGTTGCCAACACAAGGCCAAAAAACGCTCGTCATTTTCCCAGCCAGCTGCACAACATGCGATTATTTACGATTTTACCTAGTGCGGTGGGGATGTAGACGTGTCAAATGTTGACCCCAAGGTCGTGACTGGTTAATAATCTCATGTTTTGTGTATTGCATTTAACCTGGATGTTTTCGGTGACAGAGCTTGTTCTTTGGTAAGCTATACTGGTAACCACTGGCATACGCAAGTTTTTTTCATAGTAGGCTACAATTGTAAAGAAGAATTGACTGTGTCGCTTCAGTCAATTCGGCAATGATTGCGTTCTACGTAGTTAGGAATTGATACATCTGAATTAGTAATCTGTCACTTTTAGCGTTTTGCCTTTCTTTCTTATCTGCTTATGTCGCTTCTGGCGTTTTCCCTTTCTTTACTCCTCTGCTTCTGGAACTATACTAGCGTTTTCCCTTTTCTCCCTCTGCTTCTGTCACAGCTAGCGTTTTCCCTTTCTTTCTTCCTCTGCTTCTGTCACATCTAGCGTTTTCCCTTTCTTTCTTCCTCTTCTTCGTTACATCTAGCGTTTTTCCTTTCTTCCTTCCTCTGCTTCGTTACATCTAGCGTTTTCCCTTTCTTCCTTCCTCTGCTTCGTTACATCTAGCGTTTTCCCTTTCTTCCTTCCTCTGCTTCTGTCACATCTAGCGTTTTCCCTTTCTTCCTTCCTCTGCTTCGTTACATCTAGCGTTTTCCCTTTCTTCCTTCCTCTGCTTCGTTACATCTAGCGTTTTCCCTTTCTTCCTTCCTCTGCTTCTGTCACATCTAGCGTTTTCCCTTTCTTCCTTCCTCTGCTTCGTTACATCTAGCGTTTTCCCTTTCTTCCTTTCTCTGCTTCGTTACATCTAGCGTTTTCCCTTTCTTCCTTCCTCTGCTTCGTTACATCTAGCGTTTTCTCTTTCTTCCTTCCTCTGCTTCTGTCACATCTAGCGTTTTCCCTTTCTTCCTTCCTCTGCTTCGTTACATCTAGCGTTTTCCCTTTCTTCCTTCCTCTGCTTCGTTACATCTAGCGTTTTCCCTTTCTTCCTTCCTCTGCTTCGTTACATCTAGCGTTTTCCCTTTCTTCCTTCCTCTACTTCTGTCACATCTAGCGTTTTCCCTTTCTTCCTTCCTCTGCTTCGTTACATCTAGCGTTTTCCCTTTCTTCCTTTCTCTGCTTCGTTACATCTAGCGTTTTCCCTTTCTTCCTTCCTCTGCTTCGTTACATCTAGCGTTTTCTCTTTCTTCCTTCCTCTGCTTCTGTCACATCTAGCGTTTTCCCTTTCTTCCTTCCTCTGCTTCGTTACATCTAGCGTTTTCCCTTTCTTCCTTCCTCTGCTTCGTTACATCTAGCGTTTTCCCTTTCGTCCTTCCTCTGCTTCTGTCACATCTAGCGTTTTCCCTTTCTTCCTTCCTCTGCTTCGTTACATCTAGCGTTTTCCCTTTCTTCCTTCCTCTGCTTCGTTACATCTAGCGTTTTCCCTTTCTTCCTTCCTCTGCTTCGTTACATCTAGCGTTTTCTCTTTCTTCCTTCCTCTGCTTCTGTCACATCTAGCGTTTTCCCTTTCTTCCTTCCTCTGCTTCGTTACATCTAGCGTTTTCCCTTTCTTCCTTCCTCTGCTTCGTTACATCTAGCGTTTTCCCTTTCTTCCTTCCTCTGCTTCTGTCACATCTAGCGTTTTCCCTTTCTTCCTTCCTCTGCTTGTCACATCTGGCGTTTTCCCTTTCTTCCTTCCCCTGCTTCTGTCACAACCCCCTGTGCACGTAAGTGCAGTTAACCGTGTTTCAGATATTTTCCTCCGTTTTTTTAATGGTGAACTTTCTCGTCCAACGGTTCGTGTTCGAGACAGATTAGGGAAGATTGTGATGTGTGTATAGAAATTTCAGTGAGCAGTTCTTTTTTAGAATATGAATGTCGTAGTTGGAGCAGCGAACGAACATGAAGTTTTGCCAAAAATTAGCCAATTCAGCTGCTGAAACCTTGCAGAAGACACTCCCACTTGACCAAAATGTACCGTTCGGCTTGCACTTACGTCGATAGAGCCTACCCACTGGCGTGCCCAAGGGGGGATTGATTGGGATCATAATCCCCCTCTTTTGGCTCAGTATTCGTTAAACAGAGAACAATAAAGGTGGCAAAATAAGGGTTGAGTACTAAAAAAGTGTATACTTAAACCCTCTTTCGAAAATCCTTGGCACGCCATTGGGCCTATCGCACCACTTACAGTGTCTGAGAAGACCATGGTCCACCTTCCTACTGTGCTGCGCCTTGCGGCGAGTCCTCGAACTTTTTCACTGTTGTGTTTATGTATACACACACACACACACACACACACACACACACACACACACACACACACATATATGCATATGCATATATACCTAGGTATGTACCCTATAATATGAGAGAGAGAGAGAGATAGAGAGACAGAGAGAGGTGTAATCTGTAATATGCTCTCATGCGTGCATACGATCACGGTTTTCTTGATTATAAAGCGCCTATTGAAAGTTTTAGAATTAATGCAACACAGAAATGAATGTGAGTGTACAGGTTTTATTGAACGTGGTGAGAACACGGTCGTATTTCACTTATCAATTTGCCAGAATCGAAACTAGAGCTTTCGTTCATAGATGTTGTAGGTACACCTTGTGTGATAAGATTCTCATTAGTTCCATTCATAACAGATGGAGCAAGTGCTTCTGAAATAGAATCTTGAGGTTTAAGTCAAATGTTGTTCTTTTCTCCAAACAGATTTTATTAATTTTAGTTACCTTTGAAGTAACTATTTAGAAGTGTGCTGTTAAAG
Source organism: Lepisma saccharinum (assembly GCF_977018435.1). Taxonomy (NCBI): domain Eukaryota; kingdom Metazoa; phylum Arthropoda; class Insecta; order Zygentoma; family Lepismatidae; genus Lepisma; species Lepisma saccharinum. Next base: position 25,173,988 of record NC_139239.1, read on the forward strand.
TATTTCCCATCGTTTGTTAGGTGTTGTGAAAATCCAAAAGATATGTACAGCAAGAACATGATCATAATTGTGGATTGACACTGCATACATTTTCGCTTGCTGCTTAGTCAATATTTATATCCGATAAGCATGAAAATCCTGTATAATTGCTAGATATATTTATTATAACACCATTAAGCCTTGTTTCCATGATATGAAAAACTCAATATGCTGACCTAGGAAGAAAGTTATTTTATTATAAAACATAAACTAAAAGTAACGTTTCAACATTCTAGCAAGGTCTTCTTCAGACAAATTTGTACTTGGTGCAGAGTCTGAAGAAGACCTTGTTAGAAGGTTGAAACGTTACGTTTAGTTTATGTTTTATAATAAAATAAATTTCTGCCTTGGTCAGCATATTGAGTTTTTCATACATTTATTATCTTTATTGTAGTAAGTTTCAACTATTAGATTGTAGAGTGTTTGCTGAAAAATTGAATGAAAATCGCCTCCCCCCCCTTAAAAAAAAGAACGGCAATATGGTTTCGTATTTAAGGTATTATCATTTTCCGATACATGCGATAGTTGATAGTTGCGTTTTCGGGTTTCCTATATTTAGGGTTGTAAAATTTCAATTAACATGATGATGTTGCTATTTGAAGATTTCGAATCTGAAATTTCTACCATCGACACTCTCGTGTCACTTCTTCTTCCGAGATGTTTATTTGAAAAGTACGGGGTGACTTTTGTGGTCTGAAAAGCCAAAGTTCTGTAAGAAGATGGAGTTTGAGTCCGGAAATCCTGTTTTGTTCAGCAGGCAATTTATCATTTTTTTGAAATATGCAAGAACATGTCAGATCCATCCTGAACTTTTTGATCTGTGGCTTCGTTACAATGTCTGTGTTGTCGCTTTTTCTTTTCAGTTATTCGTGAGAACCTGGCGAAAAAGAGAAGTAACATCTTGCTGTTGGACTTTTATTTTTACATTCCTTTTTTTTTATATTCTTTGCTTCTTTCTTCAGGAAATGGTTACTGTATAAAACTCAGTAGATTCGAAATTTGATGTTAGATTTTTTTTACACGACCTCGTCGATGTTGTTGTGGTAACGCTGTCGTCTTGTAATGCAGGAGTCGATACCCAATGGAAGTACATAGTGGTTTGGATCTCGCTTTAAACTGTAGGTCAAGTCCCGATTAGTCTTATTGTGCATAAAGTGGACTTAAGCTCAGTTTTTCTTGAACTTATATATATACGTATTAATCAATTTCACAGACTGTTTCGCCATATTTTTTTTGGGCCGGCGGTATAAAATAATTTAATAGGGTTAATACGTATGTATTACTCTTTCAAATGTGCCAGACATATTGAAAAACGTTGTTAATCCAGGTTTTTCTGTGAGATGCGATGTTGCATTTAGGTGTTAAGGAAAATTAATGTAGATGATAATATAACAATGTTCATGATATGCTTATTTTGATGAAGATTTTTGAAAGTTGCAATATCAGAAAAACAAATGACAGTACATTGTAAAAAGGTATAGTTTTTGCACTGTAAAAAAAATGCCTGCGGAAACAACAGCAAACCCCATAAGCACAGGGAAAGAAACACCTCAGCATTTTTCACCTTTCATCTTCGCCTTGCAAATATATGTGAGAGCTATTCATAATTTACAAGACGGAGGATATGAATGTACCTGCTTTGTGCACACAAGGGCGAAACATGTTCTACCCCCACTTGATATTAAGTACATAGTTTAAGTCATTTAAAAAAAACAAATCTTCACTGAAGGGTACCCATATCGGATTTTATATTCGCAGATTGTTCACCTGATCATCCATACAGCTTCAATTGTTTGTTTGTTACCACAGCGACGGACAAACACATAATTGAAGTGTATGGTTTAGCAAGTGGAGAAACTGCATCAAATCTTGTAGGACATAATAATTAATAATTATAATTAAGCAGGTTTCAACCAAAGTAATAACACTTCTAGATGAATGCTCACACCAAACCCATTATATCCTGCTGAGGCGCACGCAAATTATGCTAAATCACTATTACACAATGGCATGAAACATATTTGCATTAATAGTTATGATCTCAAGTTGTGTCATTATGTGATTCAGTGTTAAGGTTTCTAATGTCTTAGTGCAATTTTAAGACATAATGGCAGGAGTAGAAGTAGGCAGCTTGTTTATTACTGTTTTTCAATCAGTCTGTTTTCCACAATGTGATGTTCACTAATTGAAATAAAAACGTCAATTAGCAGAGGACTACATCTCCTTCACATCAACAGGATTCCACTCCTTGAAACAACGAAGAACGTAGAGTAAAAAGTAATGAATATAGCGACAGACAATTTTTCAACTATTATCTATGCCGTTGACTGTACATTTTGCCATTCCTTTACTATATCGTGTATTTTAAAATTTGTGATTACCTTTTCCTCGCAGTTTTCTCCAATTGAGACAAAGTAATAAGTTGTAATAGTATTAAGACAAAATTGATGAAGGAATTATCACAAAACAACACACATTCCCACGCCGGGACTCAAGCACGGAAACTTTCGGCGGGGGAACAGTCTGTCTACTCACAACATGTTACCACTAAACTACTACCTTATGTATAAGCTTGAGATTTAAGTTCACTTTATACACAGACAGGCTCATCAGTGCTGGATCTACAGTGGGATCCGTACCGAACCCAGGATCCCTTGATTACAAGGCAGAGACGTTATCGCTACTCCGTCTATGCGAGTGCGGCTTTAGGAGAGTTTCCAGTACGCGCGCGGACACACACACACACACTTGTTAAACAAAATCGCAATATCAAGAATGTTTCCAGTATAATTTTTCCGAATGGAAAATGTAGTTTGGATTGTTTCATAACCTAGCCATGTTTTATCCAACTGCTCTGCATTCTCCAGCCTTATTGCATGATAGTGGTCCTAGGGCATGCATCCCGAAGCCATAACAATCTTAAATTCTTCGTAGAAGACGACGTGGGGTTTTACAAGATTGAGAGATCGAGGAGGGGGAAGAATAAACCGTCTAGAAAAGAAAACATGCTCAATAGTCTAGGGGAAGCTTTGACTAAAAACGTACGAAATGAAGAGACGCGGAGAAGCGGTGAAAAATTTCTCCCGAATTCACAGCTGTTTTCCTATTCGGCTCTTCCTTGCTATTCTTGTGATCGAAAATCCGACAAATCACTTTCCTTGTTCCACCCTCGAAATCACCTCGCAACTACGTTCTCAGATTTTTCATTCCTCCTCGTCTTTTTTCACGCCTTTTACCTTTTTTCCCCTTTTTTCTTCATCGAAATGTTTTTTCGCCCCCCCTTTCTTTTTTTCTCCTCTCGCTCTTTGCCTTCAAACACGAAATCAAGGGTACCAACGTAACAGAAATAAAACTACACTGCAGAAATCCGCAGAGCGCCCCGGGGATAGGACGGAGGAAACGGCGTAAAAAATAGAACATTATCGCCAGAACGCCTGACGTAATTTACAATTGTGCCGGCAGGTGGCACTGTTGAAATTCCATTACGATCGCACGATGAAGTGTTTTGATTGAGGAGACCGCTCTCTCTTGGGGAACTAGAGGCGCTACAGTCGGGTCATGTGATCAATGGCTTCTTCCAACAAGGGAAGTCCAGTTTTTTCCCCCTCTCAAGGGTTAACATCGAAGTCAAGAGAGGGAAGGGGAAGTAGGGGAGGGAGAGGGAGGTTACGGCAAAGACACAAACGGAACGGAACAACTCAGGTGTGCTTTTCTGATTTTTCCCTTGCCGGTGGAGCCATCTGGCGCCTGGGAATGACACTATAGGTCGAGGTGGCATCTCCTTAAGAACCGTGGCAGATGTTCCTTGTGACTGGATCATGACGACAAAGAGTTGAGACGAGTGAGTGACGTTTTACATTCCACAAGCGTTTCGTCTGTCGCAAAAACAAGTATATGTGTGAATACTTACCTCATTTTGAAAATGGGGAAACACATTTCCGAATAATATGGAACAACCCTGTGGTATGAGTGCGTTCTTTTCATTCACATAAAATAGTAATCGCACTTCTCGAGACAACAACCTCGAAAAGAGAGAGAACTGCGGGTTATTGAGGCTCTGACGCCTGTTGTGAATCCTTGCTCCACAGATTCTCGACACAGAATGTAACTGTGCGGTGAATAGTGAATTTTATTAGCAATTTTTCCATAGCATACTTCCATCACTATAGAGTTAGGTAAGACTCTGAAGAAAGTATTTCAGGATCTATGTTTTATGTTTTTATTGGTGGTGACTGTACATTATATCTTATTTTATATTGTTGAATAAGTCTAAGTTTTTATCTTCTCAACTGTCGTGATCTCAATGTTGATTAGCACGAATCTTAGCTTCACATTCTTATGTGGTCTGTCCTAAGTGGCATACAATGCTCATTTATTTCAAACGAGAGTCTCTGATGTCTGTAACGGATCACGCCATCCTAGTAGCTGCACTGTGATATTAGCTTCCTGCGCCATTCCTGCCAATATTACATCACGTATCCTTACATGCTGGCAGCCTGGCAATACAGCAAAGTCAAACGGGCTACCTGGCAGTCAGGCGCTTCCGTAGTGGCTCCCTATCTTTTTTTGTCTGACAACACACTGTGCTGAACTGAACACTGGAATAAAACATCGTTGTTTTCTCTAAAAGTAACGTTGCTAGTAGTTCGAGGAATTTTCGGGGAGCAACTCCCCCCTCCCACCCAGGTATTCTCTGAAGCAAGTAGCACAAAACGGTAGAAAAGGGGAGATAGCGAGTGGGCCGAGCGAAGCAGTACACGCTGCTGCCAAGGCTGGTACCGTCAGTCGCTTTTCCCCCTCCACTAAATCCCGTTCCCTGTCACCTGTCGGGCCTTCTCGATAGCGTGGTGGTAACGTCGTCGCCTTTTAAACAAGGGATCCCGGGTTCGATACCCGGTGAAGGCACATTGCACAGTGGTCCGCATCTCACTGTGGGTCCATTCCCGATTAGGCTCTCTGTAGAACCTGTTCTGATTGTCCTATCTGTTTTATGTCCATAAAGTGGACATAGAACAACTACTACAACAGTCCTGTCACGTGTTCGTTGATCGTGCCCTCTCGAATCAAATACTTATTTTCGTTCGCTCTCTCCAGAGATTCTCGGGACAGACTATAACTAATACTGGTTATTGGATCGACCTACAAATTCCAATCCTCCTTTCCCTAACCTCAAGCATTACTTTCGTCACAGGTTTTGCACAAACCATCCTCAAACGGAATGATTTTCCAAAACCTCTTTGCTCTGTTTACACAAGGGGAAAAAAACTCGTCCTATTTCGCAGTCATTATACGAATTCCGTGTGTTGTGTAATTCCCCCTCTCCCCGCCCACCCTATTTCTTGTTAGGGCAAGCCATCGTAACGGTTCTCCTTGATGGCTTAGGTTGGGTAAGAGGACTCGGCTTGCTGTGAGAGAAATTTGGCTGCTCGTCGTGAAATTTCCCGAGCAACAAACATTTCCATTAGGGAGGGGGGAAGGGGGGCGAGGACTCCTCTCTTATGGTTCCAGGAAATTCATTCTTTCTCCTTTCCTTCAGTTATCTCCAGCGCTTCTGGAAAATTCAGGCCATGGAAGAGACATAAGGAATTGCATTGTATACGAAATGTTCCCCCGCATTACATTAAGCCTAGGGCCATAGTTTTATCCTGTCCTACCGCTCTCTCTCTTCCTCTCTTCTCTGAGTTCCGTGCAGTCGGTTATGGAAGACCTCTTCATGCAAGAAAATGGAACTAACTTATTACAGTCCTGGAAAACTAATCGACTTGCCAGGCATTCATAAGCAAATTACTCTGCAAAGTGTCCATTCACCTTATTTCCTGGATTAAAACTAAGATTATCTCGAACTTCGTTGCATTATTTGGTGCAGTGATCTGAAAGCTCCTGGACACTTACGTAACATTATTTTCCCATTACAAAGACTATTGTGAGTATTGCTTATGTTCTTTATCATATGTGAAAGGTAGGTTCAAGAAATTCGCAGGCTCGTTTTATATATGCACTAGAACTCATGTACCGGAACACATTTAGTTAATTTTAAACATACCCATGCGATTCCACGTGACGTAACATTGTACACCTAATATATACTGTAAGTTTATTAATAACATTATCAGTACAGTGTACCGATATTTAAATTAGTTCAAATTGCCATATCTCCAGAACAGTATCTATAATTTAATGTGTGGTGCTGTATTAAAGCTTATTGTACATTACGCAATATTTCCTAGACCTTTCATAGCACAGTACATTGCAACGTCCACCCCGGTTGTACACCAGTCGTCACAAAGTTAGTCCGCTGCTACTTTTGTCGGGAACATGAGACGCTTTTATCACTCATCAGGGCTTGCTGGGTAGAAAAGAAACAACACTGTTTTCAAAGTTAAAACGCAGTTATATAATCGCGTATATTTCATAATAACTTACCAATAAAACACTAGAACATTCAGTACTAACGTTGGGCAATTCCCTCACATATAGCGAAAGTCAAATTAATTGCTTACTTTCAACTTATCGGCAAGAAGAAAACTCGAAAACCCAAAACCTATACTTCAATTCTCTCCGTTTCCAAGTTGTTATTGATTCTTCACCTTCACCTGTTTTTCAATCTCAGTCTGTCGTCAGGTGAGGAACATTCAGGTGGGTTCACTTCCTCGGCTAAGTGACGTCAACACGAACAGATTTTGACGTATTTATAAATATATATAAACGTTCCAACCACAACTGTATCAGTCTAACTATAATTGTCTGTGACAGCTTGCACATTATTTGAAGTAACAAACATTTTAAAAATCTTAACTTCTTACAAATATAAAATCTTAAACTCTCAGGTTCGTTACAACATGTTGGATACAATAAATTTCGGACTATTCTAAATTTCGTTTCTACGAAATAAGTGATCTATCACGTTTCGGTAAACAAATATTTAGTGTATACTGACACCAACAAAATACAACGATTTACTTGTATGATTTTGAATATTGTCACCTTGCGTAACTTTGAACTCTCTGAAAGTTACTGAATTTCTCTTAATGATCATAGCAGTTCCAATTATGTCCAAACAACTGTTGTTGTTTTTCATCCTGAAACTTACCGATCACTCTTCCTACAGCAAAAAATGGCCATTGTTTTTGTAGCCTGTTCATATTGATAAATGAACACTTTGAGAAGTCAAGTGATGTTGACGGAACCTAATTCGTTGAAAATTCAACTGCAATGTTTGTTGTACTTTTGGGTTGCGTTTCCATGAAAGTCAATACATTTTCTCGGTTGAGATTGTGTCACGTGCTGCCAGTTTCGATGACACAATGAAGGTTGCAAGGAGGAATGGTTTCTCGGAATCGACGATAGATGGCAGCACGCCATATAAAGAAGAGCAGAGCTCATTGTACAAACTAGGAACGGAGAAGAGGGATTATATATATTATAGTAAATTGAGAAATATATAAAAGAAGAGTTCAAATACTATAATAGAAGTAAATAGAATGATGTATATAGTAATTTAAAAGAATTAAGAATATAGCCGCATATGAAACGTTTAGGAAATTTATTAAGCGAGCAAATGAATTCAGAAATGTATCTCAATTTCTTTTTGATTCTCTGACGAGGAGAACATCGTCAGCTTTTGCATTTGTCCGTTCCCCGGTGGCGCTGTGGTCAATTAGACGCCCCGAAGCACTTTACGGTTGCGCTTCTTTTTTAGTCGCACTGGGCCATTGGCAGCGCTTGTTATTAGCGATCCTGGTTATTCCCCTTTGGTCGTTACATAGGAGGTGGCGCTAGTGTCAGTTTAGTCGACCCTACTCCTTTATATAAGTATAGCTTGTATCGTTTGCCAAAGAAACGGGGGAAAGGGAAAGAAAACATATATAGGGCATAAAGAAAAGGAAGCGAGACGACGCAACTAGATTTCTTATATATAGAAGAAATAATAAAAGAAGTCTTTTCCATAATCAAAGAAGAAGAAGCTTATTTCTATAATCAAAAGAAGAAGAAGCCTATTCGATAATCAAAAGGAAAAGAAGAAGAAGCCTTTTCCATAATCAAAGAAGAAGAAGCCTTTTCCATAATTAAAGAAGAAGAAGCTTATTTCCATAATCAAAAGAAGAGCCTATTCGATAATCAAAAGGAAAAGAAGAAGAAGCCTTTTCCATAATCAAAGAAGAAAAGAAGAAGAAGCCTTTTCCATAATTAAAGAAGAAGAAGAAGCCTTTCCATAATTACGAAGAGAAAGAAGAAGATTTCCTTTCAAGAAGAATGTAACCGATGTAAATCTTCTATATATTTCAATGTCGCTATATATTTTTTTCTGTATTTTGTATAGTTCTCAGAATATAGATCCGCATTTAACTATATCCTCTTGGCTATAAAACGCTTTCTTATTTGGAATTCTCAAACAAAGAACCTATCCCCTGAGATTAAGATATCTGTAGCCGTGGTAAATAACATGTAAGTACGTACCCACAAGGGGCGTAGCAATTGTTCGAACCAAAAGTACTGTACGTGAAAAAAACACTGTTCATGTAAAATCAAATGTTTTGCCGATTGCTTTCTAATATCTATTTTTTAAAAAATGAATGGTCTTAAAGTACGGATACATTATAAAATCATTTTTGTGTTATGACACATACATATAAGCCTCCATAAAAAATGCATGTAGGTAGATGACGTATTATGACTTTTATCTTAAAAATAGAATCTAGATTTTCGGAATTGTTCTGAAAAACATTGTTCATGAATTTTCTGTTATATTCATTAGCGAAATAGCAAAAATGAGTAAATTGTGTAGAAAAGTACAAAAAACTGAATCAGCCAATTACCCAGGTATTTATTTACATATGTGATATATCCATGGGCGTATTTAAGGGGAGTTGAACGGGTCCCATGCCCCCCCCCCTTTGGTTCAGTAAAATTACTAGATTATCTGTTCTATCCGCTTGTTCATAAAACTTTATTCGGACGTATTTTATTCTCCTAAATTGGAGACGCATAGGACGGAATAGGGATGGGAAGGAAATTACGTAATTCCTCACACCAGATGGGATTGCAGGCCAAATATCTGCAATATTCTGATAGTTTCGGAATTTCTGTGGAAAATGCTTAGATAATTCCTGACATATCGGAAATTCTATTATGTTACATGTAATTTCTGCCCGAAGCAGTTGATTGTGAACTTGAAGCACGAATATTAACGTTTCATTATAGGTTCGCGATATTAAGCATTCATAAAGTTCTAATTTTTTGACAATTTGAAATATCCGAACTGTTCGATAATCCCGAGAGTCGATAAATCATTTCCCGAAGTCTAGATCGAAATGGGAAACTATATTTCCGATTTGTTCCTGTTGAAGATGTAACAGCATGTGGGTTAGCTTCAGCTATTACTTCTACTCTCTCTGCTTTGGGTATAGATTTAGAAAAGAAATGTTTGATCAGGGATATACTCGCGCTGATGTAATGCATGGTAGATATAAGGGGGTGAGATCGATAAATTCAGAGAAGTGTCTAAGAGCAATTTTTGTGCATTGTTCAGCACATATTTTAACTCTATGTGTTGCCCATAATGTGAAATTTATGCGATAAGAAACTACATTGGGACTGTAAAACCAGTTTTTTCTTCGTCGAGTCTTTCAAATATCGCATTTCAAGAAAGTCAAGGAAACACCGTAATATTCTCAAGTTGTTGACACAAGATGGACAGAAAAGTTTCAAAACTAAGTAGCGTGATTTGTGAAATTGTTTTTACTAATTGTAGAAACTTGACAGACTTTACAATTTACCAGTACAAGATAAACATTTCAGCAAGCTCTTCAGTTTCTTCAGTGTGTAACCTATGGGAAGTTTGAAATTTCTCTACTTGTTCTAATCAAATTGTTTTCATGCATTGCAACATTATCTTAGGCACCACCTTAAAAGGTGGACTGTTCAGTATTGTGAACATGTCAGCATTCTAATAGAAATCATCCCCGTGGCGGAGTGGTTAGCACATCGCGCTACGACGCCATGGGTCCCGGGTTCGAATCCTGGCCTGGGCATGGATGCTTGTGAGTGTCCATTCATCAATTTCATCATATCATCACTCATTCCCATCTTCGCAAATTAGTCAAAAGTGGCGAAGTAAAATAAAGCAAATCAAATAGAGATCATCGTCGTCATCATCATCCTTCCTGCCTATGGCTGGGTCGGCATAGAAGTCAAGTCTCTCCATTTTCTTCTGGTCTTCCACCATTCCTTTCTTTCCACGGTGTTCCAATCTTGTCCTCTTCTCCTAACACTCTCCGCTATCTGCTCTTTCCACGAACATCTTGGTCTTCCCCTTGGCCTTATTCGCACTCTTTGTGCATTGCAAGCTCTTACTGGTAGTCTTTCTGCATCCAACCTCTTCATGTGTCCAACCCATCTCATCTGAACCTGATCTATCCTGTCATGAAGCTTCACCTCCCCCCCCCTGTCTGTGTGTCGTACCTCCTCATTCCTTATTCTATTCCTTCTAGTCTTCCCCAACATACTCCTTAAAAATGTCATCTCTACTGCCTGCATCATTCTTTTTCTATCTTTTTTTTCTAATAGAGATATTTAAAAATAAACCTTAAGAGAGAGTTCTGTGAACTTAAGTGAAAACTATTCCAAAGCAGAGAAACTACTTAGAGACTATGATGAAGATATGAAAAGACCTAGAACAACCAGCCGTCAAATAGGAGGAGGAATGCACCAGCTGAGAGCACAAAAGAATATTACAAGGTAAACCTCTGTCGTCCATTTTTGGACCATTGTATAGTAGAAATGAACTCACATTTCTCTGAACACAGTCAACACAGTGCAAAATTGCAACAACTTCTTCCAAAAATGTGATATGGCTATCCCTCATTCATTGGGACAGTGTTGCAAAATGTTGAATGGCCTGGTTGATAATTTTTACATTTTCAGAAAGGAACAGTAATTCAAAAGAAACGTCCAGGATTGGCATTTTAGGCAGTAGATAAATGTGATATGCTTTTTTACCTAATGCACAAATTGTTTGTGATCTTGGCTACACTGCCAGTTTCAACTGCCAACACCCGAGAGGATGTTTTCAACATTGGAGAAGTTGAAATTGTGTCTTCGAATTCAACAGGAGATTCTCGACAATGATCCCTGCAGTGTTAAATGTACGTAGGAATAATATTAAAATAACACCAATAATTTTATTTCCAATTTTGTAGCAAGGAGGAAAATACTAATTCTAATATTGTAATTCTTTTTTAAAGTGAAGCTGGGAATAGCTTTTTCAAAAGCATTTTATATGGAGAAGTTAGAAGTTAGTAGATAGACCTAAATTAATAAAGTTACGGCCTTTCATGTGGTGACATATTGGATTTTGATAGCCTGATCATACCTAGGCCTGCTATACATCCCGGATTTTCCGATACAGGCACGGAATGTTATCAGTTGTCCCGGTGTCCTGAATAATTTCTGCGGGTGGACGGTTGTGGAAGAATAAATGATTAAAACTATACTTTCCTGAACTTTATTTATAGGTGCGTGGGCGTAATTTTAAAATGCTCATTTTACAAACAATCGAACTGTACATTGAACAGCTTCCTCTCGGTAATACAGAGTTATCGAGTTACAAGAAGATGCTGCAAAGATGTTTTACTCCACGATGGCACCGCCATCTGCTAGGAGCATAGTAAGCTGCTTACTGTAAACAGTTAGTGCTCGGGTGCCTAACTGTTCAGTCCGGATTTTTCAAGTAAAGTTTCGGCATTGAGATAGCAGCTTAGTTCATTGTGGCACCGAAAAGGAATTGCAAGGTTAAAATCCACTTCATCCACTTTAAAGTGTTTCTGTTTTTTATTAAGAGTGTAAATAATGTGATAATGGATAATGGACTGTACAAATGTACATAATAATTATGTTGTACATATACAACTTTGTCGGGTCCAGCCCCCCTCCCTCCCTCCCTCCCTAATAAGCTTCCAGTCAGCAGTGTCCCAGGTTTCCACTTATGAAATACAGGAATACTAATCACACCAAAAGTTGAACCCCCCATCCTTACGTGAACTACATATACGCCCATGGCCATATCAAATAATTATTCTGAGGATGTTTCTGATGAGCATACGTTGCACTTCGAAACAGTATTCGAAGGATATTACTACTCACTCTTTATGAAATGAAAACAAACATGTACGTACACGCGGGAAACAACAAGTGTAACTTTTCATATACTTGTTATTTTAACACATTGCAAAAAAAAATGATTTGTTTTACCAGAAAATATAAGATATCGTTTCAGCACTGGAGTTTGAAATATGAAAATGAACTTGATGTAACGTTTTCGAACATTTAGGATTGTTGTATGACAGATGTGCAACAGTCAATGCAGTGTTTAACATTCACACATCGACTTGTAACACATCTTGATAATACTTATATATTACTACAAAACAATTATTCTTATTATATTTGCTTAAGAACCGACATCTTGTATCAAGTTTGTGATTGTTTTCTTGTAGAAGTTTATTTCATATTTCATTATGTAAGTAATTAATATACATTATCTTTGTATTAGATATTCATCACATTGCTGTGTGTATTGTATCTTCTACTACACGTATATGTATTTTTGACTAAATGTCTTACCTAAGGATGATAATTTAGTCTAAAATTTCTGACTGCTAATTCTTCTCAAACCAGTACTATTACGGTAAGGAGTTGTTATATAAACAATGTATTATGGTTCACACCATATTGAAAAGCGGGTTCGAGCTACGTAACACAGATTTTCTTGTCTATTTCTTACACAGTGTGCCTTCCACCCCCACCCCCCTCACCCCCAAAACGATGAAACTGATACAGTCACTCCTCAAACCGCCTTTCTGAATCACGTTAATCATTGAAATATTGATGACCAAACTCGAGATTTGTAAAATATGCGCATCTTTGTTTGAACCGTTTGGTCATTTTTGTAGTATTTTTATTTCGCGTCGTGCCAAGGGTCCCGGGTTCGAATCCCGCTCGGGCTTGGTTGTTTGTGATGTCTATTCATTAATTTCATCATTTCATCACTCATCCCCATCTTCGCAAATTATCCAAGAGGCACAAAACGCGAAGTACAATAAACTAAATCAATCAATCAATTATTTCGCGTTGTTTTTCTAATCAAGAAGGCTTAGGTGGGCAGGCCATGTGGCACGAATGGGAAGGAAGAGTTTACAGGATCGTTGTTGGGTAACCTGATGGTAAGAGACCTGCAGGAAGGCCAAGACGAAGATGGATGGATAACGTTGAGATTTGCCTACAAGAAATCTGTAAGGATGGAAAAGAGTATATAGATCTTGCCCAACCTTTTGGTTTAAGAAGGCTAGAGAGTTAGTAAGTTAGTAAGCCGTTTCTTACCACTTTTGGCTAATCGCCACGATGAGAACGACCGATGGTATGATTGAATTGATTATGGGACGCACACTAAGAACACCTAGCTATGCCCAGGCCGGGATTCGAACCTGGGACCTTTGCCGTCGTAGCGCCCTGTGCTACCACTCCGCCACGGGGGCCGGCTTCACAAGACTGCCTTGGTGGCTTCCCTATGAGCCAGTAGGAACTTATGTACCAACTTGGCACACTTGTAAGCAGCACTTTTGCTGGATGTTCTCGACAAGAGTACCAAGGAAAATGGTTCCTAAACATCGACTCAGCTTTGTACGCGTAGCTTCATGACCATCTCTTTCGCTGCGGCACAGAAACATAACCCAAGCGCCAGAAAACCTGGGTCGTCCAACTCTCGGACCGGCTGAACATGACCGCAGTTTTATGCCCCCTTAACGCCGGGTCCTCGCGCTGCAGGATGATTTAAATGGAAATGCTATTTTCATGTTGTTTCTTATTCTGACAAAAGGAAAGGAGCGCTCTGCACGAAAACTCTCGAATTGCCAGTGCAGGGTTTTTTTTCCTTTGTAGGGGAGGAGGAGGCGTGGCAGCGATCCAAAACTCGACGATCGGTGATTTTAAGTTCAATTCGCCATGCTTCCGGTTTGTGAGCGACCTCCTTTTTCGCTAACATTTTCCGCCATTTTAAATCTCCCCCTTTTCTTCTATGCTTGGAAAATGGCTTCCTTTCTGGTTTGTCGAACGTAGACTGTTTATATTCCAATATATATCTTTTTTTGTTTGTTTCCAAACGCAGCGTACTACAAAATTCCTTATCTGTTTCATGTCTAGGTTTCGATGTCTACAATGGTAAAAGTCAGATTGCCTATACTCTGTCCCAGGACTCTGTGGAGCAAGCGAACGAAGACAAGTCCTTTGCGCAAGTAGTGAGTCGAGATGGTTCGACCAATGAACGCGTGAGAGGGGAAGTGAGTTCATGGAGGGGAAAACGCGGCTACAACTACAAGCAGTTTGCAACACGCACATTGCTTTGCTACACCCACACGCTTTCTCCCTTATTCTGTGTATCGTTGGTCCGCAGACTACTGGAGCAGATTGTACCTTTAAGAACTAGACAATCGGATAGAAACATTGACCGTAATTTTACGGTGAACCAAGTTGTTGAAGATCCAAGGAATTTTTAATAAATTTAATTCCATTCCAGGAGAGAAAATCAGCTTGCGTAAATAGGTTCTGGGCCGTAAAGAACATTTTTTTCCGGATGAATTTAAATACAGTCCAGGAAATTTTTCCAAGCTCAATTTAAATACGGTCCAGGAACCTTTCTTCCGGATGAATATAAATATGGTTCAGGAACCTTTCTTCCGGATGAATTTAAATACGGTCCAGGAACCTTTCTTCCTGATGAATTTAAATACGGTTCAGGAACCTTTCTTCCGGATGAATTTAAATACGGTCCAGGAACCTTTCTTCCGGATGAATATAAATATGGTTCAGGAACCTTTCTTCCGGATGAATTTAAATACGGTCCAGGAACCTTTCTTCCGGATGAATTTAAATATGGTTCAGGAACCTTTCTTCCGGATGAATTTAAATACGGTCCAGGAACCTTTCTTCCGGATGAATTTAAATACGGTTCAGGAACCTTTCTTCCGGATGAATTTAAATATGGTTCAGGAACCTTTCTTCCGGATGAATTTAAATACGGTTCAGGAACCTTTCTTCCGGATGAATTTAAATACGGTTCAGGAACCTTTCTTCCGGATGAATTTAAATACGGTTCAGGAACCTTTCTTCCGGATGAATTTAAATATGGTTCAGGAACCTTTCTTCCGGATGAATTTAAATACGGTTCAGGAACCTTTCTTCCGGATGAATTTAAATATGGTTCAGGAACCTTTCTTCCGGATGAATTTAAATACGGTTCAGGAACCTTTCTTCCGGATGAATTTAAATACGGTTCAGGAACCTTTCTTCCGGATGAATTTAAATATGGTCCAGGAACCTTTCTTCCGGATGAATTTAAATACAGTCCAGGAAATTTTTCCAAGCTCAATTTAAATACGGTCCAGGAACCTTTCTTCCGGATGAATTTAAATATGGTTCAGGAACCTTTCTTCCGGATGAATTTAAATACGGTCGAGGAACCTTTCTTCCGGATGAATTTAAATATGGTTCAGGAACCTTTCTTCCGGATGAATTTAAATACGGTTCAGGAAACTTTCTTCCGGATGAATTTAAATATGGTTCAGGAACCTTTCTTCCGGATGAATTTAAATACGGTCCAGGAACCTTTCTTCCGGATGAATTTAAATATGGTTCAGGAACCTTTCTTCCGGATGAATTTAAATACGGTTCAGGAACCTTTCTTCCGGATGAATTTAAATATGGTTCAGGAACCTTTCTTCCGGATGAATTTAAATACGGTCCAGGAACCTTTCTTCCGGATGAATTTAAATATGGTTCAGGAACCTTTCTTCCGGATGAATTTAAATACGGTTCAGGAACCTTTCTTCCGGATGAATTTAAATATGGTTCAGGAACCTTTCTTCCGGATGAATTTAAATACGGTTCAGGAACCTTTCTTCCGGATGAATTTAAATACGGTCCAGGAACCTTTCTTCCGGATGAATTTAAATATGGTTCAGGAACCTTTCTTCCGGATGAATTTAAATACGGTTCAGGAACCTTTCTTCCGGATGAATTTAAATATGGTTCAGGAACCTTTCTTCCGGATGAATTTAAATACGGTCGAGGAACCTTTCTTCCGGATGAATTTAAATACGGTTCAGGAACCTTTCTTCCGGATGAATTTAAATACGGTTCAGGAACCTTTCTTCCGGATGAATTTAAATACAGTCCAGGAACCTTTCTTCCGGATGAATTTAAATATGGTTCAGGAACCTTTCTTCCGGATGAATTTAAATACGGTTCAGGAACCTTCCTTCCGGATGAATTTAAATATGGTTCAGGAACCTTTCTTCCGGATGAATTTAAATACGGTTCAGGAACCTTTCTTCCGGATGAATTTAAATACGGTCCAGGAAACTTTCTTCCGGATGAATTTAAATACGATTCAGGAACCTTTCTTCCGGATGAATTTAAATACGGTTCAGGAACCTTTCTTCCGGATGAATTTAAATACGGTTCAGGAACCTTTCTTCCGGATGAATTTAAATACGGTTCAGGAACCTTTCTTCCGGATGAATTTAAATACGGTTCAGGAACCTTTCTTCCGGATGAATTTAAATACGGTTCAGGAACCTTTCTTCCGGATGAATTTAAATACGGTTCAGGAACCTTTCTTCCGGATGAATTTAAATACGGTTCAGGAACCTTTCTTCCGGATGAATTTAAATACGGTCGAGGAACCTTTCTTCCGGATGAATTTAAATACGGTTCAGGAACCTTTCTTCCGGATGAATTTAAATACGGTTCAGGAACCTTTCTTCCGGATGAATTTAAATATGGTTCAGTAACCTTTCTTCCGGATGAATTTAAATACGGTCAAGGAACCTTTCTTCCGGATGAATTTAAATACGGTTCAGGAACCTTTCTTCCGGATGAATTTAAATACGGTTCAGGAACCTTTCTTCCGGATGAATTTAAATACGGTTCAGGAACCTTTCTTCCGGATGAATTTAAATACGGTCCAGGAACCTTTCTTCCGGATGAATTTAAATATGGTTCAGGAACCTTTCTTCCGGATGAATTTAAATACGGTTCAGGAACCTTTCTTCCGGATGAATTTAAATACGGTTCAGGAACCTTTCTTCCGGATGAATTTAAATACGGTCGAGGAACCTTTCTTCCGGATGAATTTAAATACGGTTCAGGAACCTTTCTTCCGGATGAATTTAAATACGGTTCAGGAACCTTTCTTCCGGATGAATTTAAATATGGTTCAGGAACCTTTCTTCCGGATGAATTTAAATACGGTCGAGGAACCTTTCTTCCGGATGAATTTAAATACGGTTCAGGAACCTTTCTTCCGGATGAATTTAAATACGGTTCAGGAACCTTTCTTCCGGATGAATTTAAATACGGTTCAGGAACCTTTCTTCCGGATGAATTTAAATACGGTCCAGGAACCTTTCTTCCGGACGAATTTAAATATGGTTCAGGAACCTTTCTTCCGGATGAATTTAAATACGGTTCAGGAACCTTTCTTCCGGATGAATTTAAATATGGTTCAGGAACCTTTCTTCCGGATGAATTTAAATACGGTTCAGGAACCTTTCTTCCGGATGAATTTAAATATGGTTCAGGAACCTTTCTTCCGGATGAATTTAAATACGGTTCAGGAACCTTTCTTCCGGATGAATTTAAATACGGTTCAGGAACCTTTCTTCCGGATGAATTTAAATACGGTTCAGGAACCTTTCTTCCGGATGAATTTAAATACGGTCCAGGAACCTTTCTTCCGGATGAATTTAAATACGGTCCAGGAACCTTTCTTCCGGATGAATTTAAATACGGTTCAGGAACCTTTCTTCCGGATGAATTTAAATACGGTTCAGGAACCTTTCTTCCGGATGAATTTAAATACGGTTCAGGAACCTTTCTTCCGGATGAATTTAAATACGGTTCAGGAACCTTTCTTCCGGATGAATTTAAATACGGTTCAGGAACCTTTCTTCCGGATGAATTTAAATACGGTCCAGGAACCTTTCTTCCGGATGAATTTAAATATGGTTCAGGAACCTTTCTTCCGGATGAATTTAAATACGGTTCAGGAACCTTTCTTCCGGATGAATTTAAATATGGTTCAGGAACCTTTCTTCCGGATGAATTTAAATACGGTTCAGGAACCTTTCTTCCGGATGAATTTAAATATGGTTCAGGAACCTTTCTTCCGGATGAATTTAAATACGGTTCAGGAACCTTTCTTCCGGATGAATTTAAATACGGTTCAGGAACCTTTCTTCCGGATGAATTTAAATATGGTTCAGGAACCTTTCTTCCGGATGAATTTAAATACGGTCGAGGAACCTTTTTTTCGGTTCAGTTTAAATACGAACCAGGAACGTACTTTTTGGATCAGCTTAAATAGGGTCGAAGTCTTGAAATGAAGCAATACGCAACTTGGACAGGATTTAAATTGTGCGAGAAGGATGATTCCGGTTCTGCAGTAGAACCCAATAGTACCCATTAGAATTTGTGTGTTCCTGGACCCTTAACAACCCTGCTGTGAACTCATCGGCAGTTAGGACGCCAGCGCTGTTACCGTAAAGTACCAGTTAATCCGCAATAAAAAGAAGTTTTAACTGTAGGAACAACAAACGATTCCATAAGTACAGGGAAAGCAATACCTTTGCTCTTCGTCTTTCATTTGTTTGCATACAGCGCTCTGCAGTGGCATTGATGTAAACCCGCTTTCTTTCAATATCAACTTTTATGTAAATTATGTTACATTTTAGTCTCATCATACAACAGTTCTACAGTACATTTAAAAGTATTTGTCCTCGTAAGATATTTGTAATAGTTGGATTCCGTGGTTTTAAGTTTCTCTCATTTACAGTGAAAATACTGCACAATGAACTTACGGTGAACTTAACACCGTAAAGTTACCGAGTTTTTTATAAAGTGCACGGAAAACTATTTTTAATCATTTAATTTAATTTTCGTTTCAAAGAAAATGAAATTGTTCGATCACAACAAATGGATCATTTTGGAAAGTACTGAATCCCAAATAGAGAGAATGTCAGTAACGAAACGAATTAAAGGATACAGGAAATTTTCTCCCTTGGCCTCTAGAGTCGGGTTTGCCAATTCATCATCTCCAGATGTAGAGATGTTTTCATAATGACGTTTCGATGAGGTAAGGAATATTTTTCATGTTCATGTGCAGGTTATTTGAGGGGTGCTTGTGCCCACTTGCTCCTGTATTCACATTAAGCATATTGAAGAATATCTTACGACAGTGGGCAAATATGTCTACCTCTTCCAGAAGCTTAGTTGGTTTTCTACCAACTTTGGTTAATCGTGACGATGAGGATGAGTGATGATTGGATGAAAATCATAAAGGGACTTCCACAAAGAACGCCCATGCCCTGGCCCGGACTCGAACGCGGTAACTTCTGTGGTCAGATGGAAAGTCAATCACTTAACGCGCTTTGTTCACTACTCTTTTCTGAAAAACTCAATATGCTGACCAAGGCAGTAATTTATTTTATTATAAAACATAAACTAAACGTAACGTTTCAACCTTCTAGCAAGATCTTCTTCAGACTCTGTACCAAGTACAAATGTAACAAGGTACAAAAGCGTGCATTAAAACTTACAGGAAGAGAGGGAGAAGCATCTTAAGAATAGCGAAGAATTCAAAAAAGAAGGAAGAGGAAGGGATTATAAATGTAAACAATGTCAGAGTGTGTACATAGGAGAAACGAAAAAGAGGCTGAAAGACAGGTTGAAACAACATAGGGATGATGTACGACTTAAGAGAGAGAGAAATGCGATATTTAAACACACCAGAGAAACAGGACATGAAATAGAGTGGGATGAGGCTAAGCAGATAGGAAGGGAGAAGAGAATACTAGTGAGAAAATGGAAGGAGTCCAAGGAAATAGAGAAGAAAGGTAAAAAAGACACAATGAACTGGAACGGGGGACTGAAGTTAAACAAAGAATGGAAAAGGGTGTTAGAAAGAGTGGAAAGGACAAGAGAGAAAGAGGAGAGAAGAAGGAAGAAGAATGAAGGAAATAGAGCGTGAGATAAAGAGTCCAACCACATTCTCTTTCAGGTGAAAGTACAGTTGACAAGGGAAAGCCACCTGCTAGATTGTTCCAGAACTACTTTCTAATAGTCTTGAGGGGAGTATTTTTGTGTATATATATATATCGTCCTGTTTTGTACCTTGTTACATTTGTACTTGGTAAAGAGTCTGAAGAGGACCTTGCTAGAAGGTTGAAACGTTGCGTTTAGTTTATGTTTTATAATGAAATAAATTTCTGCCTTGGTCAGCATATTGAGTTTTTCATATCATGGAAACAAGGCTTAATGGTGTTATACTCTTTTCTTTTGAAAATGCTGTGCATATGATAGTGCCTTTAGCTCTGAAATTTCGCAAAATTTTCAGAACTCATTCTCATAAGCATTCGGCTCCAGTAAATTTCGAGACGAATTTGGAAGACAAAAATTTATTGTCTGAAAACTGAATACCCTGAGCGAAAATTTCAAATGATGATTGGGGAGAAATATCCTTTCGGAAAATTAAAATTAGATAATAATCAATACATTGGTTCTTCAGATAAGCGTGAAGAAATTGTGCCCGTGAGATATACACATATTGCTAATTCTTAGGTAACCATAGGTGCGTACAAAGTGGTTCATATGTTCTGCTTGGATATCATGAAATATAGCTGCATATATATTTTTTTAACTATGCACACGGAATCTCGCAAGTACAGACTGATTGATTGATCGATTGTTTTAGTTTATTTTACTTCGCATTTTGTACCTCTTGGCTAATTTTCGAAGATGGGGATGAGAGATGAAATGAGAAATTGATGAATGGACATTCACAAACAACCAAACCCGAGCGGAATTCGAACCCGGGACCCTTGGCGTCGCAGCGCGATGTGCTAACCACTCGGCCACAGGGTCCGGCAAGTACACACTGATGTCCAAACGTAGATCTCAACTTGTTTATCTTGAACTTTAGGACAATAAGTTTCCGGTGCTCTTAACACAAGCAAATAATATTTCCGACGTGCTTCTAGACACTTTCCCTTGAAGAATTCATGCCAACAAAAAAGGCTGGAAGCACAGTTGGGATGAACCGCCTACGCACTGCTAACACGATCATTAATCTTCAGCCATCTTTGCTTGGCAAAACAACATTTATCACACATTAAGTCCAATAGCCCTGGGCCATGTATCCACTACCGTCACCGGGGAAAACATGGCATAACCTAATAATAGCAATAATGTAAACGCAGAAGTGTTTATTGACATCACACCCAGCCGCTAAGATAACTATCCCTTGCGCTTTAATTCCGTCTATAGGCATCTCTCTTCTCTTTGAAGCCTCGAAAGGGGGGATTCCGGATTCCCGGCGCAGCCTATCGTTTCGCCTGATGTGTGGCTGCGTGGAATCTCGGCTGGGAGTCCCTTTTTTTATGGAGTAGCGAGCTTAACTGAGAGCAAGGGGAAAGAGGCGCATTTTTCTCCCCCAGAGACTGTGCTGCCAACTGGCGGGAAAATTAGACAGACCCTGAAGAGGTAGGGGGGAGACGAATCAAGCGCTGAAATTTATTGCTAGTCTTTAGGGAAGTGATTTCTTCTTTTTGAGAGGGAAAGAGAAAGAAGGAAAAAGCATTTATAACGTCATTTTGGTTTAAAAATTCAATCGGAAGTTGTTATCGTAAGGTGAGTCGTGACGTCATTTGGGAAAATGCCATATCTCTTGAATTGTTGACACTGTCGGTATGCTTATTTGTTTAATGATTTATACAAATTTAATAATTTCAGATGAGACGTATTAGTGTAAAATATTTAATGTTACTTGGTCGACTTTCGATATCTCCATCGAAGTTTCCGGTTTCGAGTCCTGGCTGACCGTGGGTGTTCTTTGTGAGTGTTTGTCAATTTCATCTACTCGTCACCATTGTTAGCTAAAAGTGGTAGACAAGAAACGCTAAATAACATAAATGCAAATAAACATTTAACAGAATCACATTGGCAGTAATGTTGATGTACATACAATAGAAGGAAAACATTAATTTATAAATTTTGTCCGTAGTCTGTTCAATATATTTACTATAATTACGAGGTGTGTTTTTAAATAGCGCTCAAACCTCTACAAAGATTGTTTCCTGGCTTGTGCCACTGTTTAGCTAACCGGGTCCACTGACCGCGTCGCGATATGCATTAGTCACCGAGCTACAACTTTGAGCCAACAGATGCTCGAACTGTCCATCTGATTTGGGTTGACAATCTTGAGATGTATCCTGTGGTGCAATTCGTGTTGCGTTTGGCCAGTCTGCCACTTGTTCACCCTGCAACATACGATGGGAAAAAGAATCTGAGATGAGACGTGGGATTACAGATATGCTGTGCAAACCAAGATGAAATCGTCGCAATTGGTGGATAAATCCCTTTCTTGCCCCTACCCAGGAGCATGCATGGGTCGGTCAGTTATATTGATTTTATTTTATTTTCCTTTTTAGTTGGAAAAGCACAGATTTCTTCCATGTGATCAGACAGTTCACAAGAGTTTTTCTACATGAATATTTGAAAGCCAGTGGCGTATGCTGAGTCTAAGATATGGACTAGCTCACTATGACACCTGGTTCTAGACTATGGAGGAAGGGAGAAGACTAGTACATTCTTGACATCTCTTCAAGAAAGCCACGTTGCCATATCAACGGTAATCAGGTTACAAACTTATAAAAATTCAGATTGCCAACTCATAAGAATTCAGGTTGCCAACTCATAAGAATTCAGGTTGCCAACTCCTAAACATTCAGTTTGCCAACTTCAGAATCGCAATTATATTATTTTTGAAATCAGGTTAATTCACAGTTTCTAATCGATTTCTCTTCAGTATTTTATTTTCTAGGCTTCAGGCTTCGCAGATAGCCTAGCTAGCCTAGAATATACGCTCCTGTTGAAAGCATACGAAGGATACTATGCACAAGAAGAGGCCTGAGTTGACGACAAACCTTAGTTTGGCATTGCATCATGGCAATGCGCCTGCTCGCTCATACTCATCACTACCTTTTTGCGAATATCTTACCAACCACGAGATAGCTGTCGTGTGTTTATTCACTGAACAGAATGGCATACTTTTTTTGTTTCCGAAGTTGAGGTCAGCCTTAAAGGATGTCGTTTCCAAAGCTTAGAGAGAGAGATTCAACGAACACGTGCCATCCTCGCGTTCAAAACTATAGGTGAAAGAACTTTGGGAGTGGTATAGGGAGCGAAGTAAACTACAGTTTTTTAACACCCCTCGTACATAATAACGGTTTACCAGTAAATACTTTACAAAGTACTTGTTCGAACTGGATTATTTCTTGGTAACAACATGTTGATACGAGTAATCCTCAGAGCTAATGTCGAACCAAATGTTGAATTTACTAACCGAGGGGGATGTACTTCAAGCATTAAAATTATACTACCATTGCATTGAGAGGGCAGCCATGCACATGATACAGGATGAGCGGGGGGGAGGGAAAACTCAAAAGGGAGGATGGTATAATGATACATGCAAAATTCAGAAAAAAGCAATGACACAGGCTCTGAAAAAATTCAAATTACTCAGCAACGAGGCAAATAGAGTATCATATGTAGCACAGCGGAAACTATACGCTACGATACTGGAGAGGGAAAGGGGGAAATGGGAGGAGGGAAGGGTTAAGGCGATAGAGGAGGCCGTGCAACAGCGAGACGCAGCACAGCTATGGAGAATAATCCGGAACTTAAGAGGGAAGGAGTACACGGAGGCGGAGATTACTCCCGAAACGTGGGAACGACACTTTAAGGGAATAATGGGAACAAGGGAGGGAGAAATAAATACACCTGGCAACGATGGAAATTACTTGGGCACCTTCGTACCAATTCTAGATGAGGAGGTAACGGACAATGAATACTCTCTAGCAATCAACACGTTAAAAAACGGGAAGGCGGCAGGCAGGGATGGCTTAACCGCTGAGATTATAAAGGGCACAAATAAAAATTCACTAATGGCGAAAATGGGCAGGGAAATTATGAATGGGCTCTACCGGAAGGGGCTGTTTCCGGAAAAATGGTCGGATACCATCATTTGCCCCATCTACAAGGGTAAAGGGGAAAAAGCAATCCTAACAATTACAGGGGGGTCTCATTACTGTCCGTACTGAGCAAAGTGTACTGCCAGATATTATATAGACGATTACAAAAATGGTGCGAAATTTTTGATGTTCTTTCTCCTCTGCAAGCTGGATTTCGGAAAAATTATCAGACAATAGACAATGTACTTTTATTGCAGACATTGATACAAGAAAAACTAGGGGTCAAAAGGGGGAAATTATATTGCTGCTACGTCGACTTCGAAAAGGCTTTTGACACGGTAAACAGGCAAATGTTGTGGGCAAAATTGTGGGACGTTGGGGTATCCGCCAGAATGATCAGAGCTCTCCAAGCGGCATATGAAAAAGTTAAGTTTTGCGTAAAGTGCGGGAATGAGGGCGTAACAGGGGCAAATGAATCAATACTGGGGGTGAAGCAGGGGTGCGTTCTCTCCCCTCTGCTGTTTATCCTCTTCATCAACGATATCGTGGAGGAAATAACGCAGAGGGACACGGATCCACCAACGATATCCGACGTAAAGGTACCACTTTTGTTATACGCAGACGACCTGGTACTGATTTCGAACACAACAGCAGGTCTACAGAACGGTATAGACACGTTACACGGGTATTGCGGGAAATGGGCCATGCGAGTAAATATGAAGAAGACCAAAATAATGGTATTTAAGAACGGGTACGTATTTGGTAAGGATGAACAATGGAAATACGGAGAGACAAGTGTCGATAGGGTGAAACAGTACGATTATTTAGGCATGGTGATGACAATGACGGGTAGGTGGGCAAGGCACGTACACAGGAATAAATGTAAAGCAATTTTTGCGTTAGAGAAAACAAGGAAAATAAAATACAAAGTACCAAATATTCCAATCAAAATTCTGGAGGGGGTCTGCGAGGCCACAGTTAAGGCAACACTATTTTATGGCATCGAACTATGGGTCTGGGAGGGAGGGGAAACCGTAAACGTCGTACAGTCTAGATTCCTAAAACAAGGGCTAGGAGTAGGGAGGGGTACGCCAACATGTGGGGCACTTAGGGAAATGGGAAAATTAAGAGAGGAAGTGGATGCCAAAATGAGGAGCATTAAATACTGGGCAAAACTGATCACCATGGAGGGGGGAAATTTGAAGAAACTCTGTGTACAATCACAGATAAGGGGGGGTAATGGGAGGCAATGGGTAGCAAAAATAAAGACGGAATTATA
This sequence comes from Lepisma saccharinum, assembly GCF_977018435.1. Classification (NCBI taxonomy): domain Eukaryota; kingdom Metazoa; phylum Arthropoda; class Insecta; order Zygentoma; family Lepismatidae; genus Lepisma; species Lepisma saccharinum. Next base: position 25,199,386 of record NC_139239.1, read on the forward strand.
CAGTATAGGGCTAGGATGGGTGTGGGAAGAGGGAATAGAGGGGAGAATTGATATGCAGATGCTAGGGGCCATACGTGCCAGGCTGGAAGATATTACCAAACAGAAAATTTTGGCAGAATGCGACGCAAAAATATCGTTAACATCGGCGAAAATAGTAGATACGGATCGAGAATGGGGAAGGAGGAACTACGTAGATTTGTGTGGGGCAAAAGAAAGGTCAGGATTGGCCTGGTTCAGACTGGGAGGATGGGCACAAGTTAGACTTAAACGGGAGGACGGGAGCGTAGAATGCCCGTTATGCGGCGAAGACGAGACGAAATTTCACATTCTCCTTCAGTGTAAAGAAACAGGGGAGGCAAGACAAAAATATATCAGGGAAATAAATGAAGATAACATTGAGAATATAATGACAAGCGTTATTAGGAGGGAGAGACCGAGAGGGGGGGAGGCGCAAATACGGAATCTGGGAACTTTCCTACACTACGCCTGGGTAAAGAGAGCAAAGAAGCTCAGTGGGGACAGCGAACATGTGTGAAAGGGGGGAGGGTACCAAATAAATAAAGTAATAAATATATTTGAGAAAATTTAGGAACCACTCAGGTAACAGTGCAAGTATAGGGAAAGATTTGAAGTGAAATAGTGTTTGTGAACTCCCAAGCAGTGTGAAGGTGGAAGCAGTCTAAAAGGAGGAAGGGTGTAAGGAAAGTGCACGAAAATTTTTTAACTTGTATGGTATGTATAGCTGTAAGGCTCATACTGGAAATAAATTCTATTCTATTCTATTCTATTCTATTCTATTCTATTCTACTTAACACTACCATTTTGACAAACTCTTGCCATTTTGCTGTTAGAACCAGATTCTTGAATTAGTGTGAATGTGCACTTTTCCACGGGTCTTTCCCCGCCCTGTCTTCGAAACTCAAAAAAGAAATTTCTTTCGAGGAGAAAGCGTCGAAGTTTTAAAGAGTGCCCGGGGAGATGTATGACGCCCGTAAATTATGTTGAAATTTACGAGGTTTTTGCTCCGACAGAAATTTACGGAATTTCTGAAGGGTGGATTATCGGTTTTCTCAAATATGCATCCATCAGCGGGTAATGCGACCGGAGATTGAGAAGATCTTGACGCACAGAGATGAGAGTTTGATATTGCACGCTTATATTTCGCTTTCCAGAGGTTTTTGTTCTCTGTCTGAATTAATGTAAGACCACTTTCATACCAAATTTTCGCTTCTGTGGCATAACCCAATATTTACGATTTTGCCAACAATCCCGCTGAATCAAATGTAGCGGTCGATTATTTTTTTCACGATCTTGTCCGCATCGCATGTTTACATTAGATGCGAGTCTGGTATCTGACGTAAATCAAGGCTGATCTCGCAATCTGCTTTTCCTTATCAAGAGCATGGGCAGAAGCCACGAGGCATGGCATTTGCGTAACCTACTCTGTTGTAGCTAATTGAGTTTTCTGAAGGACAGTTTATGCATAGATAGGCTAATCATAGCTGGGCCTAGGGTTGAAGGTGGGATTCGAACCACTATGTGCCTCCACCGGTTATAGAATCCGGGACCTTTCTATTACAAGACAACGTCATCCGGTGAGAAACGGTAACTATAGTCGAGCCACAAGTAGAAGAACCTGCGCAGAAGCACGTGTTGTGTGCTTAGTATTCGCGCGTGTAGTGCAGGGGCAGAGTGGAACAGGCTTCCTTATGGACCGAGTACAACGGATGGACGGAAACGTGCGCGAAGGCTTCTGGCCAAAGGCTATTTTGCTTGTGGTCGCTCTACACTCTGTCCCAGGAATATGTGGACCTAGCGAACGGAAACCAATCTATGCGCAAGTAGATACTAATGATACACGAGGGGAGGGGATGCGAGTGTAAATGGGAAAACGCGGCTTTCTTCCGCCCACTTGCTTTATCCACTTCTCTACCGTATGCCCGGCCTTGATCCCGAGATATACAGGGTATTTCAACAAACTTTGAGGCCTGGTTTCTCAAACCGAAACAAGAAAAAAGGTTCATATAAACATATGTCCGAAAATCCTTAGTTTCTCAGTTATTAATGAAAGTTTACGTTCAACGCATTTCAAGGTACAATCCACCATTTGCCTTTGCAAAATAAGAAGAAGCATGTGGTTTATGCATGATGGCGCTCCAGCATATATCAGTCGCATTGTTCGAGATGTACTGGCTGATATCTACCATGACAGATGGATAGGTAGGGGAGGACCAGTTCCATGGCCTGCATGTACCCCCGACCTCAATCCTTTGGATTTCTATCTGTGGGGCCACCTAAATGCAGTTGACATTCCTAATGCAAAGACACTTCACCAACGTGTCATGGAAGCCTGCGAAACCGTTGACACCGTGTGGGAATATGTGAAAGGGTGCGCCGGTCCATGATCCGACGCGTGCATGCGTGTGTGGAAGCAAGAGGAGGACATTTTGAACATTTATTATGAGTTTCTGAGTTGATGACAGTTTCAACATTTGCTAATAAGCTGACAATGTCTAAAAAATATGTCATTATGTTCTTTCATTAATAACTGAGAAACTAAGTTTTTTTCGGAAATATGTTAAATGACTTTTTTTTCTTGTTTTGATTTCAGGAACCAGCCCTCAAAGTTTGTAAAAGTATTTCTGAAATACCCTGTATATGTATAATGATGTATAATTGAGTATAGGCGTTATCTCGTAGACTAGTTGACTAGATTTATAGTTATATTCGGGAATATGTATTGTAGATGCAATGCCTAGCTAATATCCTAATGACAGTTTGTTCTAACTCAAGTGCACTTGTACAGACCCTCGAGCGTTTTGTGCAGTGCCAGCAGCCCGTCTACACACTGCATCTCGAAGGAAGATTGTGCGGCCTGTCATGCCGCTACGGTGTGAAACGTAGCTGTTGGTTGGCTCGTTCCCAAACGGCATGTCTCGCGTGTCGATTCCTTCTGAACTCTCCCTATGACTCCTGCCTTGGCCACTCTCTCTCTCCCTCCTTTCCGCCCCTCTTACAAAATACACTAGCCCTGCTCTCTCAGAGCTCAACATGTGAATACGAGAGCGCTCTCTCACAAGTCAAACGAGTTGCCCAGGACTACCTCAAAAGTGAAACCAACCCCGTAATATTTCTGTAGATGATTCAAACTATTGACGCCTACCTCAGCGGCGGAGTGTTCAGCGTTACGATGGCAGATCCCATATTATATGTGATTTGGAGTTTATAGACATCCAAATGTCAATCTCCCTTCCACGTATTACAACCGGGACTGCATATTGCAGACAAGCGAGACTCTGGCGTCTGAATTCAAGGCCAGTATAATCCTCCGTGCGGCTCGTGTTGTGACGTCCATATATGCTTGATTATCCTTTCATACATTCATCTTATCACCATTCATCCTCATCGTCGCGATTAGCCAAATATAGCAGAAAAGCGAAGTAAAATAAATAAAAAGCAACTAATCGATTTGATTTCTATTTGTTATTTAGCGTCGCTTTTCTGCCACTTTTGGCTAATCTCTACGATGAGGATGAGTGATTATATGATTAAATTGATGAAGTGACATTCGCAAATGACACTCATGCACCAGGCCGGGATTCGAACCCGAGACCTAGCGTCGTATACCCCAAGTCTTCTAAGCGTCAACAGTTCGGCATCTTTGACATAACCCCAGAGAAAGCAGACCAGAACCGTATCTGGTTTGGAGCCACCACCTGTTTTTTCGGCAAAGGGATGTTGTCACTTTTGCCTGCAGTGTGACGTTTTACTCCCAAGGTCTTTATATTGCATAAAAATGTAGCAAAACACAATAACACAACCTAGCAAAGATAGAGAACCGCAACCTCGCGTTTAGAAATCTCTAAAGCAACTGAATCAGCAACATCTCATTTAGTCCACGTGGACTTGACGAGAGCTGTCATTTCTTGGACGGACGCTATTGGTGGGAAAGGTTTCAGGGGACGATTTATTGCACTCCACGTGGACCTGACATGTGGTTGTTAGGGAGAAAACTGATCTTTCGGAACTTTCTTTAAAGAAAGTGAGGTTTCTTTGGGGACCAGCACTATACCATGCTGTGATAGATATTCCGTCAAGGAAGTTGGCTCCCAGATTCGAACCCTGGTCTAGGCATGGATATGTGTCCCCATGTATTTGCCCAGTCATCCACTTCGTCTTGATCGTCGCGATTAAACCAAGAGGTATGAAAGCGAAATCGATACTTTTGCCTTTTTATGATCAAGTGTTTCACAGCACTGGCAACGCTGTTATAATGTGTGTGTCAACGTGCATGTTCGGAACCATTTGTCCTCCCCTCCATCCACAAAACGCTGTAATTCACGCTCGAGATCTGGAGGTGTCATGGGCACTGTCCAAGGACATTAACAGCAAACACATGCGTCAAGATAACAATGTGCAGGATCGATTTTTCATTTACATTTTCCGTTTCCAGCCTCAACTCCTTTCGCATTTCTGCTGTGATACAACTCTTCGAAACGCTATGCAGGAATATGATAAATCACAACGGGGAAAGTATCATAGAAAAAACAATTTAGCCAGCATGGGAGATTAATAAAACGTTACACACTTGTAACGCAGATACTTCTCTAGTTTTCACGCGATATGGAACGACAAGTCAATTTCGCTGGTTAAAAGTTTGCGTTTTAACTTGTCATGTTCCTTGCTCGGTTCGTTGGACTCTCCCGGGAATCCCTGGTGCAAGTGAACGAAAACAAGTCTCTGCGCAATTAGTGACGCGAGACGGCTCGATCACGAGAGGAAACGTGATTGCGTGAGGGGAGAAAATTAACTGCAGCTATACTCTGTACCAGCTAACTGTAGAGTAGCCAAACGAAAAGAAGTCTTTGCGCAAGTAGTGACGGGAGACGGCTTCATTAATGAACACGTGAGAGGAACGGAATTGCGTGGAGTGGGGGGAAGCGTCTGCCTTCCCAGCAGCGTGTACTGCTTCGCTCTGGCCACTAAATTTCCCTCACTTCTCTGGCGCTATTCGCGGCCTTGCTCCACAGTTAGCTGGGACAGGGTATAACAGCTTTTGCAACAGAGAGTCCTGCTTCTGCCCGCCCGCAATCTCCCCTTCTCTACCGTTATGCGCGGCCTTGCTGCGGAGATTCCCGGGATAGAGTATAAGCTTCTTTTAATTATTTTTTTTTAAATATGGATTTCTTTTTTTGGTTCATATACCGTACTCAAACCATACTATACCTTTCAAGCTATAGTTTAGACTCAGAACAAGCCGCTCGGTGAATGAGCACATTAAGTTGTGGACTTTCAAAATTCCCGTCCTCGAGTCTCGGCCTGATATTCTTCGCGAGTGTCCCTTCATCAATTGCATCTAATCATCGAGTTTCCCCAATGACATAATGTTAAAGTCGTCGTCTTGTAACCAAGGGATCTTGGGTTCGATGCCCGGTGGAGGCTCATAGTGGTTCAAATCCAGCTTTAAACTGTAGGTCCAGTTCATATTAGCCTATCTGTGCATAAATTGGACGTAAAACTCAAACTGAAATTTATCTAATCATAACTCAGCCATATCGTCGTGATTAGCCAGAAGTGGCAAAAAATTGACGTGGATGAACAAAGATGCAAATACAGACGCAAATTAATTGCAACAAAACTACAGGGTGACGCACGATATGATCCCCCATTTTGTTGTTGGATAAAAACTGTATTATAAAGTAGCTTTCAATTAAACATACATCACAAAAAATTTTACACTTTGGGAAAATTTACTACTGCAATACATGCTCAACATGACCATCGTTATTGCTAACCTCAGTCAAGCGAACACCAATGTTGTCAATTTCCCTACGGCACTTAAGTTTCGTGATTTCACTGCAAGCTTGGCTAACTTTTTCATGAAGCACTCGTGGATTCTCAGTTGTCCAAAAGCGCACATTTTGTTTGTTATCCACACCATCCCAATGAAAGTGTGCCTCATCAGGAAACCAAACTTTGTTCGGTGTTGCGTTGTTATCCTCAGCCCAATGAACGAACTCCATTCTCTGCTGTTTGTGTTCATTTGTGAGTTTATGCACATCGGTAATCTTGTACAGATACATATAGAGATCATTTTTAAGAATCCGTTGAATAGAACGTCTTGATATCCCTGGTTGTATTGCTGCTGTTGTGGCCTATTTACAGGGACGCCTCTGCATAGCGACTCGAACAGCTTCAATATTCTCAGGCGAACGCACAGGTTTGGGACTATCACCCTTCGATTCCAATGCTGTTCCTTCCATTCGAAACTTTTCACGCAGTTTTGCTGGAGGAAGCCAACCGAGTATGGATATATACACGAAAACGCCTCCAAGTAACAACAGCAAAAAATTGCTTCAGCAAGAAATAGTACAGTTGCTGATGGCTGTCGTCTTCCTTTGTCCGCCATGTTGTCTACTCTAGCTCCCTAGCGGCAGCATCATGAATTACTCTAACTAACTAACTAACTAACTCTCTAGCCTTCTTAAACCCGAAGGTTCATGGCTGCAGCAACACAGGCCTTCCATGTTTCCCTATCTTGAGCAAGATCTGTATACTCTTTTCCATCCCTACCGATTTCCTTTAGGTCCATCTCAACGTTGTCCCTCCATCTTCGTCTTGGCCTTCCTACAGGTCTCTTACCATCAGGTTTCCCAACAAGAATCCTGTAAACTCCTCTTTCCTCTCCCATTCGTGCCACATGGACATGAATTACTCTTCACATTTCATTACGCGAATTTTTCAATGATTACTGCAGCTGTTATTGACACACATGACGTAATTCCTCATCTCAGATCCGAACAAACAAGGGATCATTTCGTGCCCCACCCTATACAACGTAAATCTGATAATAATAAAAATGTCGAATTCCACACGAAGATACCTACGAATCCTATAGTAAGTTCTCACGAAACGCTACCGCAGAAAGTCTATGCAGCGCACTCATGAAAATACAGTTGGAATAATCCAGCACGCTCTAGGCAGTCTTGCAAAAATGTTCCAATAACTAGCAAGAACTTTCTAGGTCAGCAACCTATCAGCAGCTGAAATAGCATTTGCTAATGAGTTACTTTTTACAATTTTATAACATGAAACAATGTTGATAGTTAATCTACGTAGAGGTTTATTTCTCCATTGATATAGAGTGATGAGAAAAGACTGTACAAACAAGAATACCAATACGTGTAGAGCTCCACTTGGGGGTGCATGAGACTAATTTATATTATACTACGTCCCAGGAATCTGTGGAGTTATGCATCAAACTGTGGAGAAGGGAGAAAGACAGTGGGCGGAGCAAATCAGATAAGGCTGCTGCAAATGGCTGGTAGTTGCTGTCGCTTTTCCTCTTCCTTACAATCGTTTACTCTATCACGTGTTATTCCTTGCGTAGAGGGCTTGTTTTTGTTCTCTTGCTTCACAGGCCCCTGGAACAGATATTATAAAGCCTTCTAATTAACTTTGAAGAGATGCGGTGGTCCAGTCTATACGATTTTCCGACTGCCACGCGAGAGGCCTGGATTCGATTCCCGAGTGAGTGATTTTAACAGGATTTTTTTCCCAGAAATGTCCCTACATGAAGCGGGTCTGCGGTTCACCCAGCCAGCAGTAAATTTGTACCTGCGGGTATAATTCCCTATGTGCCTTCATGACACTGTGGAATAAGCACAGGGTAACCTTACCTAATTAGGCTTCAAGCTCCATTCACTAACACAATCACTGTATTTATAAGTATAATCACTGTATTTATAATTATATGCTTTGTGTCAAAATATATTTCTACATGCAATATTCTGTGTGTGTGTGTTGTGCAATGCAAATAAGATTTTTTTAGAATCAAGTGTTATTTTCCACCAGTACTTATTTTTTCTATTCTTTCTTTTCAGGTGAGTTACAGAACTAAGAATTTTCTGGTGCCGAAATTAGGTAACGTATACTTATTATGCTTCGGATCTTTTGTGTCATTGAAATTGTTGTATTATCGAGCCTACAATGACACTAGAGGATTTCTTTGAAAATTCGTGCATATGTACAGTAGCGCAGAAAGGTTTTTTGATTTGGGCGCGTCCACATTTTAACCTACACACACACACACACACACACACACACACACACACACACACACACAGATATATATATATATATATATATATATATATATATATATATTCATAATAAATATGTAGGCAAATTCATTCGATTCGTAGAGCCGTGTATTTACTTGAGCTATCCCATGCCATGACCTTCACTGAGTTTAAACTTCTGTTCAGTTACCACCAGAGTTTTAAATGACACCTTGAAACGGTTAGGTCCATAGTGATCCTGAAGAAAACCGAGTTCAAAGATGAAGAGTTTGCATCCGGAGTGTATAAAGTATGCAGTAGGAATGGAATGAAGAGGTTGCAATGCAGCTGATGGGTGGAACTTTCTACCGAAGGAAATGTCAAACTTGTGACCACGCCAAGTATGTGACCTACACTTGACATCCATCTTACGCTCTGACACTCCATCGAGGTATGATGTTTAAATGTAACGGATCGTTGATTGTTTGCACAAGTCTTGCATTCAATAGTCCCCTTTCTGTCTGTAAGTTGAAGTGCATGGATATGGAAAGCTATGTCAAGTACACACACCACGTAGAGACGGAGAGAGAATGGAACTTGCAAATACATCTTGCAGGAAGTATTAAGCTCTTGTTGGCTGTTGAAAAGAAAGAGCTACACTGTAAAATGTTGACGAGAAAGTGTGAGATCGTCAATTTCCACTACCACCCCAACTACCATTGCCGTTTTTAAAGTATTACCGGCCATTACATAATGTAATTCTAATTTTTCTGATTCTAAAAATATATTTATGGTGCATCCTTATCTTTCTTTGTGAAAGTTAAAATATTTAAATTTAAATAAGGCGTCTCAGTGGGCCATAACCTTTAAGATAACCTGCAGACATCTGGCATGGAAATTCCCGCTTCGGTTCCGCGCGTTTCCCTGTAGTGGGCGTTACACCATTTGATTTCAATAGAAGCAGACAACAGAAGTTATGTTGCCTTCTGTTGCCGCGTTTCTCCGCGTCTCAGTGGGCGTCAAGCTTTACATTTTAAGGGTAAAATATTTCAAAATTTACTCTAACTTAAAACAATGTATCTGGTTACCGCATATGGGATTCAAGGGGTGATCTTTTAAAAAGTCACTCAAATATCCTCTTTCCCACGCACTGCATTCTTGCAGGCTAACAAACCTGTGGCCTTTGGACCCACAGCCTCTGAAGTTTGTCTTTAGTGTGATGTCCACATCGTCGGAATTAGCAAAAGTAGCATAAAAGCGACGTAAAATAGTGCAAGTTACCGTTTTTATAATCAAGGAACCCAAATGTCATCCTTTTGTGTTGCATCTGGTGCACAATACTTCAATTAATCATGGCATTTATTACCTTTGAAACCCTTATACAATATTTCGGTTCGGCACATCGCCTTGCAGAAGATACATGGAGTAGAAATATTTCAAGATAGGCTCATCACTAATGTTGCCAAGGATAAGATACAGTGCATGACCGACAAATCTGCGCAGTGTTTGCGGGACATCAAAACGAATCAAGTTTCTAAATAATAGTCATCATCCCCCCCGGCGCCACCTCACTTGCCCTCCGCGCAAGTAGTGACTCGAGGAGGATCGACCAATGAAAGTGACAGGGAAAGGCGTTATATGTAAGGGACATCGCGTCTGCAGCTACCAGTGTTTGCAGCAGTGCTCTTTGCTCCGCCGACTTGCTTTCACCTGTTGTCTACCGTTATGCGCGGCTTTGTCCCGTAGACTCCTGGGTCAGACTGTAGTTGTCTGTCAAGGTTCATAGTACTCTGAATTCGGTTGGCCCAGAACGGCATGGGTTGACATTCAAGGATCAACTTAATCCTTTAAGAGTAAGTCCTGCTTGTAACATTAAGTTCGGGATTGTACAGGGTAAAATGAATCCAGTGTGACTAGAGTCGAATCTATGATATTGGCTTTGTAAACAAATTCTTCAAAAACTTCTGTCAGCATTCTTCCAGGGGCGTCTTGCTGTTGTCAACAAACCATCTTTCCCACAATTATCACTCAAGACATTGAACAATGTACAAACTTCCAATTAACTTTGCTTTCCACCTACCATTGAGCATACTAATAATTAAGAATTTATTTCCTAATCCAGTTCTCGTCTTGGCTCCATCTACTGACTGCCAGGGAAGCTTCATTATATTGTGACAATATTCCAGGCCCATTGTTGAGATCTCCTGAGAGACAGTTAAAGATAGATTTTAAACTACTTTGTTATCAGCGTTATACAGTTTCACAAGACAGTTTAGAATAGAGTTAACGACACCTGCAAGGAGAAGACGCATGAACATTACTGCTTTTCCATACTTCCTCTTTGATCATCCGACTTTATTGTACAACAAGAATGTAATAAAACGCACCTGAAACAGGAAACAGCATCAATATTTCCAGTTAAAATTCCAAAGGGGAGGAAAAGAGATAACATAACTCTCCTGCATAATTTCCCTCTCTCCTTTCTTATATCTTCCTGAAGATCTTAATTAAATTTCCAGTTTATTGCTTGTATACGGATGATAAAGAAAAGGAGCATATTACTTTAATGGGGCAATTTTCCATTCTCCATTTTGAGACTGGTTACGTATCTCTCCCCCCCCCCCAAAACGTAAATGCGCAAGACTTCTTCAGATTCTCATGACGAGATTTCTTGGTATATATTTGTATTAAGTCATCGAGAGTTGCCATTTATAACTGACGAGGTAAGCTGTGTGAGAAGTGCATTGTTAAGTTAGAACAGAAAACGTATTGTAGAATTTTAAAGGTTCTTTCAAATTCCTCCCACTTGCAAGGAAGTCGTTCCAAGTATACGAAAAATAATAGGAACGGATTGCAATTGAATTTCGTAAAGAGGGAATTTAAAATACAATAATTTAATTCATGAGAATTTAGCAGAAGATGTAAACTAAATCAATCTACATGCGCACGCGCACGCATACACGCGCGCACACACACACACACACGCGCGCGCGCGCGCTCAAGCTATTAATTATAATATGATTGATATGTTTGTTGGCAGCATTTAGATGCATGTTAACGACCGACTAATACACACAGTTTTACTACAAGACAGAAATTATATGACAAACTGCTTTACACAGCTGAAATTTACGCGACTTATCAACTGTTATTTATTAAACTACCTCAATTGATGAAGTGAGCTTGAAATCGCCTTCTCCACACACTTACATCAATGTAGAGTATTGGTTTCTTGCTATCTGAAGGCCTAAATCTCATGGAAATTCTCCGTTAAATAAAAAATCAGGGTGCTCGGAAATTCCCCTTACAAACTCCTAGGGCTAGTAGAGGGGACTGAGTAGACAATATTTGGAATAGGAACCCATGTCCGGAAACGTACCGTTTCCGTGCTACAACCATGACAATGTGTCGGATGTGCCTGTGTTGGTATGTAACCTGGTAGGCAGTACATGACGTCTGAAGATCACCTGATGGCACGTGACGTCTACAAATTGTTGCGTTCCACTGTCGACACAGGTGTTGATTAATGAATAGTAAGTTTCTTTTTTGTTCCCTTGGCATTGTTACCAAATAAATTTGTTTGTATTATGGACTGAGTCACACGTCATTCACTTCTGTACCTTACGTAATACCTCATTTGACATGGTTGTAATAAATGATTACGCTTTAGGTCATCAGGTGATCTTCTGACGTCATATACTGCCTACCCGGTTGCATACCAACACAGGCACATCCGACACATTGTCATGGTTGTAGCACGGAAACGGTACGTTTCCGGACATGGGTTCCTATTCCAAATATTGTCCACTCAGTCCCCTCTACTAGCCCTAGGAGTTTGTAAGGGGAATTTCCGTGATATGATCCACATTTTTATGTGACGTCACCAGTAGAAGATATGTCACTAATGTATTTATTTTTGTAAAAGAAAGCGTAATTTCTTTGTTATTATATGTAATATTGCACCCTGTTTGTAATATATATCTTTTGTTTAATGTTTATTGTATTTTATGCTCTGTTATGAGTAGTTTAATGTATCTTCATGTTTGCAAGAGTGCACTATACGAATTTGTATTTCTAAAGATGTATAGATGTCAGTTTTGTTGATAGTATCCTTTTGTAGATAGTGAATGATTCATCTGTACTTTAATCTGTGTTCTCGAAAATAGTATAAAAGCGAGGATATCGCGTAAGAATCATCACACTTTTTCGCCACGGATAGACGAAGCTTTTAAACTTAAAAAGAACTCCTCGGTGTTGTGCATACATCTTGGTATGGTAGTTCGGGGCGCAAGCTAGGCCTATGTGATCATAGGTACGCCGATAGCCATGCATTGATGATATGCACAATACTGCAACCATTCTACGTTAAATAATAAAGCTAGCCTAAGGATTAATTTGGAAATAAAAGGCTAAAGAGCAAATATTGGCTCAGTTATCATTGCATATCTCTTGGTGTGGTAGTTCGGGGCGCAAGTTGGTCTATGTGATCATAGGCTTGCCGATAGCCACGCATTGAGTTTATGCGTTTTAATTGAGTCAATTCATCGACAAAGCGAAATCCTCGCCTTCGTCTCAAGTATAGTTGCATTATAATTGGAATAAATAAGGAATAAAACTTTTCAGTTTATACATACGGCAGTAATGTGGTTTTATTTCTCTGTGCTGTGAATATTGTCTTTGCCTAACACTATCCCTGTACCTGAGAGGAGTCTGTGTACTTCACTGAGTCTCATCGTTCACCGCTGAGTATTATTAAGTTAATATTAATAGTAAAATAATACGACGCGTGAAGTAATTGTGCTTAGAACGTGTCATCCGAGCACCCTGTATGTGATCATAGGTATGCCGATGCCCATGCATTGATGCTATGGACAATACTGCAACCATTCTCCGTTAAATAATAAAGCTAGCCTAAGGATTAATTTGGAAATAAAAGGCTAAAGAGCAACTATTGGCGCAGTTATCATTGCATATCTCTTGGTGTGGTAGTTCGGGGCGCAAGCTAGGTCTATGTGATCATAGGCTTGCCGATAGCCACGCATTGAGTTTATGCGTTTTAGTTGAGTCAATTCATCGACAAAGCGAAGTCCTCGCCTTCGTCTCAAGTACATTTGCATTATAATTGCAATAAATAAAGAATAAACCCTTTCAGTTTATACATACTGCAGTAATGTGGTTTTATTTCTCTGTGATGTGAATATTGTCTTTGCCTAACAATCCCTGTACCTGAGAGGAGTCTGTGTACTTCACCGAATCTCATCGTTCGTTAAGTTATTATTAATAAATGTAATAATACGTTTAATAAATAAATAATACAGAATTGAACGTATCACTAAAATGCAGTAATTGTGCACCCCTACACTCTGTCCGGGAATCTCTGGAGCAAGAGAACGCTGCCAAGAGATGGCTATACTCTTGAGTTAAGAAAACTTATGAAGATGCTGGTACAGGATGGATTTATGTGTAAAGTGACGAGGTTCGCCAAACAATAAATTTAGAAAATCTAGAATTCCAAATTCAGTATGTAATCAAAATGGACATCACATGAAGGTATCATTCGATTCTTCTTTCGCCAGACGTGTCCAAAGTATTTATTTGCATCTTTTTATTGGGAGGAAATGATGAACCAGAAGCATCGAAAATTCTAAAATATTCAGAAAATTGAAATCCTGGTACAGCGGCGGTATTGCCATCTACAGCAAACAAACCAGGTTTACAGCACATGTAAGAAATTGATGAACGGTGATCAGTTCCTGCTCCCAAGCAGTCGACGGTGGCAACCAAATCTGGGGAAATATCTTTGCTCGCCAGTCGACCAGTTGCGTGACTCTCCTCCTACAGCCTCCGGTGTCGTTAGGAGATCGGTATCAAGTATCTTAATACTCTAAAGAGATGGTCGTGACCAGCATATCAGGTCCAGCCTTTGTCCTTTTCTTCTTTTTACGCCTGCGATGCCTGAAGATGTGATGAAACTAGTAGAAGTGGGAGGAACTGTTAGGTTGCCGCTGACCGCCCAACAGGCTTCCGTTTTCCTGTTTTGAAGTTGCTGTACGTTTACGTGGTCTTCTCCGATGAACGAGTCCAGCTTCTTCTACAAGATGTTAGCATTGTCAGGTTCTTTCACAGTAACGGAGGCATTGTGTCGTTACCTGCTACTCTTGGAACTGAAGACAGACTGTCTGTGGTAATGCAATACACGTTCGTTTAGAGGAAAAGGTGGTAGTAATGGTACCCCACCTTGTTTTTGAGCTATTTTGTCTGTAATATGACCTCAATTTTAAACACTCCTGTATGTTAAGCCTCCATATTCTATTGGCTACTCATTCTTCATTTTCCTAGAAGTCACGTGGTTTTGTTTACATTAACTTCGTTCCTATAATGGACAGAGAATAGTCTCATCTCGAGACGAAGACTGTCTCATTTTTGGTATCGTTTCGATATCCGAACTACAATATCAATCTTGTCTGTCTCTCGTGTCTCTGATGCTGTAGTGGTAACATCGTTGCCTTGTAATCAAGGGGTACTGGGTTCGATACCCGATGAAAGCACATAGTGAGTCGGATCCCACTTTAAATGTAGATCCAATCCCGATTAGTCTATCTGTGCACAAAGTAGACTTCAAGGGAAAACTCAGGATATACTCTGGTACTGGTGGAATTTCGGGACCTCCTGACGTCGGAGTGCCTGTGCATTGATGTTCCATAAATACACAACCAGACAAGATTCATACAGTTATGCAGGGTATATGTAGTGTCACCCGTCGCTAAGAGTAACATTTTTTTACCCCAAGGGACTTGGCAACCTCGAAAGAACATAAATTGTTTACCAGAGATTTGAAATCTTTACCTACAAGCAATACAGCTCGTTACACTTACCACTACATCATTGAGAATGGTCGTATGGAATATTGTATAATTTATGTCGTTATTTTAATGTTAATGATGTGCCAAGTGTCAGTTCTTCATTACCTCTTCGGACTAGAAATATTCCTGTCTTTCTTGATGCGAGGTTACAGTGTTCTTAGCTTAACTTTCTCCATGACTTTTATTGCAAGAAGATCCTGCTGCTCCTTGGGACAACGTCAGTCATTTAATACCAAGAATCCCCCCAAGATTCCAGTCAAAATACCCCTGTTAGTGCCGGGAAAACTTTTCCAAACACATTAGCAACACTGTCGCGATTTGTGCACGAGCATGGGCAGGAGGAGGAGGGAGGCTGTCGCTACCAAAGAAGCCCTGCTTCTTTTCCCTCCCCCCTCCGACACTCCTGACGTAACTCTCGGCTGGCACCCTGCCCGAGCATGCACGCGAGTCGATGCTTTCCTCCCCGCAGCATCCACCGGGGAAGGGCTCTCGGGGGCCAGAGCACAGTCGGGCGGGTTTGCGGGCGATTATAAAGATGAAAACTTGGACAGGTACATTTAGGAGCCGGGGATTCATGGGGGCGGAACGAGAAGGAATAAATGTTTCCCCTGGAAAATGGTTTACGGGAACAACTTCCTCCGGAAAACTTTTGACTTCTTCAAGAATGGAGTCACGTCGCTGCATGCGGATCCACCGGGCTTCTTGATTTCCTTTCCCCACCCCTCCGGGCGACATCTAGATGTACACCCACGGCGACCCCGCTTTTTTCTCCTTTAAGGAGATTGCCCTATCTTCATTTCCTGCACGGGACCCAGGCTTAAGAAAGATAGAAGCCTGGTATCAGCTGTTCAAAATGTCCTTCCCTGTATACTGCTGAAGAAGACTGACAATCAGGAATACACTCCTCTACAAGGCATCACTCTCTTAAACAAAATTCACCGTCTCGGTGGCCGAGAGTTCTCGTAGGATTTCGCCACAAAGGTTTCAGGTTCGTGGGTGCTCCATTGTTTGATCCTTCCATGGGCAAACCAGTCCATTTGAAATTAGCGGTAAAAACAAGGAGCTTATTATTATTATAATCGAAATGCAAAATAAAGTTGAGTGAATTAGTATTCCATCAGAATAGTGAAAGTAAAAAATGCGTTAGACAAGAAGAATTGATTGTCAAATTCATGTTTTCATATTCTAGCCGACGCCAGGGGTCCCGGGTTCGAATCCTGGCCTGTGAGTGTCCATTCATCAATTTCATCATATCATCACTCATTCCCATCTTCGCAAATTAGCCAAAAGTGGCACAAAAGGCGAAGTTAGATAAAACCAATCAATCATATTCTACCATTAATTCTGACACGAATTTTCAAAATTTCAAAAATGATTGATTTATTGATTGAATTGGTGTTTTAAGTTCACTTTTGCACAGTAAGGCTAATCGTGACTGGACCTACAGTTTAAAGTGAGATCCGAACCACTATGTGCTTCCACCGGGTATCGAACCCGGGACCCCTTGATTACAAGGCGACGACGATACCGCTGCACCATCGGGGAGGCCCTCAAAATTTCAAAAATGAGATTTTGTTGTAAAGCATTACGAAACTTAAACTTTGAGCAAAATTACCTCTCAACTTTAAAATATTTTCTTTTGAAGGGGATATGTAAAAGTTCATAACGAAATAAAATATATTTTTTTTCAGTAAATTAAATGTAAACTATAGAAAAATAAAGAATAACAGTTGTGTCGTAGCTCCTCGAGTAGAAGTCTTATAAGGTCATATATTCTATCGTGGGAATCTCTGTAGCGAGCGAACGAAAGCATGTCTCTACGCAAGTTGTGACTCGAGAGGGTTCCACCAATGAACACGTGCGAGGGAACGAACGGGATTGAGTGGAGGGGGAAGCGACTCAAGCTGCCAGCATTTGCTGCAGCGCGTACTGCTTGGCTCTCTTCCCTTATGCGTGCCTTACCCCAGAAATTCCATGGATATAGTATACTAATAGTAATAATAATAATAAATTGGCAATAAATTATTAATAATAAAATATTATTTAATATAATATATTAAAAATTCATTATTGGTTTATAATAATATCATTATTACATAATATAATACTTATTACTGTCATTCAAGTAGGCCTATATGTCACGGTCTGAGCACCCTTGGTAACGCCGACGTTCCGTTCACCAATGCCATCTAACCACAACTCAATTATTCAAAGTAAACCTGAGATAGGAAAGTGACAAAAAAAGGAGTATATAAATAAATTAAAATTCGACAGGTATACCCTGTCCCAGCTAACTGTGGAGGAAGACCGCGCATAACGTCAGAGAAGCGAGGGAAATCGAGTGGCCAGAGCGAAGCAGACACGATGCTCGAAGGCTGGTAACTGAAGTCGCTTTTCCCCCCTCCATGCAAATCTGTCCCTCACGTGTTCATTGGTAGAGCCGTCTCGCGTCACTACTTGCGCAGACTTGAGTAGTGCTTATTGGGCGCTTCAAAATAGTACTTAGTAGGTATCCTCTTTTTTTATCAATCGAATATCACTTTTTGACATACTTTGACAATTTTTTGTCGATGTTTTAGCGTTTAGCGATGTTTTAGTACAAATTTTCACCATACTCATTTTTTCCCCACTCGTACTTGGTAGGTATATCATGATGTTACGTGATACAACTTAACCTATCCTTTTTTTACGATTATTTAATTTTTTTATGATCCTAAGTGATATAACTTAACCTATCATTTTTTTTTATTTATGCACTGTTTGAACGTCATTATTTGAGGATCATATTTTGTAGGTATTTTTTTTTTATCAATCGAATATAAGTTTTTGAGATATTTTGACAATTTTTTGTCGATGTTATAGCGTTTAGCGATGTTTTAGTACAAATTTTCACCGCACTCATTTTTTTCCCCACTCGTACTTGGTAGGTATATCACGATCTTACGTGATACAACTTAACCTATCTTTTTTTTACGATTTTTTAATTTTTTTTACGATCCTAAGTGATATAACTTAACCTATCATTTTTTTTATTTACGCACCGAACTAACCTACAGGGGGGACTCTGTTTGTTTTAATATTTCAGTATTATAAGGTTTTCACAAATTTTATATAACCTAAAATGTGTTGGATGTTGATTTTTAGTATGTGGCAATTTTTTATGAATTTAAAACTGTTCCGTCACCCTCTCGTTCTTCACGTCGTGGACGAAGGACTTCTCTGCAATCAGGATGACGCTGCATAGAGTATCGGCAGGCAGCGCGTCGTGGAACTCGCAAACATCCACTCTACAAAAATTCTACTATATGATCTTTCACTGGCTAAGCTAACCTACAAATAGGAATTGGCAGCACTGACTTATAAACCCACTGGGTCTTCTTGGCATGTTTTTTCATGATGTGTTGCCAGGCTATTGGGCATCTTGGCGTATACAATGTATATATTTTGAGAGGGGGGTTATAGCTTTTTATGCTGTACGAATACTAAAAACTTGACAGTGACAACCAACAGAGTAAATAAACCTACATGCAGAAACTAACAACACTAGTTTCTGACAGTGAATTTGAAATAAAATATTAAACAAAATACATGAGTAAGCACTGTGATTACAAATAATACCAGTGTTATGCCCCCCCAACTCCAACTGGACAACTGGGGAAAATAATTGTACAACAATTTGTACCTAATTGTACAATACTTGTACCTAATTGTACAACATATACACAGACATAAAAAAGAGAGCCTTCTCGTAACTTACTTCATGCACAATTTATATGATTTTACAACTGTGAAAAGAAAGCATATGTGTTCTGTATGCACACATTCATTCTTATTTTTCGAAGTTGAATGGAAGCACGTGTTTTTTACGCTCTCGTAATACTGACCTTGCCCCAGTGATTTTAAATTGCTTCCATCCGGTTTTTTTTCTGTGCTATTTCCGCGTGCACGCAACATTCGCTTTCAATAGACAGAAAGGAGTGTTAGTATAGCAGGCTCCGAGTTTACAATTTATTAAATTAAACAATAATTTATGTAAGAATATACTTGTACTTACCGAACACAAAATAATAAAAGCACATGTGAATTTTTGCGTGTGTTCATGTTATATGACGACTGAGTAAAAAATAATGTTGACGCCCCGAAAGATAAAAGTTCCTGGTTCGACATCAGATGCATGCAAATTTTATGTTTTGCTCTCCAAAATCTTGATTTTTATGTTTGTGCTATTTGTCATACAGCAGAGGAGAAGAGGGGAGAGGGGAGGGGAGGGGGTACTATTAGCGCCATCTATTAGCAAACAATAGAAATAAAAAGTAGGGTCAAACTTTTTCAACACCCAAAAATTTTAAACGTCCTCGCTTAGTAATACGATCAGCAAAAGACGTTTAAAAGAGTACTCTTAGTCGACAAAGCTAATTGCTAGGGCCCATATATTGCTAAAATGTTCTTTGATTTGCATATTTCTCATACCGCCATATGTTGTTCTAGTTGACTTCTTCCAAAAAAATGCTAATTAGCGAGAGTTAATTAAGCAAGGCAAGTAAAAGAAGCAAATAGGACAATATGTGCCGGCGTGAAATATGTAAAAATTCGACTCGATTCGAATTAAAGTTGGGGGACATTTTGCATTTTTTTCCTATAATGTACAAAATATTTACCGTACATAATCTTTTCCATTTACAACAGTATAAAATAAGAGGAATGTGTGACAATATCCATATTAATTAGGAAGGTATGTCGTATGCTAGGTTAGCTAATTGTGTCTTCTACAGCTTCACTGTTTAGAGGAAAGATGGAAAAAGAGAGCTCTACGGAAACTAACGCTCTTAACAATATTGTACGCCCCGTGAAAATTACATATAAATAAGGCATAAGCGTATTATCTGCTTTCATGTCAGATTTTCCCGACCTGTGAGCTGTAGTGTTTAGGTGACAAGCGACCTGCTGAAATATAATACCGTTGACAATATTGAACGCCCCGTGAAAATTACATATAAATAAGGCATAAGCGTATTATCTGCTTTCATGTCAGATTTTGCCGACCTGTGAGCTGTAGTGTTTAGGCGACAAGCGTCTCGCTCAAATATAATACCGTTGACAATATTGAACGCCCCGTGAAAATTATATATAAATAAGGCATAAGCGTATTATCTGCTTTCATGTCAGATTTTCCCGACCTGTGAGCTGTAGTGTTTAGGCGACAAGCGACGCGCTCAAATATAATACCGTTGACAATATTGAACGCCCCGTGAAAATTATATATAAATAAGGCATAAGCGTATTATCTGCTTTCATGTCAGATTTTACCGACCTGTGAGCTGTAGTGTTTAGGCGACAAGCGGCTCGCTCAAATATAATACCGTTGACAATATTGAACGCCCCGTGAAAATTATATATAAATAAGGCATAAGCGTATTATCTGCTTTCATGTCAGATTTTCCCGACCTGTGAGCTGTAGTGTTTAGGTGACAAGCGGCTCGCTCAAATATAATACCGTTGACAATATTGTACGCCCCGTGAAAATTATATATAAATAAGGCATAAGCGTATTATCTACTTTCATGTCAGATTTTACCGACCTGTGAGCTGTAGTGTTTAGGCGACAAGCGGCTCGCTCAAATATAATACCGTTGACAATATTGTACGCCCCGTGAAAATTATATATAAATAAGGCATAAGCGTATTATCTGCTTTCATGTCAGATTTTCCCGACCTGTGAGCTGTAGTGTTTAGGCGACAAGCGACGCGCTCAAATATAATACCGTTGACAATATTGAACGCCCCGTGAAAATTATATATAAATAAGGCATAAGCGTATTATCTGCTTTCATGTTAGATTTTACCGACCTGTGAGCTGTAGTGTTTAGGTGACAAGCGGCTCGCTCAAATATAATACCGTTGACAATATTGAACGCCCCGTGAAAATTATATATAAATAAGGCATAAGCGTATTATCTGCTTTCATGTTAGATTTTCCCGACCTGTGAGCTGTAGTGTTTAGGCGACAAGCGGCCCGCTCAAATATAATACCGTTGACAATATTGTACGCCCCGTGAAAATTATATATAAAATAACATACCTGAAAATTATATTCACAGTAGATTTATTTTTTGAGTTTTGTAATTACCCCAAGAAATTCTATATAAAATAACATACCTGAAAATTGTATTTACAGTAGATTGAATTCTTGAGTTTTTGTATTCGCACACAAGAAATTCTATATAAATAATATACTTGAAATTCTATTTACAGTAGATTGAATTTTTGAGTTTTGTAATCACTCCAAGAAATTCTATATAAAATAACATACTTGAAAATTGTGTCGCTATATATTAGACTTTTTGATTTCTGTGATTTTGGAGAAAGCAATGGCATCCACCACCAGTTTCAATCGTAAAAATGATAAAATTGAATGTGTTATTTGTGGGAAGCTAATCTCAAGGAACAATTTATCGGTACACAGGGCAAGATGTAGCGAAACAGGTTCGAGAATTAATCGTTCGTTACCTTCTAAGCCATGTGCTCGATGCGGAAAAATAATCAGCATTACAAATTTAAGTAAACATCTCAAAATTTGCAAACCATCGACCGAACAAGGAACATCGAAAAGGAAAATCGATAATTCAGAAACGGAAGCTTCCACTTCCAAGCAAATTAAATTATCTAATGAACGCAAACCAATTAGATCTGCATTTAACGACCAACTCCAGGATTTTTCAATTAAGTCAGAACCAGGTCGTGACATCCTTAGTTTCTTGGATGAAACGAAAACATCTGTACTAAATATTTTAAAAGATAAACTTGAAAACAACTCTATAAAAGTATACGTTGTTCTGTTTTCTGAATACAAGAAAGTTGATGGCACAACAAGTATTTTTTATCATCGTACAAAAAACCAGACTCTTTATTTGGCGGACGTCGAAAATTTGGACAACTTCTATTATAAAGTTTCCAACGAGCTGGTTAAGAAACATGACGATTTCGAGTCTAAAGGGTCGGGATGGTCTCTATGTGGAAGTCCTCACACGTTAACTGTTTACGTGAACCGATTCTCGCCTCTTCGAGCTTCCAGCTACGTTCCTCTTCCACCGAACATTCAACACAAGAGGGCTGTGTTAAATATACAGAACAGCGATAACAAGTGTTTTCTCTGGTGTGTGTTGGCTGCACTGCATCCTGTTCATTGCAAAAATAATCCACAGTGGGTTGGACATTACAAACAATACGAGACCGACTTTCAAAGTGTAATGTCTGACATCGAATACCCGGTGACATTGTCGGATATAACAAAGTTCGAAAATTGTACAGGAAAACGCCTCGCTATTAATGTGTATTTCTTCACGTCAGATAAATATCTCGTGCACCC
Organism: Lepisma saccharinum; assembly: GCF_977018435.1. Taxonomy (NCBI): domain Eukaryota; kingdom Metazoa; phylum Arthropoda; class Insecta; order Zygentoma; family Lepismatidae; genus Lepisma; species Lepisma saccharinum. The sequence goes on from NC_139239.1 coordinate 25,221,675, forward strand.
TGTCAGGATAAGCGATATCGACGATGACGATGCCTGTGTAATAAATCTCCTTCTAATTTCAAACGAGGATGTTCATCACTACACGCTAATTCGTTCACTATCACGTTTGGTCAGAAGTCAATCAACCAAGCATAAACATTGCATCGAAGTTTGCCCGAGATGCCTAACCACGTTCGACGATCGAAAACAACTCGATTATCGAAATTACACCGGACGTCAAATTGCTATCGAGAAACTTGCCGAACATAAAATTTATTGCGGCGACAACAGACCGGCTAGAATGTTGATGCCCGAAACGAACGAAGTCGAAGAATTCAAAATGCACAAGGCATTGTTGGAACATCCCGCAATCATCGTCGCAGATTTCGAGGCGTTCCTCAAACCACTCTCCTACTGCGAACCGGATCCCGAAATTTCCTCCACAACGCCGTACCAGCTTCATCAACCTAATAGTTTCGGCTATGTTGTTGTGCGACGTGATAAAATAAATGAAGCATATATATATCGCGGGCCAAATGTAATCGAACACTTCCTGGAAAAAATGGTGGAGGAGGTTGAGGTAATTGGTAGCGTACTGCTTACATCAAAACCGATGGCACCTTTAACTGAAAATGAACTTCAAAATTACAATTCCACTGAGGTGTGTCCGGTATGTGATCAAAGTTTCACTGATGAGAACAAAAAAATATTCCACCACGATCATTTCAGCGGAAACTACATAGGTGGAATTTGCAACACGTGCAATCTTAAAATCCAGAAACCTAAATTCATCCCCATATTCTTTCACAACGGAAGCGGATATGATTTTCACCACCTGGTGAGACATCTTGGCTACGATCCGAAACGTATAGGTGTCTTGGCCGAGAATGAAGAACGTTACATTAGTCTCAGCAAGCAAGTGTCGATTCCGGGAACGAAAAATACAATCGAGATGCGCTTCCTGGATTCGTATAGATTTCTCTCTGCAAGTCTGGATGCTTTAGCGAACAAACTCACCGACGATCAATTTAAAATAACTAGAGCTAGTTTTCCCAACGTAGACATAGAACTCGTTAGACGTAAAGGGGTTTATCCTTACGAATATGTTAGTGATGGTTCTAAATTTAACGACGACGCTCTTCCACTTCCAAGAGAATTTTACAGCAGACTCAGAGAGAAAGGAATCACGGACGAAGAATACCAACACGCGCAACTCATGTGGGAGAAATTAGAATGTAGGACACTCGGAGACTACCACGACGCATACTTAAAATTAGACGTGACGATACTCGCGGATGTTTTTCAAGCGTTCAGGAAAACGGCAACGAATATTTACAAATTAGATCCAGCGTATTTCTACAGTCTACCGGGATTAGCGTGGTCGGCAATGTTATTCCAGACAAAGGTCAAGCTGGAACTGATATCGGACGTTGACATGTTGCTATTCATCGAAAGAGGGATACGAGGTGGAATGGTGCAATGCGTACAGAGACATGCAAAAGCTAATAACGTACACATGAAAGAAGATTACGATTCAAATCGAGCATCGAATTACATCTTCTACGCCGACGTTAATAATCTCTACGGACATGCCATGGTTCAGAAACTTCCTTACGGGGGATTCGAATGGTTAGATCCCACTTCGATAGATATTATTCATTTCGACGATAGCGAGTGTGGTTTCTTCGCAGAGGTAGATCTCCAATTCTCCGACCACCTGCACGACACGTTTTCGGATTTGCCTCCGACCCCCGAAATCAAATGTCCACCCGACTCGGTTCAAGACAAGCTTTTGTTAACATTGGACCCTAAACAGAGATACGTTGTCCACTACAAGAATCTCCGGTTTTTGATTGCGAAGGGTGTTCAGATAGTGAATGTTAGACGAATACTAAAGTTTAAACATTCCACGTGGTTAAGACCTTACATAGAAATTAACACACAACATAGAACAGCTGCCACTTCCGATTTAGACAAGGACTTCTTTAAATTAATGAACAATGCGGTGTACGGAAAGACCATGGAGAATGTTAGAAAGCACGTAGACGTGAAATTAATTTCCGATAAGAATAAATGTCGGAAGTGGATAGCCGATCCTAGATTCAAGTCGAGAAAAATTTACAACGAGAATTTGGCACTTTTCAATCTACATATAAAATTGATGAAATTCAGAAAACCAATTTACGTTGGCGCAACGGTTCTCGACTTGTCGAAACTTTACATGTTCGAATTTCATTATGACGTGATGAAACCCTTCTACAATGATAAAATATCACTTTTGTACACGGACACCGACAGCTTCATTTACAGCATACAAACACCTAACCTATACGAAGACATAAAAAATCCTTCCATGCTTGAGTATTTCGATACTTCTGCGTACCCTCAACCCAACAGATTTGGAATTCCATCCCTCAACAAAAAAGTCCTAGGTAAACTGAAAGATGAATGTAACGGTGATATTATTGTCGAGTTCGCGGGTTTGCGTTCGAAGATGTATGCCATGAGAACAGAGAGTAGTGTCACGAAGAAAGCAAAAGGTGTGGGCAAAAATACGGTGGAGAACAAACTCACCTTCCACGATTACATCGATTGCCTCAAGACCAGGTCGTCGGTTCTAAGAGAAGAACAAAGAATCCAGAGCGTCAACCATATCATCACAACAAACAAAATTAGAAAAATTGCGCTGGATCCCGATGACGACAAGAGGTGCGTTCTCGAGTGTGGTATTCACACATTGCCGTGGGGACATCGTCGTTTAGAAATAAATAAGAATTGCGCACAGTGCAAATAATTAACACTCACCACCACACACAACAATTTTCACTAACTCAAGAAAAAAAAACATTTTGTTACTGAGTAAAAAAAACACTTTGACTGTCATTACAAAATAAAACTTTGACCGTATCCTTAAATAACCAGCATGCCTATGAACTTGTTCGGTTTCAAAAAACAGATCATCATGGAAACCATACCAGATCATGAAGTCTTACCTTCCGTGTTACCTAAACTCAACGGTCTGTTGATCATTCACCTCAACAGCATTTGGACGAAACTGAATGACGATGTGGGCAAGATGTTTTACGTTTTTAATAACAATTTACATTTCTACGAAATTCCGATCGACGGGAAACTTCAAATCACCGTGAATCCGGAAAACGCAGGCGAAATCAAAATTTCTACCGGCAAGAACATTTTTCGAATCAAGCACGACAAGATGCTTTCTAACATTACGTACGATGTGTCTGCAGGAGATTATTTTTACATAGAACTCCTCGGAGATTACGACAAACTTATTCCTCTTTTTGTAGAATTACGAATCGTCTATCCTATTATAAATAACCGTTAACCAAAAATGCCTAACGACATTTTCGGCAACACCAAGCGTGTAGACCACGCAGAAGAGATTCTCATGTTGGACATTCGAGTTAAGAAGTTAAGGGCCGATTTGATCGCTTTGCAGGAGACCTTAAACAAAAGTTTAGAGTCGGAAATCGCTACGCTCCAAACGCAATGTCTCGACCCCATTCTGAAAATCGATTCCGAACTGAAAACGCTCATAAAAAATTATGTCGACGTACCTTCTTACGACAACGTTCAAAATATACAGTTGAGCGTGGATTCGCTTCAAAATGATTTGGCCAAATTACAGCAATTTCAATCGAAAAATGAAGATTTGGAAAAATTGAAACTCGAAATCGAAGAACGAACTTCCGCAATGGAAAAAAATTTCTCTGAACTTCAAACCGTCGTGAACGATATTGATGTAGAACGCTTGCATGTCGTTGTTTCCAAATTACAAGAAGAATTCACCAGCACGTTGGAAGAAATTAAATCCAAGTTGCAGACTTTGGAAGATACCATGACGAACCTACCATCGTCGGACGAACTGCAGGTCATCGGTAAAAGCGTCGCGAACATAAAAATTCAATTGGAGGCCTATCGAGATTTCGAACACATTCAAACCACCATCGCTACGCTTCAGGCGTCCTTGGAATTGATCAACGAAGAAATTAAAAATATTCACGCTGAAGCGAGAGCGTTGACGAGCATTCAAGACACGTTGAGCACGGTTCAGCAGAAGATCGAATATTTAGAAAATTTGAACGTCGAAACGAATCTCGCTCATTTTCATCACGTACTCGACAACATACAGGGTGACTTGGAATCGTTACGGACGAGCGTGCCTTCGAGCGAAGATTTGGAAAAATTGAAAACGGCGGTGACGGCACTATCCGATTCGGGCGACATCAAAAGTTCATTGAGCGATCTCGAGAGTAAAGTGGCCAATCTCCCCACCTCCAAAGAATTGCACGTTTTGAAAAGAAACATATCTCGAATGCTGAAACGACTGGAAACGGAAACGGCGAACGTGGAACAGATTCGAGACGAAATTAGTTCGCTGGTGTCGACGCTGCCCACTTCGCAGAGCGTAGCCGACCTTCACACGCAGCTTACAGAGATGCGAAGCATCGTGAACGATCTTACCGAGAAGAGCTCGAAATTGAATCAAGTCGAGAACCTTCAGAGCATCGTCGTCAACATCAGAGATCAAGTTGGAGTGCTGGAATCCACGCAGGAATCGACGCAGGCCTCTTTCGGTGCCAAGTTGCAAGAACTCAACGAAAACTACAAGCAGTTGAACGTGGAAGTGAAAATCAAACCGTCGTTTTCTGCCGTAACGGATACCATAGTCGAGCATTTGCTGCCCATCGAAAATAAACTCGGACAAGTTCACAGTAACCTCGTTAGCGTCGACACTAAATTCGCTAAACTGCATTCTCTGCAAGCCATCGAAATCAACAGCGTACCCAATCAACAAAGAATCTCCACGTTCGTCGAAGGTAACAAACTGTACATGTTGCATCCTTATCATCCGTACTACAAGTTTCTCCTCGATGGCACGATTCAGATAAACGAATTTTCGTACTGGTCTCACGGCAGAAAAGCTAGCGTTCCCACCATGACTTTGATATCGAATCGTGGTGTCCAGAAAGCAGGAAACATTCCTCTGGCACGTTGGAACGAAACGCGCAACATATATGAAATACACGAAGACGAAGATCTCACCGTTTTCGACGTGAGTGCCGGCGATAAGCTGATCATTCAAAACACGAGCGAAGTGCCACCTTCTTTGAATCCTATCACGCTTGTGCTTCTCTTGAAACGTAATCTCTAAACAAAAAATGTCTAGGCAAGCCATCGTCGAAGAATTGCATAAACCTGCACGCCGCAACTACGAACGTTTGGCTGTGGTAACCAAGGGCATCGACGACCTCTGGCAAAGTGACCTCGTGGAGATGAGTAGCGGCAATTTGAAAAACGTACATAAATTGAACAAGGGCAACAAGTACCTCCTCACCGTCATAGACACGTTTTCGAAATTCGCATGGGCTCTACCTTTGAAGGCGAAAACGGGAACGTGCGTCACGGAAGCATTCAAATTAATTTTTCGCAAAAGCGGTGGCAGACGACCACGGTTTCTGCAAACGGACAATGGTAAAGAATTTTACAACGCCGTATTCCAAAAGTTTATTCAAAAACATGGCATTCGACATTATTCGACCTTCAGTCACATCAAAGCCAGCATCGTGGAAAGATTCAATCGAACCTTGAAAACACACATGTGGAAACGATTCACGCTTCGGGGAAATTACAAATGGGTCGACATCCTGCCGGAACTCGTCGACACCTATAATGATACGGTACACAGAACGATAGGCATGAAGCCAGTTGACGTTACCAAGTCTGACGAGCAGCATTTAATTTCTACAGTTTACTGTCCAAAGTACACACCCACGACAAAAAAAGCTAAATACAAAATTGGAGACCGGGTGAGGATCAGCAAATTCAAACGCACCTTCGAGAAGGGGTTCACAAAAAATTGGAGCACGGAACTTTTTACGGTGGTTCGAGTTTTACCCGGAAACCGATACACGTATATAATAAAAGATAGTAGCGGCGAGATTTTGAAAGGAAGATTTTACGAAGAGGAACTCTCTAAAACAAAACACCCCGACACGTACCTCATGGAGAAAGTATTGCGTAGGAAAGGTGACAAACTGTTTGTCAAATGGCTGGGACTTCCGGAAAAGAGTTGGATCGACGCGGACGAAGTGATCTTGTGAGTACGTGGAACGTGGTGAAGCGTCTACCGGATCCGGAAAGTCAAACGAAGAAAAAGAACGGCGAGTTGCTTCCCGACAGCATCCGCTGTCTGATCGTAGGTCCTTCGGGGTGTGGGAAAACGACACTGCTCGTGGACAATTTTCTCCTCGCACCGAATTGGTTAGATTGGAAGAACAGGCACCTGTACGTGTTCTCGAAAAGTTTAGAGCAATCCAAATACCAGCAACTGATGAAACTGTACGATGGTCTGGACATTGCAACGTTTGCCTCGGAAATAAAACCACTCGACGATTGTCGTGAAAATTCAGTTGTTGTGTTCGACGACGCCATCCTGGAAAATCAAAATGAAATTCGCAACTTTTTCACGCAAGGTCGTCACAAAGGAATGGATTGCTTCTACCTAGCTCAAACGTTTTCCAAAATTCCAAAACAGTTAGTACGCGACAACGCTAATTTCATATGTTTGTTTCGTCAAGATCACACCAACCTCAAGCACGCGTACGATGACTACGTAGGCGGAGACATGAACTACAATCAATTTTCGGAACGCTGCTGCTCTACTTGCTGGAACGGTGACGATTTCGGATTCGCGACGATCGACATGACGAGGAAACCCAACGATGGAAAATACAGAAACAAAATCAACGACTTTCTAAACGTTGCAACGTTGTGAGAAACGACGTGTATAAATAACGTCATGACGAAACGAAAAATCGAAGACGAAAATCTCAAGCTTCGCGATTACCTCGCGAAACGCTTCAAAGGTTGGAAATCCGAGAATCGCGGATTCTACGAAGAGAAGAAACGTCAGGATCAACCCGTGATCGATGCCATCAGCGGTCTAGGTAAAGAAATTAAAAGTGTCACGGAACAAAATAAAAATTTGATTAATGAACTCGTACCGCTCGCAGCTAAAAGTTACGCCGTACCCACGCCCATTTCGAGCATTCCTTCGACGCCGTTCGAACTGAAGGATGCACCGGCACGACGTCGAGCTATTGGTAGCACGTCCTCGTCTTCGGATAAAATTGAGTTGGGGCCTTTGGCACGAGACTACCTGAGTACGGGGAAATTCGACAAGGATGAAGTGTTCGGATTGTATCCCAGCATGGAAACCAACGAAGGCGGCGGTGTGGTGTGGAAGATTGGGAAATCGAAGGTGACCTTCGAAGGCAACGACATTAAAGTCAATTTAGGCGACAAGGATAGTTGGAACAGGTATCCGGGTACGGTGGGACTGTGGGAACTCGTCGCCAAAAAGCAGCCGAAAGATTACACCGACGAAGATTACCAAAGTTACAAGGAAATTCTGATCATGACGGATGCCTTGTACCAGAACAACGACGCCTCGCAGAATAGGGTGAAATCGAGCAGCGGCGAGAAGTACAGGAATCTCATCAAACCGATTTGGAACCAGGTCAAAACGGGCAGCGGCGTCAAACGCTACAACACGTTACCCAAAGAATTTGTTTGGGTGGACGACGTTAGGAAACTCGTGGACCGATTGTTGGTGATAGCCGGCGAAGAGAATGCAGGCAACCGTAATTTCTACAACGAGAAGGTTGGCATCGTGGACATGATCAGCACGAAACTTTCCAACTTCATCGTGAACGACGACAAGGGCATAGGTTACCTGATCAAAATCATCAACACGCTGCCTCCGAAATTTTGGAACGTGGCCGAAGGAAAGGGACTCGTGAACGACATCATCAACAAGTTACCTTTCGAGATGCATCTACCTGGCTACCAGTACTGCGGACCGGGTACCAAACTCGAGAAAAGATTGGAGAGAGGAGACAAGGGTGTGAATCCGTTGGACGCGGCATGCAAAGATCACGACATCGCCTACAACACCACGCAGACGGATCTGGACGCACGTCACGAAGCAGACAGAAAGTTAGAGCACGCAGCTTTCGAAAGATTCGTGAGCAGAGACGCATCGCTGGGTGAACGGGTCGCCGCACTAGGTACCACCATCGCCATGAACACAAAACAAAAATTGGGGTGGGGTATATAAATAACATGCAGTAAAAAATAAACATGGCTTGCATAACTGATTTGCCGCCAGAGCTACTATGTAAAATATTTAAACATGTAGTAAACGGCGATTGTGAGGATGTAGGCGCAAGTCTAAGCAGGAGACGGAAGATATCATTACGTACATCATCGCGGACTTTCTTCTTCTGTTAAAAAAATAATATATATATATACGTGTCAAAAAAAACTTGATATATAAATAACACACATCATAAAAAAATAATTTTTGGTATATATAAATAACACACATCGTGAAAAAAAAATTAAATTTCTCTAACACACACACTGAAAATTTCTCTCCTTCGATATGACAACTGAAAAAATGAGCGATATCCAAGCATTAAAACAAATGCTAAATTTGTCAGTCGAGTATGTAAAAATTCAGGAATTGGAAGTCGACAAACCTTACACGATAACTTCCGGTTCAATCGTTTCTACCCAGTATGGTCCCAAGGTACGCCTGTTGCTCAACGCACAATACAGTCTATTTTTACCAGATCGATACGCTAACATGTTATCCGATGAGAAGCTATCTATTTTAATCGAGAACAAAACTCGAATCGTGTACAAGGGGACAAAGGAACTTCTTGGCAAGAAAACGAAGCACGTAATAGAATTTGTGTAACGACTGCGAGGCCTTGAAAATATATAAATAACATACCGTAAAAAACTACACAAGAAAAAATCTCAGAATATATATATAAATAACATACCGTGAAAATAACACATAGAGCATCAACATGAAGCCCAAGGGTGTCGTGTACCAGATACCATACTCCAATCTTAAAAATCTAGGTGCCCTCGATGGGTTACTCACCAAGAAACAACGCGAGAAGAAACGTTCTTGCTTGTCGAAAGGACACGGAATGAAATTACTTCTCAGCACACCTCAATTGAAAAGATTGCAGCGTTCGCGGAAACAGCAAAAGGTCGGAGGTTTCATATTCAGCATCCCGGCCATCCTGGCAGCATTGGGGGCCGTTGGAAGTTTAGCCGGCGGTAGCGCCGCCATCGCGAAAACCGTCATCGACTCGAAGAAGAACAAAGCGGAATTGGAAGAACAGAAACGTCACAACCTGGCCATGGAGAAGAAGGGGAAGGGCGTGATGAAAAAATTTAAAAAAAAGAAACAGAAGCACTCACCAACCGAGACATTGAATCTCTGATCGGACCGTTACGAATCAAACACTTCAGAGGAGTTTTCATGTCCGACTCGTTACCTTCAAGCGTTAAAAAAAGAGAATGCGGTGTAGTCAACTTGGACGATCAAGAAAATCCAGGCACGCATTGGATATGTTACCACAAAAATGACAATAACAAAGCATTCGTTTTCGATTCTTTCGGAGGTGTTCCACCTACAAATTTAATTCATTATCTGAAAACGAACAAAACCTCTATATACTACAACGACGAACGCATTCAAAATTTCGGAGACGTGAACTGCGGTCATCTCTGCCTCTCCGTGCTCGCGTTTCTCTCTAAAATAAATAACCCTACGATCGAGGATTTCCAGAAAGCATTGTGGAACCTCAAACAGCATCACTAGGATGGGCGTGTTCCATCTCACGAGCGAATCTTCAATCTTGAAACTCACGCTGCACGACGACATCGTCTATCCTAAATCCGTGGCTCTGCGTGCATTCTACAGCATGTACCTCATACCTAACGTCACGCAGCACAACAACAAAATTAGCGTCGGAAGCGAACACATCGTCGTCACGCCAGGACAATACAATCTTTCCACTTTGCAAGCTCAGTTACCCAAAGGCACATACCTTTCTCAAAATTCGGTCACGCACAGAGTGGAAATCCTATCCGCGACGGAGACCGTGGACCTGGGCACCATGGGAGAACTTTTAGGTTTCGAGAACGACACCAAACTCGAAGCCGGCATCAAGCACACGGCAGTCAATATTCCTAAATTTCTAGCCATCGAAACTCTGAACGTTCACTGCAACGTAGCCGAAGGTATGATCACGAAATCCTCGGACGGATTACTGGGAAGTCACAAGCAGACGGGAATCATAGCCACTTTCAAACCAAGTTCTGAGTTCATGGAACCGATCATCTACACGCCCTCTTCGCCGATCTATTTTCCAGTATGTCGCAACCGCATAGACGACATAGAGTTGGTGGTGACGAACGAGAAAGGAGACGTGGTGGATTTCGCAGGTGCCACTACGACGGCCATCGTGGAGATCAACGTATAATAAATAACCATACATGTAAAATGGAGCAAATCGAAAGTTACGAATTGCAATCTTTCCCTCCCAACCGTCGCACGTTCGCCAATCTCAACGAGGCAAACAGGGAGATCGAATACGACGTGGACGTAGGCGACGGGTTTATTCATCCTCACAGAGCGGACCTCTACCTTCAATTCGACGTGGTGAAGAAAGAAAGCGGAGACGCGTTTCCCGCAGCAGCAAACTTGATACTCGTGGACAACTTCGTGCCTCACCTGTTCTCGCAGGTGGAGGTGAGGAAACACAACACTGTCATCGACAGAATAGATTATCCAGGCATCACGTCGACGGCAGTGGGAACGTTGAAATTATCCAAAACGGACGCAGCGTACTACCAGGCCGGGGGATTCGAAGCCGGAACCAAAATATCGACGAAAAGTCACACGGTGCTCTTTCCCATGCGTCTGCTGCCTGGTTTCTTCTCGGATTACAAGGAGATCATGTGGAAGGGAGGACTGAGGATCACGTTTCGAAGAGCGGCCAACGACAACGACGCACTGATGCGATACGCTACTTTGGGTCCGGACGGCACCACGCCGATAGCCAACACTTTACCCGAAGCGGCGAAATGCCTCATCCGAAGCATGGAATTAAGAATGCCGGTGGTGGAATACGAAACAAACTACGCCCTCAAGTACAAAGCGGAGATCTTGAAAAATCCGCAGGTGCCAATTCACTTTCACGGTTACCAGTGCGTGCAGAAAATGGCGTCGGGAAGTCACATGGAATTCGACGTGACGACGCAGTTCAACAACATACAGTTCGACATGCCAGATTTCGTCGTAGTGCTTTTTCAGACCGCGAGGGACAAGAATCAGGAAAAAGATTCTAGCAAGTTCGACGACTGCAAGATCAAGAACGTTTATCTGAAGAACGGTAGGAACGAAGTGTTCCCGCGCGAGAATTACAACCTCGACGTGACCAAAAACGATTACCTCAAACTTTACGAAGCTTACACGGCTTACAAACGCGTGACCGAGGGAAGCGTGGACATGTACTACACGCCCAGCGAATTCAAAGCACGGAGACCCATGACCGTCATCAACACATCTAAGAGAAGGCAGGTGGTGGTCAACGATCGCACCAACATCAAGATCGTCTGCGAGTTCCACGACGCGCTGCCTGCCGATACTCTATGCAGCGTCATCCTGATTGCAGAGAAGTCCTTCGTCCACGACGTGAAGAACGAGAGGGTGACGGAACAGTTTTAAATTCATAAAAAATTGCCACATACTAAAAATCAACATCCAACACATTTTAGGTTATATAAAATTTGTGAAAACCTTATAATACTGAAATATTAAAACAAACAGAGTCCCCCCTGTAGGTTAGTTCGGTGCGTAAATAAAAAAAATGATAGGTTAAGTTATATCACTTAGAATCGTAAAAAAAATTAAAAAATCGTAAAAAAAAAAAGATAGGTTAAGTTGTATCACGTAAGATCGTGATATACCTACCAAGTACGAGTGGGGAAAAAAATGAGTGCGGTGAAAATTTGTACTAAAACATCGCTAAACGCTATAACATCGACAAAAAATTGTCAAAATATCTCAAAAACTTATATTCGATTGATAAAAAAAAAATACCTACAAAATATGATCCTCAAATAATGACGTTCAAACAGTGCATAAATAAAAAAAATGATAGGTTAAGTTATATCACTTAGGATCATAAAAAAATTAAATAATCGTAAAAAAAGGATAGGTTAAGTTGTATCACGTAACATCATGATATACCTACCAAGTACGAGTGGGGAAAAAATGAGTATGGTAAAAATTTGTACTAAAACATCGCTAAACGCTAAAACATCGACAAAAAATTGTCAAAGTATGTCAAAAAGTGATATTCGATTGATAAAAAAAGAGGATACCTACTAAGTACTATTTTGAAGCGCCCAATAAGCACTACTGACTTGTTTTCGTTCGCCTGCTCCAGAGTTAGCTGGGACAGAGTATAATAGTTAATTTCAATATCTTGCTAAGCACTCTCCGGTACGCTTCGTTCCACATGCAGTTGGCGAACTTGTGTTTCATTACATGTCTGCCGCTCCGCTTCACTTGCGTCGCTCTGAGACCCAGTTTGGTCTAGGCTTAACAACCTTGCGTGTTGAAAGTAAATCTATGACGAAAAGCTTGTGATGAGCCATTGGAGTCCATCACCTCATAAAATAGTCTTGAGTTACTATTCAACTTTTTTAAGAGTTTCCATTCGCTTTAAAGTTCTTTCTGTGTTTGGATTCCCAAAATTGTACCATGTTTTCATCATTTTCCTCGACTGACAACTCCCGTCATGCGTTCTTGCTTTGATTGTCGACGACAGGACCTCTACAAGGACACGGATTGGAGAGGAAGAGAACACGGATGAAAAATTTCGCATAAAAGTATGAAAAATTCCAACATGGAGACAAGTCGGGGAAGTATTTCCTGAGCTTCGCGTGTCCAGTTTGAATCCCATTCGCTGAGAAACACTGGCCTCGGCGACAGGTGTCATTTCCCTCCTCCGACGTCACTTCTTCAGCAGGGCTCCCCCAACCGCAGGTGCATGACGGGAAAATGTTCTCCGCAAGTACAGCCTTCTGTGACTGTCTGAATCATTAATACGAATCCGTACGTTCCATTAGAAGAGCCTGAATTATGCATGCTCCAATCACGACACTCGAGCTTAGTCTCGTTGGGTTCCTCAGGAGAATGGGGCAAATGTAAATGCCCTGAAAGGTGCTTGTAGGCCACTATTATATTTTTCAAACCCAGCTCTGCCTTATTTTTCTGCTTTTCCTGGTTTTGGAACTGTGTGCAAACTACGAAATGGTTGGCGAGGACATTCGCGGATGTTCATTTTTTTCTCTTTCGTGCGAACAATTTAAAATTTGCCAAAGTAAATTTATGTGCATTGGCAAAAGTAAATTTCGCCGATGACGTAATGACAACGCAGACGGCTTGTAATCAAGGGGTCTGAGTTTGGAGCCCCAGTGGAAGTACAATGATTAAGATTCCTTTTAAAACTGTAGGTCCAGTCCCGATTAGTTTATCTGAGCATAAACTGGACATAAACTTTCACAGATAACTATTTTCAGTTCGCTGTAAGAACGAAGTCAATGTAAAAAAATACACGTGACTTCTGAGGAATCCTATTGGTTGTTCAAATAGCAGCTGTGCAGATAGTGCATGTGATAAAACCATACCGCTCAATGTAGCAGTTATATTATGATATATAAATCTGCTGCCAGTGTATTAATGGGCAAATTAACGCCAGAACTAACAGGAAAGGAACTATTCCTGAGAAGTCACGTGGTTTTGTTGACATTAACTTCTATCTTACAGCTGATGGACAATAGGAACGACTGTGAATAAATCCCCATCAACCAGAAGGTCGTAAGAAATTGCAAGACAAGAAAGGGCCGGAGAATAACTGGACAGGGGGAGTCGCGAACAAATTAACTTTGTGCGAACGTATCATACATTACCATACAATTCTTGTATTATTTCACTCTGATATTCAATACATTTCTTTCTCCAATTTGTATTTTTCGGCAAACATCTTCCAATAGCACTTGCTCATGGGCGAGTATGGGAATAGGAACTGTTGTAATCAGTCGCACACACATATTTAGTCGTTACTATATTGAGCAAAGTTATTGTTAAACCTTAACCATCGCATCCCTAAATTGTGTCTTAGAGAAAGTGTAAAAATAAAAAGTTGCAATGTACAATCATCAGTGAATGATTATTATGCTGTTGAAATTTAATAATATTAAAACCGTAGACAATTGGAAATGCTAATTACTGTACTAACTGTTAAATAGGCATATTTCTAAACTTCCTACGTCTTGGCTTCTTTTTTTTTTAGAAATAATTCCCAACTCCATGTACTGTCAGTACTTTTATCTTGGAGAAAAATAATTCGGTTTCTTATCTGTTAACTTTGGGACGAGACGGCGATGAGAATGGGGCCACTTCCGGAACAGAGGAGAGAGTGATGAGACTATACTCTGTCTCTCGAATCTGTGGAGCAAGTTCTCGCATAACGGAAGAGAAGGGGAGAAAGCTAGTTGCGCGCACTGCTGAAAACGGCTGGTAGCTGCACTCACTTTCCCTCTCGCAAGTTCATTGTTCGTGCCCTCTCGAGTTACTACTTGCGCAGAGACTTGTTTTCGTTCGCCTGCTCCAGAGATTCCCGGGACAAAGTGTAGAGTTTAGACATCGAGACGATGGCCTGTGCCAGGCCTTTCTGGGTACCGGCTGACAAATCATTGCTTTGGCTACCCACAGCAGATTATTCTAAATGTTGATGACTTTCTTTTAAACACAATACCACGCCAAGCACATGATAAGGATAGGCTTTTCAGACGTGCAGTTCCCTGTTTGTCATATCCAGTCGACATTCTACTTCGCTGCTGGATCCGAACTTAAACCTTGGCCTCTTATCTTTATGTACTGTCATGCGATACTGATATTTATTGAGCTATCTTGGGGACAATTAATTCAAGTCCCCGGAACTAGCGTCGGCTTTCAGAAATTTATAGTTCATCGCAGTCAGAGGAGAATTAATACAGAGTCCTTGGAGACGAGTTCTCCACATCTCTGGGCAAAATTAAATGATCTACTCAACACAGACTCTTCACAACAGGAATGTGGGAAGAGAAGGAACTTTAGGTTCATGGAGATTACTAGAGATGCATTATAAGAACGAAGTTAATGTAAACAAAACCACGTGAGTTCTTAGAAGTTTGTTAATTCCTCTCTTATCTTTCCCATAAATATATTTGTGAAAGGGTTGCTATTGCTACGCATCTGGAAAACCGGGAAATGTCAGGAAATTTGGCTTGTCAGGGAAAAGTCAGGTAAATGGCAGGGAATTTTGTAGATCATCTGGAATTTACGCACGTTTTGGAGTCTGCAAGAGGAAAAGTTGCGAAATGAGCAAGTGGTTCATTTACACTTCCGGATTCGGTTCTTGTGATTCTACTGGGGGTTCGTTGTGTTGACCACACTTCACCCGTAACTTGTTTGGATGATTTGCACTTCTACATGTTGGAGTGAGGCCGGCAATCCGTAGGTAGACCCTGGCCCTCACGGGCTGTTGCACCACGTGTTATTATTATTATTATATTTAATTGAAAACACAAGGTTCAAGATCAAAATTCATGATGATAACATGTCTGGGAAAAAAACATTTTTGGCCTGGAAAACCTGGGAGTATCTGTGAATTTCATATTATAAAAATCGTAGCAATCCTGTAGTCCACAACTTTAATATAGCAGCTACGTTAAGTGGTGTGGCTTTACCATATGCATTATATTTCTACGCGTTAGGTTCCTGCACGGCTGCCATCTGAATAAGAAGCGAGTTTTCTCTCAAGCCACGTGTGTTTGTTTATATAGACTTCATTCTTACAGAGGAGAGAGAATATACTAGGCATGCCTGTGTGAATTCTCTTCATGAGCAGTTTTGTATCCAACCGCATCTATATTTCTAATTACAGCAAAAATTTGTATCCACAAGACTTAGTATAGAGGAAAAAGTTCATCTACTCGTTGAAAAATTGTTGAAGGTCCCCCTGATTTAACAGCCGACAGCCTGTCACTTGCACGCGCGCCAGGGTTTTCCTACTCGGTGGAATGAAGTGGAGCTTGTCGACTGTTGACATTGTCATGATCTGCGTTTGCTAAATTGCAATTATTCTAGTTATGCATACCATTATCATTCTTTTTTACTTGTGTAATGAGTCGGGTGATCCAATTTGCATTACCGATCATCCATCCACATTGTAGCCAATCAATAGTAAAGTATCAAATGAACATTTTAATATTCTTAATCGATTGCTCTTGATAAGTTTGAAGACGAATTCTCGGCTATTGTTGACCTCCGTGGTAGAGTAGTTAGCACAACGCGCTATCACGCCGGAGATCCCATGTTTGAATCCTGGCCTGGTCATGGGTGTTCATTTGAGTGTCACTTTATCAAATTCATCATATCATCACTCATCCTCATCTTCGTAATTAGCCAAAAGTTGCAGAGAAGCTAAGTAAAATAAATCAAATCCATCAGTTAATCAATTCTCGGCTATTAGTTTAATTGGATGAACTAACTTTCTTGGTTTATTTGTTAATTTATTTTTCTATATCCCAGGGACGTGTTCAGAAAATAATTATTATAGATGAAGAAACGAACACATTGATTTATAACGACACCGCTTTGGCCCAGGATTTAAACATTGGACACCTGTATTGTTTAGCTTTTGCCAGTAATGCTGCCAGAGAATTCCGTTAGGGTAGTCTCTGCTTCGGTGGGTATGGCAAGTAAGTTTTCCTCTTCCTCTTTTTGTTTCTATCTTTCTCTCTTTTTCTTTTTCCTATGTTTATTTATCTGCTCTCTGTATTTTCTCTCTCTCTCTTCCCATCATTTCTCTTTCTTTCTATATCCTCTCTCTATTTCTTCTTTTTCATATATTTCTTTCTTTCTCTACTCCTCTCCATCTTCCCCTTTCTTCCCATCTCTTCCTTTTTCTGTGGTGTCCTTTCCTTCTCTTCCACCCTTCCACCCTCTGTTTCTTCCAACTTTTTCTACTCCCTATCTCTTTACCTTAATCTTCATTTCTATTTCATTCTCACTTTGCTTCTCTCTCTTTCTCGCCCTCTGTTTCACCTCTATTCTTTCCTTCCTCTGTTTCTCTGTCTCTCTATCCTTCTCCCTACTCTCTTCTTTTTCCTTTTTCTCTTTTTCTACGCTGTCTTTCTTCTTCCTTACCTCACTTTCTTCCAGTTTCTTTCTTTCTTCCTCTGTTTCTTCATTTCGCTCACTCTTCATTCTTCTTCTCCTTTTATGTATGAATTTCTTTCTACTCTTTTAATAATGACTCTGACAATCTTTTATGTAGTCTATTTGCGTAAATTAGAGCCCACCCTTGCCCACCCGGTGACGATGCTATGTTAACCACTCCTCCCTGATCATTGCCAAGCGTCAAACGTAAATGACAACATTTATTATTATTTTATATCTCCCTATAAACTAACCATATTTTAAATTATTCGCACTGATATGCATTGCAAGGGACGATACAGGAAAAAGTTCACATCTTCCTCTCGGGGGAGGGGGTGGGGCACGAGATACATTTGCGTTTGCATCTGCATTATCTTTAATCTCCTTTGCTTGCTTTCCTCCCCGCTTCCCTCCTCCTCTCTTGGCATAGAAAGCGTCAAGCCTTTTTTTTTTTTAGTTTGTTCAAGCTTTGCGGCCGCACCGCCCTCACCTGTTCCTTTTCAAGATGCGGTCCTCTAATTGGGACGACGCCAAGGGAAGGTCAAGGGTTGCGTGTGAAAATTCCTTTCCTTCATATGCTTCCAGGAAGACTGCCGACAATTGCATTTGGGATAAGGAAAAGGAAGATCGCTGGTTTCTACCCGGATGATCAGACTTCTTTGTTGGTGTTCACGAGGCGGTGTAGGCAAATGAAACATCCTTCCCTTCTTCAATGACTTCCTCCTTTTCTGATAAAATAACTTACGTTAGTTATTTCTGTGAAAATATAAGTGCAGTCCCGATTAGCCTGTCTGTACATAAGACAACAATTCAATTCAACAATTCGGTGCATATTTTTTTTACAAATTTCATCTCTTTTATTCTCTAGTACTACTGCTTACGAATCTTAATAGATGGGGATTCTATTTCTTCTGATATTGCTTAAATCAAATCTCTTTTTCTTACCTTCTTTGCTGGACAAAAGTGCAAAATACGTCGAAAGCGAATTTCTGCAACATAATTTGGCCTCTGTATTGAATCCTTTCAAGTAATTGAATTGGTGGCTTACATTTGTTCATTTCAGAGAACTAGTGTTAAATCTTTTTCGCCATAATGTTATGGTTTTTCCGCTTTCCTATTACATTCTCCTGATAAAAACCTGGGGTAGAGACATAAAGGAATAGAGAGCGAACTTTGGACGTCGGGTTTAATTAAGATTAGCGGAAAGCGCACAGAAAAAGACGGATTTTTTTTTAAATTAACAAACCACGTCTGTTTGAAAGCTTTTGTGGTAATGATAAACAAAAAATTTGGTGGCCTTTACTAAAACTGGTAATTTTGACTAATTTGGTAACTCTAAGCAACTGTGCAGGATTACTAAAAGGTTTTGGTTCTGGTGAAACAATAATTTGTTTGTCATGTATTTAAACAAATATTTGGTTACGAGAAGCTACTTTTCGTTATTCTCTGTGCATCTATAAAATGTCTTTTCTATTGTACTCTCGACGTTTAGCTGTTCGATCGCGTTGACTTGTCAGCTCATGGTTTCGCTACCCATAGTTCATGGCTAAAATCCGATTTTCATCAGTTTCATCTCATCATGATTCATCCTCATCATCTTGAGTAGCCAGAACTGCAGTCCCAAATCTACGGTACTCTTTACCCTAGAATCTGAGATTCGCTTCGCCACCATACTCGGTAACCCCATCATAAGTCAACGCGTCGCCACCAAAGACCGTACTTCCCAACCCTATCACCACACACAACAGAGTGGAAAGAGGAATTGCAAAAGTAAGACAAGTGATAAAAGTTGATGGCCATTTCGGCTGTCTACGAAATCCTCCAGACTCCCGGATGACTTCGATAACAAGTTCTCCCGTTCTCTGATGACGTATTGTTCTTGGCAGTGTTTTCCTTGTTGATATCTTGCGCTGCTTTAAAGTAGGAAATCAGTGGATTCCACTCTCCCAAGATCACATCCTTGGCAATAAATAGCATGTTCTCTTGCCGATATGCTTGTAGCTATTATAAAGAATACAATAATTATCTGAAATTCCATCAGAAAGTATTGCTCTCGTTTGGGTGATCTATCATGCTGAAGCGGGAGAAAGATATTGTAACTTTTTCGGAGTACTTGTGCAATTTGGAACATTCCTTGTACAGATACACAATTAATTTAACCCAATTTCATGAATTATTTTCCCAGCATGGATTGTTTGACAGGAATCATATTTTTCTTGCTGCGAGTGAGCTTGGACAAGCGCCCAAGTACAGTGCATGGACTGCAGGAAAGATTTAAAGGTAGTCAGGTATTAAGAATAATTCCGTTGCAGAAATAAATGGAGGAAACACTGGTAGATAAAAAGGTAACGGATTATGATTGAAACTAGTAAAAATGAGAAGGCGCTTCGGAAAGTTGCATTGGTTGTTGAATTGTTGTGTTTTTAAGTACGCTGTATGCACAGAAAGGCTAATCAGGACTGGAACTACAGTTTAAAGTGTGAACTGAACCACTGTGCTAAGTGCCTCCACCGGATATCGAAGCCTTTATTAAAAGTCGACGATGTTACCGCCATCTGGTAGTGTTTCAAGAACCTTCACGGTATCCAGTGTAACATTAGCATGTTTCCACGTTGAAAAGTCTTGCTTTATGGTGGGATACCTGAATGTCAGTTAAGGCATGTTATGGTTGGGCCCTTTAGTAGTGTACGCGTTAAGGTAGTATATGATTTCAGGAAGAAAAACTGTTCACCATAACCAAGTCAAGCGGTACACGCCGGATATAAATAAAAGTGAAATTTCTGTAATCAGGACAATTACTTCTTAAAGCACAGAAGTTAATTCAGAGAAAAACTACAACCTCATTCTCTCGTTTTGCACTCATCTTAGACAGTTTTTACTTCCTTTCAAAGTTTTCCAACGGCACAGATCAAGTGATGTAATTAGTACCATAATGTATAAGTAGGTTTTCGGTGGTTTGGTCCTTTACGATATGAAGATAATGTAGACAAACAACCTATCTTCGTTTAGCTACTAAAAACAAGGTGGTTTGGACGGCAGCATCTATCTATCTGTCTGTCAGATCATTTGAGGGGGCAATTCGGATCAAAGATGGTACTAACTAACTAACTAACACTCTAGCCTTCTTTAACCCGAAGGTTTATGACTGCATCAACACAAGCCTTTCATCCGTGCCTATCCTGGACAAGATCAATCCAATCTTTTCCATCTCAACGTTATCCCTTCATCTTCGTCTTGGCCTTCCTACAGGTCTCTTACCATCAGGTTTCCAAACAATCCTGTAAATTCTTCTGTCCAAAGGCGGTACCGTAACCCTCTCAAAACTTTAGAGGGTAAATGTAACTCTGTACCTCCATTCCTGCTCCACTGTCTTAAGGGACTGAACGTCATACTTGCCTGTCTTAACAGATATTGTACCCTCTGCATTACACTCAATCAAGAAAACCATTCGGCATACCTGACATGAGCTATGCATTTAATGGAAATGGCCGATCGCCCACGAACCATTTTGTTCCGAGCTCATGCGGATCGAGCCATAAAGACTAGGACAAAGAATGAAAATCTCTGGCAGTGGAGGACTGTTGGAATATGCAACCGGAAATGGTATGCAACTCGAATCCGCAGACAGAAAATGAGATGAATGTATAAGGAAGTGGCCGCTTGCCAGAAATCCTTGCATTACGTGTCCATAAAAGAGATGTGGTTTGCTGGAAAACTTTCTCGATTCCGCGAAATGAATTATGCTCGTGTTTCTTTTCTTGGTCGAATGCGGCGCTATTTTCGCCCAGAAATCGCCATTTTGCTCTTAAGGAGAGTGTTTAGTTCGGCTGCGAAACGTTATTCACGTCCCCAGGGGCGGATTAAGGGCCGGGCGTCTCGGAGGAGCGCCGAATCGGGATGTCCTTCCTCGAGTAGCATCAAAACCTTAATTTTAATTACATAACCACGATTATTTGTTTTAAAAAGAGTTGTTACAAACAAATATTTCATATTGGAAACAATAACACGAGATGAAAAGAAAGGAGTTTAGGAAACGAAAAATAGATGGCAGCACAGGGTAAAATAATATACATAAACTATTTGAGGATAAGTACCAATTTAGTGAAAGTAAAAGTGTGACAAAAAGGTGTAGACAAGACGAAAGCAATGTATAAAAACAGATAGTAGATGTAAAGGGAAATAGAATTGGTTTTCATCATTCAATAAGTTGAAACCTATAGTTAATTATTAAGTACGCACAGAGAAATACAAACGAAGTAAAAATTTTGTACTGAAGGATGGTAATTCTCCAAAGAAATTAGCTTTCTTTGTTACTTTACGTTTTAAAGAAATCAACGTAATTTAGGGAAGCAAGCTCGATATAGCCTTTGTCAATGCTACCGCCCTCCAAGAAAGAAATATTTGAATTTACTGCTGCAAAATCAAGTAACAATTTAAGCTGAGAGATTACTGTTATTTTGATAACATTGTGCAGGTATTAAATAAATGCATACCTATAATAATCGCATTCTTTAACAGTAATTCTTAAAGCATTTAAAAAGAAGGCTTTTATTTTACTTAATTAAAATCGTAAACATGTAATATGGTCAAGGTTTTTATTGGTAGTAGAAACTAAGAGGACCAGTGTAGAAAGTACGGGGAGGGGATGCAAAAAATTCACCTCACCCGGGTGAAAATTTTATCTTGAGCCGCCCCTGCACGTCCCCCGCAAGTGGTCTTACGGCGATTGAAGAGCATCACACAGAGAACTAAATGCATCATATCGATTGATGGACCATAATGCATCGATTGATGCACTAAAGTGTGTTTTGTAGCTTCTGCAAAGAATCAGATTCACATTTGATGCATTTGGGTGCATTTTTACTATATGTCGTGAAAGAAACACCAAAGTGCGTCATTTGATTCAAGTGAGGATTTCTTTCAGTCGAGATGCACTTTAATGCATCAGTTGATGCACCTTCCTGCATCTTTTTGGATGGTGCACTTAAACGTTTGGTCTGAGCTACAGACTTTAAGTGCATCACCAAAAAAGATTCATGCTGGCGCATCAAAAATCAATCAAGATGCATCAAAACGCATCAGCTGATGCATTAAAGTTCATCTCGACTGAAATAAATCCTCACTTGAATCAAATGATGCCCTTTGGTGTTTCTTTCACGACATACAAAAATGCATTCAAATGCATCAAATGTGAATCTGATTCTTCGAAGAAGCTACAAAACACACTTCAGTGCATCAATCGATGCATTACGGTGCATCAATCGATATGATGCATTTAGTTCTCTGTGTATAATGGCGGGGTACGTTAGTACGAATGCCAGGGTTATTCAAGCTGTAATTGGAATGACAGCGGGAGTGATTGGATTTCGATGCCGTTCCACAACACATTAGATGTGCCAGCTCCCTCTGGCAGTTAAGTTTAATTTTAATCCACCAGAGATCCGGGTAGCGATTTCTGCATCCGTTAGCATGAAATCACGCCATGGCGGAGGCCTGTCCAATCAAATGCGGACTCCGTTAACCTTAGTGAACGGTGCACGTGATGTCGAAAACGTTTCAGATGCACCTGATATGTAAGAGTTTTTTTAGATTCATTGATTAATTGAATTAAAATGGTTGGGGGATGTAAGAAGCCCTTGAGAAGGGTTAAAAGTCCAAGGCTGTAAAGGGACCTGCACGAGACAAACACAACACATGAAAAGGAAGAATCAAGTAAAAACTTCCTCACAGACAGTGGAAGAGATCAGCTCTTCCCAAAAAGCTAAGAATATTTGTTGAAACACTGTCACCATCTACCAGCATGAATGACAAACAGTTGGGAATGTGTAAGAGTTATTTACTAACCTTGTCGTTTCGTATCTTTTAACCCACATCTATTAACGCTGCAGTTGAACGTTTCGTATTCTTGGTACTTTGACATAATTCAACACTGTATTATCTCATTAAATGTTCATTGTGTCACAGACAACCAGTTTAAAGGAAACTCATTCATTTTTTTTCAAATTGCATAATCTCTCACTGGTGACATTATACTCATTACTCGATGGACCAAGCTGGATATATCAACATTACGAAGAAGTGAATTTCAAAATAATGAAGTTGTCAACATTTTGGCGACCTCCAAGTCAACAAGGTAACACGTGTCTTCATGGAAAAAGTATAAAAACGAACGCAGATGTTAATTGCAATCTCTTTCAGTCTCACGTGTTCGTTGGTCGAGCCCTCTCGAGTGATTACTTTCGCGGAGGACTTGTTTTCGTTTGCTTACTCCGCAGTGGCTGCGATTGGGTTTCAAAACCGGGTGGGGGGGGGGGCAAGATGCTTAAAACTGGGGGGCAAATACAGTTAATGAGAGAACAAGATGGCGAGTATGTGATAGGTGAATAAGGTGTGTGCTCCGATGAAATTCTATTTTAATACTACAACAGGCAACTGAAGACTATATATTGCTGAGACTTGTTATGTAAGTATACTAAGTTTATTGACATTTACTTAAAAGTCAATATAAGTGCATATTCAATGAGTTATGAACGTAAAACTTGATTTTTTCGTTGAACTGTTTTGATAAACAAACATTCACTTGTTATCAGTGTTGCCAATTCATTTGCATCGGAGTTCACAGACTATCACCTCCTTGTGCTTTAGTGGGTGCTCAGTTACTGTCCATATAGACATTTACTGTGCTGTGTGTTTGTTCTAATAATACGTAAAGAATGAGCAATTGTGGTGAGTGTAATAAACCAGTTCCTCGGAATGATGTTAACGCCAAAATAGCATGTACTGACTGTTCCAAGCTATGGCATATTAAATGTGTGAACATTAATGAAACCGATCTGGAGTTTTATAAATCTGAAAATCGACCATGGAGATGTAAATCATGCAACTCTAAAAAAAGACGATCTATGCATTCTGAAGAACCTTTAGTAGAAGGTGTTCCCTCTTTGCAAAACATTTTCGATTCCGTGAAAGAGTTAAAGGAAGAACTTATTAATGTTAAAAAAACAACTAAGGAGACGGAAATTGAACTTGGTAAATCATTAGAAATGTTACATGTAAAAATGGATGATAATTCTAGTCTAATAAAATCCCAGTCGGACAAAATCAATGCCTGCCTCGCCCACATCGAAGAACTGAAAAAGGAGAATACCGAGTTGAAACAAGAAATAAAAAACACTAAAGTTCAACTTGATGAATTGGAACAATATAGCAGAAGGAATGCATTGGAAATTATTGGTATTCCAGGAAAATCTAACGAAAATGTTTATCAAACTGTTATGGATGTTGGTAGGGCTCTTGATTTGGAAATTAAAGAGGAAATGATAGACGTATGTCATAGGCTTAAGAATTCTAGCAATCATAATTCTCCGGGTATAATTGTAAAGTTTGTAAGAAGAGTGGATAAGGATAAAATGATTGAAAAACGCAAGGTAAAAAGAAATTTAAATACAAATCATCTGGGGTTTACGAATAGTCAGCCAATATATATTAATCATAGCCTTACTCCATATAGAAAAACTATTTTTGGCCAAGCTAGGAAATTACAAAGAGAAAAAAACTATGCCTATCTTTGGATTGATAACTCTGGTTCTATTCGTTTAAGAAAGACCCCAAATGACAGGCAAGTTTTTGTAATAAAAACTGAAACAGATATACAAAATATTATGTAATCATGGTGAGTTGAGTCATGGATTATAATGAATCACATAATGAATTGAATTTATACTATCAAAATGTAAGAGGTATTAATACTAAGCTTAATGATGTATATCTAAGTATTCTAAATGAAAACTATGATGTAATTGTTTTTACAGAAACTTGGCTTTCCAATGTTATTAACAACTGTGAATTTATTGATACTCGCTATGCTGTATTTAGGCAAGATCGGTTACATAGAAGAGGTGGTGGCGCATTAATTGCAGTAAAGAGTACTCTGAGGACCAAGAACATTGAAATAACTATAGAAAATATTCAGATTGTTTGTGTTAAGATAATAACTAGTGTTTCTTCCATTATAGTGGTTACAGTTTATTTCCCACCTAATACTAAATTACAAATTTACAATATGTTTTTTACCAGAATGGAAGAGCTATGTAATATACATTCTTGTGGTTTGATTATTGTAGGAGATTTTAATATTCCAGAAATTGTAGATTCTAATTACGACTTAGAAAATGGTTGTCCTCTTTCCTTAACATTATTTAGATTTTTAAATTTACTGGAATTACAAAGTATAAATAATGTAAAAAATAACAACGGAAAAACGTTGGATTTGGTACTAACCAACTTGTCTAACAATGTCGTGGTTAATCATAACTCCTTCCCTCTTCTAAGCTCTGATGCTCATCATCCTCCCTTATTACTTCAAGTCCACCGCTTTTATGACAAAGCTATTCATAATGTTAAGTCAAGTTCTATTTATACATATGATTACCGTAATGCCAATTTTTTCAATATATATAGAAATCTTAATCAAACTGATTGGCATCCTTTAACATTATTTAAGAATCCCAACGTAGCATTGGACTACTTTTATGAAATTTTAGATAAAATTATTGGTAATAATGTACCCATAAGGAAGCGTAATAAGAGAAAATCGTACCCGCCTTGGTTTACACTGGATATTATAAGATTACTTAAATATAAAGAGTATTATAGACATAGACGTAAATTGTCAGAATATAACCAGAAGAAATTTGTTGAATTACGCAGAAAATCAAAATCTATGATAACCAAAGCTTACAAGATTTACATAAAGAATTCTGAAGAATCCATAAAAAATAATCCTAGGTCTTTTTGGAGTTATATTAAAGGTAAAAAGAAATCAACTAATAATCAGTGTAGTTTAACCTATAATGGAGTATCACTTGACAATAACAAAGATATAGCTAATGGTTTTGCGCAATTCTTTAAGAGCGTTTTTAATGATTCTATTCCAACTTACTCAATTCCCAGTGAAGTACCTATGATAGTAAATCAACCATTAGTATTAGATAGTATTACTGAATCTGAATGTAAAACTTCTATTAGAAAACTGAAATCGAAGAAAGCTAGTGGTCCAGATAGTATACCCGTTTACATATTTAAAGGATGTACTGATTGCTTATTGTTTCCTCTATGCACCATATTTAATCTGATTATAACCACCCAAATTTTCCCCGATAGGTGGAAAATAAGTAAAGTAACTCCTATACCAAAATCTGGTAACGCCAAGGAAATCATCAATTATAGGCCTATATCTTTAATTTCAACACCAGCAAAAATTTTTGAACACATTTTATATAATAGAATTTGTTATCATGTTAAACCGTATATAACTCACCATCAGCATGGTTTTATATCCAAAAGATCAACCTTAACTAATCTTATCTCATTTACCCAATTTTTGGCAGACTCATTTAACAATGGTTACTCTGTTGATACTATTTATACAGATTTTGCTAAAGCTTTTGATAAGTTAGATCATGATATATTAATATATAAGTTAGCAAATTTCGGTTTTTCGTTTCCATTATTAAAATTAATAGCATCGTATTTAAAAAATAGGAAATTCTATGTCACCTACAATTTTGAATCATCCCCTTTATATAATGTTACATCTGGTGTTCCGCAAGGCTCAAACTTGGGTCCCTTACTTTTTATAATATTTATTAATGATTTATCCTCTGTTATAAAAAATTCTAATTATCTGCTATATGCTGATGACCTAAAAATATTTAAATCCATTACAAATATAAGTGATTTAGCGCAATTACAGAAAGATATAAACAATTGCTTTCAGTGGAGTGTCACCAATAGGTTAGATTTTAATATAAGTAAATGCAGAACTATTACGTTTAGCAGACATAACTTATCTTATACTCATAACTATACTATGAATGGAATAGTTTTAAATAGAGTTAAACTTATAAAGGATTTGGGACTTTTACTCGACTCAAGGCTTACTTACAGAGAGCACGTACAAACATTAGTATCGGATGCATTTAGAATTTTAGGCTTTATATTTAGAACTACCAGAGAAATTAATAATATTCAAGCTATTGCTTCAATATACAATTCGATATTAAGAAGTAAGTTAGAGTATGTTAGTGTCATCTGGGATCCTTATTTTCAATGCTACCGTGATTTAATTGAAAATGTTCAGAATAAGTTCGTAAGATATTTATATTACAAAAAATTTAAAAGATCTTCATATTTAGAAAGAATATCTTATAATACTATTTTATCTGAATTTGGGTTCTCTTCATTACAATCAAGAAGAGAACTAGCCAAACATATTTTACTTTATAAATTTATAAATAACTTAATTGATGCTCAAGATTGTCTTCAGTTGATAGGATTCACAATTAAACCTAGAACGTTGCGTTCTTATTTGCCATTTTCTTTGGTTAATTCTAAAAATATTGTACATCAGAATTCAGTAATGGTTCAAATATGTAAAGCTCATAATGTACTAATACAAAATAATGTTAATATTGATTTTGCTATGTCTTACGAGAGATATTTATCTGTCATTAAACAATTTATTCATAATTAGTATTTTGTCTAAAAAATTGTAATTTTATATTTTTAGTTATTTTATCAATGCTAAATATAATTTTATAATACAATACAATATAACACAAACTGAAAATAGGCATTAATATCATTTAATTATTTGTGTATATGCAATTGGTTTATGTGTTTGTATATGTTGATATTTGTGTTTATGTAGATGTTAATATTATGTTTATGTATATGGATATTATGTACTATAGTTTATTTACTTGTAAGCCCCCGTTGTAAGTGGAGCAATAGCTCTGTTATGGGGAGTATGTATAAATAAATAAATAAATAAATAAATTCCCCTATGTAGATAGGTTTTAGCATAGCACACGGGGAAAAGTTGCGAAAAGTGTGGGGGGCAACTGCCCCTCCTCGCCCCACTAATCGCCGCCACTACTTACTCCAGACTTCTTGGACAGAGTGTAGGATACTGACATTTTTAATGTTAAATGTAACTTTTAACAGTGAAGTTGATTTTGGTCAACACCTCTACATATTTTAGCGTATAAAGTATTCACTTTACGATTAAGAAAAATTGAATTGAATTACCTTTGGGAGCTGAAGAAGCATACCCGAACCTATTTGTCTGCGTCCATAAAATGTAACTCCATTTTTAAAACCAAATTCTCATATCCTCCACCTCGCATCCTTGTTTTTTCATCCACCTTCCACTAAACAACTAGAATTACAAAGGAATTAAGGAACACCTTTTGGTAGTTAGACTGCAACAAAAATGTAAATTTCCTCCGCCCGAAAACTCAGTTTCCAATCTCCTCCGTAGCGTAAAGTGTCGAATTGGTTGGCAAGTGCTTCCCACAAAGCGGATCCTAGCCTGCAACAGGCCACATTGCGATGCTGCGTCCCCGAAGCTTGGCGCCTGGAAATCCAGACAAGATTCTCGACAATGAATATTCAGTAGCGACAGCAGTAAATGCAACTCTCTCTCTCTCTCTCTCTCTCTCTCTCTCTCTCTCTCTCTCTCTCTCTCTCTCTCTCTCTCTCTCTCTCTGCTCTCAAGCCCCCATCCTCCCTACGCCACAAAAAGAAATAAAAAAAACTGCCAGATCTCTTTACCTTTCCCATTCTGTGCCCGTTTTCCTTGTGGTCCTCCACCCTACTCTAAATTTTCCTTTCGGACTCTTGCTCGTCGGTTCCTTAAGAAAATACTGCCGTGAAGAATGTACTTTGGACTGACATTTAAAGAAGCTTGCGGTGTTATCTTCAAGCCTTATTGCCGTTGCTTGCGGCAGCGCGAGGGCGTGAGTGCACATGTCGTGTGTGTGCGAGAGTGCATTTGCAGAAGAGCAAGGATGCTGGGTGTTTGGACCGGAAGAATTTTAGCGCCATTCTGCATAAAACCACTAATTATGGTTGCAAATTCCTGTCTTGGGACTTACGTACGAGAGATGCCTCAAGGTTCTTGCAAATACGCTGGAGAAAATTGCAAGGCTGTGGTCGGAGGAAAGAACAAAAGATTGCCGTTTGTTTGTGGCCTCGACTAACGTTTTGGACTGCACAGAGTGGATTTCATGCACTGCACTGTTTCATTTTTATTATATCGGTTATATGACAAGTACTGTACAGTTGCGAGGAGAAGAGAGTTGCAGTTCGAATTTGAAGAAACAAGGAACAATGAATTGGAATTTGAATCAAACTCTTACATGCAAACCACACCACATACAGGGCCGCAGTTGATGAGCGAGAGATGGGACTGTAACCGCAGGTGCAAAGTCAAAGCGGTCGCCGAGAAATAAAAAAGATTGGCTGACTAATTGATTAATTTGGTTCATTTTATTTTGGCTAATCGGGAATATATTTCATTAGTTCATACATTCATACCCGTTATTGATATAATCTACTAAAGTAGGAAAATTACTTTACAGGAAGAAGGGGGGAGGAGAAATGCCTGGTTCAAACTAGATTAGTCCATTAGGGAGAACGCTATTTAAATTGCTAATATATTCATTGTGTTCGGACACAGAAGATAATTGTCTTTGGTATGGAATCATTTAAACACGTGGTTAGCTATAACGCCAGAGGTCTCTGGTTCGAATCCAAGTCTGAGCGTGGGTCTTCTTTGTGAGTGTCCCTTCATCAATTTAATCAAATCATCGCTCATCCTTATCGTCGTGGTTAGCCAAAACTGGAAGAAAAGCGACGCTACATAACAAGAATCAAATCTTTGGAACATATCTTAAATTGTCTGTATTTTATATTGCTTTTGGGCTGATAAATCGCAGTACACGCTCCAAAGTTGAATTTTTTATAATTTTATGTAAGTTGTATGAATATCAAGTTATTTTTCAGTAATCCTTAACAATAGCAATTTACTCGTGACTGTAAAATCCTGTGTTGAATTGATTACAACGACATATCTGTCGCTATGTTCATGGATTCTCCCATTTGGAGGTACAGGAATTGTAAGAAAACATGGTGCATGCTATCGTCCTACGTTTCGTAGTTCCTGAAACACCGATACTTAACAGGGAGTGACGAACAGACACGAAGTCGCTTGGTGGTAAGTTCTCTAAAAACTACGAAAGTTAATATCCGTGGAGCTGTCGAATAAGCCACGCATCACAGCCCTTTTGTGACGGCTTTTAAGACGTAATCGTTTCGGCGAGAGCAGAACGGAACGACAGTGCTGACATCTGGACCGGGGGGAAAGCGAGAAAAGAAACCGCCCAAGACGAGAGCTGGAGGAGGGAGGGGGTATCTCGCCAAATTAGACCCCTCGAAAGGCGCCTATCATTTCTTAATTACCCGTGACAAGCGCGGACCCGTCGGTTATTCGGTTTTTTTCCCTCTCCTGCTTGCCTTTCCTGACATGCTCCGGGATAATTTAGGGATGATTGTTGGAGGGGAAATTGGATTAAGTTCTCCATGTTACAATCCCTTTGGGCGCGGTTGCGTTCTGGTTGCATTCCTTCCCTGCAGCCTCTTTAACCACCATGCAGATCTCTGTTCTCTTGCACTACTTCCAAAGATTCTTAAGTCCGGGTAAAACTTAAGGCTCTGTTGGACCTTTGGCCGTAAGTCCGGGTAAAACTTAAGGCTCTGTTGGACCTTTGGCCGTAAGTCCGGGTAAAACTTAAGGCTCTGTTGGACCTTTGGCCGTAAGTCCGGGTAAAACTTAAAGCTCTGTTGGACCTTTGGCCGTAAGTCCGGGTAAAACTTAAGGCTCTGTTGGACCTTTGGCCGTAAGTCCGGGTAAATGTTAAGGCTCTGTTGTACCTTTGGCCGTACGTCCGGGTAAAACTTAAGGCTCTGTTGGACCTTTGGTCGTAAGTCCGGGTAAAACTTAAGGTTCTGTTGGACCTTTGGCCGTAAGTCCGGGTAAATCTTAAGGCTCTGGTGGACCTTTGGCCGCAAGTCCGGGTAAATCTTAAGGCTCTGTTGGACATTTAGCCGTAAGTCCAGGTAAAACTTAGGGCTCTGTTGGACCTTTGATTTCGAGGGTAACGAAATCTCCTCTGCTTTCAAAACACCGCCACGATATTCCAAAATATGAAAAATTGCATCTGCTTAGAATTCCATGCGGAATATTTAATTGATGTAGTGTAGATGTAGCGTTACCCCCACACCCCATATACGCCTTCATGGCGTGGTGCTAAGCACAGGGGAGCACTTTACCTTTTTTTTACCTTTTTTTATACTTATTTGAATGTTCATGTGGTTTGCTTTCCCTATTTTCTATACTCTTGTCTGTGGAATCTGGGGAGCAAGGCCGCGCATAACGGAAGAGAAGAGGATAAAACGAGTGCGCGCTGCTGCAAACGGATGGTAGATGCACTCACTCCCCCCCCCCCCCCCCCCGCCGTTCACGAGCCCTCTCGAGTCACTACTTGCACAGAGAATTGTTTTCGTTCGCTAGCTCCAGAGATTCCCGGGATGGAGTGTAGATGTAGCTGTAGATGCATGTAAATTTCCCATGTGCAATTCTGAAGTACGTGTATTTTTCCAAAATATCTGTAAATTTCTCTTTCTTGAAGACATTGATGATTTTGACTTTTTCATTTTTAAAGTGTATTGTTTTTATGTCTGCCAACCGAACACAAATGGCACACACTTCACAAGATTAAAGCATCATGTATCTTTAAAACAATGAGCTTCAAGAATTAGGTACCTCTCAAGGCCAAGAAATACGATAAGTCTGGTTGCCACCAAATCATCGCAACTTCTGAGCGGAAAAGACATTTTGCTCATTATTGCAAATTTCGAATTTCGAAAATAGCCTATCTGTTGTTCGGAAGTTTTAAATCAGCCCTGAAGGATAGTTATCAGTGTTAGAGTCAGTTATTGAGAATTGTCCGTTATTAAGAAGTAATGTCTCCACATGCCCCTATATGTTTCTGCCAGAAAATGAAGAATTCTCTGTTCTTTTAAAGTGTCCGATGTTCAGAGATATTCTTTAGAAGTTTTCCTGAATTTTGAAATTACCTGTAAATATGAAGAGTTTTGCCAAAACCAAGTACGTTCTCGAGTCATGACGCTAGTTAAAAAATTCCGTCAACATTTTTTTAAGTATGAAATCTACCTCAAAATATAGATTTGGTTTTCAACCTAACTCCAAGACTTTTATGAAACGAGACAAATAGTGGGACGACCGGGACACGTCTCTGAAACTGTACTGTCCCGGTCAAAACGGGACGTGTGTTTACCCTAATCATCAAGACAGATGCAGAAAGATGCATCAGAAATCGAGCTAATTGATGCATTGAAGTAAGTAAAGCTCGACATAGAAATACTCACTTGCATGATATGATGCACTTTGACGTTACCCTTAGAATGTGATATGCAAAAAAACATCAAAGCTGATTCTTTGCAAAGGCCAAAAAACACATTTTAGTACATGAATCCATGCGTTTCTGACCCATTGAGCTTTCTGTGTGTGCATTTCGTACCCCAGCATGCAATGTATACTTCTCCTTCAACTATATACACGTGTCATGATTCTCCCCTTCTTTTCCTCGCATATGGCCCCTTTTTTTCCGGAACGCGCTTCTTTCCTATGAAGATTCCACCTTTCCCCATTTCTTTCTTCATTTTTCTTTCGAGTTTTCGGGGAGGGGCGGGGAAATCCGGGAACGCCTTTCAGAACAAGATACCACACGGACACTTCTGCTTATATCAGTTGTAGGGATCTTCCCCCGTGATCTCCTGAACGGTCATCAGGGGCTGGTACATCCCTTTGGAGATTTGTAAGAGATAAATGTTCTTTTCTGGAGTTGGAACTTTTTCCCCCTTCTCGCTTCATCCTTCCTCATGATCCCTTCACCTTTCCCCGTGGAGCCAGATGCGTGCGTATATATATCTTAGGGTGCGTGTGGTTTGCAAGGCAGATGTGCGTAATGCCATAAAAGGTCATTTCTTCTGCGTGTGAAAAAGTATCTCCAAGCATAAGTTTCAGATAAAGATAAGACCTATAAAAAAAGTAAAAACATAAGAAAGGGCTCCATTAGATCTGTTCTGTTTGCGTCTGAAGATGCGTAGGAGTTTCTAAATAAATTCTCATTCGAGTGCCAACCTGTCTATCTTCTTTAATTGAAGACTAACGAGGGTTTGGCGACTATTTATTTAACTTGTGCTTTGATGTCTAAAACATGATGATTTTTAAGGGAAGAGTTCGTATTTTTGTATTTCGTATCAAACTGCATGCTCCTGTTCAGTGAAATGCCCAAATGGGGAGGGGGCTCATAACCTCCCCCTTGGCCCAGTATTTCTAAAAAAAGAAGAAGAACGTCAAAGGCAGGAAAAAATGACAACATGACGACTGACTACTAACAGAAAGTATACATAACCCCCTTTAGAAAATCCTCGGCTCGCCACTGCTCCTGTTGGAAGAGATTTTTCAAATCATTTATCTCTGTTCTACTAGATCAGTGTAAATAGCGTCATAACCTGATATAACAACATACATTTAAGATATATTACATTATACAATATATTGCATAAATACAAACGCAAATACAAAAGTTAAGATATTGTCATTATTGTTAACGACAGTCGCCGAGTGCCTCCCTAATAGGGTAGTGACTAACATTGTTGATTGTAATTATAACGATAAAATCTTGCTAATTATCAGGTAAATCAATTAGTCGCCGTAATAAGCAATAACATGTATTGGATGGTGGCTGTACACCGAGAGTTGGACAGCGGAGCGCGGATGACTAGCCTGTTTCCCGAGAGAAGAGGCCGATCCTCGGGCTAAAAAAACATAAAATACAACTTTAGTACCAATGATCAGATTCACCTGAAATTTTAGACGGCGCAGCAGCAGATTATAATCGACAAAATCCCAAAAGCAGAATTTGATAGGAGATGAATTAAGCCAGATATTAAAGATTAAACAACGAGACTGGACAACAATAACTACAGACTCCCTGGCACTCTCTTCGGAACGAACGTGCAGGTTACAATGGGGCCCGGTCTTTGGGTAACCTCTCTTCGAGGTGCTTTTGGAGAAGGGTCAAAGAACTCCAAATACACGGGCGAAGATAGCAGGACAAGAGGCTACGACTTGAAGACGATTTACCAACGCTTGGCAAGAGAGGGTACCGTAACGAACCTTTTGAATAGCAAATAAATAGACGCGCAGAAAAGCAGAAGACACAGTTTTAGTCAGATTTTCTTCGACGTGTTATCGTGCACAATCTCTCGCGAACCACCCGCTTAAAGTATCCGCTTTGTGTGTCGCACCGTTCCGTGTTGTGTTTATTTCGCACGTGGCTGTTTACTATCAAGATGGAGTAGAGACAGCGAAAGGCCCCGCTGGGGGGCGTCTGACCTAGTTGCCAACCTTGAAGATGCGGAAATCCAATCTTATCGCCATGAAACCATCTATTGACCCAGCCGCCAAGCATCCATCTCCACCACGAGGACTTCAGTCAGAGCCGACAAAGGTAAGCCGGAATGGACGTGAAAATGGATACGCTTCGTTCGCCCCGTCGTGACATCCAAGGAACTCGCTTAATTATATAAAAAATCTCGAAGAGACATTGCTTATTACGGCGATTAAATTGCATCCACTATATTTTTAAATTGTAAAACCGTACAGCTTCAATTATTCATTTATCCAAAGTATTTAACATTCAGATTGTACGACGCTATAAATTGTCTATATAATTATATAACAGTGATCCAAGTTCACCGCAAAAGTAACAATATAAATATTAACATTCAATTACAACAACATAAAAGGAGTAGTGTTTTGTCGTACAGGTTAAGCTCCTACCGGAACATAGTTTTTCCCGGAAAAGCAAAAGTAAATGTCAAATTAAGAACAGTTTAAATCAATGTAGCTAACTTTAAACATGCCGCCGAACTATTATTGTACTAATTACTCATGTCTTTTGGATTGCCGAGATATGAATGCGTGAGTGAATGTATGAATGAAAGGGGCAATGATGTAATGTTTATGCATGTGCTCTTTTATAGAAATTACAGTATATATAGAACTAACCCTGTGGTGTGATTTGTTCTACCCTATGTAATCTCTTGGGCTCCGACTGATGGCACTTACCCTGGGACAAAAGGTAAATAGGTTATTAATGATTGCCTTTTGTTTATTTGTTTAATTGTTTTTGTGGGTTTGACATTACCATTGTAATGTTGAACCAGAATGACGTCAGGCACGTTAAATAAGTAGACGTCGGAGTTACATAAAAGATGGCGCCCGAACATGCGACATGTAGGTTCGACGAGTAAGCCCGAATGTGGTGACATGTAGGTTCGACGATTAAGCCCGAACATCCGACATGGAGATTAGACGAGTAAGCCCGAACATTCGACGTGTAGGTCCGAGTAGGCCCGAAGTTTAAATAAGTGTCGATAGTTGGAAGGAAGTTATTAATAGTCGCAAAAATGAGTTTATTGTGCCATAATTATTCAGTTATAGAGCTATGTGCCTACATGCCTTCGACAGGAACCAAGAGATTGATAGAGGTAGAAAATCAAATATTAATCACTTATTGCAGTTAACAAATACCACGCAGGACGCCTAGAATATGAAGCGTTTAGTTCTTTGTGTTGCTATAATCAGTAATTTTCTAGTTTCGAGTATTTAAGTGTATTTACGCATAGTTAGCATGTGAATAGAGTATTTAATTGTTTGTGCAATATATATAGTGGGCGTGAAGTAATAAGAGTTAGAGTAATTTACGTAGCGAGAGATTTTAG
Organism: Lepisma saccharinum; assembly: GCF_977018435.1. Lineage (NCBI taxonomy): Eukaryota > Metazoa > Arthropoda > Insecta > Zygentoma > Lepismatidae > Lepisma > Lepisma saccharinum. The sequence continues at coordinate 25,257,544 of NC_139239.1, forward strand.
ATTTGTTTATGCGGCGATAAGGATTAAGCATCGATCAAAGATGGTAAGGGGGGGAGACGCAAAACCCCAGGGGCTCTACATTGTAAACAAGGAAAGGAATTTTATATTTTGTTTCCTTCGGCGACAGCAAGCCACAAGAAAAGAAGAAGAAGAGAGAAGATTTCAGCGCGTTGAATGCATCGTGTGACTAGATTTCGCAAAAGATTGGGGGAATACGGTGCCAGAATGGAAGAAGAAGAAGCGACTCGTCGGTCACCACACGAGGAAAGGAAAGAAGAAAGGGAAGACCGATTGAGGGATGATACCGTTAGGCCAGAGTTCACCTCGCCAGCAACAGGGTTGCCAGAATCAGAAGTGATGGATATCCACGCGATCTTCGCGCAACTGAAAGCATTAATAGAAGAAAAGGACCAGAAGCGGAGGCAGGAAGAAGAAGAAAAGGAACGAAAGAGGAAACAGGAGGACGAAGAATTACGGAGAAAAGAAAAAGAAGAAAAAGAACAAAGAAGACGACAGAAGGAACAAAGAAAGAAGAAGGAAGAAGAAGAAAAGGAACGGCAAAGACAGCGAGAAGAACAACAAAGACAGAAAGAAGCAAAGAAGAAGGAAGAAAAATTAGACCTTCTCCTGCAAAGATTTCTGGAAGAGCAGACTGCAATGCGCGAAAGAGTAGAACAATCCAGGGAGGAATGCCAAACTAAGCACCAAACAATGACTAGTGACCTGGCAACGTTGGAAAAGGATATGAATGCAGAATTACGCCAAATCCAGGAAACAATTACGAATATGGGGGAAAGAGTAGAGGAGAATAACACTACAGCAGAGGGCCGAATGGAACGAATAGAAAGAAGAGTGGACGATAATCAAACTGCGACAGCGAATCATTTCCAGCAATTAGAAGATACGTTTAATGGCAGACAATCCACGCTATCAAATCAAGTACAAAGGATAGAGAGAGCGACTATAGATCTTAGACAAGATGTGGCCCGGCTACAGTCAGACGTGCGGGGAGAATGCCTACTCACACCACCTGACAGATTACGTCACGAAGAGGAGACACGAAGGGGGGAGTGCCCAGAGAACAGCCTTTTCGGGTCTGTCCAGCAAGCATCAACCAGCCGTGACGTTAGCCAGCGGGAAAACAGCTGTATAGGAATACCGGCCGAGCAACTCAGTGTTTCCAACTCGGGAAATTCGAAACGCGGGATTTTTTCGAAAGTCGGTCTGGAGAATTTCGAGACTTTTGACCCAGACAAGAAAGAAACACTACCTTCTACGTTCCTTGAGGATTTTAGGAGGGATTGTTTGTTGTATGGAATTGACCAATCTGACTACCTGAAGCTGATCCAGAAACTTCTAAAGGGGAGTTCCAAGATATGGTTAGGACAACAGTGGCCGAAGTTTAACAACTACGAGGAATTCGAAAGAGCATTCTTGCAGCAGTTCGAGTGCAGGCAGCTTGTGTAAAGAAGAATAACACAACTACGAAATAAACGTTTCGAAGCTAATTCCCGAGATACGTATAAGCGGTTCTTCTGGGAAAGAGTGAGCGAGTTTCGTACTCTGAAACCCGGCATCGACACAGTGGAGATCCTGACTGCAATACGAGCGATGTATTCAAGCTTCGTTCAGCGACAACTTACAGGAGATACGCTAGAAGACTTAAATAAGATGTCACTAATATTAGAAGATCTGGACATGTTAAAAGAATCCGAGCGACCGTCGTGGGAAAACAGACAACCCCGAGGGAAAAATGGGAATTTCGAACAGAAAAGGCAAGAGAATTTCCGTCGAGTGAATAATGCAGCGACCCAGAATAACAATTATAGACGGGAACGATACCACACCGAGAACCACCGAGGATTTTTGGACGCCGGGGGGCGGAACAACCGCAACGACCAGAGCAACAGAGGCGACACCGGCCGGGAGGATGGCAGAAACCAGGCTGTAAACCTAGTTAGAACAACCTGTGGCCCGCAGAACAACAGTAGTTCCGAAGACTGGCAAAGAGCGACAACAAGTCGGGACTTAAACTCACGAGCTCCGGTTTACGAACCCGAATCGAGAATGCGGAATAATTCCACAAATATGTCGGAAAACTAACGTTTTTCCAAAGACAGACAGGCTCGTGTCTTGGAAGGAATGAAAGGAAATCAGGTCCTAGAGCCCACTTTCTCAACTGAGGAGAAGAACAAAATTACAAATATAGAAATTAGAAGTTGCTGGTTCGTCAACGAAGCGTCGGATGACGAGGAGGAGACTGAGATGGCAACGCTGGCGAGTAAGAAGCTATGGCTGGCAGTAACGCCCCAGCTGGAGCTGAAAATTGGTGAACACCGTATTAAAGCCGTATTAGACACAGGATGCGAACTGAATCTGTGTGCTGCAGAGGTTTGGAAATTAATTTCAAAGGATATCACTAGCCCACAATTGCGACACTGTAAAGATATTCGTTTAGTTGACTTTTCTGGAAAAGTCAGGGAAAAACCAGTAGGACATGTTATTATTGGGGCAAAATTAGGGAAAATGGAAACCCTCATCAACGTGCACGTAATAAAGAATCTGAACGTCGATCTTATCCTAGGTATGGATTTTCTAGCACAGTATGGAGCTTCCTTAGATATACGTAAGGGGGAAGTGTGCTTAAGGAACGACGGAGCCCAAGAAGTGGCGGAATTTACGTATTATAAACACAAATTTTCAGAGGAAGAAAAGTGTTTTATTATTTTGCCGAGAACAAAGAATGCCCTAAATTACGTGTAGAAGAAAATATTGATAAACTGGTATGTAATTTGAACGAAAGTTGCAGTGACGTCGGAATATGTTTTAAGAATATCCTATTAGACCATGCAGAAGGAGAGAAGATTATCCACCAGCACTTAAATAACATCAAAAAATGTAACTGTTCTCAAGAAAAGAAAAGGATGTGGCTTCGACGACTTGAAAAAACCTGGAGTACTGACCGCGACGACACTGAACATCGAAAGAGCCTTTAAACTTGTAAATTATTCCGCATACTAGTGTAAATAATTTAACACAATTATGATATTATTATTATTATTAATATTCAAAAAACTGAGAAACTTATATATATATATATATATATATATATATATATATCAATATCTGAGCATATATCATGTTATGTCAATGCCAAGATAACATTAATAACATATTATTTATATTCTTATTACCCAGAATAGATATTATTTAGTAAAGAAACATGTATTTAAAAAGGTTTGAATCGATGATAAGAAATATTTTATGTAATAACTCAGTAATTCTGAACTATATCTCAAAGAGTGAATTTTCATTATAACTTAGAGTGTGAATATAGTAGATTTACATATGTATATGCATACATAATAGGATAAATCTCATAAGTGTTAGCAAGGTGTTTGTTTAAATGATCAATGTTACAGAGTCAAGAACTGCAAATGAATGTTGAGCAATCCTGCAATTTTATGTTTGGTTAATGTTAAATGTAATAATGTAAATTAATTGAAAAGTGCAATTTAGTCTATAGAGAAAGACAACTATATATTCCAGGGTTCGAGTCCCTATTCGAGCGCCTGTGTGTAACAATTAGGCAAGATTTAACGTTAATTATTAATTGTGTATTGATGAATTTCTCCTTCGCGTATAATCTTAAGCTCAGAAAAAAATCATGTGTAAGGAGAGGGGAATGTTATAACGATAAAATCTTGCTAATTATCAGGTAAATCAATTAGTCGCCGTAATAAGCAATAACATGTATTGGATGGTGGCTGTACACCGAGAGTTGGACAGCGGAGCGCGGAGGACTAGCCTGTTTCCCGAGAGAAGAGGCCGATCCTCGGGCTAAAAAAACATAAAATACAACTTTAGTACCAATGATCAGATTCACCTGAAATTTTAGACGGCGCAGCAGCAGATTATAATCGACAAAATCCCAAAAGCAGAATTTGATAGGAGATGAATTAAGCCAGATATTAAAGATTAAACAACGAGACTGGACAACAATAACTACAGACTCCCTGGCACTCTCTTCGGAACGAACGTGCAGGTTACAATGGGGCCCGGTCTTTGGGTAACTTCTCTTCGAGGTGCTTTTGGAGAAGGGTCAAAGAACTCCAAATACACGGGCGAAGATAGCAGGACAAGAGGCTACGACTTGAGGACGATTTACCAACGCTTGGCAAGAGAGGATACCGTAACGAACCTTTTGAATAGCAAATAAATAGACGCGCAGAAAAGCAGAAGACACAGTTTTAGTCAGATTTTCTTCGACGTGTTATCGTGCACAATCTCTCGCGAACCACCCGCTTAAAGTATCCGCTTTGTGTGTCGCACCGTTCCGTGTTGTGTTTATTTCGCACGTGGCTGTTTACTATCAAGATGGAGTAGAGACAGCGAAAGGCCCCGCTGGGGGGCGTCTGACCTAGTTGCCAACCTTGAAGATGCGGAAATCCAATCTTATCGCCATGAAACCATCTATTGACCCAGCCGCCAAGCATCCATCTCCACCACGAGGACTTCAGTCAGAGCCGACAAAGGTAAGCCGGAATGGACGTGAAAATGGATACGCATCGTTCGGCCCGTCGTGACATCCAAGGAACTCGCTTAATTATATAAAAAATCTCGAAGAGACATTGCTTATTACGGCGATTAAATTGCATCCACTATATTTTTAAATTGTAAAACCGTACAGCTTCAATTATTCATTTATCCAAAGTATTTAACATTCAGATTGTACGACGCTATAAATTGTCTATATAATTATATAACAGTGATCCAAGTTCACCGCAAAAGTAACAATATAAATATTAACATTCAATTACAACAACATAAAAGGAGTAGTGTTTTGTCGTACAGGTTAAGCTCCTACCGGAACATAGTTTTTCCCGGAAAAGCAAAAGTAAATGTCAAATTAAGAACAGTTTAAATCAATGTAGCTAACTTTAAACATGCCGCCGAACTATTATTGTACTAATTACTCATGTCTTTTGGATTGCCGAGATATGAATGCGTGAGTGAATGTATGAATGAAAGGGGCAATGATGTAATGTTTATGCATGTGCTCTTTTATAGAAATTACAGTATATATAGAACTAACCCTGTGGTGTGATTTGTTCTACCCTATGTAATCTCTTGGGCTCCGACTGATGGCACTTACCCTGGGACAAAAGGTAAATAGGTTATTAATGATTGCCTTTTGTTTATTTGTTTAATTGTTTTTGTGGGTTTGACATTACCATTGTAATGTTGAACCAGAATGACGTCAGGCACGTTAAATAAGTAGACGTCGGAGTTACATAATCAATGGGTCGCTGGTTTGATACATGTTTATTTAAACTGGAGCCGATTCCCTATTAACCTGTACGAGCAAAAATTGGACTTCAACGTTGACCCTGCAGTGCCTGGCGGTGAGTTTTCTAAACTGTGTTGTAATCAAGTGCTTCTGGATAAAATTTCCAGTAGCTGCCTCTGATTACATTTATTCAGAAGCTGTAGGCAAGGTTTCGACAACTTCTGTGCTGTTTATGCAGAATAAAGAGAAATTGACATTACTGATCAAACCAATAGGCGTGAACCAAATTACTGATATCAGCAACAGGTATATGAAAGGGTGATGAAATATACCACTAGCTAAGTAAAAAGTATCCAGCATAAAACTGTGTGTACGCGTGTAACAATTTCGAAAGTAACGCCTTTTGAACAATCTCAAACTGTAGACACGGGAGATGCAGGAGTCAGTGAATTCAGCCGTTCACAACTGAAGGAAGGTGCAAGCATTTTATGAAAGGAAAACTTCCCAGCGCGTTGGTTTTTCTAATATATTACTTTTTTCATATCCTCTGAACAGGGTAAAATTACCTCGCAAAGAGATCCACATTGTCCACAAACCAAAGGGATGATATCTTCTTGAAAGTCGCTTTAGAAGATCAAACAGTGAATAAAGAAAAGAAAACATGTGTAACCCAAGAAGGAACATAGGGACATGAAAAGGCTGCCTTGTACAAACGAAGACGCAACGCACTGCGCTTTAACCATAAGGAACGTTCCTTCGTATGTGAAAGAGGACCCGAAAAGTCCTCCACACAAAGAGAAACCTGAGGGAGGAGGGGACCAAAAAGGAAGAGCAGGGGGGGAAAAGAAAGAAACAATCCTGGCGTGTCAAAGAAGTTGTAAATACGACGGTGCGCATTTTGTATATCGTGGTCATGTGATCTTCAGAGTAATTTTTCAGTTGTTTATGGCCCCCCTGTCCGGACCACAATGAGGCAACCCTCAGGAATTTTCTGGGGAGCACCTGTTCGTTTATTCAGCGATAATACGAACAGCAGGGACATTGCGGGATGGTGAATGCCTCTATGAGAACCTTCCCCGCGTGAAATCAAAAACTATGTCTCACAGAAGCGCGCAAACAATGGCGACTGGAGTCCTCTGGAATCTGATTTTTTTTTCTTCTGGAATGGGCGGGAGACTGCCAACTCCCAGTGCGTTACCATCACCTTCCAGACTATGGCGCCAAGGGTGTAGGACTCGCTGGAGGCGTGGGTGGATGAGGAATCGGGCGGTGCGTGATTGTGGGATGTTCCTGGAACCCGTCTTAAAGCTATGAAAAGGCCTTTCCTTTTACACGCATTTTCCGCACGGGCTCGGGTGTGGTATATTCCCCCATGCGAGGCACCGCATTCCGACTTACCAGCCAACTCGGTCCACACACGACTATCCTCTATAATCCGTCGCAGGTGATTTTAGCGTATTCATCACTTCAGAGCATGTAGTGCGGGAATTGATGCGGGGGGGGGGAGTACCAAAAAAGTAGCATGCCAAGTCATGATAATTGTTGTTGTTTATGAGTGTCCCGTCATCAATTTCATCATATCACGACTCATCCTCATCTTCACGATTAACTAAAAGTGGCATAAAAGCGAAGTAAAATAAACCATATCAATCAATCAACCAATAATCGTAACACACAGTACTTTTGAATGCTTGTTGTTACCATCTAATATTATATATAAATGCCACCCCAATACTATAAAATAAACGGATAACTTTCACAAGATATCTATTTAGCCAAGTTCTTACCTAATTATTTTCCTTACATTCCATCTCAGAATGAACGTGAAACTATCCAATCTTATTTTAATCCCCTCTGTTGATTCTTGACTAATCTTTTAACTTTAACTTTCCTAGCATCAGACACATGTTAAAAAAAAAAACTATTCATATTTGCTTCCTGTTGCTATAAATTACCAGATTATATTAATTTTACCGGTCTGGGTAAACAATTTTTTTCTCCCACAAAATCTTGACTTTCTTCGACTTCTTATAATTGGACCATGTTAGAATATTTTGAGCTTAGGGTGTAGAACTAACTGATGTTTGACGTACAAAGCAAGGATTTTTTTGCTTAAAAAAAAATTGAAAGCTTCGGGGATATTTTGTTTCAAAATTTCTTAAAGTTTGTTTTGATTCTGAAAGCTAAGTTATATCTGACAGACCTATTGTCTCAATTGTAAGATAAATGTATTTGTTTTGATACTAATGTCATATCACGCTATACCCTTAGAAAGGTCAGTCATGACAACAGTGTATTTTCCTTTGGAGGGAGGGTTGACGCTTAGACTAGGCAACACTGCACGGTAAACGTTGCCACGCTATGCTTAAACCAACTATTCTTGGCCTTCGCTTTCTGGCCCCTGGTGTAGGTGACCAGGCAACACAGACTCTCACAGTTGTACACTGAGATTATAATTTAGACTTTAAGTAATGATGTTCATTTCTTTTGCAATCATAAAACAAGCAATAAAACGAAGTAAACGAATCAAAAAATGTATTATTTAATAAAATTAATGGACAGTTGCTAACAAAATTTTGATACGCACTAACGTAGGGCAAACAAAGTATCGTGCTTTAAACTAAATTTATATGTCTGCTTTATGGTAAGGTTAAGTTGCTTTTAATATTTTTTTCTTCAAATTTAATAATTAACCTTTGTGCAAAACCACTGAAGTAGAGTATACATGTTAAAAGATTGTAAGAGCAATCATACACTGTTACCACAGATAGGAACGTAGGAAAATTGAACAGGAAACAAATCTTCAAAGAATGTTTAATACCTATTAAAATAGTTTGTATTTGGTTGATTTTGTTAAATGCTGTTCTATTTTGTAGTTCGAAGGACGTGCTTCATTCTTAAAACAGTAAGAAAACTATCATATTTCGATTAAAGAAAATAATTTCTTCCATTGCTTTAATAATTGCGACTGAAAAAATGCACATTGCTGCCAGTTTAGACACATTCTCATTAATGTAAATCTGTGCGTGTTTGAAGGTTGGTAGATTGCATTTTCTTTTGTACAATTAATTTGGATGATCTAACTTTAAAAATTGTAAAAAGATCGAAAGGCAATTAAACTTTCTGCAACTTGGATGATAAGCAATTAGATTTCGAGGCCTTTCATGGGAGTTCCTAACTTGTCCCTATTATTGTTGGACTTTCGTCACGTAACTTGACCACTGATCAATCGATTGAGGTGTAATGTTTTATATACAAGTTAACAGAAGCATATTCTGAAAGAGAAAGTTTACATTCGTGTTCTTATTCATGAACACAACAGTTGAGGAGAGGTCTGTTGGGATAATGAGAATTTGAAAAGCACATCAAATTGGTTTTCAAATTTGGATGCAGTTGTGAATACTTCATATCAATCCTTCAAATATCTTGTAGAATATTTTCAGAGTAAAATTTAGTTTCAAAAAGGTAGTCATTTATCAGTATGAACTAAGATACGATAAAGATAGCAAACGGATACATACTTTTCCCGTTGGACAACTATATATATATATATATATATATATATATATATATATATATATATATATCTTGTCATTTCGCAACGACGCTAGAGGTTCCGGGTTCGAATCCCGGCCTGCGCACGAGTGTTCTTTGTGTCCCTTCATCAATTTCATCATATCATCATTCATTTTCATATTCAAGATTAGCCAAAAGTGGTAGAAATGCGAAGTAAAATAAACCTAATCAATCTTGTTATTTGTAATCTCTGTAACTTAAGTACAGAATTGTTGTTATACATGAAAAACTAAATATGCTGACCAAGGCAGTAATTTATTTATTAAAAACAAACTAAAACGTAAAGAAGGCAAAATAAATAGCCTATGGAAACAGCTGGAAAAGAATGGCTATGAGAAGCAGGATAGACTGGACATAAACAGAAGAAGTAAGAAAACGGGCAGGGGAGAATTGGAAGAGAAAGAAAAAGAGGAGAGAAGGTTTGGAATAAAGAGTATGGGGAAGACCACAGAAAGATATGCAAAGTGCTTAGGAAAGCGGGAATTAAAACTTACAGGAAGGGAGGGAGAAGCATCTTAGGAATGGCGAAGAATGCAAGCAAGAAAAAGGAGAACAGAGAAGAGGAAGAGGAAGGGATTATCTACGAAGTGAAATGTAAAGAATGTCAGAGTGTGTACATAGGAGAAACGAAAAAAAGGCTGAAAGACAGGTTGAAACAACATAGGGATGATGTACGAATTAAGAGAGAGAGAGAAATGCAATATTTAAACACACGAGAGAAACAGGACATGACATAGAGTGGGATGAGGCTAAGCAGATAGGAAGGGAGAAGAGAATGCTAGTGAGAAAATGGAAGGAAGCCAAGGAAATAGAGAAGAAAGGTGAAGAAGACATAATGAACTGGAATGGGGGACTGAAGTTAAACAAAGAATGGAAGAAGGTGTTAGAAAGAGTGGAAAGGACAAGAGAGAAAGAGGAGAGGAGAACGGAGAAAAATGAAGGAAAAAGAGCGTGAGATATTCTATATGAATATCTCTTCACATTCTGTATGAAAGTAATTATGTTTAGCCTTTTAGGTGAAAGTACAGTTGGAAAGTGAAAGCCACCGGCTAGAAAGTTCCTAACAACTTTCTAATAGCCTGGAGGGAGTAATGTTTGTGTATATATAATGCCCTTTTTGTGTATCTTGTTACTTTTGTACTTGATACAGAGTCTGATGAAGACCTTGTTAGAAGGTTGAAACGTTACGTTTTAGTTTGTTTTTAATAAATAAATTACTGCCTTGGTCAGCATATTTAGTTTTTCATAATCATGGAAACAAGGCTTAATGGTGTTATAGTTGTTATACGTATTACGGGCCTGGGTCTCTATACTCTGTGTCGGGAATCTCTGGAGTGAGCGAACGAAGACTAGTCTCTGCACGAGACGGCTCGACCAATGAACACGTGAGAGAAAACAGGATTGCGTGGCGGGGGAAAAGTGACGGCCGTTTCCAGCTGCTTGCATCAGAGTGTACTGCTTCGCTCCGCTCACTCTTTCTCTCCCCCCCCCCCCCCATCTACCGTTATGCGCTGTGTTGTTGTAGAGATTCCCGAGATTCATCTTGTAACTCATTTTCTGTGGCAATTACGATGAGCGTTTGTTTGTTGTACGTGCAATACAAGGAGTACGATTTAATATTGTGAAAACCTGATATTGTATGCATTATGAAATGTGAGGTTTAGCACATCCGTAATTCTTGGATCTGTTTTTATTTAGGGATGGACGAAGAAGGATTTCCATCCAATACCTTAAAGTGGCAACTTGTGTATATTATGTAATCATGTTTTCGTGTTTTCTTATAATTATAAAAATAGTGCTTGCAATTACGACATATTCATAATAAGAAATTATAAGAATATCTGACACAAGTTGTGGCAGAAACTTAGGAATCCAATGTAGTTAGTATAATTCCTCTACATTAAATCAACTTAGGGTGTAAAAAATGTATAATTAGATGAAAATCCAACTTCTGCATACAACTAAGCAAGAATGGAAAATTCTTTACACAAAGTGCTTGGGCTATAAAAAGCGGAGAAAGCATTTTCATTCTAGGGATATAATAAAGGTGCTTAAATGTTTTTCATAAACTTGGTTTATTATCTGGAGTCTTGAAAACTTCTTTTTTATGAACAACATTCTTAGCACAGCCTCGTCTCCATTTCACTATTAGAAAAGTTTCCTTGAAGGTTGAAATGGCCCTAGGGGTGGTTCTATAGAGAGCATCACTGCATCAATAACAAGATAGAAGCCTTGGAATAATCCTGTCATGGGAGTTCTTTTCAAAAAGATTTTAATGTTGAGTATAATAAGAGAGAGGAGAGGAAAGTTCTGGTTAAAAAAGGAGCCAAGGTTCGTATAATAATAAAGGGAGGGGGGAAGAGGGGGGCGGAGAAAATGCTTGGAGTAGTGCACAGACGCAGGTAATCAGGGAGAAAAGTTTCACCTTTGTTAAGCTAAAAGAGGTGCCTCATTCCTTCAGTGGAGTAGATGATCCGTGGCTCGAGGGGGTTTCACAAGGAGGGTAAAGAAAGCTGCTCAGGGGGAGAGAAAAAAATGCCTTTGGAACCTTATATATGCATTCTGAGTCTATCAAATTGCAAATGTAGCATCCACGTACATTCTTTATCAGAGCATTCCTTCTGTCATCCTTTGAAGTCCTTTCTTCGCTGATCCGTAATGATATTCTGGAATAGGATGACAATGAAGGGTGCCAACAGGTGACGACGCGATAATATTTGGAAAGGTGATAGCGGGGGAAGGGGGGAGGATGAGGGATGTGACATTAGTGACGACTTGTAAGGAATGCCCCCGCCACATGCTCTGAGAGTGGAGACGTTATTGAAGTCTGGCTCTATTGAAGCTCTCGTTTTATATGAGTTTCTTCAGAACGCAGAGAGATAAGCGAATTCTTTGTTAGGGAGCTCACGTGCCCAAGTAACACTAGGAATGTTACTCATTTTTAGAACGGACCGAAAGAAATGAGAACTTTTACACTGAAATCAGCGCTAAGCAACTTCAGTGTGAACGCTTTCCTTTGTTTGTTTTTTGTGTTTCAAAATGAATAACGTGTAACCTGCTTTTAGGAGGATAACTTGATATTATTCTTGCATCGTGTATATTACAAAAACGGCCAATAAAACAAGCATATCTATACATTGTAGAAAACTCCTGCGGCCAACGATCTTGCAACATCGTACTTCCAGCCGCCTAATTTCGTATCCACGAGTGCAGCATATGCCATAAATCCACTTAAAGTTTTTACAAAATTGACTGATGATACGAGGCGCAAAGTTATGCAATGAGTAGGGTTGCCAGGTATATACGGGATTGTCCCCTTTTTTAAAGAAATGTCCCGGTGTCCCGGAAAATTGTCTCGTGACGCCCATTTGTCCCGTATTTAGCTAAAGAAAAAACGAATCCAAATTTCAACTAACCTAATTGGATACCAATTACCATTTACCACTCAATCCTCATATTAACATTGCTGCGACGCCAAGGGTCCCGGGTTCGAATCCCGGTCGGGCTTGGTTGTTTGTGAATGTCCATTCATCAATTTCATCATTTCATCACTCATCCCCATCTTCGCAAATTAGCCAAGAGGCACAAAACGCGAAGTAAAATAAACTAAATCAAATCAAAATCAAATCAAATCATATTAACATTGGCGTAGAACTGCTCATTGTCGATATGTCGAATAAGAAGCGACTCACGACTGGCAAAGGCAGTTCCTGGTTCTACAGCTATCCCTTGTTTCTTTTCTTGGTCAATGGAATCAGAGTGGAGTCGATAATATTCAGAGCTTAGGCGATGTAAATTTTTTAATTTTATTTCGTCATGCCAAATAGAAAGTGTTCTTATAGTCTTGATTATTCTAAACAAAGGTCCTCTTAAAGGACGTCAAGTGTTCACTCAAATATTAATATATGTTGTCAAAATGTTAAAAATTCGGCATTAACAATGCTTTAAACTGCAATTGATTTTGTAATGTTTATAAATGTTATATAAATGTAACTATATCCATGTCTATATGTCCCGTTTTTTTTTATTTTAGAAATCCGGCAACCCTAGCAATAAGCAAACCAATTTTAATATGTTTTCATATTGTATTACAAATATTATCATCACTATGGCAGAATTAACATTGACAGACAGAAAAAAAATGTCTAGATTTCCTTATTTGGTCTAATATCTAACATTATAAAAACGCACTTCACAAAATTTAAATGAAAGTAAGCTGCTGGAAATGGAGGATTTGTGCAAATCGTTTTTCAAAATTCCAATTATGTATTGCACAACTCAAAATTTCAATCTGAATGGACGAGAGAGATACAATGCACTTTCTCGCTTCCCATTCACCCAATTGAGTTTGTTTTGATGCAAGTGGAGCACGCGAACAAGCAGAACACCTGCATCGTGCTTGTGCTCAATTTGCTCTTGCATTAGGGGCTACGTGTTATTTGTAATGCATTAGAGCCTTGCACTTTTTCTTAATTGACATATTTGCTTCACTCCCAGAGCATTTCCACTTCACCAAATAAGCGCCCGTGCCTTTGTTTGAAAAACAAAGCCCGTTAATCAAGTTCGCTTTTATCTACGAAAAGAGTTTTCAATAATGGCTTTTGAGTATATAACAATTATCAGTATGTTAAATTGTTGTGTATGCAGAAGCGTTATTAGCCCCGAGTGTATGTGGTAGAAAGGGGTGTGGTTCTCATTAACATACTTGCTCTCTCGTTTGTTAACATGAGCCGCAGCTGTTCTGGCGGTTAATGTTTGAAAACTAACCAGGTGATCCAAGTTCGATGCTGATTGTTAGCACAAATTTGATAAATGATTACCCAGCAGTGTTGCTCATATTCCGAATGTGATCCCCTTTGCCAGATTCATTACAGTTCGAGTTTTGGCTAAGACATGCACGTTTCATTGTGTTGGTTCCCTCATTAATTCTTTTCTTATTGCCATTCATCTTCATCGTCGCGATTAAGCCATAGAGACAGAAAAGTGACATATGATAACTGAAAAATTCAGAACATGATAATGCACAAACCCATTGACAAAGACTTGCCTTGTAATTTTGTCATTTTCATAATCATCACCATTCGTCTTACTAACACGAAGACAATCTTTAAAAATTGATAATTGCATGTGTCTTAGTGTGCTTCACTTGTCTTTTTATCTAATAAAAAAGGCCCCTATGAGCTGTTTATATCTGTGATTTATCCATACCTATCCTGACATCCCCCTACAATTTTCATAAAAGCCCAATTTATGGTAATTTTAACTCTAAATTTGCCCTAACAACCCTTTATGCACGAACTTATTCCCCCCTCCCTCCAGATGCAAAATTCTCGATAAATCCCCTGGTTTGTATATTTGACCCTTTGGTTAATCACGATGTTAGAGGTGACTGGTTTGGATGAAATTTATTAAGGGCACTTATGTCGATTACGGGACTCGAACTAGAACCCTCGGAAGCAAGATCATCATGAGTCGATCACTCAACGTCCTTGTCCTCGAAGACTGTTGCGTTGGTTCTATATTAGAGTTGATGAGCTGTATCTTTGCGGGTGACCTTGACTACTCCACGCAGAGAGAAAGAGAGGGCTGTTGCCGCCTACTCGATATTTGGGTGGTCGCCAGCTCTTATACTGCTAGTCTTCAAAGCATCACCAGTTCGGTATCTTTGACACAACCTCAGAGGAAGCCGACCGGACCCATATCTGGTTTCGAGCCACCACCTGTTTTTCGGCAAAGCAATGTTGTCACTTTTGTCTGCAGTGTTTAGACATCCATTCATTCATTGCAACGTTTTACTTCCAAGGTCTTTATATTGTATAAAAAAATAGCACGACACAATAACACAACCTAGCAAAGATAAGGAACAGCAACCTCACGTTCAGTAATCTCTAAAGAAACCGAATTGTCAACATCTCATTTACTCCACGTGGAGCTGACAGAATACGGCCAGTTCTTGGACGGACATATTGGTGGGAAAGGTTTCAGGGGAGGATTTACTGAAGTCCACGTGGACCTGATATATGGTTGTAAGGGGGAAAGCTGATCTTTCGGAACTTTCTTTGCAGTAAAGTGAGGTTGCTTTGAAGACGAGCACTTTTCAAAGTAAGAGGGGAATGACGCATAGTGGCTAAGGTAGCTTTCAGCTCATCCTCCTTCCTACTGCGCAACCGGACATGGTCAGGGTTCACCCGTAAAGATACAACTCGTCAACTCTAGTTCTCTCCATATTGTTTTACCCTCACTATTTGAAATTGATCACCGTAACTTTGGAGGTGATGCCATAGAATTTGTATCATATAGCCTATACTCTTGTCTCTGAATCTGTGGAGCAAGGCCGCGCAAAACGGAAGAGAAGGGGAGAAATCGAGTTGAAGACGCAAAATAGTGTACGCTGCTAGGAACGGCTCGTAGCTGTACTCCTCATCTCCCGAGTCAATTGGTCAAGTCCTCTGGAATCGCCACTTGCACAGACACTTGCTTTCTTTCGCTCGTTCCTGGGGCAGAGTGTACAAATGTTGACAAGTTGATTATGAAAAGTAACGCGCTACAGTTTCCGTTACTTTGCTTCCAGAAGTAATGCCTCGCCTTTACTTTATCATACACAAGGACACTTAACTGTTTTCACACGTATCACACATAGTGCTTGTTGTACTTGAGGAATTTTACACCCACAAGTTTGTGCAACAAAGCACATTTTGTCTTGAACAAATATTCCTCCAGTTCTGATTTTGCCAACGTAACGCAATGTAACGAAATACCGTTACAGTTATCCCACTCGTGTAAATTCGGTGACTCGTTACTTCCGTTAGGTTATTCCCCAACGCCGATTGTCCATCTTGAAATTTCAGTTCTCTTTTCCAGCGCACTGGAGTTACTTTACGAAGGACAGAGGTGAATAACAAATTTGAGTCGAAGTTTGTCACTACTTCTGGACGAAGGCTGCAGACGACCGTGAGAGGGAAAGTTGTTTTCTGCAAGAAGAGAAGAAAAATGATGCGTTTTCATCTTCAGGCTCATTAGGCGTTAGAGCTCGCGAACAGGTATTCAAAAAAATAAGGGGGATGAATCGTAATGAAAAGTTAAAGGTTTGAGGGGAAGCTTGTGCCAAAAAAGTAGTCCACGTGTACCGTGTAGACCGTGTTCCTGATACCTGCAGTTTTGTGTTTTAATTCCGTAGAAGCTGATAATCTGTTTATAGCTTTACGTGGTAAAGTGTCTAATTCCGTTTTACGTTCTGTTCCTTTTTTTAAGAAATGAAAATGGGGGAAGGGGGAGAGGCGACACAGCCAGGAAAAAAATTGAAAGCTACTGAGATTTTTGCCTCTGTGGGTGTGGTACGGTTGGGATAAATGCTTCCACTTAGGATTCATTTTGTAAAGTTAGGAAGGTTTCCCCTCTTCTTCTTCTTTTTAAGGCCCGGGCGAGGTTTTAGAGAGAAGGTAGGAAGGGGGTGGGGGGGTGGAAATGGAGGCCTCAGGGGCAGTGTTGCCAGTAAATGTCACGTTGGCTAAATGTTCGTTATGGAAATCTGGATTCAATTTCTCTTAAGGGAGTTTTAAGCAAGATTCTTGCCTAGGTCAAGGCAAGGTTCTTGCCTCAAATACAACACAACACTATTTTCCGTTCACTGTACGAACAAAGTAACTTAAAATCCACATGACGTGTGATACGTAGTCTCTTAGCCGTCAATTCTGACTTCATGTCTTCTGTAGATGCGCATAGTTCATAGAAAGGGCCGAAACTTTACTATACATAAACAATATTGATTTACCATCCCACTACACTCTGTACAGGGAATCTCTGGAGCAAGCGAACGAAAACAAGCACCGCACCCTGCTTTGCTCCGCCAACTATCTTTCTCCCCTTTTCATTCGTTTTTTGCTGCCTTGCTCCACAGACAGAGTATGGAATCCTGTGATAAAATTTTTTTCGGTTTACCCTGGCTTCGTTCTGATGGTGGATACAGAATAGGTCTAACCAGAATTTTTTAGACAAAAGTTATTACTATTTTGATTTTGTGTGGGGGGGGGGGGCTATATACTCGTCAACATTCCTGACTGCAAACAGAATTTCGATATTCTCTTTCAGCGGTTTTATTTCAGACTGATCACTTGGAAAACAGTCCTCAGAAATAAATGCAACCTTTCGTACCGCAGTGACACAAGCCTCACGTGTCGCTCAGACTGGGCCATTTTCCAATATCATCCATCGTATCGCCTCGGTCTGTTCGTAGCGCACATGCAATGAATCCTTTTCTACAAATTGGATGCAACCCGTGTCGCTTTTCCCTTCCTTAGCGGATCTGGTGTACTGCAATGTTCCCTTCATAAGGGTCTTTGCCTTAAGATTTTGGGAGCATACTGTGTAACACACTTAGAGTTGACGAGCTGTATCTTTGCGGGTTAACCCTGCCCAAGTCGGGCTGCGCAGTAGCAAGGGGGAGGAGCTACCGGCTGCGCGTCATTATCCTTGCGTTCTGTCCTTGCTGTCGACAACCCAAAGGGCAAGTAGGTGACAACTACATAAACGTATCTCTCTCACACTCTGCGCGGAGTAGCCAAGGCCACCCGCAAAGATACAGCTCCTCAACTCTAATATCATACGTAATATACAGCCCAGTCTTGTGTCTGCATTCTTATGTCGCATTTCTGCCACTTTGGAGATGAGTGATGAAAGGACCCACAAAGAACACCCGTGGCCATACCAGGACTCGAACCCGGTATCCGGCTTGCATGAAATGAGATGAATGAGAACAAACTCATGGATACACTAATACATTGGGAAGGACTCTAGTCCCAAACGTTGAGTTACGAAATCTCGGAATAATTGTCCTGAGACTTTAAGCTCGGGCTATTAGCTTGGGGAGAGAATTCATATTTAAGGATGCTGCGAGCATGACACTCTCAAATATTGGTTTTCCTGCAGTAATTCGAAAGTAGCTTCAACATGTATACGCCCACATATGTTCATATTTCAAATTTGCGTTGCCTTGACCAAACTTGACTCATCAGTCATGCAAGGTGTAGACTGTATAGTTCAACAGTGCACCGCGTGTTTTAATTAATAAGTAATGGACCTGCACACCTGTCTCATTCTTGCAAACGAACTTACTAAATCCTCAAAACTATTGAGATATAGGAAAAGCCACGACCCTTTGGACACACACACGCCTACATATTTTGTGTATATGTGTGTGTGTGTGAGTGAGAGAGAGAGAGAGAGAGAGAGAGAGAGAGAGAGAGAAAAGGATATTACATTTTTTCGAAGCCATTAGCCTGTTGAAACACTCGGCCACAGCTTTACGTGTGGATCAAGTGCGTAGGAATTTAATTTTGTGTATCGGAATTAAAATTTCGCTAGTGTGCCCTTCAAAACAAGAAAATGCGTCAGAAGGAAAAAAATAAATACGTATGTTTCAACATAACACCGTTAAGCCTTGATTCCACGATATGAAAAACTCAATATGCTGACCAAGGCAGACATTAATTTTATTATAAAACATAGACTAAACGTTTAGTTTATGTTTTATAATAAAATAAATTTCTGCCTTTGTCAGCATATTGAGTTTTTCATGTTTCAACAGTGAAATCTTCGCCACATTTGTTTTCAGTAACATGCTTAAATGTTGTAATAGTTTTTCCTATTTACATTGAACAAGTCAATGGCACTTGCGTTTACGCTAGCCTATTATACACAGTCTGACTGGCTCCCTCCCCCAACACACACACTCACGCACATGCGTGCATGCTCCCTGGTATTCTGCAGTGCAGTAGCAATTTGGATGCGCATGTTTTGCAGTGGACAATTTTAGATACATGTTCAAAATGGACACCATAGCTAAAGAATGACGTACCTAAATTGTTTTTGCCATTTGGTTTCACTTTGTCCACAATGTGCAACCGGGAATCGAAACTTGTAGCTCTTGATTACAGGAGGACGATGTTAGCCACTACGCTACTAGGGGAATGAGCTATTTGTAATGTGATGTAACATAATAGAAAAATGGGTCCAAACAAGAACGTATTTAGAGTGGGGAGGCTCAAGGCGTCCGGAAACATTCCGAAATACTTACCAAGTCCAAAATTAAGTAACCAAGATAGCTTGTTTATTGTTGTATAATATGAACTTGATTCAATTGCGCAGAACTTAGCACTGCTTTGACAGTGCGTGCTAAAATGTATATGCACCACTACTACTAATAATAATACGCATAATAATAATAATGATGAACTTTACTTTTCACACTGTAAAAAATGTTGGTGTTAAAATGACACAGAGTGTGGTCCCTGGAGGTCTACACCACATTTTGGTCAACAGTTAACCTCAGGGGCGTCAGAAAGGTGTTGCTTGCAACCACTTGTCTGTGTTATTTCAACACCAGTGAGGTTAAACGTTGACCAAAATGTGGTGTAGACCTCCAGGGACCATACTCTGTGTCCTTTTAACACCAACATTTTTTACAGAGCACCATCTGAACCCAAGGACCTATTTGGTATCAAATAATAAAATCCATTTGTAAAATATTGGCATTAATTTCTTTGGTAGGACAGTAGTTTTTTGTACAAATTTCGCGATCTTAAATAGACATAAGCTTGATAATTAATATGTGCTGGTAAATCTCTATTCTTATATTATTAACTGCGTCTTTTCCGAAAATGTTATTTTCTTCCTTGGGCAGTTAGGACATGTTCTGGAGGGAGATGCTAAGTTGCCACTGAACTGGAAGTGTTATGAGAATATGATCGTTCTGCAGTTGTCATTTCCATTATTGTATGTGCACATAAATTATAATTGATGGAAAACTCGCAAAAGAAAGTTGCCAGTACTCGAACCCGCGAACCTTCGTGGTGAGCCACTTAGCTGGCAAATAAACAAATACATTATTTCTGCCCCACAAACGTTTGAAGGAGCTATCGAAGGAGTCGTAGACCATCCCACGTTAAGGCTCATGTTTTGTGGTTAATGTAGATTATTTTTTCGTACCTTATAAAAGTAATTTTGCTCAAAAAGTAATTGAAATGTACTTTTTATAGTTAATTTATTCTAGGGTAGATATAACTCGCAGAAAATGTGAGCATTAACTACAAGCCGGCTTGTATTTAGTTGGTAAGCATTTAGAATTAATGTAATTTCCATTATATACTGCTGGACAAAAAAAACCGGACACTTGCATTTTTTGTGATAACGCAATGGGTCGATAAAAGCTCTGGTACAAGGGCTAACTAAATGTTGCAGAAACTGAATTAAGTACGAATGCATAAACAAAGTCCGAGCCTATGAATGGTGCATATGGTACTACATGATCTGCTGAACATTCTGTAATATACCTGCGAGCTGTTATTGCAATTCAGATGTCAAATATTAAAGTGTCCGGTTTTCATTGTCCAGCAGTATATTATAATAAACGTCGTTCGGAAAATGTAGAGGTTAAAAACTGAACGAGCAGCGGTGATGTAGCGTTGTAAGAGGGGCAAAAAAGAGAGAGTGAGCCAGGGGAGGCTTCGTCGGTCACGTTCGTGCAGTGGGAAATCTTTCGTCATGTTATTCATGAGTAGGGAGCGGATGTTGATAACCTAAAAAATAGGTATATGACGTATAGAATGTCCTAAAAAATGGGAAAAATGACGTAAAAAATTTAAAAAAATGACCATTAAATTTGTTAGTTTCAGGTTAAAAATTGAAATGAAAAGGAAATTAAACAAAATGCAATATTGTTTTGTTTTTTTTTTAAAAAAAAAAAGGGCACCAAATGATACCACATGCACATTCAATCAAAATATGCAACGAGGATTTCCAATGGAAACAACCGAATAATTTTTAAACAATTTAATGAAAAAGTCGTATACACTGAATGAATTGGTGTAAAATGCATTAATTTCCCGCATCTGTGCTTGTAAATTTCAATCTTGCGAGATCTATATAGGCCTACTATGTTCACCTTGGAGAAAAGACTCAAGAATATTACCAAAATGAAAGAAGTGACAAAATATGACGAAACAATACACAGAATATTGCGAAAAATGACGGGAAAATGCCGAAAATCGAGGAAAATGACCTAAAACCTGAAAATTGGCAAAAACTGCAAAAAAAAAATGCACTTTAAAATTACCATCTTTGGGTTCTAGACGAAGTGTAATATTGTGAATATTTAATGGGCATCGTGTCCGAGATGTCAGAAAGAAGATGACATTTCATCAACTTACGCTCCCTATTCATGAGTAACAGTGCAGAGTGGCATTGTACTTATAACAGAGAATCAGAAGGACGCCTCTCCAAACAGTATCCTTTACCTCTCAACGCATGCTGCTCTCTCACTTCTGCTTACTGACCTTGAAGATCGGTGTACAGGCGGAATGTTCGCAGGGCACGAAGCTATCTGGCCTACACCAGTGCTGGTGTATAGGAAAATTAATATTCTGTTTCTATATTTTTTGGACAAATCATAATTATATCTGTCATTGTTGAAACGTATGCAGAACAGTAACGGTTTCATTAAATAAAGTAGCGGAAATACAGCTGTTCACTTTTTAAAAAATCAAGTAATTACTTAGTTACTGAAGAAATGACTGCGTTAGAAGTTACTACAGAGCATTCCCTGACATTCGCTACGAGACATGACGGCAAGCTGCCCGGCATCAGCGCTTGTCTTTCCCGGTGAACGGAATGCACAACAGTCGCTAGAGTCTGCTATTAAAATTACAGTTTTCATATTGTGTACTAACCTTGATTACAGAAGGTGTTAAAATGATGTCCCTCTGCTGCAACACATTCCTGGCATCTCCGAAAGAAATTGGCATTTACACGTGCAAGTTCGTCTACTGTAATTCTCCCGATTTTTCGTACAATAAATCTTTTAACTCACGGATGGTGTGCGGATTGTCTTTGTATACTTTATTTCCCCATTTTTCTTTCCACTTTTATTCAGAACTGACCCTGTTACTCTAAACTTTTTTACGAGGTTTAATATAAGCGACTGTCGCTGACCCGTTCACCGGGAAAGACAAGCGCTGATGCCGGGCCGCTTGCCGTCGAGTCTCGTAGCGATTGTCAGGGAATGCTCTGTAGTTACCTCCAAACACTGTAAACGTATTGCATAAAGTTAAAAAGAAAATTAGTATATCCTTTCACAATTTAGAAATTACGAGTGATGTGTATTCAAAATGACTGCCTTCAGTTTTTACTACAATCCATGTGGTTGGAGTTCCTTCCGACTAATAAAACAGCCTCATCTCTTGCCAGGAAGATAAGTATTGTCCTTTACCTTCTTTAATCTGCGTCTTCCATCCGTAATGACGGAAGTTTAAGATTAAATGTGTAACGGTTGCAGTAGGGCAAAACCAGAAGGAATTATCTCGGAGGATGCTTTCGTAACATGTGGTAATCTTGTTTTTCCTCAGGTCGGGAAAATGAACGCGGAAAAAGCGGGACAAACAGTAAGGAAATTACTGCAATCTGCAGCAGCGATTTAGGCTTCAAAACGAAGATGAGTCCCTTGGCAATGTTTAGCGTCGGCTTCCCTTCTCTTCTTCCCTGTGAAACTCGTCCAGCGGGTGGAGGATTAGAGAAAGGTCGGTAGCAGACTTTGAGCCGGGATAAGTGGCGGAGGGGGAAAAACGCCTGATTCTGTTTCGCTCTTGGAGGTATAAACTGATAGGGTCATTTCCATAAGAAATTACAACTGCCTGCGCGTCATTAGCCATTCCTTTCCAACCCTTTCTCAAAAAAAGATTCCTTAGACTTCGTTCTCACAAAGGAGGGAAAAATTACCCCCAACAATTTTGAGTGTTTATCAACGGAAGTTTAGGGAGAAAAATTACACCCGCGTTAATACTCCCGAAAAGTGCTGGAAACAGCTGATGCGTGTTATTAGTATGGAATGCTAGATGGTTTTTATGAGCCTGAATTGTCACCAAAAAATGCAGCTTGGTTTTTATCAGTAGCTCAGTTTCTGCACTCAATATTATTCTAGTTTTTACCAGAAGACTGCAATACATCTGTGATCTATCTAGTTGTTATCACGAACTTTGTGTGCATTAATGTCCTGCATGAGACCACTTTCTCCCACCCAACCTCGAGCGTGCTACAAGCGTATATAATTCTAATCGTAACACAAAAAACCCGCCTTGGTAGTTTCAGCCCACAATCATCATTTTCATATATCACTGTGTGTTGGTAAGATAAATTAAACCACATTTTAACATGAAGATGATGGGTATGTTCACTTATGTTTCAATTTCACTGCGTCTTTCGCTCCTCGATCCATATTTGAGGTCCCACTAACAGAGACAAATTACGGTTATACGTGAACTACTGCAATTCGGGAGTATATCGCTCGTTTTACCTGTTTGCGCGTTATTCGCTCGAGCGAAAAAGCTCTCTCAATTCCGTACGCTATCTAGCGTCGTATAAACGAAAGTGTGGTTCGAATCTTGTACTGTTACCACCAGCCATGAATGTTTGTTTACAAAGAAAAACTGAAAATAAACATACCAAAATACCCCAACATAGGGGATGCAATTTTTCGCTAACAACGATCCAGTGCTCGGCCAACAACTGAGAGCAATTACATTCCACAATCATCGGTCTTTAGACCCAAGCCAGCTGTAATTAGATTTGATTGTTGCAAATGAAAGGCATCAGGACACCAGTTGATATAAGACAAGAAATGTAATGCTTTATGCCGTATACTTACGGCATCTCACCACACAACGTACATTACCAAACATTTGAACTGCTCAGCTAGTTGACAGACCCATTCAGCACTTGGTGAAGACAATTGAAGATCGCAAGCCGCGCTCGCGATGTTTCGTGCACACAAAAAACACTAGAGTGCGCGTCAAATCTGCATATGGCCTTCAACGGCTGAACAGCACCAGCGAATCACAGACGTGCGGCGTTGCCAAGTTCCGTGCTCTCCGTGACAAGTCGTTTCGCTCAAGCACGCTGTCTCTTTTTCTATTGGCTATCGCCATATGCAGGAGATTTGACGCGCACTCTAGTTCATGCGGAGTAACGCATATTAACTTCGGCGCACGTCATCATATAAATCTAAATTCGAACCACACCATACTTTTGTTTATAGTTGTCCTTGCGAACCACTTGGTGCTTGAGCGAAATTCTCTCCCTATGGCACTCTAGTGTGCATATTTATCCAACCCAATTCTTAATAGAATTATGTTTGAATTCTATGTGCTAATTAAGTATACATTTACCACATTGTACCTTTCAACATTATCTCTCTCGAAAATTTGACGTAAATGTGTGTATTCCACAGTACTGTAAACCATTTCTTATTAGACGTTTTATCATACTTCTGACGCCGTGTAGTGGCAGGTTTTTTCCCCCATCAGCAATTTCTAGGGCTGAGCCGATACTGATGCCGATGTATCGTTATCGGAAAGTGTCGGTTGAAATTCTTCTACCGATAATTTCGTGGAGTCTAATTATTCTGGAAATTATGCAAAATTCAAACTTTCTTTCTATTTTGCACAAAAATCTGTATTTTTTAATTACACATAATCTATTTTAATATTCTGTTGTAATTCTTGAATATTCAACGCAAGTTTCTTGGTGAATTCATGTATATAATTGGATAAGAATATTTACACACCAATATTAATCAATGTCTTGAACACATTATGCAATTTTCAAGTATCGGTATCCGTTCCAATTGGTATCGGCTCAGCCAATTTCTCATAACTGTGAGGAATAGTTCTCCCTGGAAGTCTAACTGACGTAGTTCCATTTGCCAGATTTTGTCAGAAAGCTTCCAGAACTCTATTTCCCACACTCTGTCTCTGACATGTCTTGAGCAAGGCCGCACATAACGGAAGAGAAGGAGAGGAATCGAGTTGGCGGAGCAAAGCTGTGCGCGCTGTTGCTAACGGCTAGTAGCTGCACTCACTCACCCTCTCACGAGTTCCTTGGTAGAGCCCTCTCGAGTCAGTACTTGCGCAGAGACTTGTTCTTTCGCTCCAAAGATTCTTGGGACAGAGTGTAGGTCTTACTGAGTCTTTTCTTAATTCCACGGTGTCGGAGACGATGCGTACGTGGAACATGGGTACAAGAAAAATTCGTGGACTTTAAGTACAGGCAAAAGACAACAGGGGTGGGGTAACGTCTGCCTTGCTGGAAGTGGCAGGCGACGTGGAATTTGCATACATGTCGAAAGCAAAGGGTTATTTCCTACTTATCATTATGCAAACGTTCCTTTCACTCACTTTGAAAGGTCAGAAAGATTTTTTCACACGAAAATATTTTTTTTCTGAAAATTGGGGCAGTTACAAATGTTAAGCCGTTCATAAATAATATACTATATATCACTTCACGCAAGTGATCGAAGACATTTTCCGATATCATGACAGGATAGATTTAATTATCGTATCTTGATTTATGTACATTGTACATCTTCCTTTTGGCTGCTGGTTGCAGTTTTAACTTTTTCGATAGGTACCCCTGCTGTCCATGAGCCAGTGCTAAAGCGGACTGACGTCATCTCGTACACAGCTGGTGGTACAAATTCTGCCCTGCTTTAAGCTAGTATTCACTATGGACGCAAAATTCCACGAATTTTGCTTGTACGCATATTCCACGTACTTTACGGTCTGGTCCTTACACAAAATCCGCAAAATCCGTTCAGTTTTTTTAGAAATCTTTCTCAACTCTATATACATATTTCCTATTTCTTATCTCGAGTCCTTCAAAACTGGATTTTATGCTAACCGGATGCGTACACGCTGCTGCTTATTAGTAATCTTCCTACTGTTCTTATCATGAGTTCGCCATAACTCAATGCGTAGTATGCCTTTCATTGCTCCATGAAATGGTTTTCCGCAGAAGTCTTACATAATTCTATAATTACTTGTCCTAATTCTTATCTGAAATGCATTATAGCATTGAGGTATAGCACTTCTCGGACGTTAGACCCATCTACTGGTTGCATGTAATAAGTCTTTCATAATTTTCTTACTATTGACCTGTCTGCTATGTATTACCTCTTTACAATCCAGTTTGTTTATCACAAAGGGCCTCCCCGATGGCTCAGTGGTATCGTCGTCGCCTTGTAATCAAGGGGTTCAGGGTTCGATACCCGGTGGATGCACATAGTGGTTCGGATCCATCTTTAAACTGTAGGTTCAGTCCCGATTAGCCATTTCGATTAAATGTTGAAGATTCTACGACACATTTAATCGTTTGTTTTCATTCTACATTATGATATTCTTTTATCAGCTCCTAACCAACTGAAAGAAGACATTTAAACGTAGAAACCAAACTTTGAAATGGTTTGAATGTGTTAGGTGTAAACCTAGGTTTGATTTCCTTCCGTACCCAACGGCGGGTGCGCTGTTTTCCAAGCTCCCTCCAGAACAACAACGCCACAAACCTTTTTTTCCTCTTCTCTTTTCTGGTACATTGATACGATTTATCGCGTTGCGGCGAGAATGAGAATCATCTTTAGGATAAAAGGCTTTTAAGGGTGGATGGACGAGCGGCGCTCCATAATGGAAAGGGTGGAAAATTCAAGAGCACCAGAGTAAAACCCTGCACTCTCTGCTGGTCCAGAATGATGTTCTTAAACGTCATGTTTGTCGTGCACCCCTCGTAAGTTTCCTTCGTTGCGTGTTTTTAACCCTCTTCATCTTCAGTCCCATTTGAGGACATCACCCTCGAGATTCTCCCCTTTGCATCCTCCGGTTGTTCTACAAGAGACCGGTTTTACAAGATGGAAACGGGGCGAGGAACTGCATTGCTTTCAAGAAAAGATTGAAATAATTCAGTACATTCATAATCACATTTTACTAGAATTCAACAAAATTAACTGGTACTGGGAAAAATTGTTTATTATTCAAACACTTGAGTACAATACAAAGGCTTACTTAAATGCATAATTTTGATTCCCAATACACGTATGCATCTCAATTATACAGTCTCCATTCATAGGTAATATCCCTGGAGAATAAAAATAAAATAACGTGCTCAATGTGGCGCCATTAAATTTGTACAGGTCGGTGCGCTTGTCACATTGATTGCATTTTTTTGCGTCTCACATGCACAAAAAAACACAAAAAACAACATTTTTTTCGTGTATGATGGTCATGAACTGAAATAAAAACGTCAATAAATATAGGACTGCATCTGCTTTGTACCAACAGAATTCCAATCTTTAAAACAACACGGCATGTAGAATATAAAGGAATGAAAATGACGATGAGCAATTTGCCTACTATTGTATTTTTGTTATTGTACGTCGCTTTTCTGCCACTTAATGCCGTGGTCGGGACTCAAAACACGGGGACATCGGTGGCGAGATCGATATTACCTATGAATGGAGACTTTCGAGACACTCTGTATAATTTATATAAACATCCCTTCAATGTCACATGTATTAAGAATCAACATTATGCATTTAAGCCATTTTGTTGTACTTAGCGTTTGAATAATAAACACACAAATCCAT
The DNA here is from genome assembly GCF_977018435.1 of Lepisma saccharinum. NCBI lineage: Eukaryota > Metazoa > Arthropoda > Insecta > Zygentoma > Lepismatidae > Lepisma > Lepisma saccharinum. Next base: position 25,284,867 of record NC_139239.1, read on the forward strand.
TGGTACTGGAAAAAAAGTGCTATATGTAAATTATTCCATCAAAATTTAAGGTATCCCAAATCGCAAATAGTGTCTGTGGTGCCGCGCACCCTTAATTAATTTTATATGTACAATCTTAGAATTTCCCTGATGCCGTACTCTTGTAGCCTTGTAATCAAGGGATCCTGGGTTCGATGCCCAGTGGTAGTAGTTCGGATGGCGCTTCAAATGGTAGGTGCAGTCCCGATTACCCTAATTGAGCATAAAATTGACTTAAACAGTAAGCGTGATCGAACTTACGCCCGTTCGCACCAGAGGCAAGAGCTGCATCCTTAGCTTTCAAGTAATCCTCGCCGCAAAGGATGAAAGGAAAGGTACGTTAGGGACGATGCAATTAAGGCAAATGCACCCAGATTGGTTTAAACAAAAACGTGTATGCCTTTTTTATTAGGAAATCCAGAAATGGCCGATGGAAGTCGCCGCCATAAAATTCCTCAAGGAGGGTTGGTATTTTCCTTTCCCTGCCCACCTTAAGATTCAACATCCCCCTCCCCTCGAAGAACCCATTCTTCCCTTCCCCACCCACCCACACACGGACCACCGGCTCCGTCAACCATAATCTCTGCTCTGAAGACCTTAAGAGGTCACAAAATGGAACGGAAACCGCTACGCAAACGGAGTATAGGAATTAAGAAGAGCCCGATAATAGCCCGAAGTAGCGTTGGAAGTACAAATTAAGACTATTAACGCCGGGCTCGAAGAATAAACCAGCTTTTAAAGCGCGGAGTGAAAAGTTATACGAAGCGTCTTCAAGAAAGGAAGGAGAAGATGAGAAGAATGACCCAGACTTCTTTGTTAACCTAAGGGTTGGTCCCGTACCTCTTCAGATTGAAGTTTGGATTGTGTTGCAAGTGAGTTGCAAGGTGGTCGACGGTTTCTAGTCTGACCAAGAATCTTTGGGGCCCAGTTTGAAACTTTTAATCTTCACATTCCATAAACGAACTTCGTAACTTTAGTGTATATAGATTCCGTACTTCCTCTTTCTAAAGTTCAATCTTATGCTCCACATAAGAAAGTAGAGGTATTCGTAATTCGGAGAAGCCAAATCGAATCTGAAGATGAGACATTGTTTAGGAGAATTTAACTCATTAACGAAATTTCAAAATCAAATAATATCTTCTAAGATATTCAGAATTTTAAAACTGAAATTCAGCCTTCTTTGAAAGACGTGTGAAACGTCAAACTTGTGTGCTGTGCTATATGTTCATCTTATATAATTGACTAGCTGATTGCCCGGCGTTGCCCGGGTGTTTATTTATCCCAATCTTGTATTAGACAGGAAAATAATGAATTCTAATTATAGTGTAAAATGTAACTAATTTTAAATGTGGTCGTGAATGTCACCAAATAGCTTAGCGACTCCGAAAACTATGGATTCGACACTAATCTAAGTCATCTGTGGCATTTTATTTTTCACCCCCTCTCACCCCCCATACCGATAGGTGAACTTGGAGTTGAACCGCATTGGGAGTGTCACGAAAACTATGGATTCCATTCGCAATACAGCCTGAGTGTTAGACAACCCGAGAAACACTATCGTTGTGCGGATTTCATAGAGTCACGGATGTCTGTTTTTGCGGAATTTAATATCGGTGGTTCTCGATTATTTTTTCATGTCACCCCTTACCACCCCCACCCCTAGGGGTGCCAAGGGTATCTTACCGCCACAGTATTTACTTTCAGATTGCAAGTGATACGTGTACCAAGTTTAGTTGAAATTGCTCCAGGCGTCCGAGAGTTATGCGGAACAAACAAATATACACACCCACACTCACACATACATCCATTTTTATATATATAGATTGATGGATATATAGATAAATTATTGGAAGTGCAAACACACAATTAAGCTGTTCACGAAATATTGATGGATATATAGATAAATTATTGGAAGTGCAAACACACAATTAAGCTGTTCACGAAATATATATATATACTGTCCCAGGAGTCTATGGAGCAAGCGAGTTAAAACAAGTCCTCTGCGCAAGTATTAACTCGAAAATGCTCGATCAGTGAATGCATGAGTCGACCTCCGTTGAGGGATGATTAGCACAGCACGACGCTAGGGATCCCCCGTTCGAATTTCTGCCTCGGCATGGCTGTTCTTTGTGAGTGTCCCTTCATCAATTTCACCATATCATCACTCGTTCTCATCTTCGATTAGCCAAATGTGGGAGAAAAGCGAAGTAAAATAAACTAAGTCAATCAATGAAGGAACGCATGAGAGGGAATGGGATCACATGCAGTGGCCAACGCGACCGATGCTACCAGCCGTTCGCAGAAGAGAGCACTGATTTGCTCAGCCCTCCCCTTCTCTATCGTTATACGCGGCCTTGATCCACAGTATATATATGTATGAATATTTAGTCATGCTCGGTAGGTGGCGAATTGAGAGAGTTTATGCCAATATTGATAAGTTTAGGTATTCTGTATTGTTACTATCTTGATCTCTTGTTTCAAGTAGATGAACTGGTCTAAATATGGGCTACCATTTTTTGTTTGCATATATATCGCACCTATATTTACATAAAAGAATAGTAACTGCAGTATGGAAATCTGATATATGTTTACTTTACGCCCATGTGCGAAGTATTGTAAAAAATAACATTTCACCTTTTTATTCGCCTTTGTCTAAAAGTATGCAAAATCGATGTTTGTGAATTTGTGGTCCAAATATAGGCTACCTTTAAAATGTCCATTTAAAAAGTAAAAGAAATGCGCACAGCAAGAGAAAAACGTCTACAAATATCAATACACAATCATTTAATAGCATGCACACGCATTATGCACAAAGTTTAAATGTTTTGAATTTATTTATTTTTTGTAAAATTTAATTCCTTGTAAATAAGGTCCAAATATGGGCTAGTAGCCTATATTAGACCACCTACGGTAGCCCATATTACCACCATCACGCTATGGAGACATTCAATGTTATGCTGTAAAACATACCTTGTGTTTATTACTTAAATTAATGCCAACTAAAAGTTTATTTCTTAAACTAAGCAGGGGAACTTATCGGGAATGATACTTTTCATGCATCTGGAGATTAAGAAATAAAATACACATACCTGCAAAAACTTTCTGCACACGCCAACTCTAAACACTGACGCTCTGAAGTAACAGCTATAAACAGTCACTCTCAACTGACTCACGCGATATGTTGTGGCGTTAGACAATCAGTGTATGCAACTAAAGTCAGACTGCAGCGCCACATAAAGCCAGAACCTTCGTTGCCCGTATGCGAATATTTCTTTCCAGTCAACTTGTGAATGCGGGTTCATTTCTTGCTCTCTGATTGGCTGTTGGAAAGTTACGGTGCTCTGATTGTGAGAATATCTTATTTCCTATTTTCAGGGCAAATTTTCTGCTTTCTAATCTAACCTAACCTAACGTACAGCGCAAATAAGATATTCTCAAAATCAGAGCACCGTAACTTTCCAACAGCCAATCAGAGAGCAAGAAATGAACCCGCATTCACAAGTTGACTGGAAAAAGAAAAAGCGCTGCCCGTATTTGGACCCTAGCCCATATTTCCACCAGTTTCATTACTATTATGCCTAAGTGAGACATAATGTAAAAAGTAGAATTTTGTAAATGTGCATTTGCTTTTAGTGCCAAATGTTACATAAGATTTTTAAAAATCCATTTACATGATTGCAAAATTTTCACACTGTAGGGTACCATATATTCACGAATGGTCTTAAGAGCTACGATTCGTAAAATTCCAATAAAGATTCAGATTTATATTCTGCAGTAACACTAGGTATTGTGATTTTGCAATGTATAGCCATATGAACGTATATGAGCAGAACTACACTTTCCTGGTATTGAGTTTAACATTCGCTTAGAATCAATTTCAGGTTTGTGCAGAAACTAAACTATCAGCATGCTCATCTCCGGGCACACAATTGCCTCTTCAACTTCCGATTCAAAATTTTCTTCCTATAGCCCTTTTCAGTTCTTACGGCGGGCGCTCTAGAAACTGGCAGGGGAAGTGGGGAGCGGGGATTACGCCGCAGACCAACCAGACAACAGCAGTGGCGCCGAGAGACGCGACGCGGCAGAAAAAAAGTACTACTTCAACCTCGGTCTACTGGCTGCTGCGTTTCTTATCGCGCTGGACTGTTTGATTCCTCGCTCCCCACTACCCCTGGCAGCTTCTAGACCGCCCGCCGTAAGAACTGAAAAGAGCTATAATTCTTGCCGATGAAAGTTCAATGAAGTTTGCTCTAAAATTAATCTACACTGAACTCCCAGCTGCAGATAGGACATGAAGGCCCGAAATGTAATTAAATTTCAGATGAAAAAATATACAGTAAAACCTCGTTAATTCTGACCCCGATAAGCCGGACAGACAAAAGGCAAAAAAAAAGCAGAATGCAAGGTTTTAAATGTGGCTAGAAGTCAACAAGATAACTTCCCAAAGAAAAGGCAGTCAACCACTCAAATTCTGTTTCCCGCAGACTTTGTACTGTACTGTATAGTGTATTTAGGCTTATGCCCTTTAAATACACCATAATAAACGAAGTTTTAATGCACTTTCTACTGTTCTTTTAGGTTACTATTTCAGTTAATCCGGACTTTTGTTAATCCGGTCAACTTACCCACACATTAGTCCTCATTAACGAGGTTTTACTGTAGTTCTTATTCTAGTTCTTATTATTGGCTGCTACAACACTTACATATACACAAACTAACCATACATCACTTCATCTTTAGGTAAATATATTCCTTTACACAGAACCGATCGGTCGCTTTGAATCAGGCAGCCATTTCTTCATTGCTTTCACCTATTTGAATCTATTATTCTTTCATTTCCAATACTTCTCTTCTTTTTTAAATATTAAACTGGGAATTGATACTCGTGCCTCCATTTTAGAGTAATAAAAAGAGCCAAAAAGACACAAAATGGAAAAGCAGGAAAGAAGAAAGAGATTTTTCCTTTGTTTTAGCTTTCGTTGTTCTCCTTTGTAGTCGCACGTACAAAAGAAATGAGAATGGTTTGCTTGGCTGGGCTGCTTACGTACGAACATTCAAAGTAAGGTACGAAGTCTTGTTTCTGCAGAGATGGGGAGTCCCGCCCCCCTTTTCTGTTTCACGGAGGTTTTCTTCTCGTCCCCCCCCCACACACCCCCTCACTCCCAGCGTCTCTAGTGTTCGAAGCTCCTTTTGTGTGGAGGATTGCAATTTCAAGATGCCTTTGTGTAAGTTTCCACCGTGGGAGGCAGTTGATTTCAGACCAGAATGTTCGTTTTCCAAGAAGGAGGGATGGTAAAAAATTGCCACGTATTAAACTTTTGCCACAACCCTTGTTTGCTCTATTACTTAACGATATTGAATAGATGATGCATGTGAGGTACAGATGAAAAATGTTTGACACGGTATGTTCAACAACAGCAAATGATTTCGCTGTTTCAGGTGAACAGGCGGAATAAACAAGACCTTTGAGAAGAAACTTATCTCGTCAAAGGAAGACAGAGCTAACAGAAGCCGTTCAGTCTTGAAGCCTTGTACTGGTAGCGAAAATGTCTCGAATTACACTTCGATTGCAGCACCTAAGAACACATTGTTTTTGCAACGTATATTTTTCACCGAACTCTCAAAGCATTCTTAAAGTTACATTTCAACACAATAGAAAAAGAACAACCAACACCTGATTGACTTCCGACCTTTTTTTTAATTTCAAACATGTGAACAACAAGCGAACACATGTACTAGAGGAGTGAGCAGTGTTGAGCAATGCTACGGGCTACTAGGTGACGTTACTTCCGACAAGTGACCTTGGACCTTTCGGACACAGAGTACTTAATATTTACTCGTGAGCATGAGCTCAAGAGTTTTTAAATATCCGTCAACAGCAGTGGTCGGAAGTAGCGCGCTACTTGTAGCGGTGCTACTGTAGCTAGCTACAAAATTTGTAGCTGTAGCTGTAGCTGCACTACATTTTGAAAATTGTAGCTGTAGCGGTAGCGAAGCTACAAAATTCCTGTAGTTGTAGCGAAAATTTAGCTAAAGCTACATTTCTTCTCAGCATTTTCAGCCTTTGAGATAAATTTCAAATGTGGCAACATCGTAAATAAAAACAATCGACAATAATGCTTACTTTTGCAGGAGGTTCATAAAGACAGTCTATTACATGGAAATGCGGATAATCTAGATTGTAAATATCCCCGTAATTTATTTCATTACTATCTGAATAATTCTAATATCCAGATAACTAACTGACGTACATGAATATATTCCAGCTAACAGCTACGTTGTTTTGAGCTGCAACGCTATTTTGGGGAGAAACATGCCTCGTTTCAGAACAAATCCTGTGGATATCCATGGTGTAAGAGACAGAAAATGTCATTAATTACTGCGTAAAACACAACTTGCAGTTTAAAAACGAGCGATCCATTTTCTACTAGAATGACAAATCAATAGTGCCAGCAATCAATGGTTTAGTACGTTAACAGAACTGACCGTTGTTAGGATCTCACCAGCAAGAAATTATTGTTACAAGAACGATAGACTTACACTTTCTGGAATTAAAATTATTTTCATCATAATATTTGTTCACAAATTTTCAAATTACAATGTCTTTGGCACTCAGATTTACAGGTCAGTTTCCTGTTTGGCTTTTCTGTTACTTTCGCTGATCATGACAATGAGTCTATGTTTATGTTGATTTGCTTTGTTTTACTTCGCTTCTTGTGCCACTTTTGGCTAATTTGCGAAGATGGGGATGAGTGATGACATGATGAAATTTATGAATGGACACTCACAAACATCCATGCCCAGACCAGGATTTGAACCCGGGACTCCTGGCGTTGTAGCGCGATGTCCTAACCACTCCGCCACGGTGCCGGCCATGACAATGAGGATGAATGTTTTATTTAGTAATTATCTTATCTAGAGTCGCTTTCTACCTACCAGTGCCACTTTTGGCTAATTGTGAGAATGAGAAAGAGTGATGAATGATGATGAGCAGTGTGGGAAATGGAGGAGCAGGAGAATCCCATCGTCTCGGCGTCTTTTCTAGTTTTTATTTTCAGTCCACTTTATGCACAGATAAGGTAATCGAGACTGGTTCCGAACCGCTATGTGACTATACTCAATATTTATTCTCAAGGAAAATGTGTTGATATATAAATGTAAATAATCCTATCAAATTTCATTTGTGTATAGTTGTAATCATTAATTTGAGTGTCATCCAAATTGCAATACTCATATATCAAATATGAATTGATGTGCCACTTACATAGGTACGTTATTCTCAAACACTATAGTAAAAATAAGTAACTGAAGTAGCACTGCTATCAAAATTATCGAATGACGAGAATCAAGATAATAAATAACAGAATCTATCATACTGGGGCTTATTTTGAATATCCATATGGTTGTATGAGTTTTTATGCAGTAGTAGCGCAAACGTAGCGGAGTAGCGAGTAGCGAACAGGAGTAGCGTAGCGAGATACTTTTTGGTAAATATAGCTGTAGTTGTAGCGAAGCTACATTTAGGAAGAGTAGCTGTAGCTGTAGCGAAATGTAGCGTTCTGATCACTGGTCAACAGTTCGTAGCGGATTGTTGATGTCTGAAACAAAAAACTATAATGCAATAGTCCTTGAAGGCACCTTAATCTTATGGTGATTATAACTGGTCATTTCCGTTACATTTACCATGACGTTCGCTACTTCGGCGGTTCCGGTGACCAGAGGCTCTGCTCGGCGGTTCCGGTGACCAGAGGCTCTGCCCGGCGGTTCCGGTGACCAGAGGCTCTGCCCGGCGGTTCCGGTGACCAGAGGCTCTGCCCGGCGGCTCAGGTGACCAGAGGCTCTGCCCGGCGGCTCAGGTGACCAGAGGCTCTGCCCGGCGGCTCAGGTGATCAGAGGCTCTGCCCGGCGGCTCAGGTGACCAGAGGCTCTGCCCGACAGTTCCGGTGACCAGAGGCTCTGTTTCGCCGGTTCCGGTGATCAGGGGCTCTACCCGGCGGCTCCGGTGACCAGAGGCTCTGTTTCGCCGGTTCCGGTGATCAGGTGCTTTGATCGGCAGTTCCGGTGACCAGAGGTTCTGCCCATTGGCACCAGTGACCAAAGGCCCTGCCCAGCAGCTCAAGGGACCAGATAATTTACCCGGCGGCTCTGGGAACCAGATGCTCTGCCCGGTGGCTCCGGAAACCAGAGGCTCTGCCCGGTGGCTCCGGTAACCAGAGGCTCTGCCCGGAGGTGCGAGGATACAGTATAGGGGATTTCGAGACTAGGACAATAAAGCTTTTGTGCTCTAGAATTGAGAAACGAGTAAACATCGACAATTTTACGTGTTGGACTGAAACGAGAGAAACCACGTTATAATTCTGAGTTGAGTGTAACATCTTCATTTGCTCTTGTTTGGTTCATGTCCAGGTTACTGTTGGTGCACGCAAAGGTAATCTTGTCTTTTCCCTTCGCCATAACGCCATTCATTCTAATTCCAAGCAGCGTAGACACGAGGCCAACGACTATATTTCTGTCTGTTGCAGGAAATCCTGTGTGGCGATAAGACCCATATTCACGCAAGTGAGTCGTAAACTGTCGCCAGGACATGTCTCCATTGCATAACGGCCCCACCTTCACAAAAACAGAAGGAGCACTCGTTTCGATTCATTATGTAAATTTATTTCGTATTATGGTAATCACATTGTACTTACTGCAGCGAATGTTGGACCTGGGTCCCGTCGATTTTTTTAAAGCACTATTAGTTGCGGTTGAAGAGATCCTGGCTAATGATGACTTTCAAAGGCCGAAGGAAGCATTATGCACAATAAATTGGTTCATTTTACAACAAAACTGGTTGTGCTGTACATAACGAAGCTATTATTGTTTTTATCTCCTGAATTCTTTTCATTTGTTCTTTGAGTTAGCTTTCCGCCAATGAAACGTTTGCTTCTGTAGGCTAGTTTTTATGTCGTAGGGAAGATATGCTGTTTTTTTCATTACATCTGGTATACCCTAATAAATCGTGAGTTTTGTAGGCGGAGATTCGTTCTTTGTCACCAATTGTTTTGGGTACATGTTCCGCGTGAGAAGTTATGACTATGACTTTTGTCCCATACAAATCGTGGAAAATCGTGTATATCTATCTGGTTGTTTGTAGATAGGTTGTGTATTTTGTTTATCGTAATTGCAATCGTAATTCTTTAGTGTCGACTATGTGCGCAGCCTAGTTGTATACATCCACGATACATTTATGTATTTCGAGGGTTAGTAGCGTCGAAACGAGGCGTCAAACAGAAAAACGTATAGGGTATGCTTGATATGCTGTGAAAGGTTGTATATATTACTTATATTTTTTGAGATTCGAGACGAGACCGAGACTTGTCGTACGAGAACGAGACGAGACTACTACTACTAATATGGATTAAGTCAAGGAGCAACAGAAAGAAATGAAAATGTTGAAAAAACATTCAATGTTCAAAAATAGAGAATTAATTAATTCTAAATTCGAATACAAAGTCTACTTCGTACATTCCATCCGACCTGTTGTGTTGAACTGGATCGCTTCCCGGGGTGGGTGATCTAAGATCGGATTTTTTTCCGGCCTTGTCCCCGCATAAAGCAGCTCTGGGCTCACCCAGCCTCAAATCAATGGGTACCTGGCGGCAACCCTAGGGGGTAAAGGCATCCGGGGCGTGGTGTTGATCACATCACTTCCACAATGGCTGATATCGAGAATGTGTGTGGCCTTACCCCCACACCCCCTGAATGTGCCTTCATAGCACAATGCTATATGCACGGAGAACTTTACCTAATCGTAGAAGGTAACTAGTGAGTTACTGCTTTTTCCATGTTGGATAAGCAGAGTGTAAGGGAGACCTTTGTGGAAGGCGGCCAAATATCAACCTCATTTCCGCGTAGTACATCCTGGGCTGCGTTAGTGTAGGCAAACGAGGCTCTGGCATCTGAATAAGTCTATGGGGATTGTGTTGTGTTCTGTCCCATCTTCATTTGTCCCATTAATCCATTTCATCTTACTACATTTCATCCTCATCGTCGCATTTAACCAAGAGTGGCAGACATGTGACGTTAAATAATGAATCATTTTCAATACTGGAAAAGTGTCTACTAATTGCATTGTATCATGAATGTTGTGCTTTAACTTTGCACACTCACTCTTTAATCAACCTGAGACGGGAAATGAGAAACAGCGTTGTACAGCGAGAATGTTGATAAATTGGCGAGTGTCGTGGAAATTTTTCAGATTGAAAACTAAGCAGGGAGGCTGATCTGGAATCGAAATTTTCATACTTTAAAGTGGCCCGTAATACTAAAAAAACAATACCAGTCACCGTCTTTTCGGTAATCGATCATGAATATATGTGTCCCGAGCGTCAAAAACTTCCATCCATCCTTCCCAGCGTATAAAAACCATCTTTCCAGCGGCCGCAGCATTTATGGCTCGCTTTGAGGACTCGTGGTCCCGTAAGTGTTGAATTTAGGTTTTACACCCTTCAGCCAGACTGCCATTCTCCTTTCCGCTCGTCATTACGCGGAGGGGACTGGGAGGGGAGGGGGCTCCGGGGACGCGAAGAACCCGTTCCGCCGGAACAGGTCCTCGGGGAGCGCCCCCTGACAGTCGCCTCGCCTGGCGTCTGACTCCGTGGGCGTTTAGTCCGCCACGCCGCTCGACGAACGGAAAATCTCCCGTGTTGAACACAGGTGGAATGTCACAGGGTTCCTGGTCAGTCTAGCGAACTTGAAAATTTCAGGAAGAGGGATTCTGGAAGTTTATTTTTCCTGAATGACACGTGCACAGATCTTTGTAGCGTTGGGAGCTATCCTCTGGAAGCGAGTTAAAATAACTGAACTGCAAGCATCAGATTTGTAGGCTCTAAAAGGATCGAAAATAGTGTATCAAATAAATGCTAAAAGCATGGTAGGCACGTTCTTTTCTGAAGGTATTGAAACTACAATTCGCGTGTATGTCCTGCACCGTGGTCGTGCGGTCCAAAGGCTTCATATTATTTAGGCTCCGGTTCGGTCATTATTTGGGCCGGAAGCGCGGCAACAGAATTGAACAGTTTCGCTTCCTACGTCTCAGTGGGCCATAACGCTCAACATAACCTGCAGACTTCTAGCCAGAAATTCCATGCTACGGTCCCGCACGTTCCCCTGTACTAAGCGTTACACCATTTGATTTCAATAGAAGCAGACGACAGAAGTTCTGTGTTTCCCCACGTCTCAGGGTGCGGGGTCCTTGCCAACCTTTTCTCCTGAGATTTTGGCTTGTGTACGGGACTGGTGCCCACCCACCATCTTGAGGAAATTGGGAAGCCACGGATGAGTAGGGTAAACCGGTCATGGAAACCTACGACGACGACTCCGGGTTCGTCGTGCTGACCACACACTACCCCGTTACGCTTGAATGATCTCCCACCACTGCTGAGACATGTGGGACTTGGGACGGCAGTCGATAGGCAGGCCCTGGCCCCCACGGGCTGTTGCACCATCGGTTATTGTTAATATTTATTTATTATCTTCGCGTGTTTAAAGATCTCCCATCCACCTAAATTCAACACTTACGGGACCACGAGTCCTCAAAGCGAGCCATAAATGCTGCGGCCGCTGGAAAGATGGTTTTTATACGCTGGGAAGGATGGATGGAAGTTCACAATGACATAGACGTAAGAGATTTCGCCCAATTCGGAAAAAAATTTAACTTTCGAAGTTGTTTTATAGAATCCAAAGTAAAATGTACGTTGCGAAGACGTCGTGGTGAAATATAATCCCAGTAACATATTTTATGCACACACATGTTATATCTAATCACCTACATCCTGTCCCTCGAATCTGTGAAGCAAGTAAACGAAATCAAATCTCTGCGCAAGTAGTGACTGGAGAGAGCTCGACTCATGAACTCGTCCGTAAGAGGGAAAGTGAGTGCAGCTATTTGCTTTGCTCTGCCAACTCGCTTTCTCCCCTTCTCTACCGTTATGCGCGGCCACAGATTCCAGAGACAGTGTAAAGCATGCGATGGGTTCACACTACTATATTCTATTCCAGGAATCTGTGGAGTATGTATTTTAGAGTTCTCAGTCTGAAATTGTTGACGTAAATATATGAGTTTCTTTAAATTGTGAGAGATTGTAACGAAAATTTCATAAGAGGTAAATACGTTGGATTATTATTGACCGACATAAAATTAGTATTCTGAAATGTGTCAGGTATTATTGCCATACTTTTATAGTGGTTATTTAAAAATGTAGCAGAAAAACAGTCATGACACATTCTTGTTTCTTCCAACTTAGAAACGCATATAATAGTGACATAAATATTGTGTTGGCAACACTGTTTTTAGAAGGCCGGAAATGCAATTTAGAGCGCCGCTTTGAAGAGGACGAAAGAGACAGTAACATTGGAGCTTGGTGGATCGCGGAGACCAAATTAAAAAGTGATTTACAGCGAATCTTGCGAGCAAAGAAAAGGCCAACAATGCTTTCATTTGGGAACGCGTCACTTAATGAAGTGCAACGAAGAATTATTAACTTTGGAGACTTCCAGTGAACGTCGGTGATTCCTTATCTTCTGGTCAGTCATATTGTTGACTTTGCGGTGATGAACGTCTTAGGGGCGAAAAGAACTCAGGTTTTGCCTCCCAGACGGCGTAGAGGTAACACTGTAACCAAGGGGTTCCTGGTTGAGTCCCTGGTGGAGGTACATATTGGTTCGAACCCCACCTTAAACTGTAAATCAAAGTTCCGATTAGCCTATCTGTACATAAAGTGGACTTTTGACTAACTTAGAACTCATGATAAACAATTGTTTGTTCTTTGTCCATTCTTGCTTCAAATGGGATCTGACAACGTTAGTGTTTGGAGGAATGTTTTGGAGCATGTGTGATTTTTCACATCTTCAGCTGCACAATGTTCATAATTTCAAAATAATTGATGTCTTGATGCCGTAGTTTTCCACAATGTCGGGCCGTTCGTTCCCTTTCACCTTTTTTTATTCTGGTTGTCTTGAGCAATCGCTTTATTTGACACCCGAATCCATTCAGGTATGGAAACCTGTTAAATTGTGTTGCCTCGGTCGCCCAGGACGTTGAATTGTTGACTCACAATTTCGACACGGAAGATTCTAGGTTCTGAACCTCATCAAGCCATGTTTCTCCTTGTGTTTGTCCGTATCCCCATCGTTGCGATTAACCTAATGAAATAGAAGAGCGCTTTACATGACCTGAAAATTAAAAAAAAAATGTCATTAAACTTCTTAATCCTGTAAAATGTAACCTCGGTTTCGACAATTTTAGCAGAAAGGCATTATTTGATATTTACGTGTCTTATCATGTGTGCACATACACATCGTTAAAGTTTTACCGTAGTGGTCTAATCTGTATGGCATCTGATTGCCACGGGAAACCCCTAGCTAGGTTCGTTTCTTGCCGAGGGTTATCTTTGGAAGGAGGGAGAATTTTTCCTTGCAATAATCCTGCAGCCTCTTATGTTATGGGTGAATTACCTGGTGGCAACTCTAGGAGTAAAGGCGACCAGAGAGTGTTACTGATCGCTACGGCTCGGAAGTTGAAGACCTATAAATTGACAAAAAAGATCTATAAAAAAGACCTAAAAACTGAAAAAGGACGTATAAATGTGATCCGAATTAATTAATAACTTCAGTTTTAATTACATATTTAATGCATAAAAAATACAAAATTCTGGTGGTATGGAAAACACAGTGCGAAAAAACTATATGAATAAAATTCATCTTCTTTCAGTCAAAAATAATTTTCTCTCGTTTTAGGGATGGTTCAAATATATTTATTTATTTCTTTTTTTTATTTCTTTACTACAGAAAGGATTTTTAAGAGGTGATGGATGAACTGATGATGATTCGAATTGAGAATGGGCAGTCAGTAAAAACGTAGTCGAAAGAAGGTGAATTTGCAAAAAAATGTCGTTAAGACCTGATAAAAGGCTAGAAAAGGACCAATAAGCCAAAAACGCCGAAAAAGGCAAAAAAGGACAAATAAAACCCACCTTTTTCTGGTCTACAATGACCCAAAATGAACATATATTATGTTGGGCCTCGTCTTCGGACACTAGGAAAAAAAAACGATTTTTCCTCAACTTCCGAACCCTAGTGATCACCTCACACCTCAACTGTTGCCGAGATTGAGAATGTGCGTAGCCATACTTCCACACTCCCTTTGGGCCTTCATGTATTGTGCAATACGCAGAACGATTGCATAGTGGTTATGCTGTATCCTTGTAATCAATGGTCCTGGATTCGATCCCTGGTGGAGCCACATCGTACAGTGGTGGTTCGAATCCCGCTTTAAACAGGAGATCCAAACCCGATTAACCTATCTGTGTATAAAGTGAATTTAAAATAAACAATGCGCAGAAACAGCAATGTTTACTCATCCAAACCCAATGGTGAAAAAACCTTGGACCAGCACCTTTATATGGCGTTATTTCTCCTACCGCTTTCGACCCATGTCGAAATTCTGCCAAAACCAGACACAGCAGTGTGCCCTTTCCGAAGTCCAGTAATTTGAGAGAAATCCCACCACGCCCATGAACATCTGGGTTATAATAGTTGGACGAGACAATAATGGGACAACAGTTGTTAAAGGTCAAGCAGCTCTACTGTCCTTGTAGTAACATAATGCATAGAATTCAGCTTAACCTCGCCTGGAAACATCCTCAACCACAGATGGCCAGCTCCGTGTGGGAAAGAAAAGCTCTTGGTATTTTGGCACATCAACGACCTCGAATGCCTGGGCGGTTGTTCTTGCAAATATTGGCTCAGAGTGAAGGACGTAGACTTCTGTTGACGCCAGGTAGCCGAGGGAGTTTTCTTAAGCAAGAGAGCCGTTTTAGAAATTAAATGCTGGAGCATGAGAGGCAGATCATGTAAATGTATGTGCGTTTTCTTCAAACTGTATGTAATGGGAAATCTTCAGACGTGCTGCAAAGATACTACATGTGATGCTAGTCGATTTAGGTCGTCGTCTCCCTCCATTCAGCGTGCTGACAACTCTTTAGGGCGTTCCGACGAACCACTGGAAAACCAGTTATTATGTACCAAGTCTGTCCGTGTGGGTGACTGGGTGGTTTCGGCCGTGTCTAAGGAAACGGACCTCAGCACACATTTCTCGAGCGTACGTGTGTTATTTTTTAATAGATCTCTCTGCTTCCTGACTCTTTTCAACTTTCGAAATAAAATTCCTCCTCATTATCATCACCAATTGAAGGTACGCAACGAAACAACATTGAACTCAACAACGGTGTCGTATTGGAATAAGCTTTCACGTCGCTTCTGTAGCAAAGTGGTTACGTAGTGTGTGAATCATTGTGTAAGCATGGAATGTGTGTTTGCCTCAATATCTTCGTTAACCAGTGCTCGAATTGAAATTTTGATTTGTGGAGATACCATACTCACTGCTGCATTCGGGTGTAAACAGAAGATGTAACATTAAATGGAAATCCAATCTCTTTACGATGGTAATCTAGGGGTCACTGTTTTTTACCCGGTGGAGGCACATAGTGATTCGAATCCCACCTTAGGTTGCTGGACCTACACTTTATCTGTGCATAAAGTGGACTTTAAAACAACCAGAGAGAGCCTGTTTCGATTGATTGATTGATTGATTTGTTGCTTTAAGTCCACTTTATGCACAGTAAGGCTAATCGGGACTGGACCTACAGTTTAAACTGGGATCCGGACCACTTGTGCCTCCACCGGGTATCGAACCCGGGACCCCTTGATTACAAGGCAACAACGCTACCACTGCGCCATCGGGGAGTCCCAGAGCCTCTTTCGAGGATATAGCTTAGTGCTTACTCTATTATTATTATTATTATTAGGCTGTGGCTAGGATGTGTCTGTTTTGGTCTCTTCATCCATGTCATAATTTTATCATTCATTCCTGTCTTCTCATTCACACCAAGTTGTAGAAAAGCATCTTAAAATAATAAAAGGTTTCTTTATACCTTGGCAAACGGTATCAAGTGTGTTCGTATTTTAGTTCCACAAGGTGTCGAATGGGTTCAAGTGTGAACGAAATATTCGTAAGTAGACGTTCATGGCTACTTAGCCCCCATCTCTCTCTCGCTCTCTCGCCCCCTCTCTCTCTCTCTCTCTCTCTCTGTATGTGTGTGTGTTTGTGTGTGTGTGTGTGTGTGTGTGTGTGTGTGTGTGTGTCTGTCACATTATATCTGTCAATCTTTCTTTTACTTTCATAATCCATTCTTTATGTCCTCCTTCTCTTCTCTTTCTTCCTCCGTTTCCCACTTTTTGTGTTTCTCGATACAATTCTTTCCCTCTTTGCGTCATTCTTTCTCTCTCTCTCTCTCTCTCTCTCTCTCCTTTTGTCCTTCTTTCTTTTCTCCGTTTCTCATTTTTTTCTTTATTTTTCTGTTGCTCTACTCTAGTATTTATTATTTCTCTCTCTTTAATTTGACTCTCATGCTTCCTCCCTCTCTGTGTATAGTTCTTTATTTTTCTGTTTCTCTATATTTCTTTAATTTTATTTGCATCGCTTTGTTTCTATCCATGTTTCACTTTTCGTCTTACTTTGTTTCCATCTTTTTCTGTTTCTCTATAAATTTATTAATCTTTATTTCTCTCTCTCTCTCATTCCTGTGTGTGCTTGATTTCTAGTCTACGCGAAATGATTCTGATAATTTCTCATGTAGGGTGAGCAGCAAGGACTATTTCATGGTGGGCTAGAGCCTTCCCTCATCCAGCAGATAGCGACGAACGCTTCTGCCACTAGATACTGCAGAGAACTTTAAAATATTCTTTAACCTCGATAGAAAATATAGCTGCTCTGTTTTACCAACGGTTCTCACAACGTGGCAACAAAGGCATTCAAACAGCAAGGCTCCCGAAGCAACCTTGCTTTCATGAGATATTGTGGAAACTGCAGACTGAACGTCTCCTTCCCTCCATTCATACGCAGGCCAATTTTGTATTCCTCTCCTTTGGCCTACTCATGTTACCGCCCTTCCTGACCTCCTAACAAGTTAAATTAAGTTTCGGTTACTTTGAATAGCAACCGACACTCTTGTCATTCGATATTCCCCTGGAAGAAAGGGGTTGCGCTCTGAAGTGAGAGCTGCCCGAGAATACTGGCTAAAAACTAGGTTAATGGAAACCAGAGAGGGCCAAAACGTTTCAAGAAACGCATTTATTCCTTTGCGACATTGGCCCCTTCTTCGCTCGCAACGGTTGAGGGCGTTGTAGTCGAAGCTTTTGAATATGGCGGCGGGACCCGAATTGGTCCTTTTGGAGCTGTGTTTGCAATTAATTGTGTCAAGCTCGACGATGCGGCGCGATCAGATTAATTAGACATCGGAGAGCAGCAACTGTGGCGGGTGGGAGGGGGTGGAACAAAAGGGTGAGGGTGGGGAGGGGCGTATATCAAAGTCAATTAAGGTTGATATTCGCTACCGGCACGGTGTTGCTGGAATATTTGTGCCGTTGTTTCGATTCGGAACCTCCTTGATTTGTGAGTGGGAAACGGGGAGTGGGTGGTGTTCTTAAGAAGTGATTGCTTCTAACAAAGTCTCTTCTCCTGGATTAGTTTTAATCGGCTCATATTAATATCGATGTTTTTAGAAATTTTCCAGTGGTGTAGTTTTTTATAGGCTATCATCTCTATCTCAAGTATGTTTTTGCTCTCTCCACTTTTCCAGAAACTGTTTGAACTTGAAATGTAGATTCGACCCACACACTTGTATTAAAGCAACACATGCAGTGGTCCCAGAAGGTCCACACCAAATTTTGGTCAACGTTTAACCTCAGTGGTGTTAAAATTATGTTGATTGCAACCAATTTTTCTGTATTATTTTAACACACTGAGGTTTTTGAACAAAATCTGGTATGAACAACCGTCAGAGTTGTTTTATTATTGTGCATTAGGCTTCATGTGGATACCAGTGCCCTCAAAGAAATACTGAACTATATTGCGAAATAAAATGTAAGAAATATGATTATGCTCTGTCATGCGCTTTACATCGGGTCTGTGCCTCTCTTACCCTGGTCTTCCGCGTGGCAGACAGATCTCCTACGGCTCCCATAAAACCATCAAGACAAATCTACTTCATTCATATTGAATCTTTGTCTTCGCAGGAATGAATGGACTTCATACGCATGAAGCAAAGTGTATGCAATTGTTTTTCTGATTTGATTTCTGTTATTTAGCGTCCCTTTTCTGCCACTTTTGGCTAATGGCAACGATGCAGATGAGTGATGATATAGTGAAATTGGTGAAGGGACACTCACGAAGAACATCCATGCCCAGGCCGAGATTCGAACCCGGTAAGCCTGGCGTCGTAGCGCGCTGTGCTAACCACTTCGCCACGGACGTCGGCTGCTGATTTAGTTTTAGAGCTTGTTAATCCTTTTGTATGGGTCCAGTCCCCTCTCCCCTAAAGACATCCTCATTAGATTGAAAGTTACTCGTCCACCTCAGTGGCGTAGACACAGCGCGCTATCATCGAGATTAGCCAAAAGTGACAGAAAAGCCAAGTAAAATAAACCATATCATTCATTGAATCTTCATCGAACGTACCATATGTAACAAACGGAGTGATTCCAAATATCCAATTACATAATTTAGCCAGCGCCAGTAACGCGAACAAACAAGTCCAAAGGACCACACACTGGAAAATCTTTAGCAGCAAAAGATGCCCTCGCTGTATGCTGCTAACGAGCCATGGCTGAGGTTATAAAAGTCAGAATCTCTGGAGAAACACACACACTTCTGTCTACAATTGTAACAAGTCAGGAATATGAAACAAAGGTCAGTGGCTGGGAACCAGTTAACTCAAGAATAATTGTAGTTAAATTTGATATAGAATATAAAATATCATATATCCAAGTATATGCACCAACAGAAGATGCCTCTGTGCTTGATAAGGAAGAATTTTATGTACAACTCCAGAGGACAGTAGATAAAGAAGTAATGGAGGGACGGTATGTAATGATAGTGGGAGACTTAAATGCAAGAACAGGTAAAGATAAGAAGGTAGCCCATGGTAGTATGGGAAGCTATGGGGGAGAAAAGACATTGAATGAGAATGGCAAAAGATTACTGGAGTTTTGTGTAGAAAATCAGTTGCTTCTTGGAAACTCCTTCTTCCCACATAAGGAAGTACATAAAATAACCTTCCAGGCTGAAGGAAGAAATGCTAAAAGCATAATAGACTACATAATATATACCAGTAGTATTAGGAGAAACATAATGGATGTTAAAGTTATAAGAGGTGCTGAACTGGGTACAGACCATAGATTATTAATAGTGGACACACGCTTCACGAGACCACCAAAGCCCAGAATGAAAAAATACCAAACAATTAAGATAAATGAGTTACAGAAAAAAGAGAAGAAGGAAGAGTATAAAGAACAGGTAACAGTCAGACTGACAGAAGGACCAGATGTAGAACAACTAGAGATAGAAGAAATATGGAAGAGAATTAAAAAGGCACTCATAAAATCTGCAGAAGAAGTATGCGGAAAGAAAATAGTAGATACAAGAAAAAAGAAAACATCTTGGTGGAATGAAGAAGTGAAATAAAAAGTAAAAAACAAAAAGGAAGCATGGAAAAAATATATTATGTCTCAGACAGAAGAACATAGAAGGAAATACATTGAAAAAAGAAATGAAGTCAAGGAAATAGTGAAGGAAGCTAAAATAACATCCTGGGAAAAATTTGGAAATATGGTTGAAGAAAAAGCTAGAGAAAAGAATACAAGGCAATTTTGGAAAGTTGTAAAGAACTTGAGAGGAAAATATGGAAAAACAATAAGAACCATTAAAGATGGAGATAAATTGATCACAGAAAAAAAGGATGTGTTGGATGTATGGCGGAAACACTATGGTGAAAAATTCCAGAAAGAAAATAATAACCCAGAGGAGGTAGGGGTGATATATGGACCATACATGGAGGTACAAGACTCAGATATAGAAGGGGAAATAAAGGAAGATGAAGTGCAAATAGCAATAGAACTGATGAATACAGGAAAAGCAGCAGGATCCGATGGAATAAATCCAGAATTAATAAAATATGGAGGTATGAAAGTAGTTAAGAATTTAACCAAGATGTTTCAAAGAATATGGAAGGAAAACAAAATACCAAATGAATGGAGGAAGAATATCATTATCCCACTACATAAGAAGGGCAGTAGCTATGACTGTAATAACTACAGAGCAATATGCCTCTCATCAGTCGCTTATAAATTATACACAAGGATACTAGAAAGACGTCTCAGAAAAGTGGTGGAGGAAGATATGGAGGAGGAGCAGGCAGCATTCCGCCCTAAAAGGCAAACACAAGATCATATATATACTATAAGAACGATTATGGAAAAAAGAATTGCCAAGAACAAGGACACATACCTAGCTTTTATAGACCTAAAAGCTGCTTTTGATTCAGTCCCTAGGCAATATGTATGGGAAGCATTGGAGGCAAAGAAAGTACCAGTAAGATTGTTGAATGCAATAAAAATTGTATATAATAATCCTGTAGGAATAATTAGAGTAGATGGCGAATACTCAGGTGAATTTGACATTGAGAAAGGCATAAAACAAGGAGATAGCCTCAGTCCAATCCTATTTAACGTCTTTTTAGACGAAATTGCTAAAATATGCAAACGACGAACACACAGAACGAAGATAGGTATGTGGAGATTAAGGCCAGTATATATCCAAGCACTATTATATGCCGATGATATCGTACTGATATCAGATACACCTGAGAGACTTCAGCAAGCAGTGGAAGAATGGTATGAAGAACTTAAAAGGAAAGGCATGAAGATTAATATAGAAAAGAGTAAGATCATGCGGGTGACTAAAGAGGACAAGGAAAATGAAGCCCTGAATATAATATGCGAAGGGAAACAACTAGAGAAAGTAGAAACATATGAATACTTAGGAACTATCATAAGTAACAGTGGGAAAATTGATCAAGAGATAATGAATAGGACAAAGAAGGCAGCATCAGCATATTATCAAATGAGTAATACTTTGGTGGGAAAAAGAGAGATCAGTATAAAAACAAAAATGCAACTCTACAACTCAATTGTAGTTCCCATCATGGGCTATGGCACAGAAAGCTTAGCACTCCAAGACAAACATCTAAGTAAATTTCAAGCAATAGAGATGAAATATCTTAGAAGAACAGTGGGGAAAACTCGAAGAGACAGAATAAGAAATGAAAGAATAAGAGAAGAGGTAAAACAAAAGAAGACAATGACTGACGTAGTAGAGGAACGCCAGCTGAAGTGGTATGGACATGTAAATAGAATGAATGAAGATAGGAAAGCCAAGCAAGTGATGGAGATGAGGGTTGAGGGTAGAGTAGGAAGAGGCAGGCCAAGAAATACATGGGAAGATAGAATAGAAAAGATAGGATTAAAATATGGAAAAACTAAGAACGAAATGAGAAGAATGAGTCGAGACCGGACGGAGTGGATGAGATGGACAGAACGAGGTACCCGACGCTTAACGGCATAAGGGAATGGAAGAGAAGAAGAAGAAGTTTAACCTCAGTGGTGTTAAAATTATGTTGATTGCAACCAATTTTTCTGTATTATTTTAACGCACTGAGGTTTTTGAACAAAATCTGGTATGAACAACCGTCAGAGTTGTTTTATTATTGTGCATTAGGCTTCATGTGGATACCAGTGCCCTCAAAGAAATACTGAACTATATTGCGAAATAAAATGTAAGAAATATGATTATGCTCTGTCATGCGCTTTACATCGGGTCTGTGCCTCTCTTACCCTGGTCTTCCGCGTGGCAGACAGATCTCCTACGGCTCCCATAAAACCATCAAGACAAATCTACTTCATTCATATTGAATCTTTGTCTTCGCAGGAATGAATGGACTTCATACGCATGAAGCAAAGTGTATGCAATTGTTTTTCTGATTTGATTTCTGTTATTTAGCGTCCCTTTTCTGCCACTTTTGGCTAATGGCAACGATGCAGATGAGTGATGATATAGTGAAATTGGTGAAGGGACACTCACGAAGAACATCCATGCCCAGGCCGAGATTCGAACCCGGTAAGCCTGGCGTCGTAGCGCGCTGTGCTAACCACTTCGCCACGGACGTCGGCTGCTGATTTAGTTTTAGAGCTTGTTAATCCTTTTGTATGGGTCCAGTCCCCTCTCCCCTAAAGACATCCTCATTAGATTGAAAGTTACTCGTCCACCTCAGTGGCGTAGACACAGCGCGCTATCATCGAGATTAGCCAAAAGTGACAGAAAAGCCAAGTAAAATAAACCATATCATTCATTGAATCTTCATCGAACGTACCATATGTAACAAACGGAGTGATTCCAAATATCCAATTACATAATTTAGCCAGCGCCAGTAACGCGAACAAACAAGTCCAAAGGACCACACACTGGAAAATCTTTAGCAGCAAAAGATGCCCTCGCTGTATGCTGCTAACGAGCCATGGCTGAGGTTATAAAAGTCAGAATCTCTGGAGAAACACACACACTTCTGTCGCCTAACGTGAACGGTTGTAAAGGTCGTTCGGGGAAATTTATAGTTCAGATACAGTTGCCTCCCCCCCCCCCCCACCCGATATCTTCGTGCAGTCATAACAATATTTCACGTCCGGACGGGGTTGCGATTGGTTCAGTAAGGTTTGTTGCATTTACAATGTTCCCCGTTTATGCCTTTGTTATTACTCCTCCACTTGACCCATTTCCCGCATGATTTACTGCGTCTTGGTTAGGGGGTGGACGTAAATGGTGCTAAGATCGTTTCCGACAGTAAAAAATGCACTTCTTGGTCTTCCTTTAAATTAATTCCTTGTGTTACATGAAAACGTATTTGTCACATTGTTTCTTCATCTCTGTTATAACAAGCATTTAGCACTAACATCAAGTTTTTTTTGGCTCATTTCGATCCTGCGTACAACATTGTGACGTTCCTATCCTTATATCCCTTGATATATGTATATGCATGTGTATTGGAGGCTGTAAGGGAGGGAGTCCCTTTGCCTTTTAGCTCAGGAATGGAAGAGATATCAGATGAAAACTAAGCTGATGATTCAGAAGAAAATATTGCCTATAATAATTTCTTACTTTACACATATATTGCACGTAGCGTGTTGCTGTTGGTTTTCTACGTTAGCTACAAACACAACAATTTAAAAATTTGTAATAATTGAATAATACACAGGAATCAATTAATGATATTTTTATATATTCAATAATGTCCCATAACAGGGAAGACCGGGTCTAGTTGTTACAATTTCAACTTCGGAATTTTTTATGAGCTTCCTACTGCACATTGTTGTATCCTCCGGAAGGAGAAGAGGCGGGGGGGGGGGGGGGAGAGATACAATGCTTCGAAGATACGTGTCCGTTGGTCCGGTGAAAGCTTGGTAGCTAACTTCAAATAAATAAAGTTCGTACTTGAGATTTTAAATATATATATGTATATTGAACAAAGTCACTGGAGACACCACAATTACAGTTTGGTTACAGTTACCGTCACTCACATGTAGGTATTCACAAAACACTGTAGACACTTAGTTTTACAGACAGTCCTTCAGACAGAGCACAAGGAATAATTTCCAAAGATATTTACCCGGCAGCTCCACAGTAGACTTGAATGGTGTATGGATGTACAACTGTATCCTAACACAGAATTTTGGGCTTTTTATACAAAACTTAGGTTATTTACGTGATCTATTACAAGTCATTAAGTTCTTTCTGTTTTTCGATTTCGACGCGTCTACGTGCGGAGCGCCATACCATGTTTTGACATTTGAAATAGTTTACCGACACCTGAGGGTGACCTGGTCAAGGTTACCAAAACATGTTTTGAACTTGACAGTTCCAGGTCCCGTTAAGCAAGAGGACGAAGCCTCTGAACTATTTACATTAAATCACTTTCGCTTCCCTTTTACCTTAAATCTAACACAAACATTGACACATAAATTGACAGCTGTACTTCTCTTATTTTTTAACTAAGAATAATTGTATCTCAAAAAGGATGGTTAAATCAAAATACAAATGGAAAAGGTTGTCACCTACAACAACATGCAATAATCAAATTTTCAGTAATAAACCATCACACCTTTGGGCAATGCATATATTTTTTCCAATGGAATAGCTTTGCATTATGAACTTGTAAACGTTACATTTTTGGAACTCTGAGAATTGTGGGGCAAGTTGTTACAGTATCGGGGCACGTTTACATATAACAATAAACATTAAGAGAGAGGAACCATTATATGTATAACGTCCACGAACATTTTATCCACTTGTTACTTTTCCCTTGCAACTTCTTGCGAATTGAAGAAACAAAAATAAAATAAAGCCAATGAGATTTCGATTTCTTACATGTTAATAATATCGTGCGTTCACAAAATCACTTTGTCCACAGAATACAATCTGGAAAAGTTAGTTGGCCTGTTCTTCAATCAGAACATCAGAAATAGACACATCAGATGTGCAGTGAATGCAAACATAAAATGGGTCATCTCCGCCACAGCGTAGGTGAGCCCATTTCTTACTTTACCCAATCTTCCCCCTTTTTACAATGTAACAAAATGCCCCGTACACTATGTAACAACTAGCCCCGCGCGACGCCATTACTTTCAATGTAGTCCTGTCCTTGGACGAAGAAAAGAAAGTGATTGGTAACTGCGTGAAATCAACGATAATAATTAGTGATTCAAACATAAAAAAAATAACTGAAACTTACCTTCACATCTTCATGTAGAAAATCACAACTGGAACGCAACCCTCAATAATTACTTACAAACCAAAAAAGTTTAAAAACACTCGTGACGTCCACTCACTTGCCACCACTGGCGCCAAACTACAACCGGGACGTGTTTGTCGAATAAGTCACGTGCTCTATGAGTAAGGAAGTGCTACCCCTAGCGGAAGTCACCGAAAAATCTATGTAACAACTTGCCCCGGTCTACCCTATAAGAGTGACAATGAGATATTTTTAGCAAATCTTTGTAGTGGTTACAATAAAATGTAGTGTTATGTAGATAATGACAGTCACAAACGTCCCCCGACTTCTCTCGAATTTATTTCATTAATGTATTTGAGCGGGGAGTTCCTCAGCCCCTTCCTCCTCGGGTACACCATTCTCTCCAGGTAGTGGTAGCGCATTTATCTGCCAACTTTAAGCTAGTTTGATTACCATAATTGAGACTATACGAATGCTCCATTTTTACTATAGACAAATGTGAATTTGTCTATATGTATGTGTGTGTGTGTGTGTGTGTATATATATATATATATATATATGTGTGTGTGTGTGTGTGTGTGTGTGTGTGTGTGTGTGTGTGTGTGTGTGTGTATTTACATACATGCATATATATGCACAGTCTGATTTCGACTTTCACAAAAGAAGTTCACTAAACAGTGTAACGTGTCACAATTACTTTACGATTTAATTTATTGCCTTCTTTTTCCTGGGAGAAGTCGAATTATCCAGCGCCGCCCGTGGAATGTAATATTCGTTTCCTGCCCGTATTGCTAGGTTCTGTTTCGTTGTCTACGAATCACCATTGTTATTTTCACGTGTACTTTCCGGAAGGTATTGCATACAGGTAATACCCATAGTACTGCAAATTGATATCTCCTTAGTGATACTGCCGACCTCTGTGGCGTGTGGTAAGCACAGTACACTAAGGCGCCAGGGGACCGGGGTTCGAATCCTGGACATGGGTGTTCTTTGCGAGTTTCTCATCACCATTCCATTCAAGTTTCATCTTAGCTGAATGTGGAAGAAAAGCAACGCGAAATTTTGAATTTTGAACTTAAAATTTTGGGTGCGTCAGCACTTAGGCTATTTTGAACCCCTCACTTTATACGGGGTCCAGCCCCTTATAACTTAGACTGTAACGTTGGAAGACTAAAATATTCTGACTTAGGTTAACAGAACTAAAATAAACATAACTGTAATGTCGTGTCGTAACTAAAATATTAAAATATTCTATTTCTGACCGGTTAAAAGCTGAGGCTGTAAAGGGGCACTCAGCACACATAAGGACAAGACATATGAAAAACTCAATATGCTGACCAAGGCAGAAATTTATTTTATTATAAAACATAAACTAAACGTAACGTTTCAACCTTCTAGCAAGGTCTTCTTCAGACTCTGCACCAAGTACAAATGTAACAAGGTACAAGAACAGGACGATATATATACACAAAAATACTTCCCTCCAGACTATTAGAAACTTGTTCTGGATAGCAGGTGGCTTTCCCTTGTCAACTGTACTTTCACATGAAAGGCTAAACTTTTTCTTCCATCTGGATTGGGCTCTTTATGTCACGCTCTTTTTCCTTCATTCTTCTCCCTTCTTCTCTCCTCTTTCTCTCTTGTTCTTTCCACTCTTTCTAACACCTTCTTCCATTCTTTGTTTATCTTCAGTCCCCCATTCCAGTTCATTGTGTCTTCTTCATCTTTCTTCTCTATTTCCTTGGCCTCCTTCCATTTTCTCACTAGTATTCTCTTCTCCCTTCCTATATGCTTAGCCTCATCCCACTCTATGGGGTTTAGTTTATGTTTTATAATAAAATAAATTTCTGCCTTGGTCAGCATATTGACTTTTTCACATCATGGAAACAAGGCTTAATGGTGTTATAAAAGGACAAGACACAGGACAACCCACAGAATTATACTGGCCAGGGCCAGTCGCCAGAGCCTCGTTCATCTGCAAAATGTAGTCCAGGGTGTACTACGTGGAAGTGAGGTTGACAATTGGGTGTACTACGTGAAAGGTCACCCCCTTACACCCCGCAACGCCAAATAACAAAAATCAAATTCCTATGGTAAGTCTTTCGCTACTTCAATCTTCAACCATTATAACGAAGATAGATTCTGATCTGAATTCTCTAAACTGCGCAACGCTCATATCGTACATTTGATCAAGAGTTTTAAACTACTACATTATAACATGTCTTTTGAAACAAACTAGGGTGTAACAATGTATGAGGAGGGGCGTTCCGAAATAAAAATCCAGCTCTGCCTGACGTAGGTGAAAAGAGAATTCCAAATTGCCCTCTTTATCCGCTTGGGTATCGACACTCTCAGTAAAACCCGACTTCGACGAGTATACCCTTGCAGTTTCTCACTCGTCAAAAGTTGCAGTGTCAAATGCACCGAGAAGATAAAATGCTCCTTGCTAAAATGTATGCTCAAATTACACATTTGTCTGCAAACATTTCTCGCTTGAATAATGCCAGGAAATTCTTCAAGTTTCTCGTATTTTCAGCTTTCCCTTCCTCCTTTTTGGCAAGTCAACAGAGTGGATTCAAGTTTTGGGTGAAAAAGTTTTCTCCGGCGACAGTTTGTACAACGAATGGGAATACACATCCCCCCTATCATCCTCTATCTGCAATCAGATAGCTCTCTCCAGCGGTTTACGAGCTTTCTTCAAGAGGAGGACCTTCAGAAGTTGCGCCATAAAGTCATTGACTCCAGCACGAGGGATTCGGCCGGCAAGAAAAGGCTGGCCGTGCCCACTTGAGATACTTCACAATATTGACCAAAGCACGCTCTTTTATTTATGTAATTTTTTTTCTCAAAAAGGGAATCTTTGCGTTCCACTACTCTTGACTTCTCAATTGAGCGTTTCCTGAAATTAAACACAAGAAGCATTGTAGACCCTATGGGCAAATGTTATTCCTACACCCTGTCCCGGGAATATGTGGAGCAAGTGAACGAAAACAAGTCTCTGCGCAAGTAGTGACACGGGAGGGCTCGACTAATGAACGCGTGAGAGAGGAAGTGAGCGCATGGAGGAGAAAACGCGGCCTCAGCTACCAGCCGTTTGCAGTCAGCTCTTTTCCCCCCTTTGTTTGCCTTTATGCGCGGAGTTGCTCCACAGACTCCTGGTAGTTAAAGAAGAACGTGACGTTATTACTCCGAATGTTACTTCGGTTCAATACTACAGTTCATTCAAGATTGATTGAGGGGTGTAAGGGGTGCTCCTTCCACGTAGTGCACCCAATAGTCAACCTCACTTCCACGTAGTACACCCTGGACTGCAGACTAACGAGGCTCTGGCGACTGGCCCCACGGCCAGTATAATTTTGTTTGTGTTGTCTTGTGTTTTGTCCTTATTTGTGCTGAGTGCTCCTTTACAGCCTCAACTTTTAACGAAAGTCAGAAGATTTTATGATTTTAGTTTTGCAACGTTAGAGTTGTTATGTGTAACGATAAGGGCCTGGACCCCGTATAATGTGACGGGTGCAAAATAGCCTTAGTGATGACGCACCCAAAATTTTAAATTCAAATTCAAAAGAGATTGATTGATTCAGCATTTCTCCCTTTTGACTAATCGAGACGATGGATATGATTAGTGATACGATAAGATGGATGAAGAGACAATCACAAACATATATGGACAACACAATTCCTACAGAAGAGTATATTGGCCGCAGGTCCAGGCACCAGAGACTCGTTAGTATCCAAAATGCAGTCCACGGCGTGATACGTGGAAGAGAGAAATTTTGGTGCCTTCATAAAGGGTTATCTCTTATACCCCTATACAATACCAGAAGGCACTAAAGACTCAACCTCGCTCAACATTGTCCACGTGTACACCCTGGAGCGAGTTGTTGCAGACTAGAGAGGCTCTGGCGTTTGGACTCATTGCCAGTATAACTATCTTGATACTGGTTTAGTGTCCTGTCCATGTGTGTGTGTTTTTTTTCCCACCAATATCATCTTACTACTATCCATCCTCATTGTGGCGAAAGTGGAAGAAAAGCGACGTAAAATAACAAAGTCAATCAATCAGTATCTGAATTAAGAATTAAAAGTTTAGATAGCAAGTTGTATTACGAGCCTTTGCATGTTTGCAGCATACAAACTGGACCAATTTTCAAGACGAGCCTCCACCACACCGTTCCCAATTATGATGAAATTTATCTCAGAGATGCCTGTACTAATAATACTATCTTCTGCAAAGTTTCAGGATCTAGCTGTACAGTGAAACTTAAGTAGTTTAGATTGGGATCCGAAAAACTGCAATGTGCCGGAGAATCGAACCCGTAACCTATTGAATATATTGCGACAGCTTTGCCACTGTGCCATCTAGGTGGCCTTTCACAATTTTATGTTTTAGTATAGAAATGCACATGTGTTTCTACACAGAGAAATCACGGTCGTCTCTATATCGTAATTGTTAACGCTGTCGCTTTATATACTCCTTTTCACATAAAGTGACACAATTTATAAGGTTGAGGTATGCGAGTGTACATTGTCAAAGTATCTATGGCCACCCCGATGGCGTAGTGATAAAATCATCTTCTTGTCATCAAGATGTCTCGGGTTCGATACCCGGTGGAGGAACATAGTGGTTCGGATCTCACTTTAAACTGCATGTCCAGTCCCGATTAGCCTTAAAGTGCACTTAAAACACACTCATTCAATCAATTAAGGTATATGTGGTTCGACTTAACCGTAGAGAAATATTTCACTGGTTTCGAATCAGACCTTCAACTGTAGGTTCACTCCCGAAGTTCGTTATTTGCCTTGTAATCAAGGGGTCCCGGGTTCGATACCCGGTGGAGGCACAAGTGGTTCGGATCCCACTTTAAACTGTAGGTCCAGTCCCGATTAGCCTTACTGTGCATAAAGTGGACTTAAAACATCAACTCAAAACCACACTCCCGAAGTTAAGTGCCGGAAGAAGGCACCAAACAAAACTGCGAATATCGTCGCTGCCCAGTTTGATTTGATTTTCGTTATTTACCGTAGCTTTTCTCCCACTTTGGCCAATCGCGACGATGAGGATTAGTTATGATATGATAAAATTGATGAAGAACATCCATGACTGTGCAGGGATTCGAACCTGGATCCCCTGACGTCGTAGCACGCTATACCAACCGCTGCTACCCAGTTTCAAATTCCAACGAGTTCAGTCACGTGACACATTGTGTGTCTTCTTCAGCGCCCCTCGCGAAACGGAGCATCCAACATACACGCCCCACTAGCCTCGTATTTTCTTCTCTGATTGTTGTTTTCCTTTAAGCTTTTCATTCCGGCCATCTCGCCCCCCGCCCTTCACCCACCCTCTTTGGAAAAATATGTTTCCATCGATTTCTCCAAGTTCTACCACTTAGATTTCTTTCCCGTCTGTTTTCTCCATTTTTTTTCTCGGGGTTGTATCTCTCGCGAAGATTGAGGCTCTCGTAAAGAAACGAAGCAGTGCAAGTTCCGTGAGGGGAGCGGGGTGCGGGGGATGGGACGTATCGGCCGGTGTCGGAAGAGACGCCGAGTTCAAATCGAGGGACGACCCTTTCACCGGAAGTTCTTGTGATTGGCTACACTCGCCCGGAAAATCACAGGACGGCTGAAACAAAGGAAATAGCGGCCGAAGTATTTTCGTTCCTTGTTTGTCCTTTTAATGTGCTGCCATGTAGCCGTCGTTTTTCTTCTATTTTCTCCTTCGGGATGTAATTCTTTCAGCTGGAAATACACGGAAGCAGAGCGCACCCTTTGCTTTTTCCATCTTTCCGTTTCTTTCATGATTGTTTCATTTCTTTCTTGCGTGGATCCCATTTAATAACACGCTGATGTCCTTTAGCGATATTGTGAATTGGTCGCATAAAGGAACAATCTATGAGCCGTATTGAGACGTTTATATACAGGGTCTTCACGAAAAAACAGCTTGTACGTAGAGGATATACAGGGTCTTCACGAAAGCACAGCTTGTACGTAGAGAACATCAAAGTGATCGTAACGTTTCACTTGTTGAAATCTCTTGCGTCCAAACTTCTATCCTGAATGCATGAAACCACAGCAGAAATTCCAGGTTTTCAGCATTCCCCCCCCCCTTTCTGTTTAACACTGTTCTGAAGTAGATAGTTCGATAGGGACTGATTGAGTAATGAACTACGATAAGTGTCGCCATCTGGAGTGTATATAATTCTGGAGAAATATTACGATGTTGATGGGACGAACACAATGAAACATCCATGGCTTACCTAGCGTTCGAACGTGGATCCTCCGGATTCGTAGTGTCTTGCTCTGACCCCTTCGCCATGCAGACGGATACACACACACACACACTGCTTGTGTGTGGGGGGGGGCTGTTCAATATAATACGTGAAATAGCAGAAATATAGAGTTCGAAATGTCGTTATTTATTAGTTCGACTTTTCATGGAAATGTTCTTCAAAAATACTTGCACATATAAGTTATAGTGGAACCAAAGACGGACCTGCACAGAACCACGTGTCATGTGCATCGTACTCGCACATCGAGGGGATGTTCAGAGTGGAGCACGCTTACTTGTGTCCAGAATTGAAAGTATGGAGGAGAAGATGCGCGAAGGCTTTTGGCCGAAGGTTCTTTTGTTTGTGATCGCTCTATATGCATATGCACTTGATGACGTATGTTTCTCTGAAAACAATCTAGACTATAACGAAGCTCTGGAACTCACGGCCAGTATAATCATCTGTGGCTTGTATAGTGTTCTGTCCATGCGTGTTTGTTTGTCCTTTCATCGGTTTCATCGTACAAGTCATCCTCGTCGTCGCGAGCAGCCAAAAGTGGCATAAATGCGAAGTAAACAAAACAAATCAATCAAGGCGCCTGCAAAGGGGAAGGGATATTATATGAGTGATTCGAATCCATAACCCCTTCTCGCTGAGATCAGTATCGCAACAGCTAGGCAATGAAAACCATTGGAAACGAGAATACTTGCTTGTACCATTGAGACTATTTACAGCCTTCGCATTCATTTTGTTAACACCAGCCGGACATCACTTTTTACCCTGTGAATTGAGACGTGACATGTATGTTTTCTTTCTGTAGGATCTGTTTGAGCTAAGAAGCAGCCGTCAAAAACTTTTGTGTAAATTTGCTTTCGTTTATGGTGGCCGACAAGGGCGCGGTGCCGATCCGTTTTAAGTTTACAGTCAAAAAAGGATTTAAAATGTTTGACTGTTGAAATGAAAGTAAAACCAAACATTTTTTTCTTAGATTGATCTCGTTCAGATCTTTGGGAGATAACGCTTCAATATGGCGACCATAATATTTTACATGGCATAAAGCATGTTCAAAGAGAGTCAACGAATACTCTTCATTCTTGTTCGTCCTCATTATTACTCGGTTGTCATGGGAACATATGATGAAATCTTTAAATAGATTCTAAGAGAAATAAGTAAAGAACTATAAAGTATAAGCAATCGTAAAAAAAAATAAGATTGAAGATAATCTTCGGATAGATAAAGGAGTAGTCATTCCGACCTCGATGGCTTATTTCTGGAGAATCCCTCCCAAGCATCCTCCCCTTACCCATCTCTTTCTTTTCAGAATAGCTTCAGGTCACGCAAGCCAACAATAAGGATCCTATCCAATTTCTCATTATGGAACGACCGAAGTTAAGTAATACTCATGTATTGTTCTTCATTCTTATGAAAATTCCCCTGCATCATAGAGGAAAAGCACATACAAATACTTAGCAAAACCAATTTACACTAATGGAAGATGTTTACACGAGTCGTTAGT
This sequence comes from Lepisma saccharinum, assembly GCF_977018435.1. Taxonomy (NCBI): domain Eukaryota; kingdom Metazoa; phylum Arthropoda; class Insecta; order Zygentoma; family Lepismatidae; genus Lepisma; species Lepisma saccharinum. The sequence continues at coordinate 25,317,389 of NC_139239.1, forward strand.
GGACTGATTCTTTCTTTGTGAAGATAGCATCTTCTCTCAAGGATGATTGTCTTACGTAGCGTGACGAGGCATTTTATAATTGAGGTTGAGAGGTCTACTCTTGATCTCGCCACCGACGGTTAAAGGTTTGAATCCCTGCCTGGACATTGTTGTTATTTCATCAATTTCACCTAATCATCATTCATCCTCATCCTTGCAGTTAAGCAAAAGGGACAGAAAACTACTCTTAAGAAAAACACAAGAAAATTAAAGTAGAATGTGCATTTCTAAATATGTATGGCGGACTTAAAAGCGTACACTGTCTCGGGAATCTGTGGAGCTAGGCTATGCATGACGGTAGAGAAGGGGAGGAAGCGAATTGGCAGAGAAAAGGAGTGTGCGCTGTTGCAAACAGTTGGTAGCTGCAGCTGCTTGTTTTGTTCTCCATGCAATCACTTTCCCTCTCACGCATTCATTGATTGATTGATTTGCTTTATTTATTTTTCTGCCACTTTTGGCTAATTTGCGAAGATGGAGATGAGTGATGACATGATAAAATTGATGAATGGACACTCGGAAATATCCACGCCCAGGGCAGGATTCGAACCCAGGACCCCTGGGTTCGTAGTGCGATGTGCTAACCACTCCGCCACAGGGGCCGGATTATTTTATTCCTGTATGTTAAGAGTCGCCGTTGTGTTTAAACAGATTAATGGGAGCTGGCATTCTTGAACATTTGCGCAAGAAAGTATCCAGCCTTTGATATCTAATCACATTCAATTTAATTATGATTGATTTGTTTTATTTTACTTCGGTTCTTGTGCCACTTTTGGCTAATTTGCGAAGATGGGGATGAGTGATGATATGATGAAAATTGATGAATGGACACTCGCACACATCCATGCATAAGCCAGGATTCGAATCCGGGACGCCTGGCGTCGTAGCGCGATGTGCTAACCACTCCGCCACGGGGGCCGGCACGCATTCATTGTTCGAGCCAGTTCGAGTAACTTGTGCAGAGGACTTATTTTCTTCCGCTTGTTCCACAGAGTCCTGAAACAGAGCATAGTTCGCTGAAGCATTGCGAGAAATGATATATGAATTTATATATATATATATATATATATATATATACAAGATCGAAATCCGGCTTTGAAGAAAAGTGAAATTTAATAAGAACTGTTTTTGGTTTCGGTTTTGAAAACTGGTTTTGGTTTTGAATAATTGTTTTTCGGTTTCAGTTCTGAAGACCGTTCCTCAGTTTCGTTCTTGAAATCCGTCCTTGGTGTAAAAAAAAAATCAACAGCACTGGGTCTTATAAGTGCCGTCGACTATATCGCGGTTACACATTAAATTCAGCTCCAGCGTTTCTATCTCGGATACTCCAGATTTGGAAAAGTCAATTTCTTATGGATATCTTTCCTGCCTTCTCTCTCCCTCTTTCGTTCCTACCACTCTCGCATTTCTTTCCGTTTCCGCGTCCCTCGCGCCTATTTCGGTCGTCATTTTCGTGGGATGCGGCCTCATTGCGCCGTCTCTTCCTAATTGCGAGGTCGTTCCGAACAGATCTCCGGTCCGGTTGCCATCATGGCTGAACGAGCTCCCTGGGACCAACTTCGGTCTCCTCCCGAAGAGGGAAGAAACCAAGGGCCGGCCCTCTTCTGGAAACGCAGAAGTTTCGTTGCGAGGAAAATGGCCTAGGAGTTAACCCCCTTATCGTGGCACGGACAATTGCCTTGCGCGATGTCAATTTAAAAATTATTATTATTTTCCGACAATCAGCATGGAAATCAAGGGATGAAATTTTCTTGAAAACATGAAAATTTTCCGAAAATAAGCTCTTTCATATGCATTAAGAAAACAGCTGTGTTCAACGAGATATCGAGGAACACCATTAAGAATGGAAAAATTAATCTAATGCAGTCTTCAAAGTTTGTGCTTAGTGAGGGTTAAAAAGTTTTGTAGTATGTGTGAGTGGTTGGAATGTACACTGTAAAAACAATCCTTAATTTTCAGCAATAGCACCGTAAAATCTACTGTTGGTTCATTGTAACTTCATTGTATTTTCGCCGTAAATATTAAAAAGTTAAAAATGCTGAATCCATCTTACAAATGCACTGTACATGAAAACAAATGATTTAAAATGCTTTTGAAAAACCTGCAAAACACTCATTGTGAGGGATGTGGACACTAAAATATAAATTACTTTACGTAAAAGTACAGTCACGGACACTTCTGGGTTGTAACGATTTCATTGGGAGACAATGTGATTATTACAACCCAGAACTGTTCGTGACTGTACAAGTTTATATTCAAGTATATTCAAGGGTTTATGCTACTGCCATCTAATGGCAGTAGATGGCACCCCCTTTCAAACAAATGAAGTGCGACAAACGCTGAGGGGTTGCTTTCCCTGTGTTTATAGTGCGTTTGTTGTTCCTTCTGCAGTTAGTGTTTTCTACGGTGAACGTAATTCGTGTCCTAGCTACCTGTAATTTCACGGTAAAATTAGTCAATTGTTTTACATTGTACGATAGTAACGTTTTCTTGATAAAATCATAGATGGGTTTTTTGATAAGCAAGGAGTCAACCACACCTACAAATAAATTAAATAAAATATGAAAATAGCAGTGTAGAAAGTTAGCTTTATTTCTATAGTGAACGTCAACCGAGAAGTTAGTTTGACGAGTGATAACATATCCTATAAGAATGCTGGAACCACTTTCGTCAGCCTTGTGTCTTTGTTCACGTGTTTTATGGAGAGCCAAATCCCAGTGTATTCAAATTATATAAGAATAGCTTTTAACCACTACTAACCAGTGGTTTCTCTAAATAGCGATGACAATACGTCAATATAATGCCTCTTTAAAGTATCTTTGTGGTGTGAGACATCCAAATATCAACCTCTCTTCCACGTAGTACACCTTTTATTGCATTTTGTAGACTAACGAGACTCTGGCGTCTTGAACCACAGCCAACATAATCCTCTGTGGGGTTTTCGTTATGTTCTGTCCTTGTACGTTTGTCATTGTCTTCCATCAAATTCATATTATCTCCTTTCTTCCTTTCTTGGCGATTAGACAAAAATGGTAGACAAACGAATTAAAATAAATAAAATAAATAAATTTTTAAAGTGGAAAAGCAAACGACATATAAAACAAACAGTTAACTATTTGATCCTCCAATAAAAATAGTTGAAGCCTGCCCTGGTGTTGTGTGTGTGTTAGAATACGATATTGTTAGTTTGCCTGTTGAAATGCATGAAGACAGCATAACGTATGGTGTCTGTATTTAAGAAATTTCCAGAAGGGGGGATTCTACTGACTGTTTATATCGAACCTGGGACCCATTGATTACAAGGCGACGACGCTACCGCTGCGCCATCGGGAAGGCCCCCCAGGTACGTGGTGGTTCGAATCCCACTTTAAACTGTAGATCCAGTCCTAATTAGCTTTTCTGTGCATAAAGTGGACTTAAAACACCAACTCAATCAATCACTCAACACTTCGTTTTATGTCACTCAATTTTTTTCAAAAAAATGCTTTGAACAGAACATATTTTTAATAATTACTGAAAATTGCCGATTTGAATTTGTGTCTTGACAGAAAGGCCAAGTCCACTTTATGATCAGAACAGCTAATCGGGACCGAGCCTACGGTTTTAAAGGTGAGATGTTGACACCCACCCTCAGAAATCTAGCCTGGGACCTATAACTTTTGGGAATCAGAACCGAACTTGGGCATAACTTTGGGGTGGGGGGACACAATCAAATAAAGTTTTCTACCCCATAAAAGTTGCACCCAATACTACTTTGCTAAATTACGGTTACATTTGCGAAATTATGAAAATTAGTCATTAACTTGCTTCTCAGGTCTCAGGAGCTTAACACAAGTTCCATTAGCTTGTTAATTCTGAAAATTCGTTAGGTGGGCAAGTGCCCCCCGTCAAGTTACGCCTAATTAATCTGGGACTTCTTGAATACAAGATATTTGCGATTACCACTAACGCCCATCATTGTGTACGTAATTTCATAATCAATTGTTGTTACGGAACTGATCAAGGAAATGAATTCAATATCGATTCTTCTGTACTTTTAATCATGATATTTTATAAACGTGTTTATCTCTCTGCAAAATTACAAAACTACCAACTTGGCAGCTCATGCTGAAACTGAAAAATATTTCCAACAAAAGATACCACATTCCAACTCGCCAATATTACTTTAGTTTGATTGAGTTTATTTTACTTCGCTTTTCTGCCACTTTTGGCTAATTGCGAAGATAAGGATGAGTGATGATATGATGAAATTGATGAATGGACACTCACAAACACCCATTCCTAGGCCAGGATTAGAACCCGGGACCCCTGGCATCGTAGCGTGATGTGCTAACCATATGTTTTAAATCAGTGATGTTGAAAGATAATGTGTGTGTGTAACATCACTAGATACATCAAGCCATGGCCGTGTAATTTTCCAGAGGCAACCAACAATCAAAAGGAACTCGCCACTTTAATACTCCTGCCTCTTGTGTAGATGAACTTGTAAATTTTCAGAACCCATCCTTTGATCAACACAGCCTTCACCGCTACCAGGTTTATAAGATTTCGCTCATTTTGAAGGCAGATACCTGATATTGCAGAGTCTGGAACTCGTAATGCTCACGTGTTTCACTGACATTCTAGCTTCACAAAGAAATCTAGTTCATTATTCTAAAAAAGAGCACACTTGTTCTTTACAAATGATTTCGCAAAGGGCTATCGCGCTCGCGTCAAAAATTCAATGTAGAGTACTCGTATCTTCGTGCACTATAGTTCCACTCATAGAAATACAGACTTTCTGTGGAGACAAGTTCGAGACACGTGACAACTCATTTGTAACTTCCACATTCATTGGGGTGGCATTTTTCTGCTAAATTACGTGGACGAAGAGAAGAGGGGAGATGGTCTTCAACCCTGGCCACTTGTTCGACAGTTCCAGGAATAGAGCAGAGCTTGAGACCACATTCGTGTTCGCCAAATGGAGCTTCCAGTTGCCTGACAGAAAAGTATTGCAATTGGATGGCGAAATGGGAAAAGTAACTAAAGTGCCAATAATTTATTGTTCCCCCCACAAATATCATTCCCCTCCTGGGATAAAATTTATCAAGCAGAGAGGGGGGAAACAAGTATCCAGAGGAGAGGAATCCCCCCCCCATCCCCTCCCTACAAATACCACACTGGATGTCTCACATATATGATTTTCTTTTTACACAACTGTTATCAACTATGATGTGGCCGTATGAATCATTGTGGATCCCATGAAACATACACTGTGTTAACCTCATGGTACACAGTTAAAAACAATGAAAAGTATAATATAAGGAAACTTATTAAGATATTTAACCAAAACACATCATTGATATTCAAATCAAATTTCTCACGATGTCCGTTTACAAACGTGTAAACTAAACCAAGGTGTTGTCTTAGGATAATCAACTATTTTCGTTTTAGCGTACTTACTTATAATAAGTGTCAGGTACCATAACGCTTATCTAAAAACAATACTTCAATGGCCTAATTAAGTTCCAATCAAGTTTTTTGTATTGTACTTGTTGATAAGATTGAAAGCCAAAAACTTGGCACATTCGTTACTCCGAGGTTGAAATTATCATTAAAAGTTCTCAAGTCAATTGTATTGATGGCTGTATGTTGCTAGGATTAGAATGGTATGGAAAACAGCTTGTTTCAAAATATAGAGTGGGTCACCAGAGATTTGGTTATCTAAGTGAAAGTACTTAGTCTAATAGAACCAGCATTTCCTTTCTCTGTCATCTTAATCTCCCCTGTTTGTTGCTGCATATGCCTTCTGTTGTACCTTGTTCCTTCTTATGTGTTTCCTCCCCTCAAACTCTTTTGTGTATCTGTATGTGTGTGTTTGTGTGTGTGTGTGTGCGCCCTGTTCCATTACTTTGATTAACCTGCATGTGTTCTGTAAAAAGAGGAAAATGCATTGACGTTTCCTCAAGTTACACGGTTTTCCCTTTTATGCTTTTGTTGCTATCTGTGTTTCCTTTTTTCCTCCTCTTCTTCTTTTCAGGTATAGAAAAACAAGGCTGTGGAGGCTTATTTCGGTGTAACGATTTGAAATCTCGGGTTTTGAATTAAATGCAGCTCCGTGTACAGCGTGTTCCACTTTAGCAACAGCCAATCTTTTTTGTTTAAGAAATTCTTTTGCAAGATCTGGTCTTTTATGATCGGTCATTTAACGCTTTTCTTCCTCTTGGGTTAACTGCGATTGAACTGATGATGGGGCAAAGGATCCGAGGATTCGAACCGACGACCTCTGGTACGTTAAGCTGACCACTCTGCCACGGAGGCCACCGACCTGCTCTTTTATCAGACTTTATTCTCAAACATCTCCTTACTTCCCGGTGAGTCATTGTCTATCCTCTGATAATTATTCGGTTTATTTGTTAAATGTATTGCTCTAATTTAATAACCCGTAGCGTAACAGCCCGTGAGGGCCACTGCCATGGGCGTATTTAAGGGGGGTTCAACGGACCCAACCCCCCCCCCCGCTGGTTCAGGAAAATTACCACATTACCTGTTCTATCAGCTTGTTCATAAAAATGTATTCAGACTTATTTTGTTCTTCTAAATTAGAGTCTTATAGGACAGAAGGCTGTGAAATTGGAAGAGGAGTACGACAAGGATGCTGCCTATCGCCTACTTAGTTTAATATCTATTTAGAAGATATAGTGAAAAATTGTTTCCAGGGCACAGGAGGTGTCAAATTGGGAGGAAGAAGAATAAACTGCATAAGATTTGCTGATGACATGGCATTATTTGCTGAGGATGAAAGAACCATAAATAGTATGTTAGAAGAGTTAAACAGCATCTGTGAGTAGTATGGGATGAAGATTAATGTAAACAAGACAAAGGCAATGGTTATAGGACGGAAACCAAGGAATATTAATGTGAGAGAAAACAGTAAAATTTTCCAGCAAGTGGATAGCTTCAAGTACCTCGGATGCACTATAAGCAGTGACATGAGCTGCAACCAAGAAGTGAAAATGAGAATCGCAATAGCAAAAGAAGCTTTCAATAGAAGAAGAAATGTCTTTTTTGGACCCATGGACATAGGTCTAAGGAAGAGATTAGTGAAATGTTTTGTGTGGAGTGTAGCACTATATGGTGCAGAAACCTGGACGTTGAGAAGAAATGAAGAGAAACGACTCGAAGCTTTTGAAATGTGGACATGGCGAAAAATGGAGCGTGTAAAATGGACGGACAAGGTAAGAAACGAAGCCGTACTGAAAAGAGTTGGTGAAAAAAGATCTATACTGGAGACCATCAAGAAGAGGAAAAGAAAGTGGTTAGAACACTGTCTAAGAAGGAACTGCCTGCTAAGGGATGCCTTGGAGGGAATGGTTGAAGGAGGAAAAGTCCGTGGAAGAAAGAGGTATCAGCTTATGGATGATATTAAATTAACTGGGTCGTATGCTATTATGAAGCGTAAGGCAGAGAATAGGGAAAGCTGGAATTGCAGTGAAAAACCTGCCAATTAGGCAGAAAACAATGAAAATGAAAAATGAAGGACAGGAGACGGACTGGAAAGAAATTAATTCCACACACCAGATGGTACTGCAGACCAAATGTCTGCAATTTCCTGATAGTTTCGGAATTTTTCTGGAAAATGATCAGATAATTTCTGACATTTCGCAAATTCTATAATGGTACATGTAATCTCTGGCCGAAGCAGTTGTTTGTGAACTTGTAGGACGAATATTATCATCTCATTATAAGTTCCCGATATTAAGCATTCATGAAGTTCTAATTTTTTGACAATTTGAAATATTCGAACTGTTCGATAATCCCGAGAGTCGATAAATCATTTCCCGAAGTCTAGATCGAAATGGGAAACTATATTTCCGATTTGTTCCTGTTGGAGATGTAACTGCATGTGGGTTAGCTTCAGCTATTACTTCTACTCTCTCTGAGTTGGTTGTGGATTTAGAAAAAAAATATTTGTTCAAGGATATACTGGCGCTGATGTAATGCGTGGTAGATTTAATGAACTGAGGTCGATAATCTCAGTGATGTGTCCAAAAGCAATTTTTGTGCATCGTTCAGCACATATTTTAACTCTAGTTGTTTTCCAAATTTCACAACGATGGCGCCACCATCTGCTAGCAGCATAGTAAGCTGCTTACCGAAACGGTCAGTGCTCGGTCAGTTTTCAAATAAAGTTTCGACATTGTGAGATAGCAGCTTAGTTCATTGTGGCACCGAAAAGGAATTGCAAGGTTAATAATATACTTCCAAGTGGATTTCTGTTTTTTTATTAAGAAGTGTAAAGAACATGATAATGGGACTGTACAAATGTACATAATATTTAAGTTGTATATACAACTTTCTCAGGTCCAGCCCCTCCCCCGCTCCCTAACAAGATTCCAGTCAGCAATGTCCCAGGTTTTCACTTATGACATCCAGGAATCCTAATCATATCTCCCCCTACGTGAACTATATATACGCCCATGGCCAGTGCTTACCTGCCGACTGCCGGAGATATCCAGCCAGTTATGGGGTTACATGTGGTATGACTAACCTCCAGTCCTTGTTGTAGGTTTCTATGACATGGTTGCGCTACTCATCCGTAGCTCCCCAATATCCTCACGATGGTGAGTGGCCACCGGTCCCATACATAGGACGAAATCTCAGGAGAAACAGTCTTACGCTTCCCTCAGGAGACTCGAACCTGCGCACGTCCCGTAGCCGGAGCTCGAAGCTTACACCGCACCCTCCTCTCAATACGGGGAGGCCTTGTAATCAAGGGGTCCCGGGCTCGATCCCAGGTGGAGTCACGTTGAGCCATTTGCTGGGTTCCTATTCAAGCCCAGGAGGTTAGTAAATTGTGTTAGGAACTGACCAACTTAGAACTTTTTTTAACATAAATTCATCAGGTCATATTACTGGGCAACCGTGCTAATTTATGAAGTCTTATGGCCTCCGTGATGGCAGTTCAGATTCCACTTGTAACTGCAGGGCCACACACGATCAGCCTATCTGTGCATAAAGCGGACTTAAAACTCGAACTTCCCTTATGTTGATCTACTCTGAAATCCTATTAGTAAAGATTTAAATTGCTAAAGTTCGTCTTAAGTTCACGAATCAAGCTAAGTTTAAAATGGAATCTTAGCCATTATGTGCCTCTGCCGGGAAGCGAACCTACAACTAGTGAATATCCATAATGATTTCAGATATGCTACGACTTCAAATGTCGTGCATAAAGGCAGGTGTAACAGCTTCGTGTCTGCAAGATCTTTTTGACAGATCAGAGGTGCGTGTCAAGATTGCATTGGAGCGACATGGGAGAGAAGCAAGTGCTTCCGCCTTGAACAATCCCGGCAACTAAAGTTACAGGTTTATGCAGAGAGAGAGAGAGAGAGAGAGAGAGAGAGAGAGAGAGAGAGAGAGAGAGAGAGAGAGAGAGAGAGAGAGAGAGAGAGAGAGAGAGAACCGTCTCTGTATGGAGTCGGCGAGCTCTGGTCTTACATAACATAACTGCCCATTCCAGACCAACCCTTTCCATTTTCATTAGGATGAACTCCACCAAATCGCCTTCGGGATTCTGAGAGATAAGCAGATGGACCATTGCTTCTTCTCCTCCCTCTCTCTCTCTGGAGGAGGAGGGGAAGGATGTGGATGAGTGGCGCGTTCTGTTCCTGCTCCGTCTCAAACTCGCCGCCGTAAATGAAGACTTCAACACCTGCTTGCCTTGTATCAAATGACCAATGCTTGGATTCTTCTTTAATTAACATCGGCCGTGAAGTGGATGAGTTGGGGATGGGGGAGGATAATGTGGAAAGTACAGTTTGGAAGAAGTGTTTTGCACCGTGGGAAGTAGAAAACGTGACCAGTACAGTAAATTTTGAGTAACTGTGCCACCTTTGAATAAGGTTTTTACTTTGATAATCTCTAGATTTTTTTGTGTATAGTCACTAATATTTTGTAAAGAAAAAAAGAAGTGTGACTTTATTCAGAAGCCAACCTTCGTTGTGGCGGAGTGTTTAATACATCGTGCTATGATGCCAGAGATTCCTGGTTCGATTCGCGACCTGGGCATGGGTGTTCTTGTGAGTGTCTGTTCCTTCATCAATTTAATCATATCATCACTCACCCTCTCCCCTGCGATTAACCAAAAAGTCTTCCAAACATAACATCGAATACACAAAGTTTTCCCAACATTATGGCGAATACACAATGATTTTCCAACATTACATCGAATACACAAAGTCTTCCCAACATTACATCGAATACACAAAGTCTTCCCAACATTACATCGAATACACAAAGTCTTCCCAACATTACATTGAATGCGCAAAGTCTTCCCAACATTACTTTGAATGCGTAAAGTCTTCCCAACATTACATCGAATACGCAAAGTATTCCCAACATTACATCGAATACGCAAAGTCTTCCAATTCTATCTCGTAGAATATTCAAAGTCTTTCCAACATTACATTGAATATACGTGTACAAAATCTTCCAAACATTATAGTTAGTATACGTGCAACCGTTATCTCGTAACTTCAGAATGAAATGAAAAATATTATAAATGTGATCAACGTTTGGAATCTATTGCCGCCACATCTCACCTTCCTTAACAGTAGCAGTGATACTCGATTTTCCACCAGGTCTGCGATATTCAATTTCTTCTCCTCCCTCCCATTCCATGGAAGCGCAAGGCGACAGAATTCTCCGACGACGCCTGTGCTTTGATCACACCCAAGTCCCTCTGTTCATCTGAGAACCCTCCTCTCTTTCCCCCAGCAAGAACTTGAAGTCGCATTATTAGTCGGCAACGTTTCCAGTAGGGAAACTCCAAAGTCCTTCCACATTCGTTAGAATTTGTGTTCTCAAAAGACCAAACGTGGCAGACAGGAAAATTTAATTTCCGATTTCTTCCCGCGTCATTTCGCTTTCTATTTTTTTCCTGCGCGGAGATGATTAAACCCTTTACGATGACGTTAACCAACACCGTCCCCTAAATTATCTTGTTTTTCGCCCCTCCCCCTCCCGCCACGTGGGCGTGGTTGAGAAGGTCGTGGGAACCGATCAAATGTTCCTGGTCGATCTGCTTCTGGTACGGGTATGGGTACGAAGCCATACAGGTTCAATATCTGGTAAAGGCAAAGAGATGGGAAGGGGGGGGGGGGTCAGATTTCACCACAAGCGCCCATATCCCCCACCCTTCATTCTCAACTTCAGTTTACTGCAGAACCTTCCAACGTTCAGGAATAGAGCTTATCATGAGTGAGTGGGTTGATGCACCTGTAAGTTTTGCTTAAGTTTCCAGGAAAATAAAGCAGCAAATGTATTTTCCCAAGGACCTGATTGGATATTCAGTGCTCTCAATTCTTGAACCATAAAAATATGCTGGTTTTCTCGAAAAAAATTGGTTGTCCTCTCCTACCATATAAGCCATTGTAATTGGGAGTTCATTGAGGCATATTTCAGATTGAATTATATCCTAAGTTTTGTGCACAAAAGGAATTTTGTCGACCACCGTGGTTAGAACAGCGTGCTACAATACTTGCGATCCCGGGTTTGAATCCCGACCTGGGCATGGGAATGTCCCTTCATCAATTCCTCATGGTCGCGATTAGCGTGGGAGAAAAGCGACGCTAAATAACAAAAATTCAATTAAATCCAGCAAAATGAACTTTGAAGTGAAAAGCTCTCGGAAAGTAATACACTGCACTGTTCTCTACTTTCAGTTCTGAACAACATTTTTTTGTTCAGACGAATAAGTCTTAAGGCATGCACAAAATAGATGTAGGTAATATCCATATATAAGAAAAGGAATTTTCTCTTTAAAAAGATTTTATCACAGAACTAATTCTCTTCCTAGCATTTTCCCTCTTCCAATAATTCTAATATAGGAATATGGAAATCTTTTTATATTTTGCAGACCCCCTTTTCTCCCCTACACTTCAGGCGGTTTCCTTTCTGTGATCACCATGCATCTGCTACATTGGAACTAGAAAAAGATATCTTTTTTACTTCGGTCTTTTCTCTCTTTTTTTTACTTCTCGTTTCTGGAGCCAATAATTTCGAAGTCTCTGATTTTCATTTGTTAGGGACTTCTGCCTCATGTCGTTCTGCCTAATTTTAGGGAGATATTCTTTCTCATTACTATTCTTATCTTGTTTCTTTTCCCTTTAATGTTATTCCCTCTTTTTCCTTATTTCCAGAGCGAATAGATAGACCGGAAGTAAACGGTGCGAGAATTTGAATCGAGGTCCTTACAGCTTAGATAGTTTCAAGAGTATTACAATCAAGCGTCGAATTTAAACCTCGTTTAATCTTCCGGAGAAGAAATGAAGGTGGTCCTCCTTTGTAGAGTAGTGGCTAACGCTGTCACCTTGTAATCTAGAGCTTTTGGCTTCGATTTCCGGCGGAGGCACCTTTAGCAATGTTTCGTCTTTACCTATATTTATCTTTTGACACCACCCTTCCTACCAGTTTAGGCTAATCGCGACAATGAGGTTGAATGATAATTGGTTGAAATTGATGAAGGGACACCGGTCATGAACTACCATGCCAGGGCCCGGAGTCGATCTCGGAACTCTAGGGATTTAAAGAGGAGGACACGACACTGAAAAGGGTTGTGCCTTCTTTAGTTTACCAGTCTATATTTTGCATATTTTCCTGACTTTGGCGTTTTTAAATAAAATAGGCCCAAATAATGTTTATGATCCCAACAACCCCCACTAGGCACACCACCACTACCTTCAATTAAGAGTCTGACTGAATTTGAGACTGCAAATTTAACGAATCAGACAATTCTTGCACATATATTCTAGTGGTCAGAATGGCAAATTTGTCCAGAAAACGTGAAATGTAAGCACGTATAGTGGTTTTGCAGTATTAATATACAGTGTGTGACTAAGATATGGGACAAATCTTCAGCAATGGATTCCTCATATGCAGAGAAGGAAAAAAGTTATATAAACATGAGCAACTTCTGAGTAATTCCAACTAGTACACTACGATCATACTTGCAAGTCGAATTAGCTATGTTAATACAACCTATTTTCCTTCTCTGCATGTGAAGAGTCCATTGCTAGAGTTTTTCTCCATATTTTGGTTACACCCTGTATTATTATATCATCTGAACATGATTGTTTATATTTTGCCCTCGGAAATACTGGTGAGAAATTATAGGCCCATTTGAAATAGCCAATTGGAATAGGAACAAATTTCGCTAATTATCTGTGAACTCCCACGCTACCCACTCTCTTATCGCACAGGCAGCTTTCGAATTTCCCATGGGGCATCTCAGAATCCCGCAAATGGTAGGTTACAAACCCAATTGTATTCTCTTTGAGCGAGAGTTATAAATATCCACATTAACAACAGAGATATCACCACAGCTGTATTCAGTTTTTCTCTCTATTTTTATTATCTGGTACTTTAATTGTACGAAAATTAGGATGAAGAAAAATCGATGAAAGAACGAGTGAAGGACACAATTAAATCAGCATTCTTGAATTTTACCGATTTGTTTATAGAATGAAATATCGAACATTCGAAATAAGGCAATGTCCAGATGTTACACTCCGTCCCAGTAGTCTGTGGAGCAACGCTGCGCATAACGGAGGAGAAGGGGTGAAAGCGAGTTAGCGGAGAGAAGCAGTGCGCACTGCTGCAAAAGGCTGGTAGCTTCAACCGCGCTTTCCCCTCCATGGAAACCCCTTTGCTCTCACACGTTCATTGGTCGAGCTCTCTTGAGTCTCTACTTGCGCAGGGACTTGCTCGCTCCACAGACTCCTGGGACAGAGTATCTATAATAATTATACAGACTCCGATCATAATACTACTCATTGGATTGGATCAACTATATTATTCAGTTGGTCTATCACCTAATCCCATCACAAAGAGTTAATTGTTAATTAGAATGTGTGGTAGAAAAGTTTGTAATTTTGCATTTAAAAAAGGGGGAACCCCCTGAAGAACCCCGCCACCACTCGCATACATTCAGAGGTATGGGCTTATGTCCTGGTGTCTTTAAACAATAAACCAGGACGTCATTTCCTTAGAATTTTGGTTGCTCCGTTTATTGTGTACTGATTTATGTATATTTTTTTTGTTTTTCAATTTACATTTTTCATATCGTTTACATTGATATTTAAGATTACACTAATTTTGATTTACAGCTTAAAGTACCCTGTTTCCAAAACAATCAAGGTTTGCATATTGTAAATTGTTAGAGATAAAGTGTAAGTAATGTTAGTAAGATTAGTATATGGTCAGTGTATGTGTTGACCAATTATTGATTCGGTTGACCAGATTAATGATTGGTTTACAAATTATTGTTCAGTTTTTTTAGGGTAATTGGTTGATTGAGGGATTGGTTATAAAATGAACGTATGTATGGAATAATAATATAGAATTTCACAATTACCCAACTATCAGAAAATAATAATTTAGAAGAGTAAAATAAATAAATTACGGGTGTCTCTCTCAAATAGCTTCTTTCCTAGGTATAGCTGATATGCCATGGAATAGTTGTTAGCGTAAAGCTCTGCGAAGTCAAGTATCTTGGAAGGTTCCTATGAAGCCTTCAAACGATACGAATATGAGATGTAGAGAGACTGAACAGAAGTAGTTCAGATGTCGTACCATTTGGTTTTTAATTTTCTTCTGAGTTTGCCTTTATGCTCATATATGATATGTTATTCAGTTTAAAGTGGGATCCGAACTACTGTGCCATTTGCCTCCGCTGGGAATCGAATCCGGTAACCCTTGATTACAAGGCATTACAGTGTTGCCACTACATCCTCATTGGAAAGACCCTTGGTTCTCTCTCGCTCTCATATATATATATATATATATATATATATATATATATAACATGTATGTATGTATGTATGTTGATCATATCATGTATAAAGAGCGGATCCTCTCTTAACTTATCGACTACACTAACAATGTGATAAATTCATAGTTTATGCTTATCAATATAACCCGAAACTAGCCATATGGTTTCAATTACTTCTACGCGTAACAATCCTTGTAAACCTTAAGTAATGTGTTTGAATTATTCGTTGGCAATTTTATCCTTATCATGACTATATACAGACAGATTTTAATTTGCTTTTTCGATTTTGTTCTTTCAGATTTTAATGGCACGCCGAACTGTATCTGAGAACACGACACTGGTGGATGTGGACATCGAAGAGGAGACAGACTACAGCGAGGTAGACTTCGATACGAGCGTATCGAATCTCGACGAGCTGGAGAAGAAGTTACTGGAGGTAAGTTAGAAATAGTATTATCTATTTCTGTTTCATAGGTCATTGAAACAGAAGCAGAAAATTTTAGTGTTCTTCCCATCCCCGGCTAAATTTGACAGGACTCCCTTACCGCGCTCCTATGTAAGTACAAATTACTCATGTGCTTGGTGGTGTATTTATGATTTCATGGTGCAACGAAGGGTTTACTCACTTTCATAGTTTTATCAGCTGAAAAAGCAACATTTATTCTGTGGATAAAAGCATGCAAGTCAGTAAACCCTTGACTGCATCGTGCTTGCGTAGACTTCCGGTGTCACGAAATCTCGACATACAGGTGCGAGAAACAATATACGAAAGGAAGTTGGATTCTAGCAATGCAGGTTGATCTTATCCTTTCCACGCTGGGAGGTAACCGTTCAGAATGATCTTGATAACATTCGTCGTCAGATTCATACGCATTGAATGCTAATTCTACGTGTGGGTAATATGGTGCAAGGGTTATTTTCAGCGCTTCAACTGAAATGGAAGATATATGTGAGAGCTGGGCAATACCGGACGAGGGACAAGGCAAGAAGGCTAGTAGCTCGGATATCTGTTTCGCAGACTTGATGATACGTTGGAATCAAGTTTGGACAATATTCGTCACAAGCGAAAGGAAGAATATAGATTATTGATATTTCGCGTGTGTGATAGCTGTGTCATATTGAATAGTGGCTTTCGCAGTAATTATTGGTTAAAGGCAGTTATGAAGTCAGAAAAAAATGAGTGAGGAGACAGAAGGGTATATGCATATTCTCTGAGGCAGTAGTCAAATTTAATAAGCCCTAAATACCATACACAAATGTGGGTTCTGTTTAAAAGATCAATTGTTTATTAATGTTTTACTGTGGGATGGACGAATCGCCGGGGGAAGACGTCCACCTCGCCCACTCTGGCGTTGCCGCTGGTTGCAGAACACAAAAATTGTGTTTTACAAGCTCAATTCTGCACCCCACACTTAAGATTAGGTTATCTCACTTCTGGCAATTGGAAACCCTCTTTTATACGGCGCTATTTACAGTGTACTGAGTACAATTACATTTGAACTGACAAGGAAGAAGAGCTAAATTGCCCATTGAGTCTTAACGTAAAATACAGATTTCATTTAATTGTTACTAATAGTTACGCAGCATATTCTGAATAAATGAATGCCCTTTGTTACCCCCACACCCCCTATACGCCTTCATGGCGTGGTGCTATGCACAGGGGAACACTTTACTTTACTTTTTTACCATTATGACATTTATACAAACTTCAGGCGGATGCCATTCAACCCTAGCCGTCCTTCCTAAATCAATAATACGAATAGATTTCGACAGTAATCCTCTCCCTAATTCCAGACGGGGTGACATTGAACATTTCCTACATTCAGTGTACGCTCTGTTTATCTTTGATGATGCCGCTCGTAACTTTCCACGTGGATACCTGTCCCATTCACCCTCTCTGACTCTTCAACCGTAAGCGCCAGGAAAACACAAAAGCATTAATTGAACAGGAGCGGCTTCTTCTCTCTCTCTTGTGATTGATCTATCCCTGAAAGCAGCCCTCGAACAGGGAGTTCATTATTTTTCACCCCTTCGGTGACCACTGAGCTCTGACCACTTCACAAGTGTATTCTTCAGATATTCCGTTTGTCGTCGGATTTCATTTTTTACCCCTTTCTGACTGGCCCGCTTAGAACTTTTTCCCGCGTGGAACACATGTAAATATTTGTTGAATATACTTATTCTAGGAGCGTGCCTGTGAGGTTTGAAAATATTCAAATACTTATCTTCCCTTTCTGGTTGCGTCGGTATTTTTTTGTTCATCTTTTTTGCTAAGATGGCGTCAGTGTCTACAAGCGCAGGACCACAATGAAGTAGGTTGGGGGAAACGGATTTATATGTAGTAAAAATGTGCTAATATGTAAATACGCGTACATATTTAGTTGTTTCCACCAAAATGTAGAGTTAAATATGGACTTAATATTGTAAAAGTTTTTTTTAATAACATAAGACACTACACGCGCTACATAAAATACAGTCTGGGTATTGTAACTATTACCGTGACTGTCTTGAAGAGAAACCAGAAGCGAATCCCGTACGTGTGCCACAAAATCGTTGCTTCTGGCGCTGCTGTCGTGACTGTCTTGAAGAGAAACCAGAAGCGAATCCCGTACGTGTGCCACAAAATCGTTGCTTCTGGCGCTGCTGTCGTGACTGTCTTGAGAGAAACCAGAAGCGAATCCCGTACGTGTGCCACAAAATCGTTGCTTCTGGCGCTGCTGTCGTGACTGTCTTGAAGAGAAACCAGAAGCGAATCCCGTACGTGTGCCACAAAATCGTTGCTTCTGGCGCTGCTGTCGTGACTGTCTTGAAGAGAAACCAGAAGCGAATCCCGTACGTGTGCCACAAAATCGTTGCTTCTGGCGCTGCTGTCGTGACTGTCTTGAAGAGAAACCAGAAGCGAATCCCGTACGTGTGCCACAAAATCGTTGCTTCTGGCGCTGCTGTCGTGACTGTCTTGAGAGAAACCAGAAGCGAATCCCGTACGTGTGCCACAAAATCGTTGCTTCTGGCGCTGCTGTCGTGACTGTCTTGAAGAGAAACCAGAAGTGAATCCCGTACGTGTGCCACAAAATCGTTGCTTCTGGCGCTGCTGTCGTGACTGTCTTGAAGAGAAACCAGAAGCGAATCCCGTACGTGTGCCACAAAATCGTTGCTTCTGGCGCTGCTGTCGTGACTGTCTTGAGAGAAACCAGAAGCGAATCCCGTACGTGTGCCACAAAATCGTTGCTTCTGGCGCTGCTGTCGTGACTGTCTTGAAGAGAAACCAGAAGCGAATCCCGTACGTGTGCCACAAAATCGTTGCTTCTGGCGCTGCTGTCGTGACTGTCTTTAAGAGAAACCAGAAGCGAATCACGTACGTGTGCCACAAAATCGTTGCTTCTGGCGCTGCTGTCGTGACTGTCTTGAAGAGAAACCAGAAGCGAATCACGTACGTGTGCCACAAAATCGTTGCTTCTGGCGCTGCTGTCGTGACTGTCTTGAGAGAAACCAGAAGTGAATCCCGTACGTGTGCCACAAATTCGTTGCTTCTGGCGCTGCTGTCGTGACTGTCTTGAAGAGAAACCAGAAGCGAATCCCGTACGTGTGCCACAAAATCGTTGCTTCTGGCGCTGCTGTCGTGACTGTCTTGAGAGAAACCAGAAGTGAATCCCGTACGTGTGCCACAAAATCGTTGCTTCTGGCGCTGCTGTCGTGACTGTCTTGAAGAGAAACCAGAAGCGAATCCCGTACGTGTGCCACAAAATCGTTGCTTCTGGCGCTGCTGTCGTGACTGTCTTGAAGAGAAACCAGAAGCGAAGCCCGTACGTGTGCCACAAAATCGTTGCTTCTGGCGCTGCTATCGTGACTGTCTTGAAGAGAAACCAGAAGCGAATCCCGTACGTGTGCCACAAATCGTTGCTTTTGGTGCTGCTGTCGTTCACGCAACTATAAGTCTTTTCAGTTCTTACGGCGGTCGCTCTAGAAGCTGGCAAAGGGAGCGGAGAAGCGACCAATCAAGCGCGATAAGAAACGCAGCAGCCTGTAGAACTTAGTTCACGTAGTAATTATTTGCACCACGTCGTATTTCTCGGTGCCACCGCTGTTGTCTGGTTGTTCTGCGGCGAATTCTCCGCTCCCCCACTTCCCTTGCCAACTTCTAGATCGTCCGACGTAAGAACTGAAAGGACCTATAGTAGCGATGCTGGGGTTAGCAATAGGCTGCTCGACCTGGGAATCTCTTCCAACGTTGACAAAATAACGTTTGTAACAACCAGGAGCCGATGCTTGAGCCCCCATTCTTTATTTTTGGCAACAATTCTAAATGAATAGGAATTTCAAGTGTTTTACAATAGCGAAATCAAACAGTTAGGAGGTGTAAATCTTAATAAAAGAAAGGATGTTATTTTTCGGATGACAGAAAACTTGTAATTAAAGCAATTGGAGGGTATAAAAAAAAGATCGTAAAATTTTGTTTGTTTGACGTCGCTTCGGACTTTGTCATTTATTAGCATGCACCCAACTCATTCGGTCAAACGGGGACATGTAATTGTTGGGCGAAAATGGAGTATATGTTGAGAAATGTTCTGAAATATGGAAATATTATGTAGAAATAACTAAAATATGTAAAATATGAGCCAAAACCTAATATACGTATGTACAAATATGGAAAATAAAAACTTAATTTTTCTAGTCTACATGCCATGATGCGCAAAGATAATACAAAATATAACAGATTTCAGCTTCTTATATAATTTACATACATTCCCTGATGATAAGCAATAGTTATATATTACGACTTATTGCGTAACGCAAAACGCAGAAAATGGTGAAGTTGCGAGTAATCTATCAATACGTAAATGAACCGAAATCTGTGGATATTGAGTCCTTATCTTGTTCCTTTCAATATCCAGTATATTACGGGAATGATGATGATCTCTTCTTAAATTAAATAGAAATAAGAAACTTTATTATTTACTTAGTAACTCGGCAAATTTCAATCACTATTTCTATCATAATTCTCGTTCTTGCGTGGTACTCCTTTTTATTATTTTTTTTAAAGTCCACTTTAGTATAATACGTAATTTCTTGGAGCATTATTTCAGTCATCTCAGTTAATTCAAATGTAGGAAAATAGTTCGTCTTTTTTAACTTTCACAGAACTTCTACTCAGACTCCAAATAATAATATTATTGTACTATAGCTAATCTTTGTATCCAAACTTTTCGAGCAAGTTGAGTAGTGAACTCACGATCTCACCATCTATGGTTACGGGTTCAAGTCTCGGCTTAGGCGGCCCCCGTGGCAGAGTGGTTTGCACACGCCAGGGCTCCCAGGTTCGAATCTCGGCCTGGGCATGGATGTTTGCGAGTGTCCATTCATCAATTTCGTCATGTCATCACTCATATCCATCTTCGCACATTAGCCAAAAGTGGCACAAAAAGCGAAGTAAAATAAAGCAAATCAATCCAGTCTCGGTTTAAACATAGGTGTCTCTTTATGTCGTTTGATCAGTTTTATCTTATCATCATCATCCTCATCGTCGTGAAAAGTCTAGAGAGACAGAGAAGATACCTGAAATAAAGACACACACACACATAATAGACATTTCACATTATTTCAAGACAACAGAGGCCAACCTGTAGCGAAGTTGTTTTGAATTGCGGGGGTTGCAATCGAACATGGAAGAACTCTGCGCATATAATTTCGAAGCCTCATTTGTGCCCCGTAACAGATTTTCTAAGATCTCTTCCGCAAGAATCACCCTGCACTTTGTATTGATGGCGATTTAACCAGTTAGGTTTCCATACAAACCTGTCTGTTTATGTTGATAAGAACTGAAGAACCAATAAGATGAAAGCGAACATCAAGTAGAGATCAATCGATATACTAATTGGACAAGAACATGGCTTCCATTTTGTCAAACCGCTTGACAAATAAACAGTCACTCCTACGGAGCCCACTCAAAAACGGATCGGATCTTTGTAAAAGATCGCTTTATGTGAGCCGTTCACAAACGAGTTCCCAAAGAGGATTGGCCACAAAGATACGTGGAAGAACACTCTTCAATAAGATAGTGCGGACACAAATGAATACGTTAATCACGGCTTTAAAGATCGAACAACTTAACAACGACCTCCTAATTGATAGCTTCTGACAACTTTATTTTTTTGTCTTACATATAAGGAACGTCTGTATGAGGCGAGGAGAGCGGCCACAAAGGACGCTGATATGGATTCAATATTGTTGTTTGCTTAGCATTACTGGCACTATAGACATTGTTGCAACAGAGATGGTAACGGGCGAGAGTATAATCATCTTGCTTTGTGTTCCGAGCTGTGTGTTGGGTGGGTATTAATGATGGAATACTTGGTTCTTCGGGTGATGGATTTTGCCTTAATAGGATCTCGCACTAACCATGGTTGCACGATCGGTTTCTCTGTTTTGAATATTTTTACTTGTTTTATGTCGCTTCTTTACCTCTCATAGCAGTGGCGCAGGAACGGGGAGGGTACACTCAGAGAACTAAGTGCATCATATCGATTGATGCATCAGAATGCATCGATTGATGCACTAAAGTATGTTTTATGGTTTCTTCGAAGAATCAGATTCACCTTTGATGTATTTGGGTCCATTTTTGTATGTCGTGCATCATTTGATTCAAGTGAGGATTCCTTCCAGTCGAGATTCACTTCAATGCATCAGTTGATGCGTTTTGATGCACCAGAATGCATCTTTTTGATGATGCACTTAAATGTTTCGTCTGAGCTACATATACACTGAGGTCAGACCAAACGTTTAAGTGCATCATCCAAAAAGATACAGGAAGGTGCATCAAGGAACATCAACTGATGCATTTAACTACATCTGAACTGAAAAAATTCCTCACTTGAATCAAATGATGAACTTTGGTGTTTCTTTTACGACATATAAAAATGCATCAAATGTGAATCTGATTCTTCGAAGAAACCATAAAACACACTTGAGTGCATCAATCGATGCATTCTGGTACATCAATCGATATGATACATTTAGTTTTCTGTGTGTAGGATACAGGTGTACATTATGGCTTCAAAATTTGTCAATAATTTGCCAGAAGCAAGATTATGCCGTTCAAATAATCTCGTTTTTGGATTCTAGTAGTAAAATGGAAACAGTTCCTGCTGTCTACATTATCTCCGTATCCACGAGAAATCAATACCACCGTGAACTTGTCATACTACACTCTATCCCGTTAATCTCTGAAGCATGCGTACGAAAATAAGTCCTCTCCGCAAGTAGGACTCGAGAGAGCTCGACCAATGAACGCATGAGAGGGGAAGTGAGTGCATGAAGGGGAAAACACCGCTGTAGCTACCAGCCGTTTGCAACAGCGTGCAATGGTTTGCTCCGCCATCTCTCTTTCTCCCCTTTTCTACCGTTGTGCGCGGCTTTTCTCTACCAGACAAGAGTGTATCTGTACCAGCTTTCCATCACTCCGTACAGAGTCACGTGGACACGTTTGCCGAAACTGTTGTCGCTTGCTTCACCGTAGAAGCGCTTCCCATATTGCAAGGATCCTTCGCACTGTTTTTTTCTCTTCGCTTTTGAGCACTCACCAACATCCCCGAACGTAAATCTCTTCCATGCCGACAACCTCTTAGAATCACTACAAACATTAATACCACAACAAAGACACTTACAAACAAACCTTCCATGTCGCACATGTATTCTGTTTTGAGAGACACGGCGCCAGTAAAACCATACCATGGAGAACCCAGGGATCAGCGAAGTTTGGCAACGTCATGGCCGGTTTGCCGACGTGGTTGGCTTTCGGTGACACAACCCTTTACTGTTGTATACTTTTTTGGTGGGAAGCCTGTAGAGTTATACTCCTTGTCCTTGAAGTTATGTTCTTCTTTGTTCATTAATCGAATCTCAATGCAGTTATCTCTTGATTTTAATTAACTATTGTTATTGATATTTATAAGACCGGTACATTTAACTGATCAATGTAGTTACTTTGAAAAATAAAAACTTGTCTCATTCTCGCTTAGTATGGACAAATATTAATGGCTTCTGGAGAATCGAGTAGGTTCTAGTAAGATTATTCTATTTATAATGTCACACGTTTTTTGTTCGTTGTTCTTGGTGTTGCTGGAAGTATATCATGAATGGTAGAAATAGACTGAAGGAAAATAAAGAACTTTGACGAATGTGTAGTCGTATGTCTAGAATCGTTGAGATAGACGGATCAACTTTTGTCAAAACGAGTGGCAATAATTTTAGAATCCAAATCCTAAACCCTCGTCTGTAACCAAAAAGGGGAGGAAAGTTCGAGACGTTAAACAAACAGAAGAATTGCACAGCGTTGTAGAGAACTATTATTGGATTAGTGAAAGTAAGCTTTCGCGAAGATCCCACCTGGAGACAATTCTAAATCTTCTGTTTACGTGTAGGGGAGCGGAGAGGGGTCACAGTTGAAATCACAGTCCTTGCGATTTCCTTCCCACTTTTTCTTTCATCCTTCTTAACTTCAGATATCTCATCTTGTTTTATGTCATTGAGCACGTCTCCCCCACCCTCTGTCCCCTCCCTCCTCCTGCCTCTCAATCCTAGCTCCTCGTAATCTATCGTCTTTTATTTCTTTCCCTGTCCAATGGACTGTTTTATGTGCGTTGGTTGGTCGGTTGAGACATCCAGAAGAATTGTGTGTTTTGCTTTTTTGTCTCTCTCTCTCTCTCTCTCTCTCTCTCTCTCTCTCTCTCTCTCTCTCTCTCTCTCTCTCTCTCTCGTGTTTCGTGCTTTTTTGTGCTTTCGCCTCCTTTCTTCCTAAACTTATCCTGAAGCAGGAGCACTTACTCCTTAACAGCGGTAAATAATCCTGAGGATAAAGTTAAAGCGTCTCCAAGGAAGAAGACTCGTAAAGAGAATGACACGAGAGAAAAGAAAACAGAAAAAAAGAAAGTTTGTATGAAACACCGTTGAGCATTTAGGACATATCCCCAAAATGGTTTGGATCGGGGCGTTCTCATCTTGTTTGTCTAGATTTATTCTTTCGACGAGGGCTTTTTTTTCTTTCATACTAAACCTCTGTGTGACTTCGTGAACAAGTCAAAGTGGAAGACTCGTTTTTTTGTTTCAATGTACCTCAGATGTATTAACAGAACTCTTGACAGGCACTTTTAGCCTGTCGCTTGGAATGAATCCCAGCATTGCATGCTAGCTCTCAAGACGTGCATTCAACCTGATTTAAAGTTCTCTCCCTCTCTATGTGTGTGTGTGTGTGAACATACATCCATACCCACTGCCGTATGATATATATGACACCGTGTTCGTATTTTTATATTGTGCCAGTTTTCTGCCACTTTTGGCTAATCGCGACGATGAGAATGAGTGATGATTATAGATGGAATTGATGAAGGGAATCTCGCAAGGAATATCGATGCCCCGACCGGGACTCGAACCCGGGAACTTCTGTGGCGAGATCGAAAGTCGACAACTTGACTCTCTCTTCCACCGACCTGCACTATGCTTTGAGTTGCTGTTTTAAGTCCACTTTATGCACAGTAAGGCTAATCGGGACTGGACCTACAGTTTAAAGTGGGATCCGAACCACTTGTGCCTCCACCGGGTATCGAACCCGGGACCCCTTGATTACAAGGCAATGACGCTACCACTGCGCCATGGGGGAGGCCCTCGACCTGCACTATCACTTGCCCTCTGTAGTATCATACCAGTAGAAGATTAGTTTGAGTTTTGTAAAGTCCACTTACAGAGATTCTCAAATCGGGACTAGACCTACAGTTTTAAGTGGGATCCGAACTACTTTGTGCCTGTGCCGGGTTTGGAACCCTTCCGATTGATTAAGCGGTGATGTTAGAACTACGTCATCAGAAAATAAATATTGTTCAGCTAATGTCCATATTTATCAGTGTGTAAATTTCAATTTTTTGTTAATATAATTTTTTTACATCTGTATGAAAGAAAGCGTTAAAAATTAAAGAAATAATTGTTGTAAATCAAAAATCATTGTTATTCTCTCCACGTAATAACATTTTAACAAGGATTTAAATATTATAATAGACTACATAATTAACATTCGTTACATAGAAATCTCCCAAATTTTTGGGGAAGAAACACTAACTTTAATATTATTGCTTGTAAATACAAATATGAACAAATATAAGTGGAGGAGTATGTCGAGTAGAAAGTTCCAAAACTGTATATCTTCATATATAATTTATTTTTAAACAATGGTCATTAACTTGTACTATTAGTTAGAATGAGAAATTAATTTCTAGCCTTAGGAATTATCATAATGTAATATATTACACCTAGGAGATGAAGAATGTAATGGAAGCGAATACTTAATTATTCATTAATTTATTATCTCCAACATTATAGACTCACAGCATAAATTTTATCAATCAATTGTAAGGAATGTAGTAATAATATATGCAAAATGGAATGTAACGTTTACAAATCGAGGAAGAACGTGAAAATAGTTGTCAGTCGAAATTGAAGAAATGATATAATTTTATTATTATTAACTGTGTTAATTTTAGTCATACGCTGCTTTATTGTTTGTAATATTAATCTATACTGCCCTCTTGTACACAGTGGATCATGTAACAATCTGCTGAAATGTAGCAGTGCTTACATACATTGTCTTGAGTATTATTCTTTTTTTTTTACTAAAACTGAGAGCACAATTCCGTACATTGCCGATGCCTCTCCGATGGCGTAGTGGTAACGTCGTCGCCTTGTAATTAAGGTGTCTCGGGTTCGATACCCGTTGGAAGCACATGGCACAGTGATTCGGATCCCACTTTAAGCTGTAGGTCCAGTCCCGATTAACCTTTCTGGGCATAAAGTGGACTTAAAAACAACAATTATATCAGTACATTGTCGGCAACAACATATCATCTCACCTGTCTTAATGTTCCTTCAAGTTTACGTAGAGTTTCTGGTTTGCTGTCCTATGTTCTTTTCATGGAGTCTCTGCATGAATCTAAAAGCATGTCAGGCTCATGTTCAGATCTCAGCCAAGTTCTTTTGAAACGTGAATCATAGGTGGGGAAAGCTTTCGAACAACTTAAAAACGGGAAATAACAATAAGGAGTGGGAGGTGGGTTGCGGGGGTGGGGGTGGGGGTAAATGTATTCAATGGAAGAGGGTTGTTATTCGAGTCTTATAACTGGAAGACTGGGCACTGCATGGAATATGGAGTTAATTGCTGAAAAAAACATTTCCCCCAAAAATGAAGATGTAAATTTCAGGAGGCGGGAACAAACTGTGCCTCGCAGAGAAAAGATGAAGAGTGAGTGAGAGGGAGAGGGGGGGGGTATGTGTAAAGAATTAAAGTCATGGCAAAAGAGAGGTTAAAGGTTAAAAGGTGCAAAATTAGGGACATGAAAACTGAATGAGTTTCCAGTCTTCGCTCGTTAGTTTTATTTCGTCAGGGTACTTTTGGTCATGTCGCCATAACTTATAATGGCCTGAAGTTTGTTCAGCGTACCGCTAATTTCCTTCCTCTGCCTTATGGCTTGGTATTTTTCGTGTTCTGAGTCCTCTGGCTAGAGAACGCCATCGTTCTTCTTGCGTTTCGGCCAGCTTAATGATGACGTCCAGCCTGATGAGATGATTTCGTCCTTGTAACATCAGTGCAAGGTGCTGTTTTCAAAAGTCACTGAAGACGATCTTGTACGGTTTGAATTATCACATTTCCCTCTTGGCTGTTATTAATGATTCACGATCATGTGGTCATTCGAAAGTTTCAGCTTACATGCGTTAATTCGTAGTAAACGACTTTACTTGTATTAGCCTCAAGTCAATGTGGACCGAAGTATGCTAAGTGACCAACCAGTAGGTGTATCCACACAACTTTGGGGTTATAGACATCAGGAAAGTTTGTGTGACTTTCTAAGCTTTTTGATTGAGCAGGATGATGAGAATAGATTGTAATTAAGATTATAAGTGCGTCAGCATCTAGGCTACTTTCTTCATCACGCAATAGAGAGAGAATTTCCTTATCGACAGCGATATATATTACAGGGCACAATAAAATTCATCGTACGGAAATGAACTCTCATGAACAAGGTAAACTACGCGAGTATCTGGATTAAACGAAGGAAAACAAGTCTGTGCAAAAGTTGATTCGAAAGGGCTCGAGCAATGAACGGGTGAGAGGGGAAAACGCGGCTGCAGCTACCAGCCGTTTGCGGCAGCGCGCACTGCTTCGTTCCGCCCACTTGCTCTCTCCCCTTCTCTGGTGTTATGCGCGGCCTTGATCCACATATTCCTATTACACTGTGTAGAACTGTAGAGCAGAAATCTGACCACATGGAAACCATGAGTTACAGTTACTTGAGCCCACCATAGTTTATTACACAACAATAATATACAAATTACGCAAGCATTAACAATACCTCTACGAATATATTTTACAGTCCTTCAAGTCTATGACTATTATGAATCCCCATTCACCATTACAGATATCATGCATGGATCCACCATCCTTATGCTAACAGGATTTCATGTTCTTATTGAATCAACATTCCATACAGTCATAAATATGATTATATGGGTTATGGAGTGGCATCAGAGCCTCGATATCTTCCTCGAATACAGTTATCAGAGGGTACTTCCTGAAAGAGACGTTTAAATGTCAGTTAGAATGAAGAAATTGATGAAACTGGCAACGAGACAAACACATTGACACACCTCAGGATTCGAATCCAGAACCCTGGCTGATTCCGGAGCGCGTCGCTAATCACTCTGCCGCAGAGATCGGTTGAAGGGTTTTCTTTTTCCTACTGATTTCTTATTGACCCAACAATACAAATAGCTGAAAAGTCAACAAACATTGGATACAACGGTCAGAGCTGTAAAATAACGTGGATGCGGACAAGTCAAGGGAGTGATGTGCATAAAAAAGTAATTAATGAGTACACAACAGCTTCCTGTATTTACCCCCCCCCCCAAAAAAAAGCAAGCTAAAACAACCGAACAAATCATGTATTTAGAGAGAAAAGTGCCTTCCGTTTTCAACTTGTTCCCAATGTTCCAAAATGTAATTGAACCCTGTCCATGGAATCTGTGGCATAGCGGAAAAGAAGGAGAGATCGCGAGTTGGTGGGTCATTTCAGCGCGCACTGCTGCAAACGGCTGATAGCTGCACTCTTCACTCCCACGAGTTAACTTGGTCGAGCTCACTCGAGTCACTACTTGCGCACATACTTGCTTTCGTTCGCTCGCTCCACAGATTCCTAAGACAGAGTATAAGACGTTTACTTTTCACAAAGTGTAAAAGGCCTTCCCGATGATTTCCAATCTAGGGGTCCCGATTTCAATACCTGCTAGTTCGGATTCCGCTTTAAAATGTAGGTCCACCCCGATTAGCCTATCCGTGTACAAAGCAGACTTAAAACGGAAAATTTAAAGAATGCCATAAGAAAGACAAAGCCAAATTCCTGAAGGCGTCGGTTTCCAAAATAAAAAAGTATCCTCAAACACAAACATTATAAAGGAATCATCATCGATCTGGGAACAAACCGGAAACTAATTTACCACATCAAAGCCTCCCTTTTATTACCAAGAGGAAAGAAAAAAAATATGGGCAAATATGACAAAGTGTACCGCAGGCTAATTAGGTTTCGACCCGCAGACATAACGCAATTTATGAACTTCTTGCCTTATATTCCGTCCAAGTTTCTCCAATGTCATTCCTCCTTCCCCTCCGTCCTTCCTTTTTGGTAGCAGAAAAGAAAAATTGTAAGAATGCCAGACAGAAAAACGAGACAATATTTCTCTTAGATAAGAATATCAAGATTTTTCCTTTACCCCTCCCTCGCGAATTCTCTCTTCTACTACCCTCGGCTCCCCCTTCCCCTGGAGACCTTACTTTGCTTCAACATTGCGGTGGGCTTTCTTATAAAAAGACATGGATGCAGAAGGCCCTAAGGCTGTGCTTTTCTAAGGCACCATTATCCGGGGAAATTTTTCATAATGGTGTCCCCATTCTCTTTTATCCCCCTTCAGTATTTACTTGGAATCCAAATTCTGAATCTGTGCCGACGTCTTGCATCGGGTATTTTTAAGGGTGGCAAGATGATAACATACCATGTGTAGAAGGTGACACGCATGGTTGTGGATGTGGTCAAGATACGTCACTAGATGTGTACGAGAGGAACGTCCGATTGATCAAGAAGAATCGCTCACATGCTACAGAACGTGAGCTACACGGTATAGAAGCGTTCATATTGATCGATTAAACTTTAGATGTGATTGGACCACAGCATAGAAGCGTTCTTATTGACTGACTGAGCTTTGGATGTAAATGGACCACAGCATAGAAGCGTTCTTATTGACCGATTGAGCTTTGGATGTAAATGCACCACAGCATAGAAGCGTTCTTATTGACCGATTGAGCTTTGGATACAAATGGACCACAGCATAGGAGCGTTCTTATTGACCGACTGAGCTTTGGATGTAAATGGACCACAGCATAGAAGCGTTCTTAGTAACCGACTGATCTTTGGATGTAAATGGACCACAGCATAGAAGCGTTCTTATTGACCGATTGAGCTTTGGATACAAATGGATCACAGCTTAGAAGCGTTCTTATTAACCGATTGAGCTTTGGATGTAAATGGACCACAGCATAGAAGCGTTCTTATTGACCGGCTGAGCTTTGAATGTAAATGGACCACAGCATAGAAGCGTTCTTATTGACAGACTGAGCTTTGGATGTAAATGGACCACAGCATAGAAGCGTTCTTATTGACCGACTGAGCTTTGGATGTAAATGGACCACAGCATAGAAGCGTTCATATTGACCGCCTGAGCTTTGGATGTAAATGGACCACAGCATAGAAACGTTCTTATTGACCGCCTAAGCTTTGAATGTAAAGGAACCACAGCATAGAAGCATTCTTATTGACCGGCTGAGCTATGGATGTAAATGGACCACAGCATAGAAGCGTTCTTATTGACCGACTGAGCTATGGATGTAAATGGACCACAGCATAGAAGCGTTCTTATTGACCGACTGAGCTTTGGATGTAAATGGACCACAGCATAGAAGCGTTCTTATTGACCGACTGAGCTTTGGATGTAAATGGACCACAGCATAGAAGCCTTCTTATTGACCGATTAAGCTTTGGATACAAATGGACCACAGCATAGAAGCGTTCTTATTGACCGACTGAGCTTTGGATGTAAATGGACCACAGCATAGAAGCGTTCTTATTGACCGGCTGAGCTTTGGATGTGATTGGACCACAGCATAGAAGCGTTCTTATTGACCGACTGATCTTTGGATGTAATTGGACCACAGCATAGAAGCGTTCTTATTGACCTACTGATCTTTGGATGTAAATGGACCACAGCATAGAAGCGGTCTTATTGACAGACTAATCTTTGGATGTAAATGGACCACAGCATAGAAGCGTTCTTATTGACCGCCTGAGCTTTGGATGTAAATGGACCACAGCATAGAAGCGTTCTTATTGACCGCCTGAGCTTTGGATGTAAATGGACCACAGCATAGAAGCGTTCTTATTGACCGGCTGAGCTTTGGATGTGATTGGACCACAGCTTAGAAGCGTTCTTATTGACCGACTGATCTTTGGATGTAATTGGACCACAGCATAGAAGCGTTCTTATTGACCGACTGATCTTTGGATGTAAATAGACCACAGCATAGAAGCGTTCTTATTGACCGACTGAGCTTTGCATGTAAATGGACCACAGCATAGAAGCGTTCTTATTGACCGATTGAGCTTTGGATGTAAATGGACCACAGCATAGAAGCGTTCTTATTGACCGCCTGAGCTTTGGATGTAAATGGACCACAGCATAGAAGCGTTCTTATTGGCCGACTGAGCTATGGATGTAAATGTACCACAGCATAGAAGTGTTCTTATTGACCGACTGAGCTATGGATGTAAATGGACCACAGCATAGAAGCGTTCTTATTGACCGACTGAGCTATGGATGTAAATGGACCACAGCAAAGAAGTGTTCTTATTGACCGACTGAGCTATGGATGTAAATGGAGCACAGCATAGAAGCGTTCTTATTGACCGACTGAGCTATGGATGTAAATGGACCACAGCATAGAAGCGTTCTTATTGACCGACTGAGCTTTGGATGTAAATGGACCACAGCATAGAAGCGTTCATATTGACCGCCTGAGCTTTGGATGTAAATGGACCACAGCATAGAAGCGTTCTTATTGACCGCCTAAGCTTTGAATGTAAAGGAACCACAGCATAGAAGCATTCTTATTGACCGGCTGAGCTATGGATGTAAATGGACCACAGCATAGAAGCGTTCTTATTGACCGACTGAGCTATGGATGTAAATGGACCACAGCATAGAAGCGTTCTTATTGACCGACTGAGCTATGGATGTAAATGGACCACAGCATAGAAGCGTTCTTATTGACCGACTGAGCTTTGGATGTAAATGGACCACAGCATAGAAGCGTTCTTATTGACCGACTGAGCTTTGGATACAAATGGACCACAGCATAGGAGCGTTCTTATTGACCGACTGAGCTTTGGATGTAAATAGACCACAGCATAGAAGCGTTCTTATTAACCGACTGATCTTTGGATGTAAATGGAGCACAGCATAGAAGCGTTCTTATTGACCGATTGAGCTTTGGATACAAATGGATCACAGCTTAGAAGCGTTCTTATTAACCGATTGAGCTTTGGATGTAAATGGACCACAGCATAGAAGCGTTCTTATTGACCGGCTGAGCTTTCAATGTAAATGGACCACAGCATAGAAGCGTTCTTATTGACCGACTGAGCTTTGAATATAAATGGACCACAGCATAGAAGCGTTCTTATTGACAGACTGAGCTTTGGATGTAAATGGACCACAGCATAGAAGCGTCCTTATTGACCGGCTGAGCTATGGATGTAAATGGACCACAGCATAGAAGCGTTCATATTGACCGCCTGAGCTTTGGATGTAAATGGACCACAGCATAGAAGCGTTCTTATTGACCGCCTAAGCTTTGAATGTAAAGGAACCACAGCATTGAAGCATTCTTATTGACCGGCTGAGCTATGGATGTAAATGGACCACAGCATAGAAGCGTTCTTATTGACCGACTGAGCTATGGATGTAAATGGACCAAAGCATAGAAGCGTTCTTATTGACCGACTGAGCTTTGGATGTAAATGGACCACAGCATAGAAGCGTTCTTATTGACCGACTGAGCTTTGGATGTAAATGGACCACAGCATAGAAGCCTTCTTATTGACCGATTGAGCTTTGGATGTAAATGGACCACAGCATAGAAACGTTCTTATTGACCGCCTGAGCTTTGGATGTAAAGCGAGCACAGCATAGAAGCGTTCTTATTGACCGGCTGAGCTTTGGATGTGATTGGACCACAGCTTAGAAGCGTTCTTATTGACCGACTGATCTTTGGATGTAATTGGACCACAGCATAGAAGCGTTCTTATTGACCTACTGATCTTTGGATGTAAATGGACCACATCATAGAAGCGTTCTTATTGACCGCCTGAGCTTTGGATGTAAAGGGACCACAGCATAGAAGCGTTCTTATTGACCGACTGAGCTATGGATGTAAATGGACCACAGCATAGAAGCGTTCTTATTGACCGCCTGAGCTTTGGATGTAAATGGACCACAGCATAGAAGCGTTCTTATTGACCGCCTGAGCTTTGGATGTGATTGGACCACAGCATAGAAGCGTTCTTATTGACCGACTGAGCTTTGGATGTAAATGGACCACAGCATAGAAGCGTTCTTATTGACCGCCTGAGCTTTGGATGTAAATGGACCACAGGATAGAAGCGTTCTTATTGACCGCCTGAGCTTTGGATGTAAAGGGACCACAGCATAGAAGCGTTCTTATTGACAGACTGAGCTTTGGATGTAAAGGGACCACAGCATAGAAGCGTTCTTATTGACCGACTGATCTTTGGATGTAAATGGACCACAGCATAGAAGCGTTCTTATTGACCGCCTGAGCTTTGGATGTAAATGGACCACAGCATAGAAGCGTTCTTATTGACCGCCTGAGCTTTGGATGTAGATGGACCACAGCTTAGAAGCGTTCTTATTGACCGACTGAGCTTTGGATGTAAATGGACCACAGCATAGAAGCGTTCTTATTGACCGACTGAGCTTTGGATGTAAATGGACCACAGCATAGAAGCGTTGTTATTGACCGACTGATCTTTGGATGTGAATGGAGCACAGCATAGAACGGTTCTTATTGACCGACTGAGCTTTGGATGTAAATGGACCACAGCATAGAAGCGTTCTTATTGACCGACTGAGGTTTGGATGTAAATCTACCACAGCATAGAAGCGTTCTTATTGACCGACTGATCTTTGGATGTAAATGGAGCACAGCATAGAAGCGTTCTTATTGACCGACTGAACTTTGGATGTAAATCTATTACAGCATAGAAGCGTTTTTATTGACCGACGTAGCTTTGGATGTAAATGGACCACAGCATAGAAGCGTTCTTATTGACAGACTGAACTTTGGATGTAAATGGACCACAGCATATAATCGTTCTTATTGAAAGAATGAGTTTTCGATGCGATTGGAACGCAATATGAAAGCGTTCTTATAGGCCGATTGAACTTCTTTCGATAGTTCATTTCTTTTTAACACATGATAATGTTTTCTTAGGCTCTTTAAAAAATATTGTATTCTTTCCTTCACTCGTGCTATGACAACTGAATGGCCATTATTATTGCTTTTGCACCGTCGAAAACTTTTAGTAACAATGCAGCAAAGGGCGGGCATTCTAGTAGGAATTCTAGCTCCATGGAGAATGATTTTAATTAATTAATTTAGAAATGCGATTAAGATAAATTCATTTATCCTTAAGACTACATTCATTCGTGCGTTTATTTACAAATAAGTTTCCTATTTTACCGGCTTCTGTTTAGGAGTGGGTAATGTAGACTGCTACAATGCAAGGGAGTATTTTTGAATCCACATTAAAGCATTGGTGTGTGTGTGTGTGTGTAATCATCATTCATCCTCATTGCCATTGTTAGCCTATAGAAGCACCAACTTTAAACTGTAGGTCCAGTCCCGACCAGTCTATCTGAGCAGTAAGTGGGCGTAAGATATTTAAGACACGTACATATTGAAAACATGTCTTTAAAGCGTATAAACGGAAGAACAGAATCACGAAATGCCTTTAAGTAATATCCTTCATCTTTTAAGGAAATTTACCCCCGACAGAACGTTGATATTTGCCGCTATATTCCCCCCCCTCCCCCACCCATCCCGACGACATGGTCGGATTTGTCTCTGTCAGCGGACCACAAAGAAGAATTCGGGAAAGAAGGAACGCTGCATGTTACTAACGCGATCTTTTGACATGCGGTTGTCATGGCAACAGAGTCTCTATCGGAAAAGCCGCCCGGTCACAGGACTCATAAAATTGATGGAGTAGCGTAGCGTGGATGTTTGCGACAAATGAGCTGCAGGACGACATTTTTTTTTCCGATCCTGTTGTTTCGTTCGTAAGGCACGCTGCATCAAGGTTTTTCATGAACAAGAATTGTCGCACTCGATTTGGTTGAATAATAATTGCAGGAAGGATATTTACCGCTCGCTTCAGCTTAAAATCATTGCACTTATACATAGCGGTAAATGGAACACGCAGACTATACAAAGGGCAAAGTTTAATGGAGTTTATTGTGCTAGAAGATTAAAACACGTGTAGCTATTTTGTCGACACGATAGAGCTGCATCGCATTGGATTTTGGGACAACATAATCGCCAAGAGTAATATGTTTTCATTATGAGCGGCTTTGAAGATGTAGTTTGGGAAAGACCAGTAGAAAGAGAATTGTGTTCATTTTTGTATACCGTTATGTATGTTATCCATATTTGCTGAACGATACTCAGATTTCCGAAGGAAATACAACCCCCTTTCTCTCTCCTAAACGTATGAAATAAGAAAGTAAAAGATACAAGACTAAATAGTGTTCAACAAAACAAAAACAGTAACAAGATTTAGCAAAATTCAGTTTCAAGATAACATTACTTAGGTAGGTTAGTGATGCAAGACGAATAAGAACTGAAGATACCTATTTGGTTTGTGATTTTGCTGAACTGATTCGGTAGCCTATGGAATAAGGAACGTTGTACTAGCGAGTCTCGGAGTTGCAGTGTGGAAAGTTCCCTTGCCCCATTTTTTATGTCCAGACACTCTGAGGGAAAGTTCGTGTACAGTGGGATGCTATATCTTAACTTTACATTTAATGATCCTGTATAGTAACTTCATATCTACATCGCGCTACGACCCCAGGGGTACCGGGTTCGAATCCTGGCCTGGGCATGGATGTTTGTGAGTGTCCATTCATCAATTTCATCATATCATCACTCATCCCCATCTTCGCAAATTAGCCAAAAGCACAAGAAGCGAAGTAAAATAAAGCAAATCAAGCAATCATAATTTCATGTCTCCAATTAATGTGCAAGTTTTCAAGCAAACCTCTCTTGCGCGAGTGTTTAAGGGCCGGTACTGTACATGGGCGAACTGGGGTCTAATTTTGAGAGGTCAGAATCGAACTTTGGTCTAAACTTTGGGGGGGACAGACTCGAAATGTTTTCCATCCCATAAAAATAGCAGCCAGAATTATTTTCAAATATTATTATTTTGTATTTGCTCCTCAGATCTCAGGAGTTTGCGTGTAAATTTTGAGGAGGCGAGTGCCCCTCTTGTCCCCACCAATTACCTATCGTACTGTACGGTGGAGAGGAAAAAACTGAAAACATCGTCGATCTTTTAGCTGTACAATCATGTTCCAGATGGGTGAAGAGTACTCTAGAATGGGAGGGGGACAAATGTTTTGAAGTTTATGGAAGGGTGCTTTGAGGTTATTGATGTTTGAGTTCTTATGTAAACTTTATTCACAAATAGGCGAATCGGGACTGGACCTACAGTTTTAAAGTAAGATACGAACCACTATGAGCCTTCACAGCGCATCGAACACGAAACCTCTTGATTACAGGGGGACGATGTTACCACTACGTCATCGAAGAGACCCTTGGGGTTATTGCTATCTGTGAATCTGTACATTAGGTATCATATATGCTTTTTTCTATGTTGAGATATAAATGTTCTCAACTAAAAAATCGGACACAAAATAAGACTTTTTTCTAGCTCAAAGTTCCATTTAGTTTCTTCTGCATACAGAGAGGAGAGCGACAATCTCCAAGTCCACAGTCTGCGAGTAAACATTAATCTGGTTCCGACGACGCTGGATTTTACAGTCGAAAGGTGCCTCCGGAAGACCAGACAAATAGCGGGAATTTGCTCCGGCTGTCTCGCAGCATCGGGATTTCTAATTGGAGTTTTGACTCTCGCAAGGAGATTTAATCAAATAACAGGAAACTTTGCCGGAGATAACACACCGAAGGGGGTTACAAAAAAAAACATGGCATTAGGATGTACCGAAAGCTCCGGCTTTACGACATGGTTATTGGTTTTTCTCGTATTGTTGCGATCGATGGGAACTCCGGGGGAGGAAATTTCTCTGTTGGTGACAGGCGATATCGAGCATTTTAGCTTCTGCCCTTACGACTCGGGTTCTGCACCGCCAAATTCTGTTTCCGCTAATTGGCGGAATGGCGCTCGTAACGGGGAAAGTCCCGATTTGGCAAAGAGAGAACGGGGAGCGCTAATATGTTCATGGTATTGTAGTTTCCTCTTAAGAGTTAATAGTTTTGTTTTGCTGTAGTTTCCAGATGCGTCTTTAGCTTTATGATCCAGAGCTAATTATGATCGTTGCAGAGCTTATCTAGATTTGAGAGCTACATTTGAGCTTCGTTTTGCCATAATGCAGTGCAAGTATGTCCTAGGATAAGACAGGCAAACATAACTGTGAATACGTCGAGTGGAAATTGTCTACGAGCACAGGGGCCAAATCCACGGGCCTCACAGGGCCTCCCAGGTAGCGTAGTGATTAGCTCTCCTACTTTGGAATAAAGGGGTCCCGACGGAAGCACATGTTTGTTCGGATCACACTTGTATCTTTGGATTCAGACTTGAATACCCTATGTAAACAGTCAGGCGCAATGATGAGTATACCATCTAGCTTACATGAGTGGCTACCGTAACGAATTCTTATGTAAGTGCTCGCAAAATACGAGGGCTATTTTTTTTTCAATCTCCGATAGGGCATGAAATCAAAACCACAGTGAATAGCAAAATATGTTTATTGACAAAAGTTACGTGCACGTACTTTTCAACGTAATCACCAAGAAGATTCAGACATTTATCGTACCGATGCACAAGCTTTCCAACACCTTCTCCCTGTCTGTTGAGCCAGGTCTGCACGGTGTCCCGAAGCTCCTCATTGGCGTGGAAGCGCCGTCCTCCCAACCACTTGTTCATCGCCAGGAAAAGGTGGACGTCACTCGGCACCAGGTCTGGACTGTAGGGAAAGTCTTCGGACAGTTCCGAAATCATGAACCGACGCCTCGTCCGAACCACTTGATCCACACGCTGCACGAGTTCATCTGAGCTCGCCACAGACTTCCGTCCCTGACCACCTCATCATGAACGTCCGTTCGGCCATTTCGAAATATCCTGCATCATTCGCGAGCTATGCCGTCACTCAGAAAGTTTTCACCGTACACACGGATCATTCGACGGTGAATTTTCGCTGCATTATGCCCCTCTGCCACTAGAAATCTTATTACACTACGCACCTCGCACTTGGTGGGAGAGTCGATTGTAGCAGACATCTCTACGCGTCTGTAAAAATATATATTAAGTAAGAAAATCTATATCATTGTAAAACTGCTCAACCCATCATTATCACAGTGAATTCTTGCACAAGAAGACAAATTAGGCCCTCCTAGTTCCCTGCACTTTTTGACTCTATTTTTCTCTTTCTGCACTCACGTTGGTTACACGGTGCAACACCGACTCGTCTACTGCATTGATTTGGTGTCAAGTTGTATATTTGGTGTCTGTACCGTTTGCACAACGTTCTGGAGCGGTGTAGTGTGCGGTATACGGTCACGTGGTGCTAGCAAATCAAATGAACATTTAAAGCAGCAGACGGGCATTTGTTGAATCTTCTGAACTTGAACACCGCTATCCGTCTACTTAGTTGAACGTCATTTCCTTGCACCAGCCTGACACCGCGATACACCTGCACTACACCTAGTGTCAAAAAGATGCAGCGAACTAGACTGGGTCGTTAGTGAACTGATCTTTGTAATTTGAACATAAAGATAGAACAGCTGTTAACGTAATTTGAATATACGAGTAGGTTCTACTCAAGTATAATAAACAGATATATTTCTAGAACAAGAAAATTGCTAATACTTCGTACAGTAACAATTCGTGAAAAATGACCGAAAAATCATGAAAAGCTGACTGGTTTTGTCGAACGTCGATTGGTTCATAACGCGTGTCTGCGTGTGCTGAAAGACATGAAGACCGCGGTTTTCCTAATTGTCTTACGCTGATTGGTAGAAACTTAACATTCGGAGGGTCTGTCCAAATTGGATGTGCCAAGTACGGTAGTCTCCAAACTCGATTCGAGGTCCGTGGATAATCTCTCAGGAACTCGCCACTTCCGCGAGTAGAAAAGCGCAGAGGTAAAGAAAATGTTTGAACTGTGAAGATCAAGGATATAGCCACTTGGAGAGCCGGGAGTTTTCCCAAAGTGACATTTAGCTTTCCAATCTCGGGAAAATTTCCATACGAAGAACTTCCCCATTTACAGGGAGCGCAACACTGGAGATTGTTTTCCGATAATTTCTCGCGATTTACATGGCAGGATGGAAGGAGGGATCTGGGAGCGAATTTACATGCATTGAGGTTTTCGCGCTTCTCTGTCGAACCGCCTTTCTTATGCATACATTCGGTTTCCAGGCCTCAATCTTCTGCTTACTGTATTTTAATCCGAGCAATTGTTGGAAGGAAGGAACTTGGTAGAACACTTGCATCAACATGAATATACTGATTCTGCCTCTTAGTAGCGACTGGCCTAATTCACCCCCGTGAAGCTGATCAAGACACAATGGCCACAATCTCATCTCGGAGTAGGATTCTTCTCGAATGCGTTCAAATTTGTTTAGGACCTTTCAGGATCATTTCGAGTTATGGATATTACAACACGAAGCCATAGTAAAAACTTTGATTGCATTTTGGTTATTTTACGTCACTCAGTCTTCTCATTCTTTAGGGGGTTTCGTGAGCTACAGCCCCGGGCTTCCATCTACAAAATAGCCTCTACTGGAGAAAAAAATTGTTTTGAAAAATGCCACAAATGGGAAAAAATGAGTCTGATACAACTTGGTCCAAAAATTATAACTTAAATTATACAGGGCGATTATAAAGTCTCTATACATTTTAGTGATATCGTGACAAAATACATTTCCTTTGCATGCTATGTGAAGCAATGCTGCTAATCGTAGAAGAAAGAACAGCCGTTGTGCTCGTCTGCGTGTAGTGACGTATGAACAGGTGCGGACAGGCTTCACCCGGAAATTCAGAAAACCAGGCCCCACCAGGCTGGCTATCAAGAATCTGGTCAACAAATTCAAGCGAACTGGTAGTGTTATGGATGAACATCCTGGTAGGCCAGCCATAACACCACAAATTGTCCAAAGTGTACAGGACGCGATCGCACGTAGCCCCACTGCATCGACCAGGAGACTCAGTATCCATAATCCCATCAACTACCAACTGTGGCTCATAGCACAGTGGATTGGGGAACATCAAGCTCCCTACTGTGCACCAACAAGATGGGGCACCAGCCCATTGTGTCATCACCGTTCGGAATCACCTATCGGAATCACCCGGTGTTACGTTCCCACCACTGCAGGGTATGAGTGACTCGACACTGTATCTTAACAGACACACGCAGTTGTAGGAACTAAGTTAATTACCCGCAGCTCCTATAGTCAGCAACATGAGGACTCAATCAGTCCACACTGGAACCATCTCAGATGGGTAGAAGAAAAATTCGAACCATAGGATATGAGTTTTATCTAGTCTTTATGCAAGTAGTTCATTTACGTACTTGCGGAAACTATGAGCGCGAGACTGAGAAATCGGGTTCTTTCGGATTTAGAAACGCGATAACTGTTTTCATTTCTTAGATATCAGACAGATCGTTCAAACGAACTTTCCTGCGAGGTGTGAGCGACTCAACACTAGGCCTGGTAACAGACCCACGCAGGAGCGGATATCAAGAAACCACTAAATTTTTACCATGAAATGTCTGCGTATTTATACCCGATTTCTGTACTCTCGAACCCCTGACTAGTAGGATATAAAGACAAAATATTTCTTCACTTAACATTATAATGTGCAGTATTTACATAAGTTGAGTTTGATATATAAATAAAAAAGTTTTGATACATCTTTTCCTGTTAACAAATACTTATACATTGATAACAAATATTTATACATTGATAACAAATACTTATACATTGATAAATATAAAATTTAAAACTTCCGCCATTAATTTATTACATAAAAGTTAGTACATCAACATCTTCTGAATTTCGATAGGCGTTCCTTCGATTACGTCATAATATTTCATTTATCGGAAGAATCAACTACTCTTTTTTGTCATAACATATCCATTAATTTACAACCTTTAACTTTTGACCTTATACATTTTCTATTTCTTTTTTTATAAATGTTGTAATAAATTTATCAAAATAAGCCAGGGGTAACACCCGGTAGATAGATTGGTCGTGCCTCACAACGGAGAGTCGACACCCCCTCCCCATTCCCTCGACCTGACCCCTTAGACTTTTTTATTTGGTAGTTTATCAAGTCTAAAATGTACAAGGTGAAGATCCACGTCATTGCCCAGTTGAAACAATGCATTACGGCCGCAGTTGCTGAGATTACACCAGCTATGTTGGAGAAGGTGTTTTGGGCTGTGATGGATCGCTGGCATCTGTGCCTAGACTTGAGGGATCACATTGAGTTGTACTGATTTTGTGTCCTAATGTGATATATGTTTCGCGTACATATTGTATTTTGTGCAATAAATCCTGTTCATGCAGAAATGTATAGTGACTTTATAATAACCCTGTATATACATTTCCTGACATGTCTTCCAGATGGCGTGGAGGTAACGTCGTCACCTTGTAATCAAGGAGTCCCGGGTTCGATACCTGATGGAGGCACATGGCACAGTTTTTCTGTCATCAAGTGGACTTAAAACAAGAATTCAAAGTTTCGGACAAACTTAAAGCAACTCGGACCTTACATTCCTCACAATCAATCTTGCCAATTCGTTTAAGGACATCAACATGCACATGTGATAGACACACTCATCCTCACATCTCGCCAGGATTGTGAGGAAAATAAGGTCTGACATTCTTTAAGTTTATCTTGATCTATTGGGTATCACGATGGTATCACCGGACCTCCACACATAAAATCTGGTCCTGTCTTTAGACGAATGTCGGCGATATAAGGATGAATGATGATTAGAAGAAAGATGAGTTGAGTTGGTGTTTTAAATCCACTTTATGCACAGTAAGGCTAATCGGGACTGGGCCTAAAGTTTAAAGTGGGATCCAAACCACTTGTGCCTCCACAGAAGATGGATGAAAATGGAAGAATTGCATTCCTATCATGGCTATGACTCGAACCAAAATAAGATCTCCCCGATGCTGCAGTGGTCGTCGCCTTGTAATTAGGGGGTCCCGGGTTCGATACCCGGTGGAAACATATACTGGTTTGGATTCCACTTTAAACCGGAGGTCCAGTCCCGATTAGCCTTACTGTGCATAAAGTGGACTTAAAACACCAAATCAATCATTCAACCGCAAGTGAGAGGAGGAAGTGTGGGCAATGCAGTCAGCTATTGCCAAGCAGTGCTGCCCCTGCGTTGCGAAAATATGTGGCGTTCAACGCACCTTTATTCAGTGCTGCGTGTTTGTATCATCATGAAGAGGGTGAAATCGTTGACAGCAAAAGCAGAGATGTAATATTTAACGTTGCTGAAGTTTCTGACAGTGAAAGGGAAGTATACATGTGGCAACACAAGCGAAAGGGAAGCGAGAGAAGAAAATAAATGACTGTCCACTTTGGTTCACGAGCTTGCCTGAGTTCTTCTGATCTTGGTCAAGTTGTAATGTACTTTGAGTATATGAGTCGACTGGAGGTTGAAATGAAGCGTTTTGGAAAATAAAATGAAAGATATACGTCTCTACATTGTTTGCTCGTCAAAGATATTTGAATTCTCCAAAGGTATGTCGACGTACCCACCGCAGACCCCAGAGAGAATCGAAATAACTCCTTTCGCGGACAATGTATCGAGTTACAAAGCCAACTCGACAGTAGGCTTGCAAATGTGACGGGAACCTCGAATATCAGGGATGATGTAGGATGGCCAGCGCCGCTTTGAAAGATAGCGCGAAACGATCGGGGAGGAGGGGCAGCAGAAAAATGAACCGCCATTTCGGTTTGCCGCCTTTCGCATCCTTTCTCTCCTTTTTTATGGTCAAGTCCCACCTCCCCCAC
Source organism: Lepisma saccharinum (assembly GCF_977018435.1). Classification (NCBI taxonomy): domain Eukaryota; kingdom Metazoa; phylum Arthropoda; class Insecta; order Zygentoma; family Lepismatidae; genus Lepisma; species Lepisma saccharinum. Next base: position 25,359,731 of record NC_139239.1, read on the forward strand.
TGTCCTTGATTCATTCGCTTCTGATTGTGTTTTCCGTTGTCCCAGATGACCCTCCCCTCCCCCTTTTCCTCCCACTCGTTGACGTCACTGATATAAAAGAAATGTCGTCTGCCGAAAGTCGTTCAGGAACTATCACCATATTTCTAGCTGGCCTATCACGTGGATGTCATCCGCAAGGGAAGGAAAACAAAGCGTTGGCGTCCTGTGCTCTTTCGGTACAGGAAACGAGTCTCATAATCTGGATTTGTCTGTATAAGTTGTTGGACGGGAACAGACACCGTACAGAGCTTGAGCAACACTTCAGGCATCCTAAAATGAACTTTTCAGTGTTGTATCCAGGCCCGTAGCCAGAATCCTTTATCAGCAGCCACCATCTAAATGTGAAAAAGTGGGGGGTATAACCCCTGAAGATGAATTCTCAGTATGTTAGAACTTATTACAAGATGTTTAATCCTGCTAAGAAAGTAAAATTAATCGCCACTATTTAAATTAGATATTTGTGGAATTTCTTGGGGAGGCTTAACCCCTCCTAGCCCTTCCCCTGGCTGAGTGCCTGATTGTATCTATTATTATGCAAAACGCTTACCTTGACAATTAAAGTGGATACGTCATCACTGACCCTATTTGCACCCTTGTACTAATACACACCTTAACACTACTCTTGGGTGAAGGGAAGCCGTACGCGCTGCTGGGAATGGCTGGTAGCTGCTGTAGCTTTTCCCCATCCATGCATTTTCGTTCCCTCTCACTTGTTCATTGGTCGAGCCCTCTCGAGGCACTACTTGCGCAAAGATTTGTCGCTCGCTACAGAGATTTCCGGGACAGAGTATAGCAAAATTAGATTTATTAGAAAAATAAAACAACAACATCTCTCTTATGCTTTTTTAATTTTAGTGTTTATTTTTTGTTTTATTTGCTATATTTTACTTCGTTCCTTTTCCACTTTTGGCTAATCGCGAAGATGGAGACGATCGATCATATCATGAAGTTTATGAAAGGACAATCACAAACACACATTTTCAGGACAACACAAGGCTCACAAATGATTATACTGGCCGTGTGTCCAGATACCAGAACCTCGTTAGCCTGCAAGAAGAGAGTCTGCGTGGAAGATAGGTTTAACATTTTCGCACCCCTTGTGTTGAATTACTCTTTGTAGCAGACTAACTTTCCACGACATATACTCTGCTTAAACCAATAAGTGACATTAAAGCCTTAATACATTATCTTGAAATGCCTGAGGGTTTCTGTGTGATAATATTTGTACAAATTGATAAGACGTGAGTCACGGATGTTACAATATAACACGCGTTTAATCAATATATACGGAAAATAATATTCTTTAACAGAAGAATTTGGATTAATGCAAGCAAACGTGTTAGGGTTTTTAATTTCAGTAATTGGTTTAATCTAGAGTACTAGATGGGACCACTTTCGCTCCCACGTACTCGTTCGAGTCTCCCACGTACTCGTTCGAGTCTCCCACCCTCGATCATATACAGTGGAATGTCATTTTAATGTGACAATGTGGAGTGGTCAGCACCAGAGATGTCCAGCCTCCGGAGGCCGGGCCTCAGCCTCAGCCTCCAGGACCATTGCGAGGCTGAGGCCGAGTGAGGCCGAGACCGAGTTGGGGTTCGGAGGCCGAGGCCAACCTTGAGCTTGGAGGCTGAGGCTGTTTGAGGCCGAGGCCGAGTTTAAGTTCGGAGGCTGTGTACCTGTGAGGCCGGAGGCCGAGTTTTAGTCGGAGGCTGAGGACCTGTGAGGCCGGAGGCCGAGTTTTAGTTCGGAGGCTGAGGTCCTGTGAGGCCGAGTCATAGTTCGGAGGCTGAGGTCCTGTGAGGCCGAGTCATAGTTCGGAGGCTGAGGCCCTGTGAGGCCGAGGCCGAGTTTTAGTTCGCAGGCTGAGGCCCTGTGAGGCCGAGGCCGAGTTTAAGTTCGGAGGCTGAGGCCATGTGAGACCGAGGCCGAGTTTTAGTTCGGAGGCTGAGGCCATGTGAGACCGAGGCCGAGTTTTAGTTCGGAGGCTGAGGCCAGGTGAGACCGAGGCCGAGTTTTAGTTCGGAGGCTGAGGCCATGTGAGACCGAGGCCGAGTTTTAGTTCGGAGGCTGAGGCCATGTGAGACCGAGGCCGAGTTTTAGTTCGGAGGCTGAGGCTAGGTGAGACCGAGGCCGAGTTTTAGTTCGGAGGCTGAGGCCCTGTGAGACCGAGGCCGAGTTTAAGTTCGGAGGCTGAGGCCCTGTGAGACCGAGGCCGAGTTTTAGTTCGGAGGCTGAGGCATTGTGAGGCTGAGGCCGAGTTTAACTTCGGAGGTTGAGGCCCTGTGAGGCCGGAGGCCGAGTTGTCGGAGGCTGAGGCCATGTGAGGCCGGAGGCGGAGGTGGAGTTCGGAGGGTGAGGCCGGAGGCCGTGTTGGAGTTCCGAGGCTAAGGCCTTGTGAGGCCGGAGGCCGAGTTGGAGATCGGAGGCTGAGGCCGTGTGAGGCCGACCTTCAACTTGGAGGCCAGGCCTCGCTAGGCCGAAGTCAAATGGCCATCTCTGGTCAGCACAGTGTGCTACGAAGCCAGGGGTCCTTTGTGAGTGTGCATTGGTCAATATCACTCATTCTCACCTACGCGGTTAGTCAAGTGGCAGAAAAGCGTAGTACAATAAACTAAATCAATCAATCACTGGTGATTGATTATCTCCTAAGAAGAGGCTTGGAATTGTAGTGGAACCTCAAGCAAGAAAGCCTGCGCAGACTCGCTACTCCTGTGCACCGTTCTCCCGCGTGGAGGGAAGGTGCAGAGTGCAGCATACTTTCTTATGGCCCGAGTTGGACGGAAGAAGGGGGAGGTGCGCGGAGACTTTTCGCAAAAGGTTATTTTGTTTGTGGTAGCTCTATACTACACCCTGTCCCAGCTAACTGTGGAGCAGGGCCGCGCATGGCGACAGAGAAGGACGAAGGAAATTGAGTGAGTAAAGCCAATGCGAAGCAGGGAAAGCGGGTAACTCCAGTCGCCTTCTCCCTCCCTCCATTACGCAATCCCGTTCATCGGTGGAGCCGTCTCGCGTCACTACTTGCGCAGAGACTTGTTCTCGTTCGTCTGCTCCACAGATAGCTGGGACAGGGTATAGTCAGAAGAGCATATCCATGAAATCAACCGGAGAGAAGCTGGAAATGACTCGAAATTTAGTATAATTAGATTTAGCATACTAATCTACTGAAAGTATATTCAACCAATTGAAAATAATTCAATGCTTCCTGGACATTTTCTCTTTTTTAAATTTCTGAGTCATAACGATCGAACGTTTCCCCTTAAAATAATGAAGTACCGAGTTAATATAATTCCTCTTCAAGCTACTCCCCCCCTTTCAACAAAAATGAAAACAAGAAAAAAGCTTAAGTGATGGCTATTAAATTTCGCTCACTGGATTATCTCGATGCCTGTTGGAGAGTCAATTGCCATCTAATTTTCTGCGCGTGATGCTAACAATAGCTTTTACCAATATCTTACAACCCCTTGAGCAGGCCGCGAGCCCTGGTGGGGTGGGGGGGCGGTTGTCGTTCAGAGGAAAGGGTAGAGGAAGCGAGAGGGAGGGAGGCAAGTGATTAAAACCACGCGGTTAATGAGTTGGAGAGCATCGCCTTGTGTTGTTTCTCCGACGCCCTGCCCCCGTCCCCCCCTCCCTACAGTCAACGCCTTACCGCTCCGCAGGGGCGAATAAGCTGAGGAATTTGCAAAATGATGACAGCGGCTTGTGTAAGGGAATCCCTCTGGTGTGCGATATTATAACTGATACTTAACAAAGGACTTGGTATTTCTGGATCATAGCGTACGCGATCTTTGTTGTTATACAGGGCGATTCATGAGTCTGTGAAACGTTTTAGAAATTCACTACAGATAAACGATACAACTGACAGTGCTAATTCTGATGTCTATAGACCTAGAAACTCTCCAACTTTTTTTTACGCACATCATCAATGCTCTATGTCTCCACCTTTGCTGATGCGGCAAATATCTATCCGATGCATGTTAGCACATGACGTTCGATCTGTTGGGGAGTGGGGACTCCTGAAATTCTGCTCGAAACCGTCGCTGTACAATCACGGCCGTATCCGATTCACAAAACACCTACTCACCTTTACTTAGCGCCATATTTTCTACTACTGTTACTATTGCCCCCTAGCGGTAACCCATGGTAACTAAGCGCTCGTGCGGTATCCTGCAAAAACTAGAAGAGTTTGTCGTTCGATCGGCATCACTAGAAAGATTTTTTACCTTATATTGAAATTTGTAAAAATGTTGGAATAGCATTCATTACAATTAAATTACGTATATATATATTTTTAATGCTCAGCTTATTTCTACTGGATTTTGTAAGTAAGCTTTAACGACTTTCCAGTTTCAATTGTTGGCAACACTGCCAACGACAAGGCCAGGTTCAAGTTTTGTCGTGAGCAAGGATGTTCCTTTGTGAGTGTGCCTTCATTAATTTCATCTAATCGTAGCGATTAGCCTCAAGAGGCACGAAAGTTATGTAAACTATAAATACAATCTAATTTACTGATGAACTTAGATATGCAAAGTTACACACTGTTTTAGATATGTAGGCCACACTTAAGTAATGTTTTGGTACCGGTGTATACATTTATCCATTATTTTATTATTTTACTTCTTTCAACTTCCTTCGTGTCCTTTTCCAAAATCGTTACTACAAGAGAACTTCTCTTGTATTTCGAGATTATCTTCTGCGAGATTAAATGAATTCTTCTTTAACTCGGGGTACAATAGGAAATGCAACTTTTGTAATGAAGAATCACGATTCCTACGCTTGCTTCTGAGTAAGTCTGTGTTTCATCAGCGCCTATTTCGTCAGTTCATCACTCATCTAATGGCGTCGCCAGGGTTTGGCTGGAGGGGGGTTGAAGAAATATATTCAGGTGAGCTCGACTTGGTCGGACCGGTCTGCCTGTCTCTCTTTTTCTGTCTTTCCAATTACATTTTCCTCTTCGTTCCTTGTTCTTTCCCTTTTTCGTTGTAATAGGGATTGAACTTACGGTTTACAGTGGGATCCTATGTGCACCCACCGAGAATCGAATCCGGAATGTCTTGATTACAAAGCGACGACGTTACCACTACGACATCTCTATCTGTAGCTGTTCATATCTTTCATTCCTTGTCTTTATCTCCCCCCTCTCGCTCGTAGTTGCTTGTTTTCATTTCTATTTTTCTCTCTACCCAGGGAGGTAGACTTAGAAAAGATACATAAAATATACAGAAATGGAAATATAGCCTCATGCGAAATGACTGCCAGTCATTATTATTACGACGGTTACATCAAAAGTCATGGCAACTATTTTTTCGCACGATAATGCGGGTCAGGCAAGAAATTGTAAAATATACTAGGCAGATCGGAAAGTAACGCACAATATTTTTTTTTCTCCCCAGATATTGCAGCTGGAATGCTGAAATTGTACGACGAGAGAGTTTGAAGTTTGCACCACAGAGGGTATTTTTTTCCCCTCTGCAGCTCTAGCGAGAAAAGCCTGAACTACGAAACAAACATGGCGCGCATGTTACTGTCGTCCACGTGTGAAGAGCAGCAAAGTGTGGTTCGATTTTTGTGAGCCAAAGACCATACACCGAGTGGAATTCACAGGGACATGCGTGGCGTGTATGGGGACGACTGTCTGGACCGTAGCAATGTCTCCAGGTGGTGTGCATTCTTTCAAGAGGGCCGTGTGAACCTTAGTGATTCGCCACGCTCCGGGCGGCCGGTTACAGCTTCAACTCCGCAGAATATCCGCGCCATTGAGGCAGCAATTGTGAACGACCGGCGTGTGCACCTGCGAACCTTATCGCATACATTCAACATTTCCTATGGTGCGGTGTACCACATTGTTCATGACACGTTGAAATTCCGTAAAGTTAGTGCTCGCTGGGTGCCTAAGATCCTGACAGACCACCACAAGGGCCAGCGAATGATGACAAACATGGATCACTTAACGCGTTACGCCGCAGAAGGGCATGACTTTTTGAAAGGAATCGTCACTGGTGATGAGTCGTGGGCGTACCACTACACGCCCGAAACCAAGCAGGCCTCTATGGAGTGGAAACATGCTGGTTCCCCAGTACGAAAAATATTCAAAGTGACTCAATCTGCTAGGAAAGTGCTTGTGACAGTGTTCTGGGACATGTTTTGTGTGTTATTGGTGGACTTTGCTGAACACGGGACCACTGTGAATGCTGCAGTCTACATTAAAACTTTGGTTAAGTTGCGTCGTGCCCTTCGTGACAAACGCCGCAACATTCATGCGGATGGTGTCAAACTTCTTCGTGAAAATGCCCGTCCCCATGTTGCTGCCCCTGTTCGTGAGAAACTCATCGAATTTGGGTGGGAGGTGCTCCAGCATCCACCATACAGTCGGGACCTGGCACCATCGGACTTTCATCTGTTTGGTCCCAAGAAGAAATTCCTGGCCGGCCAACACTTTGCGACAGATGCGGAAGTGAAATCAGCAGTCCGCAGATGGCTAAACTCCAACCAAACGGACTTCTACGAACAGGGCATATTGAAACTGGTACCACGATGGGAGAAATGTGTTGAGAAACTTGGTGATTATGTAGAAAAGTAGGTCAAAGATGTCAGTTCATTTGTGATTTGTTTGGTTTTTGTTACATATTAAACTTTTTGCGAAAAAAATTATTGTGCGTTACTTTTCGATCTGCCCACGTACAATTGGAAGGTTACGATATATGCTAACGTTTAATGTACAAGTGATGAATGAATTTGGAACAACATAGAGATCTGTATTGGGATAGAGAAAAATATAAAATAAGAAATATAAATAGTTCGTTACAAATGGGTTTATTCCTCTTAATTAAACGTTCATAGAGTTTCTCTCTAATTGTCCGACGTAGATGTCTTTGCAGGAAAGTGGATGAGTAGAAGAGTGCGTTCACTGTTTGGCGATGCGGAACGAAATGGCACAAAAATCATCCCCCTGATGTCATATGCTACGATGACCATCAACTTGGCTATACTGCACAATCGACCCTTGTGTTTTACCGTTTCGGCGTAAAAGAAAACTTGTTCACTCGTAGTACTTAACTCGTGCTTCTAATTGGCACTGTGCATTTTTGAATTAGATGTTCCTGTTCTGTGAAATAATATAAACTTTCTTACGTTATTTACCATAGGAGCTTTCCTTTATCGAGGTCCATGTTGTAAACGCACAGTATTGCCAGGTTGAATTTTATTTTTAACGTGGATATGTATGCGAATTTTCACTAGGATTCAACTTTCTTTATTGCGTGTTTTCATCCGTATTTATAATTTTTATTTTATTTTTTCATATTGAAGTTTCTATTTATAATAGCTCTAAATTATTTTTGTTAATTTAAATTGTTTTTCTTCAATTTGTTTGAGAAATATGTTTTTTTGGTTATTTTATTGTTCAAGGTTGTCCGAGCGTTATGCGATAAGTGAAACCCTGACTTCACTTGTCTTCCTTATCGCACAACATGAGGACAACCTTGCGTTGTGACGTCACTCGAGGAATGCCTACGTTGTTACGTTAGATCCGTTAGGCTTGGTTCTCTTAGCATAAATACACTGTAAATGTAATATTTATGCTAAGATAACTAAACCCAACAAGCCTAACATAACAAATTAGGCTCATTATGTCTAATTTTTAATGGAGGTTCCTCAAAATTAATACTACGTTTTTTTTCCACTTCCAATTATTTCCTCACCATAAATCATACATTTCTGGAATCTTTGATTCACACCCTTTCCAACGAAGTACGTATTATACATATTTCTATTAGGAAGGGTCGATTCGGGATTCTTACCATTAACTTGACAGCGGTGGGATTTTTCGAAATTTCTGCCTCCGAATGCTGCTGCCCACCTCGCAACAGTTCGGTATAGTAGACCATCATTTCCTAAAGCTTCCACAAGCTCAGTGCGACATTCTCTCGCATTCCTTCCACGGAAAACTGCTATTTTTTTTACATAAGAACGCTGTTTACGCAGGATAACATTCATCCTGCACGAGTGTTAAACACGCACTGACTCCCCACTTGCCTCAGTTTAATGTCTTGGCAGCCACTGCAATCTAGTGAAGTCACAATGCATTGCATGTGATGCAGTCTCCACTGTATAAAATTTCTTGCCTGGCCCACATTATCGTAGAATAAAATGGTTGCCATTACTTTTTCTGTAACCCTCGTATATATATATATATATATATATATATATATATATATATATATATATATACTATTTATTATATATAAATCTCATTTTGAAACTTTCTCGCGTGTCTCCCATACTTCATTTCTTCCGGAACTTAGACGAGGCCGGAAGCATTGTGTACGGTAAGCTTGGTCAGCGCTGGTCAAGCAAGCATCTGTTGCTGTACTGGTACTCTTGATCGTTCTCCCCCCCCCCCCCCTCTGTCTCGCCCTGCGGTTCGCAATAAATCATGTCTTGTTGACGGCGCACGATAAGCTGTCTTATCTCTGACACGCCAGACAGCAGTCTTGTTCGGTAACTGACACCAATTACGAGTAACGACCATATTAAGCAGCTATTCTCTTTTTCCTGCCCTGTGGTCAGTCATCCCTTATTTCCTTTGATTTCATTTTACGAAATTATATTTCAGTCAGGCGCCTGTGTGTACGTAATAGACACGATGTGGTGCCCTTACTGCCTCGTTTACTCAGAATTTCTCACTTCCATAGCGTAGTGGTTAACGTTGTCGCCTTGGAGTCAGGGCGTCACTTTCTCCATTTCCGGTGACACACTTCATTGGCCATGTCCGGATTAACCCAGTACAGGTATGTGCATAAAACGAAATTAAACCTTAAAATATTACCTTCATTTGGAATTCTCTCCATCCTGATTCAAATAACTGCTGCATTCAGCCTGAGCTAATCTTCATGTTCTTGATCGAGGTGATATCCAAAAATTTCCGGACTGATGCTACAAAACTAGTAAAACTCACTGTAGAAGTGGCCGTCACCACCTGCGAAGTACTGGTGTCAGGGGTTCTGCCGTTTTCGTAAATCTCCCTGGAAATATTTTTTTCTGCGATATTACAAAGCAGCGCCTGTGATTCTTTCTTCCTCTTCTTGACTGTGTCAAAGCGGCGATCTTTCAGCTTGATCTCTTCATTTTCAAGAACAGAAAGAATCGCAGGGAGACGAGATCAGGGAAGTAAGGTGGGTGACCGACAGTCACTTTGTTTTGGCGAAAGCTGCAGGGTGAAAAAAAAGTGATGCCAGGCATTTTCGTGGTGACTCTCTCGAGCTTTCCCCGAGATTTGCACATAATTTGACACACATTTGATGTTGGAATTTTGGGTCCACCGTGAAGATCACCACAGGCCACGTTTACACGACTCCATGCACTGTATTCAAAAGAGTTTTCTTGAACAAGTGAAAGTTTCGCGTTCTAAGATGCAAAAAACTAGAATAGTGAGCATTGTGTATGTGTTGTTGCATCACGATAACGCCTCGCCTCACTTTCTTTTTAATTCAGCAGCTTTTCTAAGAAACAAAATGACTGTCGCTCACTCACCGCATTTCACTGATCTATCTTGCTCCCGGCGATTCCTTCCCTTTTCGATATCTGTTCATTTGCGTCGCTTTACTGCATCCAGGACAAAGTTGGAACCTTGTTTCGTACCGAGTCACGCTAACCACTCCACCAAGGAGACCGGTATGTGTGTGTGTGTCTCTGTCTGTCTGTATGTACGTACGTATTGATTGCCTATACCAATAAAATATTTAACATGCATAAAACATGGTCCAGAAGTCAGATTCAACCACGAAGGTCACCACAGTAGCGGACTCGTATTTCCCTAAGAAAAACACTATTTCGCATGCAGATATCAGTAAACAGTGCTTTGCGGGAAGTTGAGTGTTTAGGAGACGTGCAGCGCAAGCGAGAAAGACTGAAATGGGAAGTAGCACTTGGGCAGTGGCCATATCGTAGCTCTGTTCGGAGAGAAGAGTCCTCGACGGAGGAGACACAGGCCTTGAGCTGTGACGAGGCGGAACATAATTGGGTAATAAATCGCAGCTACCTGCCCGCCGCAAATTGCAGTGAGGAGAACAAGGGGAGCGGCGTAATCCCTGGTTTCCGGGAGAAAGATTTAGGAAGCCGGCGTCGGGAGCAAAATATGTTTATAATGCGATAATTTAGATATTGGATGAAGCGGATGCTGCAAATGAAGCAGCCGCGCCGTGGCAATTTTCTGCGTCTCGTCTACATTAATAATATCTTCTTAACGCCAATTTACAGTTTTATTTTCCACACGCGTTACGCCATATAGTGGCAGTTAAATAGTAGCAGTAAGCATGCTGCTGTTGTTCCCGCCGAAACTCGTGACGTAGTAGCGCCCACGTGAGTCGAGCAACCAATCAGCTTCGGTTACATGTTGGCAAGGCCCTCAGGTTGGTTCTTTCGTTGGCGCGCTTTCGCGTAGGTTCAGCATTTTGGCGGGAAGGCAAGAATTAACTCATAGATGAGAAAAACGATCTCGACGTGTATATATGCATGTGTTTATGAGTGTTATCGTCGATATAAAATAAAATAAAAATGTGTTCTAAAGCGGGGTATTGAAAATCTGGTGTGATTTTTACGGGTCATCGTAAAGTAGAAATGTTTGAAAGCTTAAGTTCACTTTATGCACAGATAGGTGTACAATGGGATCCGAAATGCTCTGTTTCTCTACCAGTGACTACTTGATTACAAGGCGAGGACGTTACTGCTACAGAAATGTTTTAAGACTGACAAGGGGGAGACGAAGATGAGACATAAAGTATTGAGAAAGAAAGAGAGAAATATATTTTAGTGGCTGACAGAGAGAGAGAGGAGGAGGAGGTTAAAGGGGTGAACAGGAAAGAGAGTAAGCAATATGAATTAGATTCTAGGACATAGAACTGAAAGCGATAGTCTGGAAAAAGAAAAGGAAATAAATAATATTTAAAAAATGCAAAATGCGATGGTTCTTTTAAAGCAAATTCGCCAAGAAATGGCAAGTGATGCAAACACACCACACCTATTTGCCTTGTCGCACATGTGATGAATATCAAACCTTTCAACCGTTTAGGCACATACATAATAGGTCCCGAGCCGGCTGATAAGGGCCACTATTTTAATATATCGATGTCTTTGCATCCATATTGCTAATCCCATATGCACTTGCAAAAACGCACTGAAATGCTTTGCAGTATTTGATCCAGGCTACAATGTATAACTTGCAGATTGCAGCAAAATATACCAATGAATAAACTGCCTGCAGATAGTAAACGAATTCCTCGTATATCTGTCAACTAAATATTAAAGTACACAGTAATTACAGCAAATAAAATTTCGTTACAGGGAGGGAAAATGGTAAATACTGCAGTGTACAATTCCAGTTGTTTTTTTCGGAGTTGTGTTATTTCACCATATCCATACCCCTTTTCAGTGTTGTAAGTTAAAGGTTTAAATAATTTGCGTTTCAGTAAACAGGCAAGTCTGATTCAGGGGCAAAAATTAATTTTCCCCGCACGTCCAACTGAGCAGCGACCTAATTTTCTCGCCACACAAAAAGTTGGCAAACGTGCACTGTTTTCCAGACGTCACACGCACACACACACGTTACCAAATGTGGTGCAGGACGCTTCCAAAATAGTGAACAATTGCTCTACTTTCTTTGCACTAGCACGTTTTACTCCAAACCAAGGAAGTATGGTGCATGTAACACAGAGAGTGGCACCTCCCCCATGGCGCCTTGTAACCAGGGGGGCCCGAATTCAATAACCCGTTGTTGTTTGGATATCACTTTAAACTGTAGGTCCAGTCCCGATTAGCCTATCTATGTATGAAGTGGAATTAAACTCAGAAACACAGCCACTTACGTAGTCTGAATCCACCTCAATAAAGCCGACCTCCGTGTCGTAGTGGTTAGCACGGCTCGCGACAACGTCAGCGGTCCTGGGTTCGAATCCCCTTCATCAATTTAATCATCCCTCATCTTCGCTATTAGTCAAACGTGACAGAAAAGCGAAGTAAAATAAACTAAATCAATCAATGTACGTACCTCAATAAAGAAGACTGACAAGAGAGAACAAAATTTTCGTTTGGATTTCGTGTTTTAGTTATGAAACTCACTCTCTCTCTCTCTCTCTCTCTCTCTCTCTCTCTCTCTCTCTCTCTCTCTCTCTCTCTCTCTCTCTCTCTCTCTCTCTCTCTCTCTCTCTCTCTCTCTGAGCTATTGGAATTTCAAATTATACAGTATATTGATTACCTCTCATTGAGAAATTGTTGTATTCCAAATACATGTTGAATACATGTCCCTCACAACGGCGTGCCGAATCATGACACTCAGAACCACCGTGTGTTGAGAAATTATTGGCGGCATTTCCCTTTGGTTGACATCTACAATAAATGACGGAACGATACGAAGACACTCAGATTGATCTCTGAGATGTCAGTCCAATGAAATTTGTCGGTGGTGATGAAACTTCTTTAAGGTTTTAAGTTTAGAAAATTTGTTTTTAAAATATAATAATGAAGAGTTTACATCTTTAAGTGAATCTTAAGTGTATTTAAAAAGTACATACCTCTTCCATACATACCATGGCCGTTACGCCCATGGTGTAACCGCAAAGGCTCAGGGCTGTCGAATAAAACGGCTTAGAGCACAAAACGTTCCATTCTTAAGAGATAACCACGCAATTAACATTCCCTGGGCCTCCAGCCCCTTTCGCCTTCCGCCCTTTTATCGTGCGGCACATCGAACCTTGTCTTGTACTCACCTCCTTTCGACTAAGGAGGAAGAGGAAATGAACACCTTATTATTAGATTGGGAATGAATTTCTTTGCCTTTTCCCCGGAATGCGAAATTTAATCACGGCAGAAGGAAGAAAAGGAATTTTCCTCTTTCCTATTCAACGTTTCCCCTCCCTCCCCTGTGTCCAATTAGGGTTTAATTCCAACAGAAAATCGAACAGCTTCTTCGGACGATTCCGGGGAAATTGGTATCAATTGGAGACCCATTGTCACAAGAGATAAAAATCAGAGAGAGCTTACATGTTTGTAAGTCTTTAAATAGAGCAATTCTCCAATATTGCCTTACATTATGTTCTGGCACAATGGTGACATATGACGTAGATTGAAAGACAAAATCATCTGGTTCGAATCCGGATCAAGGCAGAGATTTCTATTCAAAAAGGTCCAGGATATATTTTTCATTTTATTTCCCATTTTTTTGTCACAACTATTTTTTTTCTAGCGTTACTTCACAACAAGATGAAACGTTCTTGCAATTAGACGCGTCGTATTATTATACTATTAATATTAACTTAATAATACTCAGCGGTGAACGATGAGGCTTGGTGAAGTACACAGACTCCTCTCAGGTACGGGGATAGTGTTAGGCAAAGACAATATTCACAGCACAGAGAAATAAAACCACATTACTGCAGTATGTATAAACTGAAAGGTTTTATTCTTTATTTATTGCAATTATAATGCAAATATACTTGAGACGAAGGCAAGGATTTCGCTTTGTCGATGAATTGACTCAACTAAAACGCATAAACTCAATGCGTGGCTATCGGCAAGCCTATGATCACATAGACCTAGCTTGCGCCCCGAACTACCACACCAAGAGATATGCAATGATAACTGAGCCAATATTTGCTCTTTAGCCTTTTATTTCCAAATTAATCCTTAGGCTAGCTTTATTATTTAACGTAGAATGGTTGCAGTATTGTGCATATCATCAATGCATGGCTATCGGCGTACCTATGATCACATAGGCCTAGCTTGCGCCCCGAACTACCATACCAAGATGTATGCACAACACCGAGGAGTTCTTTTTAATTTAAAAAGCTTCGTCGATCCGTGGCGAAAAACTGTGATATTTCTTACGCGATATCCTCGCTTTTATACTTATTTCGAGAACACAGATTCAAGTAGAGATGAATCACTCACTATTTACAAAAAGATTCTACCAATGCATGTTTAGAAATAGAAATTCGTATAGTGCACTCTCTCAAACAAAGATACATTAAATTACCTATAATGTAGCATAAAATACAATAAACAATAAACAAAAGATATACATTACAAACAAGGTGCATTATTACATAAACAAAGAAATTACGCTTTCCTTCACAAAAGTAAATACATTAGTGACATATTTTCTACTGGTGACGTCACATAAAAATGTGGATCATATCAAAGATAAGAAAACATCAGACATATATCAAGATAAATGCATGGTTTTCAGTGGTATCATTAGCACTATCATGGAATGGAATTTTAAGTTAATCTGAATTACCTCGACCACGGCTATTGAGGTGTGAGTGCGCGTGAGTGTGTGTGTGTGTGTGTGCGACCTGGCATGCCCTTTTACGCAGATGGTTTATTTTTTCTGTTGCGCAATCCTAGACCTCTGTGTATGTAGAGAATGTGTATTTCTCTTTCGAAGTCATGTATCGCTACTGAGAATATTTCGAACGACATATGCAGCCGCGTATTTCCATTGTACTCTACGAAATTAGTGCACATCACAAGGCTAAGTCTAGTGGATTGATTGATTGATTCAGTTTATTTTACTGCGCTTTTTTTGTTAACCGCGAAGATGAGGATGAATGATGAAAAGATTAGATGAATGAAGGGAGAATCACAAACCAAACATATAAGAACAGCACAACACAAGCCCCACAGATGATTATACTGGCTGAGAATTCAGGCGCCAGAGCCTTGCTAGTCTGCAAAATGCAGTACGGGATGTACTATACCCTGTCTCAGCTAACTGTGGAGCAAGCCCGCGGATAGCGTCAGAGAAGCGATGGAAATCGAGTGGTCAGAGCGAAGCAGACACGATGCTCGAAGGCTGGTAACTGCCGTCGCTCTCCTCCACTCCACGCAATTCCGTTCCTCTCGCGTGTTCATTGGTGGAGCCGTCTCGCGTCACTACTTGCGCAGAGACTTGTTTTCGTTCGCCTGCTCCACGGTTAGCTGGGATAGAGTATACGTGGAAGGGTGATTGACATTTTGGTGTCTTAGGAAAGGTCACTCCCACCTCTAAGGGCAGTGTAGCGGGAAGGCAGTTACAAGGGCATATCATACCCTCTAAAATTTTGGGAGAAGTTACAGTACCTCCCAAAATCCTTTCTTCCGAATTGTACTCGTTGCACCACTTCAAATCATTTTAGAGATGAAAGATACTTAGTTTCAAAGCATTTTTATGCTTTTAGTACCTAAACACAGACATTTTATTTTTATCTCCCTTACATTTCCACCAAAAATAATTAAAAACACCCTAGTTACCTCAATGGCGCTGTCGGAAACCTTTATGAGGAAGTTAAAACTCTTTAAATTTCGTGCAAAACAATGGAATGATGACAAGGGTGTGATCTGTTCTGGAGCTCTGCATATTTTTAAAACGTGTTAAAGACTATCTTGACAATAGGCATATATTTTTTTTTTAATTTTGAAAATTCAAAATTATATTCTGAATATTGCTTTTTTATTTGCAGTAAAAGGTCATACAAATTGTAGTTATAAAATTGAAAGCCTCGTGGTACGTTCACAAATGTGATACATGGATGCGAACATAACTATTGAATTTTGTACGCTCCCCCCATAGTGATCAAAATCGTTCTTGTGCCACTAGTTGAAGGTTTAGATAGCGCCACGAGGGTATCCCCATAGTGTAAATTGCACTAAAACTTTGCTGGAACGGTTTCCGGTGTAGAATTACAGCTTCTGAGCCTGGAATCGCGCATTGACTGAAATTTCCGTTCTTGGCAAGCGAGAGGCTCTCGTGGGCTGCCGGAGGTCCTCCAAAGCTCAGCTGCCGGCCCCAAACACGAGATAGTCCCAGCATCATAAATCACACCCTCTAATCCAGGCTCATATCTCGGTTTCACGTATACCACCCCCTCCCGGAATCACTTTTATGAATTACTCTCGCAGGGAATTAATTGGGGCGCCCTCCTTACGGGGTTACTGCTCTTCTTCTTTTTTTGAAAAAAAAATATGTACTGGGGGAAGTGAGGCGTCTAAACGTTCACGGAGAGCAAAACTCGATAAGGCAATTACGAAACGCCCAATTTACCAACCAATGGCGTAATTGCCCTGTCGCAAATCGCAGATTCTGCTACGTGTTGATTCCTCTCATTTAACGAAGGGATTTTTGCGTCTTTTTTCTTCTATAAATCTAATGTGTGTTCAATTCAAAGACCTTTCTCTGAAGATACCATTTTTTCACCTTGGGGTACGATATCTGGTTTCAAAAGGAAATTTGTATTTATGTTTTTGTTAACTCACGTCGTCTTTCTTTCACTTTTTGGCTAATCGAGGCGATGAGGGTAAGTGATGATTAGATAAAATTGATGAGGGGGCACTCATAAGGCCAGGTCGGAACTCGAACCCGGGAACTTCGTTTGTGAGATAGAATAATAGCCTGTAGCCTTTGTTGTACGCTAAGCCTTAATTAAGGTAAGGTTCGGTTAGGTTAGGTTATTATGTTGTATTAT
Source organism: Lepisma saccharinum (assembly GCF_977018435.1). Lineage (NCBI taxonomy): Eukaryota > Metazoa > Arthropoda > Insecta > Zygentoma > Lepismatidae > Lepisma > Lepisma saccharinum. The sequence continues at coordinate 25,376,266 of NC_139239.1, forward strand.
TAACCTAATCTAACCTTAAGCACTTATTAAGGATGAATTAACGTAACAAGACAGAGCACGTATCTAGAGCGTTAAATTTCCCTCATTTGAAATATTTCCCTTTCAACCAATTTAGGCGAAATGGTATTAGGCGAAAGGAGATATCCCGTTTCGCCTAAAATGGCGGCAAAGTCATAAATCAAATTATTTTGTGCTGACGTAATCACAGTTATTTATTTGCCTCACAGGATTACATGTAACATTTATATATTTTTTCTAGGTTTTCACCTTCTACTCTAGTGGCGTCTTTCTAGTAAGACCTGAGCCGCCAAACAGATGGTACATTTAGCAGCTAACATGGCAGCGGTCGTAAACTAACAAATGCGTCTTTTGTGTCTGAAAGCTCCTCGCACGACGCAGCGATAATGATATTGAAAAGCATTCTCATAAGCCACTTCTTACGATCTCTCCTTCTGCTATAATTATAACATTACAGGCATAAACGTCATGAATTTTACACAGGCTGGCATTTTATCTCTGTATCGCCTGATCTTAACATCAGTTTTCCCCCTCTTCCATTCTCTGTTGCTTCGTGATGATTCTTATTGTTTCCCCTTTGAATTAATAGACATCCATCGTGTCTCGTGCAGCGTCCTGTAATTACCAGCCCGTCTAGCGGCGCTGTGTGAAAACGATACGTACAGGGTGTGGTCTCGGTGTGTTTCTCTTCTGAGAGAATTTGAGAAGGGAAGGGTTGACCCAGAGGTGTGAAGTGGTTGCTAATCTTCCGTCCCTACTTGGTCTGCACGAATGGATGATTTATTCACACAATACCTCCCTATGCCCGAGCGCTGCGAGAGATCCTGGTCTACAATGTTTTCCGTCCGCTTGATTCTCTCGTTTCCGGGCATGTAGACTTTGCCTGTGCCTAAGTAAGCATTGATTGCTTATCCACGCCCTTTATTGGGCCTGCTTGTTGCGATATTTTCGCACGTGGTACATCCTGGACGGCAATTTGCAGACTAACGAGGCTCTGTCGCCTGGATCTACGGCCAGTACAATCCTCGTAGGGCTCTGAGTGTGTTGTCCTGTGTTTTGCCCTCATGTGTGCTGAATTCCCCTTTACAGCCTGAGCTTTTAGCCCAAGTAACAATGTCTCCGACATTACAGGGTTATGTTAGTAATATTTTATTTAGGATAAGGGGTTCAACCCCGTATAATACGATGGGTGCGAAATAGCTTAAGTTCTGTCGCACCCAAAATAGCTGAAGTCACTTTCCCCCCTCCACGAAATCTGTTGTCTCTCACGTGTTCATGGGTCGAGCCGTCTCGAGTCACTACTTGCGCAAGGACTCGTTTCTCGTTCGCTTGCTCCACAGATTCCTGAGACAGAGAATAGTTTAGTAAGAAGCGAGGCCAGTTGAATTCCATTGCAGGCTAAAATCACTATTCTCTGTCCGCTGTGACAACGAAATCAATATAAACAAATACACGTGGATTACCTTCCTCTTTGGCGCACAGAGGAGATTTGTAGGAGAGGCGGGGGGCAGTTGCAACACTTTTAAAATTTTTAACTTCAAGAAATTGTATAATTTTTGCTTTTCAACATACGTCTACGAAACGTTGTAGTTGAAAGGCGGGATACATTCCACTTGCACCGAATGCGGGGCAAGTTGCAACAGTGGATGGGGCATATTGCAACACATGGAAACATAAATGAAAGTAAGTACGTAAATCTTAATTAATTTAACAAATGATACAAAAAACGATATCAATATTATGTTAGAAACTGTTCAACATATACTGACATTGTAACAATATTTTAAACTTCAAGTAGGCCTAGACCTAAATTTAGCATATTTTTGGTTTACAAATGTAGATAAAGGAGTATACAAAAAAAAAAAACACTTTCTTTAATCTGAGAAACAATGATGAAGGCCATAAAACGCATCTTCTTTCGCACATTTCTTGAAATGTGCCAACCCGTCACACTCTATACACTGTACCCACTCCCTTCCATCATATTCATATGTCTGTTGCAACTTACCCCTCACCCACTTTACTTAACAGAAGGACGAAAATGTCTTCAACATGAATCTCATTGTAATCATGGGTGTTATTCTTTTACAGGTCAAAGTACATGTGTATCATTAATAGCAACATAGTCAACGACAGTTACTTGTCCTAGTCGCCAGTCACTTCAAAATAAATTATTCAAATTTTACTCACCTAGTCTGAAAACAACAATTCTTATTTCCTGTAACTGTTATCAGCTCGCGTGCACCAACAATATAGAACATTTCTTCCTCCACAAAATGCGCATGCGCGAAGGGCAAGTTCGTTCTCGTAACTCTTCACGTTGAGGAGATATTAACAGTGTTGCAACTTACCCCTGTTGCAACTAGCCCCCGCTTCCCCTACTACTAAGAATTTTCAGCGAAAAATGCAGGCTCAACCACAGTGGCGGTGCCAGGATTTATCATCTAGGGGTGCTGAGGGGGTGCGGAATGAAATTTAGGGGGTGCTATGTTGAAAATAGAGAAAACATGAAATTTTCCTACTTGTTTTAATCCCTTAATCAAATATCAATCAACTTTTAGAGGCATCTATGATGATATGCTAATGAAACTAAAGAATACTAGCGACTTGCTTCATTTTTGCCTCATTTTAGCACAACTACGACGTTTGGAAATTTGAAAAGAACAGTTTGTTCAAGGGAGGCAATGATATATGTGGACGACTGGAGGATTCACATCACCCCCACTCACGACGGGATCAAGAAAGTGTGGGGCGTTACCCCCACACCCCCTATACGCCTTCATGGCGTGGTGCTAAGCACAGGGGAGCTCTTTACCTTTTTTTACGCTATACCATGTTATTATACTAATTTTCTATGTGTTTCATATTATCCAATTAGAAAAGCATACCTGTAAAACATCCTCGAACATTCAAAACACCTTTCGACCCAGTACAGCAATACACAAACAATTAGCAGCACAAGGCCATACACTGACGTCATAAGCCTTCTTCAACGATGTAGTATAGACTGCCGGCACAAGAGTGCAGAACACAGCAGAACAGTTATAGGGGTATTCCATATACCCCTACCTATTCCATAAACCCCCCTTTCCTCTACGTTAATTGTATTAGCTTTAACAACATAAATATTAATCAATATAGTGCCTTGATAGATTTTAAAATGTTGTTTATTTGATTATACAATTAGCGCAAAATGTTTACTAAACCAATGGTTAGTGCTTGGACCCGTTAAACTCTCATTTTATATACGACCATGTCAACAAGGTTATTGGACTACTATTTTTTGTGATTATGCCAGATGTTATTTATTAATATTTAATTTCAAGGGTATTAATTAATGTATAAATGTAAAGAAATGAAAATATGTTTACGAGTAAAATTATTGTGATCGGGGCACCAACATTTAAATTGAATTTACTGAGCTGCAGTCTCACGAAGGTTGAGAAACACTGATCCGTATCAGTCTCTTTATACTGTTGCTCTCATAGCACTATTTTATCATATTCGTTAGTGACTAATTATGAATACAGGTGGTTACAGAAAATTATCCCCAACCCTCGGACATTCAGATTTTTTTTAAAAAATAAAAAAAAAAATTATTTCTATTTTCGTCTCTGTCTCAAGAACTGTTTTTAAGAAAATCATGCCCATTTATGTGGAAGCTCGATGATCTCAGTTTTCCTCTGAAAAAGTAGATGAAAGTGTAAGAGTAAGGGTGACAAAAGAGAAAAACCCAACCGTTTAATTTACAATTTTTTCTCAACGTCGAGGCGCTTCCTTTTTAGTGAAAACTTCCGCAGCAAAGGGAGGTCAGCTAATCCTTTAACTTCATCCTTTCGAGGAGGGATGGGAATCGCAGAATCAGTGTCAGGAGTAAAGAGAAGAACCGCGTTGCCTTCTTGCGTGAAGATGGAGAAGAGAGAGAGAGAATGATGCTGGATTTCGAGAGCTGATCCCATAGGAACTCCCGCTTACGCTGAGAACCAAAGAGGAGAGACCGTAAAAATCCAGCGTTTCACCTTCCGGAATGCTGGAGGAGAAACAGTCCTGGGGTTGCGGCTGGCTGGAAGGCCTGCAGGTGGCTTTGTGATGGACGGCCTTCTCTCGCATCCCATCAATCGCTGCGTTTCTGACTCGCCGGCCGGCATGACGGTTCCCTCCCCCCTTTTTTACCGCCCCCTTGCCTTTTAAATTCCCGCAGAAGTGACCGAAGGTCTTACCTGCTTTGAAAAATCATTTCTTTCTTATGGAATCGGAGGAGAATTTATGGAGGGCCGACACTTCGCTACAGCATCAGAAAAATGGAGCAGTCTGTTCATATCTGCTTACCCTGAGATTTCATACTTCCGTAGTATGCAACCTGCTACATTTCAATGGAATTTTGATTGCATATCTGTCGCGGTTATGCTTCTACAGAACTTTTTACGCACCGTGTACACTAACAAACACTTCTGGATTGTAACTACCCCTTAGACTGTCAGTGGAATAATTACAACCCAGAAGTTTCCGTGACTGTACAGTGATATAGATAGGTGTATTTGGCGTAGTGGTAGCGTCGTTGCCTTGTAATCAAGGACTCCTGGGTTTGATATCCTGTGAAGACATATGGTGGTTTGGATTCCCACTTAAAATTGTAGATCCAGTCCCGATTAGCTTTACTGTGTATAAAGTAGACTTAAAACGTCAACACTATCTATCAATCAACATATACTGCGTACAGAAAAGGAAGGGAAAAACTCATAAATTGCGTTTTAGCTGCTGTTGTAATTTTATTCCTACGTTTCGGAGACTTTTTTTCTGTTCCCGTCTAGAGGGATTCCATGGGTATCCAGTCACCTAAGGTCTCCCACATGACGTATGGGTAACGAAGCCATTCTCGAAATTCTCCCTGTTTTCGAAAAACCGCTGTGATGTTATAAAATCTGAAAAATTGCATATTCTTAGGATTGCTTCTAGAGCATTCACGTGAATCTTAGTATGGTTTTCTTTCACTATTGTCTAGATATTCGCATTAGTTTAATGAGTTTATGTAGCCATGATACTATTGAAAATATGTAGAGAACTGGGAAAGCAAATTACTCGAAGATTCACTTCAATGCTCCTGGATGTGATTTTTCAGATTTCGGAATATCATAGCGGTTTACGAAAGGAGGAATTTCGAAAAAGGTTTTGCTGGCATTAGTCATAGGTCCTTTCGGGCCTTAAGCTGTAGATCCATTCTCGATTAGTCTATCTGAGAGTCAAGGTATGAAAACAAATTTTCAAAAGCCATCCGTGTGTTTGTAGATTTGCATAAGATGACCTCCTAGGATGAATCTCTGAAGACTGAGATCGAAAATGTCTCCGAAACATCCCAATAAAGCTACAAGTCCAATTCCATGCACTAAGAATCAATAACCGCGATAACCTACTGTGGTGCATGACCGCCTGCCCAGCGCAAGTAAAAACCTACAAAAGAACAAAAAGAACCTACTACAAGGAACAAAATAAGTACAGATTCTATAGCTCTCGTCCAGTCTTACGGCGGGCGTCCTACATGCTGGCAAGGGAAGCGGGGAAGCCACCAATCCAGTGAAACGAGAAACAGCAGCCTGTCTAATGAGGTGCGCACAGCACATCCTCCCGCGACGTCGTAACTCTCGGCGCCACCGATGTTGTCTGGTTGGTCTGCTGCGTATTAGCCGCTCCCCATTTCCCTTCCCGTCCGCCGTAAGACTAGACAAGAACTGTAGTTCAAGATTCAGAGGTTTCCAGAACAACAAAAACTATTGTATTGTCACATTAAAGTCGTGTTTTCTGAAATTGCAGTCCGCGTTACCATAATACTGGAAAGCTATTGAAATCACCTGTTGAAATAATATTCCCGCTGGCCAACCACTTTCGCCATGTCCTTTCCGTGCTATTCCTCAGCCAGTTTAGGTATGCCTGCATGTTACTTGTAACGAACTCCAATTGTATTCAACAAACTGTTTTGCAAACGTAATACTTCTGTGTGCTACTGCAGACGCTATTTAAATTTCAGCGTTGGGTTTTCGAGTTCAATATGTAAGACAAAGTATCAACTTAGCCGCTAATGAAACACATTTCTTCCTCCTCAATCGCATGACGTCTGACAAAGGTAGTAATTAAAGATCATTATTCATAGAAAACACCACTTCTCCTTTTGACAAAGTAGTTAGTTCAGTCCGCACCAAAACCGTGAACAAACAAAACCACGCGCATACAGAACAGTCTCAAAAACATGAAGACAGAACAGGGAAGAAGGGAAAGAACTGAAAAAAGGGGAAAATCAAATTAAGAATTGAATTTCGTTACTCTGAAAGTCTTTGATATTGAATTTCCGCCGGAAGTTGAATCGCTGAAGAAACGCAGAGAAGGTATGTAGGATTCGGAGACGGGGGAGCTGCGAGGGTACGAGGGGTGGCGGAAGTTGCCGATGGCTAACGAAGTAAGGGGAGGCGTGATTTAATATCGAAAGGAAACGACGGGGGTAAATGAGGAAAGATGTAACTTATTTTGTTGCAAATTTAACAATAATGGAACTTGTAGTGGATAAATTGTTCCTCCTGATACGTATATTAAATTATTTTCAACTGAACACTCCTGAAATTGTGGGAATATGAACATATTCTGACAGAAAATGTGCAAGAAACGTTCTATACAACATCTGCAGAAGTTTAGCATAACATTTTGCCAGATAATCTAAGTTTTTTAGGAGAGAGAATGGAAGGTTGTCATGGACACCAAATTATAATATGAATAAAAACAATAATACCCCCTAACCCTATAGCGCTACAGCCCAATATTGGGCCAAGGCTTACCTACCGACTGCTGGCCTCCCTCCCACGCGGGCCACCAAGGGGGCGTGGAGATCTGCAGCCAGACTAGGGGGACGGGTGGTCGGCTGTAGGACTTCGCGACCGGATTACGCTCACTCACTCGGGAGCTCCCCAATTTCGTCACGATGGTGGGTTGCCACCGGCCCTATACACAGGCCGAAAATTCCCGGAGGCTGAACCCGGGATCGAACCCATGCCGTCCCACAACCGCCGCCCAAAGCATGGTGCCTTTGGCCGCACGACCATGGAGGAGGACAAAAATAATAATAATAATATTATTAAATTGCCTCTTATCTCTGATATGTAATTAAATAGATTAAGTGTACAGACTGCACAAGCACGTCACCATCATTCCACAGCAAACGTTTGCCTGGCTAACCGTTAAAATATCTACAAGAAGATGAAATTCATTAAAACAATAGACGCTTACTTTACCAGCTCTGCCTCTCTCTGCCCATTGTAGAGTTTCAGTGACGTTTTTGTTTTCAGTTGGTGTTTTAAGACCACTTTATGCACAGGAAGGCTAATCGGGACTGGACCTACGGTTTAAAGTGGGATCCGAACCACTGTGCCATGTGCCTCCACCGGGTATTGAACCCGGGACCCAGTTTCAGTGACGGGCGATAATTTAAATTCGTTCATTATTTTGACTTTTAATTATAAAGAGGACTGAATCAGTGCTCATTATTACGAAAATGCCATAAAAAGTACGTTGCCAAATTTCTTAGCTGTTTTCCGAATACTCTACCAGGTTATTGAAATGTTCGGGGGGATTTTTCTATTTCTGGAGCCTCCCCCCCCGATCCATAACCTATTACGCTAGTTTTTGGTGTATAATCGCTCATGGGCAGATATACACTACGGCAATAGACATTTCATTGCCTCGGTGGAGGCTTCTGATGTCTGACATGGGTCTTTTAAACGTTCCATCGCCTCTGCGGTTGATATATATACCAGCGCTCGCAATAAAGGAGAACTTCAACACTTGTTGTGCTCCATTTCGTCGGGCCATGTCACTTTCAGGCCAGCTAGTGTAGCGATGGGAGACCTGTTGACTGTTCCTTGCCATCGTTCACCAGACTGAGAGGCAGGAGTGAGTGCCAGGTCGAAATGATTGCGCACGATGGTCTCGAAGACATTTGACAGTTATTTCTTTTAGTGTTATTCCAACGCGCTTGTACATAAACGCTAAATCAACCGATGATGCTGATTTTCCTGATCAATTGAATGCTGCAAGAACCCAGATGATTGACTAGCGTAGGCATACTCGAAGGCGTAGTTGTAATGTCGTCCCCTTGTAAAAGGTGTTCTGGGTTCGATACCCGGTGAGGCACACATATTTATGGGCAGATTTCATTTATTGACTTTTTAGATCATTTCATGTGAATATTTAGCAACTTATGTGAGCCACATTTTGGCAGCACTGGTTTAGAACATTATTTAGTATTTAGAAAAAATTGAACCAGTTTTTCAATAAATTCTGAGCCAATGTGAAAGTTTTCAAAAATGTGCTTCAATTAATTAAAGGAAAGAGTAATTTGTTGAAATACTCGATCATGCAACTTAACACAACTTGGTATTATAACTTAGAAAATAAAATACCTTTTTTGTGATGTTTTCCCTAATCGTGCAAATAATTTCTTGCTCTTGAGAACTATTTTTGAAAACATAAAAATTAACTGAAATGGTACGGACTATATCTCAGGCTGATTTCGCCTAGTTTTCGTATCTTAAACGTAAAGCTTTCTTAATTTATTTTACGAAAGAGAATTACTATTTTGGACTTCTATACGTCCATTCTTTTATCCGACTTCCAACAAGCATCCTTATCACAATCCTCGCTTGTTTTCCCTTTTCTCTCCCTCTACCATCTTTAGCAGGGGCTCCCTCTCTCTCCTATGATTCTGTGCAGTTTTCGTGGGAGCCCTTTTTCACCCCAACGACCTTCCCAATATCGCGGTTTAACCCCAGGAATCGTGCCCCTTCGTTCCCCCCTCTGAGTCAACATTTCAGCCGGGGATAGTCCATTAGGGGATTCTGTTATCCGTCGTCCTTCTCGCCGCGTCTGATATCCTGTTTACTCCGTATTTTCCTCCCATTTCTGTAAGTCAAGGAACTCTCCTCGGTCTTTTTTTTTTATCTCTCCGAACCGTCCGTATCTTTCCCTTCGTTTCCTATTCGCCTCATGTGCCTCCGCCATTTATTTCTCTTTGTCAGTCCTTGCTGTACCTGGATGATATATCATTCCGTTGGCCTCTTCATATGATTTTAATATAAGGTTCAGTTTTCTGTCATTTATTTATTATTCTTTGCGCCGGGGTTATTTAAGTGACGGCTCACGGATTTTGACATGAAGTTTGGCCTGTCGCCTTTGCATTGCGCATGCGCTTGCTTAAACTCTAGTTACCAACACGTTGGGTGATTGTGTCCCGTCACTGAAAGTTCCCGGTCCATACTCTGTCGGGAATCTCTAGAGCAAACCGGGGCATAAAGTGGCAGTGGCTTTTTCCCCTCCACGCAATCCTGTTCCCTCTCGCGTGCTCATTAGTCGAGCCCTCACGAGTCGCTACTTGCGCAGAGACATACTTTCGCTCGCTCGCTCCAGAGATTGCCGGGACAGGGTGTAGGTATTTATGCTACTTTGTGATTGCGAGTTCCTTCCTTACTATCACGATCAGTCTAAATTGACTCGAAAATACTAAATGTAGTTAAATTCTAATAAATGCTAATCTCCGGAGATCAATTTTTTTTAACTGTATCGTGGTAAGTGTGGAAACGTTAACGGATGCAAAAGCTCTTATTTTGAAAGATTAACATAAAACTAGGCGGGATTTTGCACAGCTCCAGAATACAGATTTTGCACAGTTCACAGTTGCACAGCTCCACAAATCAGACAATTACACCGAAAGTCGGATTTAATGTTAAGTCTCAATTCTAGGCTCTTTGGGGAAAAAGCGTTTAAGTCAAAACATGCACTTTTACAGCAGACAGTTACATATGTTTATTCTTTTAATATACCCTATCCCAGCTAACTGTGGAGCAAGGCCGCGCATAACGTCAGAAAAGCGAAGGAAATCGAGTGGCCAGAACGAAGCAGTACACGCTGCTGAGAAGGCTGATAGCTGCAGTCGCTTTCCCGCACTCCACGCTATTCCGTTCCTCTCACGTGTTCATTGGTGGAGCCGTCTCGCGCCACTACTTGCGCAGAGACTTGTTTTCGCTTGCCTGCTCCACAGTTAGCTGGGACAGAGTATAGCAAACCTTATATAGCATGTTGGATCATCAGTGTATAGAATATTTACCCTTGCCCAATATAAAATTAAACTTAAAATAATTTCTTTAATCCATTCAGTGTTACTTGGATGAAGGCAGCAAAAGTTGCAGACTTATGAGCCTTTTCCCCAACACCCTAGAATTATTCTCTCGTTCTATTAAATTGACTGGAAAGAAAATGTTTCGTACAATTCTAGTGAAATTTTAACGTGCATCCATGATCTCCTTGTGCAGTTGATGGTACAGAAATAAAAACCGGGCAAATTTGTAGTGACACCTATATTTAACTACCCTTTCATATCAACTGTATTGTTTATAAATTAGAACAAAGAACAGCCATTTGTTTGTCACGATTGGCTATTAAAAACGTCAAAACGAAACAAATTGTGTTCTGCTTCCTTTACGCCCATTTCATCAATAACTGAATTTCCCAAGATTACAGCCGGCCCTGGAGTAGGGCAACCTTTACACTCGCTCAAGAGAAAACGCTATACGAAACAATTGTAATAAAATTGCAATAGTAAGTCCAGATATCTTCATTGAAGAGTAAGGGTGATATGTATTCTTTACACTTTGAAATCAGATGATCAAATCCTCTATGACGAGCTGTAATTGCGCTCTAAGCATGCTACACTAAAACTTTTTTTTACATCTCAATATGAGAGTGTGATCGCACGTAAATAAACAGCAGCGATATAGGTTTGAAAGAGCGTAGCGTAGTGGGTAACGCTGTCGACTGATACTAAATGGGTCCTACGTTTTCTTCCCGACATGGCCACATTTCAATTGTTCGGATTCCATTCCCGATGGCGCAGCGGTAGCGTCGTCGCCTTGTAATCAAGGGGTCCCGGGTTCGATACCCGATGAAGACACATAGTAGTTCGGATCCCACTTTAAACTATAGGTCCAGTCCAGATTAGTGTGTATTAGCTTGTCTTACTGTAAAGAACTTAAGCCCTTCATTTAAATTGTATGAATTTGATCCTTTTTTAATTGAAGGGTTCTTACTATTATCAAATTTTATTTGGCAAATGTTTGCTTTCCTTAGAAGTGAAAAGAAATGATCTTCGAAAGGAGAGGAATATACAGGGTGTCATAAATATGGCTACATGTTTTAAGTAAATGATATGTGTTACTGTACAATGTAGATGGAAATTGTGAATGATATATTAAACTTGAAACTTCATTTTTTCGTTTCAGATAAGATTCCCGCGCCCAAGCCTACGTCATTAGTCAAGATGGAGCAGCAGCAATTTACAGTTGCAGTGTGGGTTATTACACACCAGAATGGTCGTGAGACTGGCGAAACGTGTGTAAAAAAGTGTAGTAAACGATTGCTTACATCAAATTGTTGTTTAGCATGATCATTCTGGAATGCAATTTCCCACGCTGCAACTGTAACTTGCTGCTGCATATTCAGCGCCATCATGGCTAATGACGTAAGCTCGAGCGCGTGACTTTTATCTGAAATGAAAAAATGAAGTTTCAAGTTGTATGTACCATTCACAATTTCCATCTACATTGTTCAGTAACACACTTTATTTACTTCAAACGTGTAGCCATATTTCTAACTCGCCCTGTACTAAAACACAGGTATTTTCCAAGGGTGTAACTATTACTCAAAATGGTTGACATCCACTGGTATCAAATTTCAAGAGTTTGCTTCTAAATGGACATGGCTTGTGCTACATACTGAACGTACATTGGATGCAAGCGCAGACTTGCGTCATCCCTTTTAAACACACACACACACACACAATATAGATAGTGACCTCTCTCCACGAAGGCTGATGTTCAGTGCAACTGCTGTGGCTGTATGAACGGGCAGGATGCTGGCCAAACTAACTCTTTTTTCTCCTTTTCCTCAATCTTCTCTTTTTCCCCCTTCTCTGAAGATGAAGACTCACTTCTTGCCTCGATAGACTGGCGCCAGCCTCGGCTCGTGTTGCAGCTGAATGTCGTGGGAGAGAAAAAAGGGATGGGGGAACGTTGAGGAGGTAGAGGATGGCTTTGGTCGAAAGAGATCTCCGGGAAAACTGAAATTTCCTCTCTTGTTTTTCCTCGCTTGGAGTTCGTAACAGAATGAAATGTAATAGGGAGTAATATTTTCTATCTTTACAGTGTTTAAAACTTTCCCAGTGAGGTTAATAACCTTAAATATTCTCCGAAAGATGTCTCTCGTGATGAGCATCGTCAATAATATTCCTACCAGCCGGAAGACTAGAAATGTTACAGAGATTCCCTCGGCAATATAAATCCATAGGCGTTTTTTTAAACTACTCTTGTTAATTGCGGTCAACGAATTTCAATCTTTACTCATGATTGTGTGTGCGTGAGCAATTTCTTCTGCTTTCCTGTGACTTCTCATGTTTGCGCAGGCGTAACTCTTAGTTTAACGACTAGGCTGGTCACGAGACGATACAAGATTTGGCACAGTTTCGTCTCGTGAAGAACGCTGTCTCGCTCTCGGTCTCGAATCGAGTGCCTGTCTCGTTGCGGGTCTAGTATCGAGTAGCAAACGCATGCATAATCGTTGACGTACTTGAAAATTGAAGTGTTTTGGGCACTATATATGTGTGTGTAGATAATCTGCAAAAATTAGATCGTCCTGTGGGGTATAATGAGTGACCTGAGAAGGTGTCCAAAGATCAACCTCACTTCCACAGAGTCTTGCAGGCAACGAGGCACTGGCGCCTGGACCCACGGCCAGTATAATCGTCTGTGGGGTCGCATTGTCCTGTATTTGTCCTTATGTGTGCTGAGTGCCATTTCAAAGCTTTATCTTTTAACCTAGATGTGGAGCTTTTATCTTCGGGGTCAGTACAGTTTTAGTTGTCGGTAATGAGTCTAAATTTTAGATATTGATCAAAAAAGGTTTTGAGCAGACATTTTATTTTATTCTTAAGGTTCTGTCCTTCGTTTTGTTTTAGTTAAAGAGATTGTCCCCGTATTGTATGATCGGCACAAATAACCTATGTGCTGCCGTACCCATTTAAAAATCAATATATTGTCCTTTACGGCGTTTTGCCTTCCCCTTTCGGTATAATAACTGAAAATGATTCTTATCGGGTGAGAAATTGAATAAATGTTTTCGAATTGCTAATTTAAAGATCCTTTATGGCAAAAATATTCAGTCTCCTACATAATTGCAAAGAATATAAATGGGTTCCCATAAAACTACAAGTGGCTCCATATACGAATTAATACAGTACAGTCGAGCACTTGTGTGCTGTTAAATCATGCCATTCTGTTATGTCTTCTGTTTAATGCAGTGCTTCTTACAAGCAAGTCCTCCTTGCCTTTGAACAGTACAATTTTCACTCTATATACAGCACAGTATGATCATATATCTTTAGCAACATGAAGCGGCCTCTAATGTTTCTCTTATGCAAGGACGAGCTAAGTTCTTCCTCGTCTGGCGAGCTAAGGAGCTATCTTCAGATCGAGGGATGTCCCCCAGGCTACTGCTCCAGGATCAGCAATTCAAATACATGGTGGAGAATAATGAGATTCCCCGCCATAAGTCTTCGCGTTATCCGAATGTTTCGTCCAACATCCAGATCTCGGGAAGAACATCAGCGCCAAATGCGGCCCACACTGGACGTTGTTTCAGTCCGAGATGCAACTCTTGCAAATTGTCTCGAAACTGTTATTTATATTTTCATGCTATGTTGCGAATATGCCTCTTTGTCTCCAACCCCCCTCTCCTCCTATCTCTCACATGATTCTGATCTTGTATCTGATATTGCGATGCTTGGCTTTCTTTCATTCAACTAGAGTAGGCCAAGTTTTGTTTTAGCGGGATGAGTTTTGTTAAATCATCACCGTATCGCAACGCACAGTGATACATCATTGCAAGAACAGACAAATATAATCGAAAGAAATTGCACATATTGAGACAACCGACTAACAAAACAAAAAAGATGTAACCTCGTGTATATGAGAGAAATGAAATAAACATGAAAAGATAAAGAATAGCTCCGATCATAGCGCGATAGTAATAACCGCGAACATGATTTAGCGCCAGCGGAATAATGGCGTTAGCGATTTAGCGCAAGCGGAATTCCAGTAACCCCGTAAGGAATGCCTTAGGAATACCTTGTCCAACCTAACACGAAGGTCAGTTGCAGCAGATGTAAGCATACGTTTGGACGTTAGCAACTGACCTATTTCCGAGGATGTTACTCTGTTTAAGACTGTAACAATTCTCGCTGATGGAGGTAAATGGTTTTAGAGGAATAACAGGCTGTATCGAGCAAGGATGGGATAGTCAAGGCAGGAACGATGAAGGAACTACACTAACTTTGGAAGTTTGTGGACCATGACACTAGGTAGGCGACTTTCATCAAGTTGAACATACAACTAGACTAGTCATGAATCACAATGTACCCATCCGTGTATCGTACTTTATCGATGGTCTTTGTAAATTTTTGTAATAAATAAGCGGCGTGAAAAGGTAACCTTTGAGTTCATCCCCGAGAATATCTCACAATAATCACCAACCTTGATTTTGCTGACGAGAAATAACATGAACATGATTAAGTGCAGCTGAGATAACCGAGAAAATGATTTAGCGCGAACTAAATCACAGAGAACCTGATTTAGTGCGAAGGAAATCACCGAGAACATGATTTAGAACGAACAAAATGACCGAGAACTTGATTTTATGCTAGCAGAATGACTGAAAACATGATTTCATACGAACGGAATGACCTTCAACATGAAATAGAATAACTGAGAACATGATTTAGTGCTAACGAAACGACCGAGAACATGATTTAGTGCAAAGGAAATGACCGAAAACATGATTTTTTGCTAGCAGATTGACCGAGAACATGATTTCATACGAACGGAATGACTTTCAACATGATTTAGTGCAAATAAAATAACCGAGAATGTGATTTAGAGCAGGCGAAATGACCGAGAACGTAGTTTTATAATGGATTAGCACGAACGAAATGACCGAGAACATGATTTCATGCAAGCGGAATGGCCGAGAACATGATTTAAAACGAAAGGAATGACCGAGAATATAATTTCATGCGAACAGAAAAACAGCAAACGTGATTTAGCGCGAACAGAATAACAGAGAACCATGATTAGGTCGAGCGTATTGACAGAGAACATGATTTTGCACGAACAGAAAATAGAGAACTTGATTTAATAGTAACGAAATAACAGAGTTACTGCTCAGTTAATAAAAACAAAGTTAATTATGTGCGAAATAAATAAATACGAAAATTTCAGTCACGCGCAACCCCATCCAGGTTTCTCCGGACGATTCCCAATATGTCCATTCCTCACATTTAACGTACACCCTTGCAGTTAGTCCACCCAACTGCCCGTGCTGTTGAATGGGTTGCGGGTGTGTAAGGATACCATTCGCGCAAGTTCCGGTCTTGCTCGCGGATGGAAGACCAATATTGGAACATCGTGTTGCGATTCAGGCAAGGAAAATTGGACTTCCAGTAGTTGTATCTCTTATTTATTTTCCTTCCTGTTACTTTTGTGCTGCAGCTGTGCAGTGGAGCCATAAAGAATAACACATGTTGTGAGTAAAACTGAGATAAAAAAAATACCCTAACTTTTCGGCAGTGCTTAACATTTCTGCTTCAACGAGATAAGAAGCTGGGGAATTCAAAGGGACCATAAGTGTAGACAATCGCGCAGATGGGTTGAAGATTAAATTTTATGCATTTTGGGTTATGAGACACACTTCCTCGCCTCCCTCTCTCCTCATGCTTTCTTTTTTGTTTCCCCTTTTATCTTTATTTTCTTTCTGCCTCTGCTTTTCTATCCCTCTTTTACTCCTTTCTCCTCTTCTTTCTCTCGTACTCTTCTTTTCTTCCATCTCCTTCTGGCTCATGCATTCTTTCTATTTCATCTTTCCCTCTTTCTTCTTCTCTTACTTATTTTCTTTCTCATTTTATTTTCTTGTCTTTCTATTTATATTTTTCTCCTTTCTTCTCTAGGTCTACATTATTATTCCCTCTTTTTTCCCTGCTCCTCTGCTTAATTCATGTTACTAGCATATATTGTCAATGTTTGATAAAGAGTCAAGTGAAATAAAATTGATGAAAACAATGTTCCCACCAGTTTCCTATATTTTTCAGAATTGGTTTCATGAATATTGTTTGTTCTGCGTTAATTTTAATTTTCGGCTCTACAATTTCATTAAAAGATCTAATTAACTTCCTCATTCCCAAGCCTTTCTGCTGACAAGTTAAGCTTTCGATACGGCTCCTCACATTCTCGATGTCGTTAGTTAGTAGAGATGCTGCGATCAGAACAACTTCCAAGTCCTAATTGATCGAAGAGTGTGCAGGCGGGAAGTTCGCACCGCATGAAGCGGTCTTGCTGGCCTTCTCCAGTTCAAGCAAGAAACTGGTCTTTACTCTGTCCGAAGGCAACGAAAACGAGTCCTCTGCCAAAGCGGCGACTCGAGAGGACTCAGCATAGGTGGGGCATGAAGGAGGGCAACGCGGCTATATAAGTTCTTAATACCGGCTTGGTGTATTATATGTTCCATTGATTGGATTGTCAGAGATATAGGCCTTATTTGGAACTGTACTTCCATATCCATTGGCCTCTTGGGAATGGTAAACATCGTATGAAAAGCCAAGTCCTATTCCGCTCCCCCGATTGTGCGCTATCACCTCGTAATCAATGGGTCCTCGTTTTGACTCCCTTGGGAGCATTTTAAATACTTTGTTTCCTGCTTCAAACTGCAGAGAAATCCAACCCTAATTAACCTATTTGTGCAGAAAATGGTCTTGCAACAAAATCTAGTTTCTCTAAATCTGTGCATTTGATTCTCTTACCGCAACACCAGCGTAGTAGTAGAGAGAGCACAGTCACTTTGGCATTGAAAGTTCCTGCTGGGTATTTCCCTTTAAGTCCCAACCTCTCTCTCTCTCTCTTCTTTTTTATATTGCTCGTGACGTTCTCTTTTTCGGTTTGTTTGCTTGGCAGTCTCTGCCCTGCACCGACACGGAATCTTGGCTGCTGACTCGTATTCGGAAACCTTGAGGGAACAGGGGGAAGTAAATCACTTCGAAAGATATACGGCGGCGAGTTATTTCTGAAATCGAATTATGTTTTTCGAGTTTTTATTGCTTTTCGATACCACACGGTGGGAACAAGATTTCATACACGTATCTCGCTTCTCGAAGCGTAATTGACACATTGGTTGGAACCAGACTTTCATTCACAGCAGATGCCTACTGTTCCAGTAGATTGGGAGTAATTTCTCTTTTGCTCCAGCTGTGCTGTAAGGGAAGGAAAATATACTTGTTTTCGATGAAGACGGAGCAGTATTTATTTAAGTAATGCATTTGCAGGGAAAGTATATTTACAAGAGTTTCCTGATGATATCTTGCGATGAAACTAAAATAAGGGAGTACGGATGAAGTCAGAATTGACTTGGCAAAATTATACAAGGTCCGTGTGCCCTTATATAAACTTAAAGTTTAGGACACGACGACGCATAAAATTTCCATGGGTGTTTTGGTAGGAGTTTCGAGAAAGTCATTATTGTCTTAAACAATATGTTACATTATAACATTAATTTATGTAGTAAAAGAAAACTTGGTTTGTTAATGCCTCTTGGTGAAACTAGTTTCCACGAAAGGTTAGAGTTCTCTACTCGTGAAAACAATTTGTGGCGAAGTGGTTAGCACATCACGCTACGACGCCAGGAGTCCCGGGTTCGAATCCTGCCCTGGGCATGGATATTTGTGAGTGTCCATTCATCAATTTCATCATTTCATTACTCATCCCCATCTTCGTAAATTAGCCAAAAGTGGCACAAAAGGTGAAGTAAAATAAATCAAATCGCGAATCGTGAAAAAATTAAGTCAGGTTTCTTCTTAAAAGTACTTTAATATGAGTTGATACTAATTTACATTGAACCAACATACTCGTATTATTTAAAAATCATGGGGGGATGATTTAAAGATTAAGTGATAGAAGATAATTTAACATGGCTCGACCTGGAGTTTGATTAAGGAGACATTAGTTTCGGCTGTAGTTGTGTTAGGCTTGTTATAAATATCGTATTTAATTTTAGTTTTTCTATAGGCATTTGTAAAAACTAGTTGTAACTGGCTAATTTTTCATGATTTTATTAGTATTATTATTTCGGAGGTATGTCTGAGGTTTGAGCTCTCATATATTGGAATTGTAAAGGTGTATGTTGCATAGTTGCGTTGTAGGGGTGGCGGGATACACTCTAAAATATTTCGCAACTTTTAACCTTTGTTTTAAAAGTTGTTTAAAGACAAAAATGATAATCGGGGGTCACTTTAAGAAGAATTTGCATTGATTTTTGAGTTCTTTACTGCTTTCATTTCAAAATGTTGATTTTCTGTATATTTCGAGAGGGGCTGTAGCTCCTTCAGTCTCCCTGGATACACCCCTAATGTTAGTTCATGAAAACGTCTTCCTTGAAATACACTTGTCCAAATCCCACAAAGCACTAACCATACAGCTTTGAACTCTCTAAACACCTACCATTTCCTAGTAACTGAAACAAAAATATAGGTCAGTTAATAATCACTTGGTAGGATTATAGAATTGCATCATAACAGAATTGATTCATAATGTGGGAAAGTATTATTTTTTCAAATGTAACATTTTAAATGTATTACTGAATTAGGCGGAGGCGTAACAAATTCAAAATTGTTGCATTTTGTGGATTTCTACATAATAAACGAACTAATGAATAATATTATAATAGTTAATATTATTAATGCTAATATCGGATAGGAACTTATATTATATTAAACTAATGCTTCATAATTATGTGCTACATATTCATTCTATTTTGACAAACAACGGAGTTTGAATTTGACCATTTGGTTTTGGATGATTGAATTCGACGTTTTCTATCACCAGATGGACAAGCATATGAATATAATACAACGCGAGCTAGACCGCAGACGGGTCGCTGCATAATGGAGGGACATAAATATTTGCACGGAAAATTCTGTGCATCCTGGAAGCAAAATTCATGAATGTTATTCGCTTTTAAAACATGCATAACAAATCGAAGTAGTAGTGCTACTTTACTTCAGTATGAATGCTTTCATTTTTTTCTGTGTGCTTTAGAAAAAGAGATAGCGTTCAATGTACAGGGTGAGCAAAAGTGACATTTACTTGCGGGAACACGTAAAGGTAATCGTGTATGCTAAGAAAGTTAAGAACCTTGCAAAAATTTAATACCTTCTAGAGGATAGATCTAGTTAGGGTGAGAAGAGAATACTTGATCCCAAGCGCACGTCTTTCGCAACTGAGAGCGTCGAATTGAAGCGTGTATTCAATCAGACTGTGCGCATACAGTGTACTATGGCTCATATAATGACGTCAAGTAGACTTGTATCATCAAGTGACTAAAGCAAGTTCTGCCATTGGTTAGATCTCGGAGCTGTATGAGCGAAGTGTTTTGCGGGGCAGAACCTTGCCTACTTGGAGACTGGCTGAGTATATTGTAATTCCGTGTACTTCTTTATCGGCCTGTCTGGCCTGGTAATGCTTTGCCTTAAATTTACGATATCTCACTTCTCGTAGATATTTCACTTGTTTGAATTATTGAAATTTATTTGTTTAGTAAGGTTAGATTACTCCGGGTTTTATGCTGGGCTGCAGTAGACTCATTACAGCCATATTCTCTACAGACTAATGCACTTCTTAAGTGGACTGACTTTTCATTAAGTGTTATCCCTCCTAAATGAACGAACATTGAAAGAAATGAAAGTATTGGGAGAATTTTTCTTATATAGAGTTGTTACTGTTCACTGATATAAAATGAGGTTGTACGTTTCTTATGTAAATTTGTGATGGGTTTTGTTAAAGGATTTTGGTATTTATAGTTAAACAAAAGACTTGTTAATAAAATTTGGGAGTGAATGATTCTTTTACATTGAGCATATTAACCATCTGAAGTCTCAGTCTTAAAGTAGAATAACTTCCACTGCGCAGATAATTTAATCCACGTCTCCCGCCTTGTTTTAAACTTGTGAGGGAAATAATAGGTGTAAGGGATTATAACTTGTACTGTAACTGTGACTATTACATACAATCATATGAAAGCTTGTAATCCTATGTAACCTGACTTTTGCATCACCCTGTAGTTGTGTATGCTCCTCCTAACGATACGTTTTTTCTTATTTCCAGCCCGTCGAAGATAAGAGATCAAGGTTCGGCCTGGGATGGTCCTCGTGGTCTGAGTGGAGCACATGTTCTCGAACCTGCGATGGTGGAGCTTCGTACCAGCTGCGGAGATGTAATTCTCCCACGGGATGCAGAGGAGAGAGCATACGCTACAAGATATGCAACATGCAGGTGAGTCCTTGCTTCAGCAAATCATGTGCTTAAAATGCAGTATTGGTTAGCAAGTTATGTATTAAAACGAAATGATCTACACGCTGTCCCGGGAATTTCTGGAGCGAGCGAGCGAATAAAAGTCCTCTGCGCAAATAATGACTCGAAAGAGCTTGACCAATAAACTCGTGAGAGAATTGAGTGCAGCAGCGTGCAATACTTTGCTCCGCCCACTCGTTTTCTCCCCTTCTCTACCGTTATCCGCGGCCTTGCATCACAGATTCCCGAGACAGTGTAGCTCATGGGCACCAATAGGAGGGTCAAGGCAATATCCAGCCCCTCTTGAAATTAGGGAAAATTTCTTGTTTGCTCTTCGGTACATCATTTTATTTGTATACCTTTTCCTCATTTCTATGTTTCATGCTTAATGACTCTTTCTTCTTGATATTTTCTTTTACTACTTCTTTTCATCTTTACTCTCCCCATCTGTATTTTTCTATCTGAAAATCTATCTCTATCTCGGTTTATCTAATTTTATCTGGTCTTATGTTCCTTTCTCTATTTCTTCTTTTATCTATCTCTCTCTCTCCGTCTATGTAGTGTGTGTGTGTGTGTGTGTGTGTGTGTGTGTGTGTGTGTGTGTGTGTGAGAGAGAGAGAGAGAGAGAGAGAGAGATAGAGACTTGTACTCTCCTGACTTACCTTATTTCTGATTCCAGTGTGTGTGTCGTTTTCTGTGTTCCTCTGTACTTTCTTTGTAATATCTTCGCAACAAAGATTAATTTCATTTTCCTATAATATTGTCAAGAATGTTCTGCCTGTACATGAACATTATACACTATCATATCAGAAATTAGGATTACTGTCGCTCGGGACAGACAAGTGGTCTGCCCCCTCCCCTCCTCACCTAGATTCTATTGTGTGTTATTGTTTTATTTTTTTGCTACATTCTGGGCCAGCCTGTAAACACTAGAATATCTTAACTATATTCCAGTCAAGCTTTGACATTTATACTATATTCAAAACTGTGTTGACATGTGTAATACACAAATATGAAAATTAAATAACTTAGACAACTAATAATTGGTAATATGAAATAGAACTGATTTTGGAAAATAATAGGATCTTTCCATTTCATTTACATATCGAATTCACTTTTTGAAAGGAAGATACATTTTTCAAGTATTACTTTTTACCATGTGTAATTTTATTCAAAATGGTAAATTTGTTTGCGTCTTGGACTTGCTATTACTTGGAATAGAATGTGTGAATTACATTTTTTTGGGTGAAACGGCACTTAAGGCCATTTTGCACCCTTTAATTTATTCGGGGAAATATCCCCTTATCTGAAATTCTGACTTAAGAGATTAAAACAAAGGCTGTAAAAAGCCCCTTGGGAAAAATTGGAAGTGCAAGGTTGTAAAAAGACCTGCACAAGACAAACACAACACATTAAAAAGTCAGATAAAAATAAAAGCTTCCTCAGAGATGGAGGAAGAGACCAGCTCTTTGCAAAAATTTAAAAACATTTGATAAAACACTATTCTCATCATCCAACAGAGATGACAAACAGCTGGGAAGATTAAAAGTCGGTCTGAGGATAGCAAAGTCTGCACATTCAATAAGAATATGCCGAACACTTAGAACAACGTTACAAGCACGAATAGTTCGGTACTGGCTGAAATTAGGAGTTTCATAATTCAAAACATTAGCCATGGATCATTTGGCAATGGCACCGTATGCCAGGGATCTGGTTCGAGTCCTGTACATCTCCTGTGTGCGCTTGTGTGTCGTTTAGTACCTTTGTATTCCTATAAAATTTCTAACTTACTTGTTCAGTTTCTAAGATATCGGTACACATGGGCCAGAGGATATCTATTTCAACTTTACTCGTTAGTATCCCGAAAGAGATGCACGTGGGAACATTTTCGTCGCTGCGAAACTCAAGTGTCCCTTCCGTCAGGAAGAATGCTGTTTGTTTTGAAGCAGGTAGCAAGTGTCTTCCTTGAAGTTCCAAATGAAAGGTAAATATCAAAGGAAAGGCAAATATTTATATTCGCGTTGCTCACTTGCCCCACGGCGGACAGAAATTTCGATAATTTGTGGCAAAGTCAAGATTCCTTCGAAGTATGGAGAGAAAGGGAGAAGGAGAGGTTGAATTACCCCGGAAACAATATTGTCAGTGTGCCAAAGGAAATGTCAACATTCATTATTATTCATTTTTAGACGTTCGTTTAAAATTGATAGCCACCATTGTACGAATACATGTGTAACTTATAAGTTGTGCACGGGCTGTTATGACTTTGCATATAGTTGTTTTGAAAGGGTGATACGTTCACAAGACATACAGAAATTGAAGCTTGTATTAGTCATTTTTCAGTTGCATTCAGCATATTTTCGATTTTTCAAGTTAGGCTCGTCTGGACCTATGGCCAACGACAGTGAAACCGTTCTAGAATTTTGCTCTCCTTTAGAAAAACCGCTATGATATTCCAAAATCTGTTCTAGGGAATTTGCGTGATTCTTCGTGTGGTTGTCTTTCACTACTGTCTAGATAATCTCAATAGTTTAATAGGATTGCCTAGCCACGAAACTTATGGGAATAGCTAGACAACAGCCAGAGTAAAACCGGAAGATAACGTGAATGGTCTGGAAGTAATTCTAAGCACATGTAATATTTCAGGTTTTGTAATATCAGTGTTCTTTTCGAAATGCGAGGAAAATTCGAATGCGTATTCGCTGGCGTCGGCCAGAGGCCCAGCCGAGCCTTAAGAAGAATTTCCTTTGTACACTTAACTATAACCGAAGTACTCCTCTTGCATCGGTTGAAGTAGAAGAAAGCTTTTCTAGATACAGTCATACGTATAACTTGGCGCGGCAAATTTTACAAGGAGGCACAGGATTCTCAGAAGTTTGAAAATTAATTGCATATCGTCAAAATATACCTTGCCATAATGGTCCTGCAAGAACATCACCATTTGCATAATTATTTTTACTTTCTCTGTGTTATCGGTGTCAACATTAATTGCTTGGATTGTTATTAACGCTGTTCTAGCGTTATTTCTGTTAACTATTCATTGTATGACCTGTGCTATTACCGTTAACGTATTATGTTACAACGTTAGAACTGCTCTGCAATGTCATAAAGGCAGATGAGGAATGTGGAAGTAAGGTCCCAGTTATTCTGAGATCTCAGTGAAGATGATGTGATCAGCATCACACTCCGGCAGCCTTTATCGCCTAAACGCACGGCCATCAAGTTCGGCGGGTGCCTCGGCGGAGGATTAATGAAAGATGTCGTTGTAGAGTTGGTCTTTGTAATCCATGTGATACAAACTGACAGTATTTGCTCGAAAGACCAGGGATGACACAAAAGTGCCCAGGAAAGAGGTCGGTCTGACGCTCGAACTAGGCAACGCAGCCCGGTTGACGTTGCCACACAGTGCGCGGGAACGAGCGACTTTTTTCCCGCTCTCGCTTTGTTTTTCCCATATGTGGCACCAGCGCAATTCTACCCAGCCACCTATTTTCATGACCTTGCGTTTAGGTAACATTGACGAGAGGCTGGGTGCGCCACGGAGCCACTTATGCAAGGGTATTAGTCGAAGAAAATTCTGCTGGAAATCGAACCCGGGTCTTTCACGCTGCAGTCAAATAACATAGCGTCTGGACCACCGTGTGCCGGTAGTTAAATAACCCGAAATGAAATTTGCGTTTGATATCGTTGCTCTGAAAGAAGTTCGATATATTTTTTTAGATTTACGAAAACACTGCGGTTGTTCGAAACCAGATGTATCGCAACCTTAATTCTACGTTCTTAACGGCTGAGTGTACGCGGGAGCCTCTTTCACACCCGAATACAGCCTTCGGGAATATTGGCTAAGGTATTTTCTCGTTTAGAAAAATTCCCTTCCTCCAATCGCGAAATGCTTTTTCTGGGCAGGTTCCAGGAAAAGTGTCATTTTTCAGAAAAATCTCCCTCCCTCTCTTTTGTATCTTTTCCATCGGCGGGCGAAATGGGGAAATCAATTTGTCATGTAAAGAGGGGTAGTTTCACTCCGTCGGACTCCGAGCTGGGATGTTCGGGGAGAAACTGCTTCAGGCGGAGTGGTTTTCCGAAAGAGAAAGAGCGGTGTAGGAAGGGGGCGGGGGGATGGCTGATGGAATAGCATCGAGTTACGCATTGAAATGGAGAAGATATGGAAGGGAGGGGGTGGGTACGAAAGGAGAAGATGGAGGGGAGAATGAGCGGCTCGTCGGAGTAATTACCTTTCAGAATCCATCCGAGGCATCATCAGTTTTTGGAAACTTTGGCGGGAGAAAGTCCAAAACAACGTTGAGTGTCTTGCTTTCTTTCCGTCTGACGGGAAGCTATATCGACACTGCAATCCTCTCTCTCTCCGTCCAAAACTCTTACCACTTTTTTTTTTATTTAACTCTTAATGAGCTGCTTCTTGGAGGAACACTTTTAAATTCTCGGTGGAAAGCCTTGCTATTTTTTTCTCCATCCTTTCTTTTCTATTTTCCGAAGACAAGTAAGAATGGCCGACGGTCGGGGGGAAAGTTGAAGCGCGGATGGATTTCCATCCTCCCGCGTTAAACTTGGCGCGAGGAGCCATTTCTTGCTAATGCATAAATTATTTCCGGACAAAATTAACGTCGCCGCTCCTGAAGTGTTCTCAGCGAAGCGGAGTAGTTGGGGGGAGGACGTTCGACAAGTGAATTCGATTCCTCCACTTCTCGGTTCGATCACTCTTTTCTGTGGCGATAATTGCTTTGGAAGTTTCGCACGCTTGGATAGCTCTACTTGGCGCCGGAGAGTCCTGAGTTCGGCTCCTGGCGTTACTGTTCTGAAGCCCCGAACGGGTTTCGCTTTTGACACCAAAATGCCGCACTAATCCTGCTCTACGGTGAACGATCTCGTAGAAACGAAACTGAGAACGTACAAAAGAATTCCAACAGGAAAGTTTGTCTTGAGTCCACGTTATGTTGAGATATGCTAATCGCGACTGGGTCTACAGCTAAAAGAGGCATCCGAACCACTGTGCAGTGTGCTTCACCCTGGATTCAAACCAGGGACTCCTGGATTACATGACGACAGCTTAAAAAATACTAAAGGAAAGAGACTACCCTGACGTATTAACAGTAACGATAGCCGGACAATTACGATGAATACAGTTAGAAGTGAAAGGGCGGGTGGACAATTGCGATGACATTTTAAGTCTTCTATCAAATTTGAATTTGATTTTAAAATTTTGGGTGCGTCAGCACCTAGGCTATTTTGCACCCGTCGCATGATACGGGGTCCAGCCCCTTATCGTTACAAATAACAACTCTAACGTTGCATAACTAAAATTTTAAAATATTCTGACTTCCGTTAAAAGTTGAGGCTGTAGACGGGCACTCAGCACACATAAGACAAAAAACAGGACAACACACACAAAATTATACTGGCCTCAAGGGCCAGTCGCCAGAGCCTCGTTAGTCTGCAAAATACAGTCCAGGGTGTACGACGTGGAAGTGAGGTTGACAATTGGGTGTACTACGTTAAAGGTCACCCCTCACACCCCTCTTCTATCAAATTGAAGGATGACTTAACACCCCGTACAATACCTCTTACAAGAGAATTATGTGAAATATTGATATTTTTTAATTGAACATGGATTTCTCCAGGCTTGAGACTGGCAAGATACTTGCATTACAACCACTTTGGCGTTTTCAAAATTAGTGTTCTTCCACACATCGTCAGTCATAACTATTTCCTCATTGTCCTATTTTTGTTATTACTTTTCTCTCTTCTTTTATTTCTTGTAAGCACGGAAGTGCTTCGTCAAACGTGTCTGGGATCTTGGTTCAATAAAGGTTTTGAACATGGGCTAGAGCCAACAGACACCTTTTGAAGTCACCCGTTTCCTCATATGTGCGAATACACTTTCCAACACTTTTGTCGATTTTTATGTCACGCTTCTTCCTTTTCTGGCCTTCTAGATTAAGTTCCGCATGGACTTGATGTTGGTGTCCTCTGATTGGCCCGTTGAGACAGGTCATAAATATTTGGATCCCCTCTTTCAAGCCACCTATTTATTTTGTTGTTCCAACCTTCTGCAGCATTATCAGTTCTGTGGCGCCTTTGGTAGCAAGTCCACATATCTACCGGAATGTCTTCGTTTTCCAGCCACTGCGTAGCAAAGTTATCCAAAAAATCCTGCAATTTATGGCTAGGGGAAGCCTCACCATGAATGAAGAGCCAGTCTTCGTCAATGTCCTCGCTTTTCAGGAACGCGAGAGCCGCACTCATCTGGATAGTTAGTGGTATCTCTTTTTTTCCTTGTCCTTGTACTCGGACGCGAGACCTACATTTGAACTTTCCTCCATAAGCACTTCTTCATATGATAGTAACAACCCATTTGTTTCTGCAAATGGAAAATTTTCCCTGAATGCTGAAATAGCTGCTGCTTAAAAATCGACGTTGATTTTCATCGGTTTCCACTCTGAAATACTCTCGATAACCATTCTGAAGAGATGAACATAAGTTTATTTCTTTTTGTTCGGAAGAAAAGCGAAAACAACCGGATCAACGTTTGTTTCTTCCGTAGTGCTTCCGACATCGGCATGAATAGTGTACACTTGTGCGAATTGTTTACTGCAGATTTTGAATGTTCCATCCATGAAGAAATGATTCTGCTGCTTCAAACTCTCCCTTCCCTTCCTGCCTGCAGAAAACCATGATTCTGTCTTCTTTTCCATCATCTGCCAAAATGAAGCTGGTACCATCACTCATCTTCATATTTTCCACATCCAAGATTATGTCTTGCCGCGTAGTGGGTTCTGTTTGTATTCCTTGGGCCTGTCCTTTGCCGGCGCAGAGTTCTCTTAATCGACGAGCTGGCATTTCAGTTACAAAGTCATAACCTCTGTCGTAAAAAGTTTCCAGTTCTTTGGAATACACTTTAGCTACGGGCGCAGTTTCATCTCTAACCCTTTTCTTCGCTTTGAACATCGATCTCATGACATCTAACTAGGCAGCGTCAGGAACACACACGTGATCGAACACACTGGTGACTTGGTTGTTGTTACTCACTAACCTTCCCTTACAATGTTTAGTTTTCTCTTGCAAACATAGCCACGTAACATTGCCATTCTTCTGATTTACAGCAACTTGACGATAAGAATGACCATCGTACAGCGCGACAGGTTTTCCTTTCTCCGTTTGAATAACTTCCATAATTAAGTTTGCTATTCGAATTACCAAGTGAAGTGCACCAGAGGAAGTGTGGATCAGCAATGGCAGATTTTTAAAACTTCACCCCTTAGCAAACTTCCGCTACTATTTGTGACACCTGCACAGACGCAGACGCCTGGATTAAACTTTCTGTGATTTCAGACTTAGGGGGGAGGGACGGTAGGAATGAAGGGTTGTCAATTATGGTGCACCTGTGTGTTAGTCATCCTGATCGTCGCAGTTGTCCTACCATTAATTTTAGAATGACCTTCACCGTCAAAATTGTCCCTGATTTTGGCTTCATCGCAATTGTTCTAGATTCAAAAGTAAGAAGACAAAATACCTGGCCCAGCGCTCATGCGTGTACGAGGAATGGCTGAAAAGTTCTCGGTCCAACCAAGAAGGAAATTATTTAAAACCGTGGAACACTCCTGCTGTTCCACATATTTACCCCGAAGTTTAACACACTTGGCTCATCGTGTCTAAAAGTTCTTTAACCCTTCCAAAAAGAACACCATTGTCTGGTCTACAGGCTAATGAGGTTCTGGCGCTAGGACCCACAGCCAAGTGTAATCCTCTGTGCAGGTCGTGTTTTTTACTGTGTTTGTTCTTACGTGTGCCGAGTGCCTCTGTACAGCTTCAGCTTTGATTTTGGGTGTGGGGGATTTGAGTTCTCGGATGAGAGTTTAGTCTACGTACAAGAGGATGCGTTAATTTTTTACAGAATATACTTTACTTTCTTGTTAAGAGTCATGTCCTCGTTTTAAATGACAAGCAGAAATAGCCAGTATGCTGACACGCCCACCAGCCATTGTTTCAGATTTAAAATTCAGCTTCGGATTACCCGAGCGAATATCGGGTACCCGAATAGAAAGCCGAAAATAGGTTACCCTGATCCTAAACGTAGATATGAATACCCTGATCCTAAACGTAGATATGAATACCCTGATCCCAAATTGCAAATCGAGTATCCGGATGCGGAATCTAAAAACTTGTAATCGGAACCAAAAATCGAATACTTACCTAGATCCGGAATAGAAATTCGAGTACGCTACCCGGATCCAGAATATTTTTAGCTTTTTGAAAAGGGAAGGGCTTTTCCTTCCACTGTCAGTGATTTTTTTCTTAGTGTAACCTTACCTTTTTAATAAGTTGTGATTGTCCCTTTACAACGTTGCATTTTTAACCTTTCTCCAAGCGCTTTTTATACCCCTTTTGTAACTCTCAAGTGAGGATTTTAGCTAAAGGGATATTTCCTCGTGAATCTTTGAAGGGTGAAAACTTGCTATATGTGCGGACACACCCCAAAATTTGAATTTTTCGTCATCCAGAATGGAAAATTGGGTACCCAGATTTCAGCTACCCGGACGTTTCAGTATCAGGATTTGGTCACCCCTAGTCATGGTAATATTTACTCTATAGGTTTTAAATATCACTAGCCCTGTACTATTTTCAGACTGTACTCCAACCCAGTTTTGCTCATGGTTGTAAGAGTACCCAGTTTATTATTTATTCAAACCCGATCGTAACCTTCCGTTTTAACGACGCCCCAACTGAAAAGTGCCAGAGAGTTCGAGCGACGGACGCATCGGAGGGGTCCAGCGTTGTTGAGGAAGATCGGACGAAGTGAAGGCAGGAGACATTGATTTCTGATGACGGCCGGCGGTTTACGGGATTCGACGGAGCCGTATCGCGTAGCAGCTGCTTTAACGAACTTAATGGACAGCGCGGAGGAAAGTTTCGAAGCCATTAAACGAGGATTTCACGTGACACGGATCTGCTCTGAAAAATTTCCACTCGTTCGACGGGGAGATATCATGACCGACGCTTCCACTAAAATATTTCTACCCGCTTTTCTCGCGTCGCTGGATCTCCTGAGTGCTGGAGCTAGTTGGTTCAAAGTTACGCGTTAAGTTGATCTTGTAGCACTGTTTAGATCTAAAAGAATTAAATAAGATTGAGCTTAATTTGTGATCACTATTTAGTCCCGCTACTAGACATTTCGGTACGAATATCTATCTATACATGTTTGAGTAATTGACAATTATTTATTTATTTATTTCAGAAATTGAACGCAACAGGTATATTACCCATTAATGGCGTTCATTATACAATAATTTTGTGATAACATTATTGAAATATCGCACAGATGAATGTAGTATATAGACAGAAAACATTGAACAAACATATAAGTCTTAGGTTCTATCGTAATTTATGTAATTTTAGTATATTCCTTTTCAAAATTGCGGTCGAGCAAAATAAGTCCACACTGTTTTCACTTTTGATGGTATCATTAAATGTTTTACACATATTCCAAATTGAGGAAGGATATTGTCAGAGCGTTGCTTCTATTACGACGGAGGCTGAAGAGTTGCCTACTTGGGCGTAATTTGCTTGAGGGGACGTAGAAGTCGAGCTGTGACAGGGCGAAAGGAGCTTCAATGAGATCATTTTAAATTTTGTGGAGGAAAATGAGCTGATGCATGATGCGTCTGTTTTTGAGAGTTGTTAGGTTAAATATCTGAGAAGGTTCTCACGGGAATCCATTTGAGGGTATATACCATCTAGTTTGTACTTTAAGTGTCTTAAGAATTTACTTTGAATTTGTTCTATTTTGTTTATATCTTGCTGGGTTTGAGGGTGCCACACTATGCTTATTATTACCGAGTGACAAAATTCACCCTTAGCCTAAGGTGCTCAAATTCGGCAAAGTTTGTTTAAAATCAACCTCGTAGTCAGATAGGTTAATCGATGATGATGATGATTATGATGAAATTTCGGGGTGCGTCGCACATATGGCCATTTTACACCGTTCAATGTATGCAGTGAAAATTCTCTTATCTGAAACCATTACCTGAGAGTTAAAAAAATTGGTGTGAAATGCCTCTTCAGAAGTGTTAAATGTGCAGGTTGTAAAAGGACCTTCACAGGACATACAGAACACATTAAAAAGGTAAGGACACAGACAGTGCAAACATTAGTTAAGACACTGTCATTCCCCAACATGGATGACAAATCGTTACGAAGGCTAAAACTTTTCTGAGGTAATTATAATCTGCCTGTGCTCTAGAAGCCAGGGGTCCCACATTCAAGCTGTGGTTTAGGCATGGATGTATCATTTTGTTTGTCCCATGATCAATTCATCAGTCCATAGATCATCCTCGTCGCGATTAACTCAAGAGGTAGAAAAGTGAAGTAAATTCCTGAGTCGGTAGAGCATCTGATTCCCACGCGGGAGGCCCTGCATGGACCGGCTCTGGGGTTCACTCAGCCTCTAATACAAGGGTACCCGGGGGCAATCCTGGGGAATAAAAGTGGCTGGAGCGTGATGCTGATCTGGGGCCCTGCCCTCAACACTGACAGGTACCTCTCTACAAGCACAAGTTTCCTGTCATCGGCAAGCGAGGGCTCACCTATAGGAACGCCACTTTATAGTTTACAAGGATTCAGGATGCTCCTATACAACGGCCTCCTTCCCACCTGGACATTTTATGGACATCATTAGAAACGCATATAAATTATATTTTGTTAAATAATTAACGCTATTAATATTAAAGGAAATTATGGTCTCAGAAGAATGACACAAATTAAAGAATAATGGTGATGTATTACTTACAAATATTGGAAAACCAGAAAGGCAGAAATCTAAATTATCGCATTAGCAACCTCAGACAGTTGAAAGCTACCTAGTGCTATAAAAGCGAGAAATTTCGACAGCTAGTTGGAGACGTGTAAGGTCTTCACCCCGTGTGCACTCCGCCCAAGAGTCCCGTCAACTGGGTCTTTAACCATGACAAAGGTTTAGCTGTCTGAGGATCACTTCGGAAATCTGGAAGAGGTCTTCACCTAAACCCGACCAGGACCTTTGGTTTGATTATCATCAGCAAGAGTCAGCAATAAGGCGACCCAGGGGTACCTAATTCTCACCGCTAACAAGATTTTTAGTCTTTCCACAGGATTAAGCAGCGCCAAGGAGATTTATGCAAGCCACGTTCTTGGAATAGCGGTATTACATAAGCTGGTGATATCTGTAATTGATTAGAAAAGACAGCAACGCAATATAAAGTTATCGTAATAAATAATTCGATAATAAAAACACAATCTGTTCGAGGATAGAACAAATAATTTCCGATATGTATCTCTGGTAACGGACTAGGTGTTACCTCAGCCTTAAGAAAGAGTCCGATATAGAAGGTAACGATACCTGTGGTGTCCAAGTAGCCGGACGCGTGTACGTGATAACACCACATATGACTCCGTGCCTCCATGTCGCAATGTAAAGATGATAGCTTTTATCATCACAATAAGGTGTTCCTAATTCTGCAATATGATCTTCGTAGTGCTGTCAATATTTCGAATTCTATTGCCATATTAGTTTTTACAATTTTCTGGCTTGGCAGGGACAACATGTTTCTCCAGAAAGGCGTATGTTTCATTATTTTCCAATTTTAAGTCATATATTTATATCATTAGCTTAATCGCGACAATGCGAAGACATTACAATTAATGAAAAAATAACATACCTCTATTATTTACCCGAGATTCTAACCCACGATCCCTATGTTACGAATTGTTTCACGCTAATCCCTCGACCAGCTAGGTCATCTAGATTCCTGTTTCAGGGTGGCTACAAACAAGCAAAAATAAAATTCCCTGACTTTTCCAGGTTTTGCAGGACAAAATTTACATTTTTCCCTGACAATTACAAACTAAACTAAATCGATGTTTTTGCAAATGAAAATAATAAACTCATACAGATGCAGGTATGGATTTGCTAAGTACCAATATTATCTTCTATGAAATTTACTTAATTTCTCTATTCTCTATGATTTGAATTCAAACTGCAAAATAGTGAATTTGGAAAATTATTACAATTCACAAGCTAAGGAAGGATTACGGAATTTTGTCATACGCAGTAAGTTTAAAATAAAATATTTGATTATTTTTAAAGTTACGACTAAGTGAGATAAGAGTGAAGAGTGATTGATTAACAAATACAATTATTAATTTATCAGTCTCCTTATACATTCTCGGTATTATATGTTGATATTTCCACTGAGGTTTGGAACCCTCTGCGTGCAAGAACCATGAGTGCGGACTCATTTTTCGATGCATAAAGCTACTTCTCTCTTCTCTGTAAAGCAAACAACTTAACTCTTGCATATAAGTGAAACAACTGAATCGGACAAAATAAAGTGTCATATTTCCTTACATTATCAATGAGATTTCTGCTTCAGTACAGTATATCCAAGTGAAGCACTGTGAAACTGACAACATGCAGTTATACCATTATTGCTGACGAAATGGATATGTACGTATTAGAAATGTAACGCAAGGCATTTATAGAATTGCATTGTATAGGTACCTGATTTAGCTAACCACACATTAAAACAGGAACACTCTAATAATAAAAGCTTCTGAAAGTTCATATACGAGGGGCGTCCTGACAAAAGCTTCAATGGTGCCTGTACGCAGCACTAGTGGTCGGGGAGCGACACACACACATGCAGGCAGGAAGAAGTGGCTTGTAACTGTAATCTCGTACAGTTGCAATGCAGCCGTTTTAGGACAGTTCTAGGTTAAAGATTGCAGCTCTCATACAGTCTCCCACCGACTGCGATGTAGCCTACATTGCATGCTCAGAATTTGGCACAGAGCCACCAGCAATCGTGTGAGGTGTGCAGACCGAACGTCGTGAGTGATAGTATGGTGAGACGATGGTGCAGACAATTCACGGAAGGCCAATCGAATGTGCACAACCCCATACAGCTGAGTACACACGGGCCCTTTGCATCACTTCAGGTGAAAGATCTTGGACCACTCCCTGTACAGTCCTGGCCTTGAATGTACCGACTTTCATCTCTTTTTTAACTGAAGAGGTTTCTGGCAGGGCAAGGATTTGACAGCTACACTGGGGTAGAGATAGTTCCAGTCTTTGCTGTCAGACACATATACCATGGGCATACAAAATTTAGTGCCAATCTACGACAAATGCCAGAACAATGGTGGTGATTATGCCGAAAATTAGGTTAGGACTCACTGTTACTAATGTAATAAATTACAACTGATATTCTTGTTTTATTAAAGCCTAATCGGTAGGGACCTTGATATTTTGTTATTTTTTAAAAAAATTGGTGTATTTTCTTTTTTTTTTACTATACGGTGTTATTTTTCCCAAAATTCACATTTTCATTTTAAGCGCATTTTCTGACAAATATCTGAAATTATACCTTCATGGTGTATTTTAAGTGCTGTTTCAAATTGTAAGTCACATGGCTTACGCCTCTTCGTGAGAGTTTGATATCTTGACTTTTTTTGGGGGGGAAAGTTATTTTCCATACCCCTTATTTAATTTTAAGGTAGCTAAGGATTTTAGATAATGGAATTTTCCCCGTACATACTGAAGGGTGCATAATGACCATAAGTGGCGACGCACCCAAAAAATTAAAATCAATCAATCTCACGTGACAGATACCGATATATTATGACACCAAAAATTGGCATTATCTTTTTTTGACTTGTTAGTGTTACGTTTACCAAGATTCGCCTTTTTGTTTTAGAACATTTATCTGCAAAATATACCGAAACGTAATACTCCATTGTGCTTTTTAACTATTATTTTAAATTGTAGGTCACATGGTCTACGTATTTTCGTAACAGTTTGATATGTTGGAACAGATTTTTGAGGAAGTAAAAGTAAAGTGCTCCCCTGCACTTTTCCATGAAGGTGTACAGAGGTGATGTGATCAGCACCACGCTCCTGGCTACCTTTATTCCTCAAAGTTTCCTCAAGGTACCAGCTTCATATGATGCTGGGTGGGCGCCGGAGCAGTTTGAATAGGTGGAAAACAACCCGGTTCTCCCCCGCAGGGGATCAACCCCGGGTCTCTCGCATAGTAGTCAAACGCCCTAATGACTGAGTTCCATTATTACTCACTCGACAAATGCCGATGGTGCGCACTTGGCTTGGTAATTCAAAACATATCTCGTGCGACAAGTACGAAGATGTGCCTCCCATGCGACGGTAGATACGCACTCGATCTCCTGTTAGAACCCTGCCACTTTGCTCTGTGATGCAAATGGTTTTGATAGAAGTTGAAAAAATCGTGGGAAATACATGATTTAATGTGGCTGTCGGAATTATTCCATGTACGTATAACTCTATAGTTTACTCTTGAGTAAAATGTTGGCAAACTTGCATGTTCTATGTACACAAACATGGCCTAGAAAAGACAAGAATGTTGGATTTCATGGAATTTTTCGTTGTTTTAGGACATTTCTTTTAAAAAAAATCGCTAAAAACGCCAACAATTCGCATTTTATGCCAAATTTCAATATTTCGAACGGGCGAAAAATTTATCCAGACATCACTGCACATTCCTAAACATAACTTCGCAGCAATTACAATTTTTCACGGTTTTGGCGTTTGCGAAAAATCAATGTCCCTACTAATTGGAAATTACTTTCTGGCCACCCCTCGTATAAATCAGTAGATAGAAAGTGAAAATTTAGCAGGGCTGGCAGAGAAAAGTCAATTCTTGAAGAAAGTGATTTGCTTTTATGATTGAACGATTTGAGTAAATATGATATTAACATATTTACGTATTTATTATTAGTATTATATTTAGTAGTATTTAATATTTCATAATATTGTACATTAATCTTACTCAGTGAGAGATTAATGACCATCTCTCATGAGTTTAAACAGACAGGACAGAGAGTGGCGTTAATTTCATTGTTATACTAGTGTTGCAGTAAATTTGAGGTTGGTAGCATGCACTTGCCAAATTTTATAACGTTCACCAATGCAGATTTATGTTTCACTTTTTCGTGATAGTATTCAATATTTATCCCATTTTGTTGGATTCTACTTATATCTAAGAATAGTGCAATGCCATTGTAAACGTATGTTAACTTGTGCGAAACCAGTAATACGTCAGGATGATGAAAGAAAACCTTCCTACATTAAATATAGTGAAGTGCTACATTAAATAAGGTGAAGTGAACCAGAAGAGTAATAATATTCCAGCAGCATATTTGCAGTCTAAAGCTCTTCTTGTTTATGCATTCCATTTTTGTTGGATGTTGCAGTCCATGCAATTTCTGTCGCATGTTGTAGTGAGGTACTTTGTCGGGTGGCGATATTCGACAAAAATCGTATGTATCAATGGAACCTATTTGTTCCATGTTCCTTTAGTTTGCCCAACAAAATGCCTTACTACGACGTCCGACAACTATCGGACGGCACCACCCACTATTATCCTCTCCATCTGTTGACAAGTCCCCTTACTACTCCTATACGGACAAGAAAAAAAATGATAATTCAATGCATTTTCCACGTAATACAGATTACCTTTACTCCCCGATGATACCATATGGTATCATGGTGCTGATTACAAAATGAATGTGCTTTTTGGACCTTCATACTCTTATGTTTGGGTGGAAACTCTGACACAGGTCTGGAGCAAGCGTGGGAAATTCATATTGATGACCAACCTCCCCCCTCTCCGCAACATATCCATGCCACATTTCCGAACAGAGTTTCACATTTTGGCTCATTATTCAACTTGTATGGCACCCAGGAACATGAAACATGTTTCAATCTCTTTGGAAACGTCAATTCTTTGAAAGGAATACTAAGGTTTGCGCATTCTTCCAAAAATAGCGGGAGAAGAGGGAGCAAACTAAGATTTTTTTGTTTTGTTTTTTCCTTGAAATTCGGTGGTAGCGCCTCAAAAACCCCCTTCCTCAGTTTGGCATTCTGAATTGTGCACGGTTGAATGCTATGATGTTCTAGCTGCAAAACAAAACTTATCCGAAATAGAATGCTCCATAGTGCCAGAGTTATAACAATTTGCTGAGCAATATGCAAATTACCTATTTTTCGTAAAAAACAGAGTTTCACATTTTGGCATATTATTTAACTTCTATGGCACCCAAGAACATAAAACATGTTTCATTCTCTTTGGAAACATCCATTCTTTGAAGAGAATACTAAGATTTGCGCATTCTCCCCAAAATAGCGGGAGAAAAGGGAGCAATCTCCAGATTATTTTTTTCATTTTTCCTCTTCCTCAGTTCGGCGTTCTAAATTGTACACGGTTGCATACTCTGATGTTCTAGCTGCAAAACAAAATTTATCCGAAGTAGATTTCTCCCATAGTGCCAGAGTTATAACAATTTTCCTTCAAAAATGCAAATTACCTATTTTTCGCAAAAAAATAAATTAAAAAATCACATTTTGGCTTATTATTTAACTTGTATGGCACCCAAGAACATGAAACATGTTAAGTTCTCTTGAGAAATGTAAATTCTTTGAAAAGAATACTAAAGTTCGCGCCCTCTCCCCAAAATAGGGGGGAAGATGGGGCAAACTCCTGATTTTTGTTTTTTCCATAGAAATTCGGGTGTTGTGCCCCCAAACCCCCCTTCCT
The DNA here is from genome assembly GCF_977018435.1 of Lepisma saccharinum. NCBI lineage: Eukaryota > Metazoa > Arthropoda > Insecta > Zygentoma > Lepismatidae > Lepisma > Lepisma saccharinum. The sequence continues at coordinate 25,413,371 of NC_139239.1, forward strand.
CGGTCCGGCGTTCTGAATTGTACACGGTTGCATGCTATGAAGTTTTAGCTGCAAAACAAAATTTATCCGAAGTAGATTGCTCCCATAGTTCCCGAGTTATAACAATTTTCCTCCAAAAATGCAAATTACCTATTTTTCGTAAAAAAAACACATTTTGGCTTATTATTCAACTTGTATGGCACCCAAGAACATGAAACATGTTTCATTCTCTTGAGAAATGTCCATTCTTTGAAAAGAATACTAAAGTTCGCGCCCTCTCCCCAAAATAGGGGGGAAGAAGGGGCAAACTCCAGATTATTGTTTTTCCATGGAAATTCGGGGGACGCGCCCCCCAAACCCCCTTCCTCGGTTCGGCGTTCTGAATTGTGCACCGCTACATGCGCTGATGTTTTAGCTGAAGATCAAAACTTATCCGAAGTAGATTGCTCCCATAGTGCCCGAGTTATAACAATTATCCTCCAAAGAGTGTTCGAATTTAAAATTCCCGCCGAGAAGCCAGGGCGAGAGAAATTTTTCTCTCTCTCTCTCCTCCTGCCATCACTGGTTTCTGGCGCCGTGGTTGTGTTGCGCATAAAAGGAGCCTAAAAGTTGAGGCCGAAACTTACGAACGAGATTTCCTGTTCCCGTGCAGAGTTCCATAACGATATCTTTAAGTAAATAAATAAAAAAAAATGAAAATAGTCAATGAAGACGAAATTCCCTGACGTTTCCCTGACTTTTTTTGACACCTCAAATTCCCTGACTTTTCCCGGTTTTCCAGGTCTGTCGCCACCCTGTGTTTGTATTATTATTGTGGTTTATATAAAATCTTTAGAAATGTTGGTGAGATAGAATTTCCAGCCAAGAATCGCCGAGGTGTGATTCCTAGAACCACAGTTGTCTTTCCTATTTGTGCACATTTTGTCGTGTCCTATCAAATTCTACATGCTCAAGTCCTACCATCATCAGCCAGTTTTCCCTTTCCGTTGCCTACAACAACACACATGAGAATTGCAAACGGAAACACGTTGCAGAATTGAATATTTTCCAGTTAGTATTTTTCTTTCTGGATGTGTGTGTTTGTAAAGCTTCGATTTCGAAGACATTGCATTTCTTTGAAGATGCTGATCGCTTTATATGGATTGGTTCTACGTATTTTCATTGCATGGCTCTTTGCCATTTGCCAAGTCGATAGGAATCGGAATGTAACTGAACCGATTGATTGTGGCCATTTTGTCCTCTTTCTAGTATTGCGCTCGACATATGCTGCCCATTCTTCATATTGAACTGAAGGAAATTATTTCCACGGTCCAATTTTCGGAAACGTAACCTTTGATTCGCGAACTCTACGATTGCGGATAGCAATCACGGTAGAATTGCCTCCTCTTGTGGAATAAAATCAATGTGGACCGTTCCAAGAATCGTAGCTCAAGGATTTCCTACGGTTCTACTTATCGAAAACTGATAATCCTTCGAACTTGGTTGGAATCGCCGTAGGGTTGGATGTACCTGGTTGAAAATTCTAAAGTCGTTTTCACGTTCAGAAGACACAACTGCGCTTATGGAGAAACCGCACAGTGTTGCCTATACAGCGCTAGCTCATGTAGCCGGGAAATGATGACCTTCCATCACAATGAAGGTGTTACATATTTTGTATATATAATGATAATTATATGTAATTATTAATATTAATATTATACTGTGAAAGTTACAGTTACCCTTTTTACTATGATCCATTGCGATCACTACACGCGCGAGTGTAATGCACGAATATGACACTTCAGAAATCACTTAAAAAAGTAAAAATCACTGAGCGCTCACACAACTGAAAACACTTTTTCGAGAGAGGAAAAATGTCTAAACAGTCCAAAGCAGATCTCTCACTCAAGTAAGGGAACCTGGCACATGGGTTAGATTCAAGTTGCAACCCAAAAAAACAAATGAGTTATGGCCCACTTGAACTGATAACACGTCAATGACTCAAGCATGGCATGTCATATTTCTATCTTGAAGCCACATATTTTGTTACGTGTTGGAAAGCCTTTCAAAGGTTAATATGGTGTCTAGGAATTTATGTGTACGTTGGAAATTGAAAGGTGATCTTCATTTCAGTATTAATGTCGACAGTAATGTAAACGAAAACAATGTGTATTTGCAACAGCACTAATGTTGGTCACAACAGCAGCATTGGAAATAATTGTCAATTATTAAATTTAAGTAATTGCAATTCTATTATAACAAACTGCATGAAGTTAATATTTTTACTGAATGGAAATAAAATAACAACTCGAAAACTTGGTGGTGATTAGCCGGAATGCTGCGGTGCGTCAGCTCAAGATGACCAGACAACGTCGGGTTAAAAAGAAACTCCAAATGCATGGAAGTAATATTTCTGGGAACCTTTGAGTGGTCATAAAAAATAATTTCATTATTTTCTCCACAACTTTGTCGCTGGAAGTTTTTACTTGGAATTACAGAACAAAAAATGGCCAGCGAGGACATTTTCTACTGCACGAATATAAAAAATCTCCACATACTTTATTTTAATATTTTTTAATGCGAATATGCTTTAAAGTATTGATACATTATGAGCACCACCATCACCTATGACAATTAGAAAACCGTGTCAATTTTTTTCATAATGAATGCTTCAATTTTACGGCATGTTTCAACGTTAGGAACGTAAACATTTTGTTTTCACAGAAAATTTGCTTTTTTAATTTATCTAAAAATATGTAAGCAAGTTACCAGTTTTTTGTGTTCACCATCGTATTCTCTACAAAATTTCCTGCAAAACTGCAGGTACCGATTTTACTTAAGCTAAATTTGTAAATCCAGAAATTTCACAACAGCGCGCTCGTATTTTCCCATAAGAAAAGCATTGTCCATAAGAGCCAATTATGTCTTCTGAACGTGAAAACGACTATAGCAGGAGTCTTCTCCTCCACCCCCACACATGCTTCTTATCTTTTCAAGCAATATTCATTTACCATAAGTGAAAGCATTTACCATAAACGAACGCAGAAGTCGCTGACTATTAGTCATCATCTTACATTTCGTCATCTGAGTAAGAAGTAAGCACGCAAGGCTAAGTTACATATCACACTGAGATTCAACATGTGTTCTAATGTGCGGATGTTGATGAAGGTACACAAATACATTCCGCCTATGGAACATATATATCCGTTTCCTAAAATTAAATGGTTAAGTGGAAGAAAAGGCTTGTGCCTTAACTTCGCCATCCAAAACAAGGAATAAATATAAAATATAAATATAAATATAAATAAGTTAATCAAATTTCGTGGTGCAGCAGTCTTTTAATGGCCAGGCAATGCGACTTTCCATTGGTGGTACTCCCGTGACCATCGAATTTAATCCCAACGCCCGTGTTATGTGGCTCTTACAGTACACAGTCCAAGGGATAGCCATAAGATATCCACAATATCCAGATGAGATGCATAGATGTTATGGATATCCATTAGATATCATATCCAGCACTAGATATCCATTAGATATGCATCTCTGGATGTGCATTTGGTATCCATTTCTGATATATGGGATATCCATTGGACGTCCATGAAATATCTAGCCCTGAATAACAATAGAATCTCTAATCTTTGATATCCAACATATCTGACGTTGTGCTAAAAATTGTCCCAGATTTTCGAATTACTGAAAAATATCAGTTCTCCCGCTACAAGTTTATAACTTTTGTATCTTAGAGTTCATGGAATTTAAGAGAATAGTGATTTTAGTTTAATCATTACCATCTATCCGTAACCCTCGTAGTGGGAGATGGTTCTTTATGTCAGAATTAGCTTTTGCTTTTTTTAAGCCTAAGAAAAAAATATTTTTCACCCGCTTTGTAATGATTTGTCAATAACTTCATTTCCAGCCGTGTCCAGAGCAACGCGACTTCAGGATTCAGCAGTGTTCCGCTTACAACGACATCCCATACCAGGGGAACCTCTACCACTGGGAACCGTACTACGACGAAGGGGAGCCCTGTGCTCTCGCGTGTAGGGCGGCTGGCAACGGAGAGTCCTTCGTGGTGCAGCTCGCCGCCAAAGTGCAAGACGGAACCCGCTGTCGACCTGGAAGTCTGGATATGTGCATCAACGGAAAATGCCAGGTAAATTTATTCTGTTACAACTAGCCGGCCAGTCATTATGGAATGACACGCCATCGAAACAAATGGGGTGGATGTTGTGCTCCCTCCCAAAACATCTTTTCTCTTCAAGCCCCTTCAAATACTCGGTGGAGCAAACGCAATAGTCACGTCCGGGTGTAAGGCGCAACTTTTATTGACAATCACTCAAAAATGCCAAACTCATTTCCAAGCAGTACATCCTAAACCCTGGGTTTAGAGGCTAATAGTAATCTGAACGCAATCCTCTGCAAAATTGTTTTGTTCTTGAAGTGTTTTTTGTTTGTTTGTTTGTTTGGGTTTTTGTTTTCACAGAAAGGCTAATCGAGACCTGGCGTACAGTTTAAAGTAGTATCTGAACCAATGTGTGCCTCCACCGGGTATCGAATCCGGAATCCTTGATTAGAAATATGCGATGACTTTACCATTACGCCCATTAAGAGAGGTTATGGTTTGTTATTGTTCATCCTGAGCGCCCCTCTACGACCTCCGTTCTAACCTTAGGCTATGGACACATCTCTCTCTCTCTCTCTCTCTCTCTCTCTCTCTCTCTCTCTCTCTCTCTCTCTCTCTCTCTCTCTCTCTCTCTCTCTCTCTCTCTCTCTCTCTCTCTCTAAAAAAACCGTAACTTTACGGTTATGACACTTCAGTATTTTCACCGTAAATAAGAGATATTCAAAAATAGTAAATCCAATTTCTAAATCACGAAAATCCATGCTTGACGACAAATAATTTAAAATGTATTGTTGTACTGTTGTAAAACGCATATTGTTAAAGTACGGGGTGCAGATTGATACTAAAATTTGCAGTAATCGGCATAAAAAATACACAAAGTTGATATTCGAGTAACAACAGGTTTACATATAGTCATTGAAAAGCATTGCATGCAAAAATAATTAGGCAAAAAAACTCTGGGGCATTGCTTTCCATGTACTTGTGTCTTTTGTTGTTTCTGAAATTAGCCTTTTTACGTTGGAACAACTGTAATTTTAAAAGGACCCAGGGTACGAATCTCCGCCAGTGTTTTGTGTGTCCCTTCATCAATCTCATCATATCACTCATTCTCATCGTCGCGATTGGCTAATGGCGGAAGAAAAGCGATGCTACATAACAAATATCCAATCAAATCAACTGTGATTTTACAGATACATCACTGACATCCTAGCTGCTGGTGAATTCACCGTAAAATTATGGTCTTTTCCGTACACTGTATTGGAACTTTTGTGAAACCTATATTATTGTCTTGAACACGAAATCGTTCCTGCTGTCTTGCTGCAGAGAATTTACAAAAAATGCGTTTCTAATTGGATTAAAACAGAAAATGCTCTGTGTTAGGACCAGTACGAATTTTAAAATTGACTTTTAACAGTCCTCCTAGGAGGTTAATGTTGTAAATATAGAGAAGTGTCTTTTTTTATTGATTTGTTGACATGATATAATCAGAAACAGATACTAATGACAGGTTGCTGCTGATAAATTACGAGTACGAGTATTGTCATTACCAGTGACAGCTGGAATATTATTCAAGGGAGTTAATTCAACAGGAAGTTGGTCTTGGATGAAAATAAGGAAATTGTAATTTGGAAATGGCAACTGATGATAAACATGATCAGAAAGATTTGTAGCCAACTTCTTCGTCTCCTTTCAGAGAGAGATATGTTTCACGAATGCGAAAAAATAGAAAGGTACCATGTCACGAAAACGTTCAAAATGTAACCCAAAAGTTTCCAGACTCGTTCCATTATGATGTTATTGCCGCTATATGTCGCTATATAGAATTACACGCACACCCTTGACAAAGCTATGTACAAAGTTTTATAGCACTAGGTTCACGCCCTCACCACACGCCAGTTGACCTCGTACAGTGATCTTCAAGACTGAATAAGCATGCTAGCCGATAACCAACGGCGTCTCAGATGAAGAATGCAGTTTTCAGAAAAAAGTTTCAAGGATGTTATTATATTCCACCTACAAGCTTGAAGTTGTGTGACGTCCTGATATTCAATTCCTCCAAATGCTGAAACTAATTGATCAGAAGTGAATAATAACTTTGCACAAGTCTTCTCGAGATCAAACAAACTCTTACGAAAAAGAAACTATATTCTTTTTCATGCAATCCGATTTATGTTTTTCAATGATCTTTTAGCAGTTTATTGATGACTTTTGGCCATACTTAAGTCTTTTTTTATTCTTCATTATTTATGCATTTCTAATCCTTGCAAAGAAAGAAAAGAAGGGTCAAATTCTCTGTAATTACGAGTTTGCGTGGAATCGAATTCAGTTTCTTGGCATGGCTAACCTCTTAAGCCTAACTCGTGCCTATTGTAGCTGCCTGATAAAGTGAACAATCGGTCAAGGCCCTGAATGGTGATCGAACATCCGATCTCCTATCTCGACAATTTTCTCTGACGTTGTAAACGTCCCTGAAGGCTGTGGAGGCGATTCTCGTGGAATCTCAATGGTCCATTCAGTTGACTCATCTTCCTATCTCTTCCATCTGCACAAACAAGGGAGAAGATGTATACACGCATTGGAGGAGATTTCCAGTCCTAATGCTTGCTTCCAGAAATTTGTGGTATTTACGGAATAACCGTATTTTTAGAATATCGTTGGGGTCGTGCAAGATCGCACGGTTTCATGTTGTATTTGGCATTTAGATTGCGTGTTGGACACGTGTATGGTTTGAAACGTTCACAAACTCTTCCGGCTATAGATGGTTGTATGGTTGACAATACTTTGGTCAACCTATGAGAGACTGAGTTTATTTAGAACTTTAGACCAAAAATACCTTTTAAGGGCTATATTACAAATTATAACATGTTTACAGCGCATATAATATAAATACATAAATTAGACCCTACATTTTTTTACAGTATCATAACAATGGTCAACTAATATAAAAGCATACAAAAACAAATCTTTAGTGATTTGTAATGTTAAGAATAAAATATTATGAGATGTATACAATATACATTTATTTTATAAAATTATTTAATTCCTGAAATTCTTTCTGTATAAAGTATATTTCAATAGTAATTTTTTCACTTTACTTTTAAAGAAGAATTGTATAATTGTGTAAAATGGACCTCTTTTGTATGAAGTTAACATACTTTGTGAATGTTTGATTTGATTTTTGTCATTTAGCATCGCTTTTCTTTCACTTTTCGCTGATCGTGACTATGAGGATGAGTAATGACATTGATGAAGGGACAGTCACAAAGACCTGAATTCAAACACGGGACCTCTGACGTTTTATCGCGCACTTTGAAAATGTGAGAATTACTTTGTCTGGTGAGTGTCCAAGTTCATTAGATGGTTTGATCTCTTTCAGTGTATGAAAGTAGGTATTTCAAGTATGCATAAACTTGAAAGTGTTAGTGTATGAATTTAAAAAAATGAGGTTTGGTGTTTGAGTTTAATGTGCATTTGCCAAAATATGCAATGCTCTTATTTTTGTACTTCAAAAATCCTCTTGTGATTCTGAGGTGTTTTCCCAAAGAGACGCAGATACTTTTTTTTCTATGTAACTTTTAGGATATCGAAATGAAATGAGCACAATATATGTATTGCTCTCATATTCTCGGGCACAACGAGTTTTTTTCTTCCTCTATTTTTAAGTGTGGTCTGTCCCCTGATGCAATCAATCAGTCGCCTCGAAATACTGATCGTTAACATGACAAAGCTGCGTTCCCCGGGGGAGGTGGTCAGAATAATATCGTCCGGATCACGTAAAGCGCTTTTGATCAATAAGTCAGGAAAACAGCTACTGGTTATTCCCAATCACGATTTCTAAGATTTTTAAAATACAAATTTCAGAAAGTTTACCCCACATTTGAACACTACGACAACCTAATATATGAAAGTCGGTTTACAAAGCTGTGCCATAGAAGAACGTTACAGGAAATAGTATTCTTGTGGAAGTTGTTAAATAACGAGGTAGATGCTGAACATCTACTCTGCCAGATAAATGTTCGAATCCCGTCGTCGAAAACTAGACTCAAGAACGAAATTTTTCTTATAAAGAAGGCTAGATCGGAAATTAAAAAGAAATCTCCATTGTGGAGAATGTGCACCAGTTACAATAAATTGCTAATAAAGAATAACACCATTGATATCTTTTCTATGAACCTAAGGGACCTCCGTAAAGCCACTATTAACACAATAACCTAAGCTTAAACACATAATTTCCTAATGAAATAATATGTGATCAAGTGTGTGTGTGTGTGTATATATATATATAGGAAATAATTTTAATGTATTTTATGTAGGTGTGTGTGTGTGTGTATATATATATATATATATATATATATATATATATATTACATAAATATATGTAATTGTATTCACTATGTATCCTTCACATGGGCTCTGTAATTAGGTATGTACCTGTTGAGTTCGATAAATAAATAAATAAATTACCGAATTACATTCGGTAGGGTAAAGCTAAGAGAGGAGAAAGCATCTGGAGGAAGATTTCCAGCAAGGATTGATAATATCCCCCAAGCGTGTTTCTTTTCTGGGAGTAGGAACTCCCGAAGGTAAACCTGTCATTTACACCCAGTGATCTTTCCGTCTGGTCACGAAACCCAAGACGCTCAACTTGAGGCCCTGTATCTGATCTCGGCGTAATAAGAACATCCGTTCCTGCCGTCCAGATGAAGCGGAAAAGAAAGAAACGAGAAATTAATAAAAAAGGAAAGAAGAGAGAGAAAGGAAGAAGAGGAAAGAATCTTCTTCTTCCTGCTTCGGAAGAAAGAGAGCGCGTTTGTTTTCTGTCTGCCCCGTTGAAATCGGCTAAAGGAGTCTAATTGATTGCATCGCCTGCCTCTCCACGCCGGAGGAAGTTGGGTAAACAGTGAGGAGGATTTCCCCAGCTTCCCATCAGGAGCTTTCTCCGGGCTTAACGTCCCCTCCTTGAAGGCCCTGTCCGCAAGCCATTTTCGACTTCGGTGGCTCCTTTCCTTAAGTTGCCAAATGGCAGTGCGGTGTTGGGATCGAAAGAAAGCAAATGAGATACTTTATATAAGCTGGAGTCTTACGGATCTGATAAGGTATTAGTGTTCTAGAATTTCGGCGTCTTGTGTTCTTGCTTCATCGCTGAACCGGGGCGATGGAGATTGTGGGAGTTGCAAGTAAAAAAAAAAGAAACGTGTCTGGCAGTTTTTATTTCTTCAAAAAGGACCAGCAATCATTGTTGTTGTTCCAATTTTTATTACAAAGACGTGAGATATCTATGATACAAGAAGTGTGACACTATTTTCGGCCAAGGATGATGTTTGAGTAATGTGAAACAAATCTGTATTTGGCACACAACGTTAACTGAACTTTATCTTTTGTGTAGTAATTATACCTTCTCTGACAATGTGCCCGACCCTGTGGCCGAGTGGCTAGCACATCGCGCTGCGACACCAAGGGTCCCGGGTTCGAATCCCGGTCGGGCTTGGTTGTTTGTGAATGTCCATTCATCAATTTCATCATTTCATCACTCATCCCCATCTTCGCAAATTAGCCAAGAGGCACAAAACGCGAAGTAAAATAAACTAAATCAATCAATCAATCAATCTGACAATGTGTTCGTAAAATCTTAGGTATGTCCAAAGTTCGATCTCCACCAGCGACAAAAATAAATTTTCGCCTCAAATTGACTTTATTTTTGTTATTTGAAGGGACACTCAGAAAGAACACCCAAGATCAAACCGAGATTCGAACCCGTGACTTCTGGTGTCGCAGCGCGCTGTGTTAACCACTCGAATTCGGAGGTCGGCTGTTCGCCTCAAGGCAAGAGAAGAGATGCTTACTCAAAACGTAGTGTTAGAGTACGTACAGGTATACGTAGTAGAACTAGACCATGGATAAAGTCCAATTAACATTGCATGCTAATACATAACCATTGTAACTAACATTGAGATAATTATTAAAGACATATTTCAATTCGAATTTCGTCCAATAGTTTCGCAAGTGATATTTCGATATAGTAAGACAAAACATTCATATTTGCTCCGAGCTGGTCTGATATTTTCACAAGAGGAAGTGGTCTTCTGACATAATGAGGATATGCGAATGTCGTCTCTGCATCTATTATTTTCACATCTCATGTCATGTTATCTCTGAATCGCTTTACTGCTTTTTAAAAAGTACGAGTGATGTTCTGATATGTAATGAAGAAAACATCGCAGTGGTAGCGTCGTCGCCTTATAATCAAGGGGTCCCGGGTTCGTAACCGGTGGAGGCACATGGCACAGTGGTTCGGATCCCACTTTAAACTGTAGATCCAGTCCCGGACTGGACTTGGGTTTGAGTTGGTGTTTTAAGTCCACTTTATGCACAGTAAGGCTAATCGGGACTGGACCTACAGTTTAAAGTGGGATCCGAACCACTTGTGCCTCCACCGGGTATCGAACCCGGAACCCCTTGATTACAAGGCAATGACGCTACCACTGCGCCATGGGGGAGGCCCGGACTGGACTTAAAACAACAAATCAATCAATCAGTCAATGAAGAAAACACATGCACTGCCGTATTCTGTCATTTAATGTTTTACAATAATGATTGATTATCTAAATAATGAAGAAAACCGGTGTGCTAGCTCTTAATTATATTATTCTCACACTGTTGAGTAATCGTTTGACATAATTAAAGAAATGCGGTTGCTAGCTCTTCCCTTTTCCAAGAAATAATAATGGTTAGAAGTCATCAACGAACCATTTGTAATATGTATGCCAGGTTCTTTCCTCACGAAGTCTAGAGAGAATTAGACGGCAAGGTCATCGTCTGTGAATAGAATTTTCCAAACGGGCAATAAATCTTTAATGTAATTAAGTATTCACGTGCTTTATTCTCGATTTTCCCACAATGACGAGTGACCTTTTACACAGTGCAGAAAGCACGTGATTTACTTCTAATTAGTGATCGATTGAAGTAATGAAAAAGAGACACGCGTGTCAGCTCTGATTTTATATTTACCTCTGTGGCGTTTCCAGGCATCGGTATTCCTTTGTATCCCCATAGTAACTACGAAAGAGCTTCTTTGTTACTCGTGAACATTATCCAACTAAAAACAAGCATGTATTAGCTGCTTATATTTCATCGTAATATCAACCCATAGAGTCCAGATTTATCCACAAGTTTCTAAGTTTGAAAGTGATATTTCGTGAACTCTTTATTAGTTGCGTAGTCGTGAATACAGTCTGCGTTTAAGTTATGAACGATATAGAGGGTATATTTGTAACTTGATTCCAGCTGAACGCCCTTTGGCTTGCCATAACTTTCTTCATCCTGGTGAATGTGGACTTGCATTACTTTATGGAAATCCAATGACTTTTAACAAGATACTGTCTCTTGCCATAAAGAAAGCACTGTCGGAAAAGTGGTTTCAGCAAAATTAGGGTTGCATCAAAAGTACAACAGTGACTCTCATAGTCGCCAGATGTCAACCCAATACAACTTTGAATTATTGATTTATTTTCGCTTTTGTGCCACTTTTACTAATTGAAATAATGAAGATAAGAGATGATATGATGAAATTGATGGTGGGTCACACACAAAGAACACCCATGTCCAAGCCGGGATTTGAACCCGAGCTTTGGAATAAGGTCTCGTTTTCCTTGTTCTGTTTATCTTGTCCCATATTTCCTGGTGTCCCGTTTTCTTTGATGTCCCATTTTCTTTGTTGTCTCGTCTTTGTCCCGTATTCCTTACTGTCCCTTTTTGTTTGTCCCGTTTCGCTTATCCCGTATTCTCTGTTGTCCCGTTCCCTTTTCACATATTCCCTGTTGTCCTGTTTTCCTTTTCCCGTTTCTTTTGTCCCATTTTTTTGTTGTCCCATTTTCCGTGGTGTCCCGTTTACTTTGATGTCCCGTTTTCCGGGATAGATATTCAGAAACTTGATTCTATACAGGCCATGAACATTCCTGAAATAATTAGAACTGTTCCGGTGGTTAAAGAGAGGAGAGGGGTAAGTAATGTTCCTAACAAGTTGGTAACACACACACACACACACACACATACAGAGAGAGAGAGAGAATTAGCTTAAAATTTATTTTAGGGTTAGTTAATATTTGTTTGTAAAAATATATTAGCGCACTAACCACTACATAATTTGATACCGAAAGACTACATATTCGTATTCTCTTGTTTTAACGTCGCTGTAGACCCCGTAATCTTCACTGGGACTGGACCTGTAATGTTCGGCAGTGAGATGTCATTCGACCACTAAACGCGCTCTGCCACCGAGATGGCTAAGACAGCATATTGTAGGTTCAGATCTCCCATACAGACCTTATTAATACTGCACACATTCAAAGAATGTCATGTGAAGCATGGCTGGTGATCTTTGCCTATGACCAATTGAAGAGGACCTACAAAGACGCCAGTCATTCTATAGTCTCCGCTCCAAATAGGATGCATAATGCCACCGTTGCATAAATTCGCATCTCATCAAGAGATGCAGAATCCTTGTGCAGATAATGCAGTCCGGCTAATGGAGTGTCTGCCCCTTTCGAGCAGGGATGCTGACATGTGTCACGAACTATTCATTGACCCTCGATATTGACATTATAGACGAACATCTCATTAGGTTACATTATCTGAAGTAGGGCGTTGCATATCAAATGCATGCACTGGCTTACTGTCTCGTATGGAAACGCACACCTCCTTCGTGATCACACTACACAATATGTAAATTACTTTCAGATTGTTTGTGTGTCCGCGGTCATCCTAGCACCATGTACTCTTAATGCAAATACTGCGGTTGGAGTTGACAGAAATTGTATTTTCTCTGGTTCGACGCAACTCACGTACGCATCAACTGTTATGAACACAATTAACAGTGCAGTTAGAAAATTGGTTTAACAGTGGAGCTGAGTTTGCACTAGAATTGGCCAGCATTACGTTTCTAATTCTGAAATAAATTCTTAACACTTGACTTTTGTGATGATATGGTACAGTCCTGTTCAGAAATATTGTCGCATGAAATTTGGCTAAGTCAGCGTCTCTCGAAATCCAATGAAAATTAATAGGTCTTATACCTCCACAGGTAACCTTCTATTCTCCCTATTTTCAATTCTCCTCTTCCATCCTCTACTCTTCACAACTCTCAAGCCTACTTATCAGCCCACCCATATTCTTCCCCCTCCTCTTACCTACCTAGACATTGCTAATAGTTCTATTGTCATCCGGTGTATTCTAGATTATGTATTACTACTCGTGTGGCAGTTGCGTGTCGATTATCAAGCTAGATAAAATACCATTAACAAGTGTGTTCCGGTATCCGCGAATTTCTTACGGTGAATAAAAACACTCTTCTCTCTAACGTAACGTTTTCACTAATCTCTAATCAGGGCATATTTTTGTAATTTTTATGTCCGCAGACTTTATTCTTTCCGTTCGTATAATATGAGTAATTACACTTAGTAACATGTTTTCCTACAGTTTTTAAAAGAACAATTCTTCCATCCCATGCAAAATTCTAGTTTCTATCCGACAAAAAGGAGTTCAGCTCGAGGACTCTCTTCTCCTTAAAATATCTTATTATACTTGGTATCTACTTTATTCAATCTTCAATACTCTCGCGTTGCTCCGGTTGCTTCCGTGAATATAAAACCTAGTTTTGTCTACAAGAGATTTCATACCTCACCACACACTACACACCTGAATATCCACTTTCTGATACATTCACTTCGAATGCGCGATAGAACTAGACGTCACGACGTACTCTATAAAAGAAAACATGTCCCAGTCTGTTTAACACCCAAGTGGCAAGCAAAAGGTTCAAACGTGTCGCGTAGTAAAGTCCTGCATTAGTTGAATTAATTAACAAATTTCCGGCAAAGTTGTGCAGTAAATGAAAATACCGAAAAGTAGTTCTCTAGGAACATCCTTTTTCAGTGCTCAGGTAAAAATTTAAAACTTTTCTGTCCGCTGATTCTCGAGATAATCCTGACCAAAATTACCCCGTAAGCTTATACGGGCTTTTTTTAAAAAATATCACCAAAATCTTGAACAGGGTATAAGACAAAGTAATGTACCAGTAACATTTCCGGTGACACTTGCTCATTCTGCATGAAATCTCTACAAGACTCGGTACATTTCAGTTAATTTAAGCATACCAATAAGATTCCTTGAAAGGATGGGCCAAATTTCCACCAATGAACATCATCCACCTCGAGCGGGCGCGCACTTTCTGGAAATGAACCCTCGCACGGTCTGAGCTTGGAAATTTCACTCCATTCCCGCATCACAAGGTAGCTTCCCTCTTTGTCTCTCTCATAATTACGAGAAGAACAGGACGGTGTCCTTGCTCCAGCTAATTTCAATTTCCAAGCGTCTAGTTTGCCTCGGTTCTTTAACACGGAAAGTTTCCGCACGTCTTTCTCAATCTCGTTGCGTGTTTGCACGTAATTCGCGTTTCGGATTTCAAAAAAAGAAACTAGAGGAGAAAAAAAAAAAAGAAGCCTTGTGGTGGATCTTAATATTCGAGGCCTCGCGTAATTGTTGCCCTTTGAAGTACTAATAATTCACGACGCTTTCTTCGTGCTTTCTTTCAGATTTGCATTGCAATTTATCATCGTTCCGCCGCAGAGAAAGCGATTTGAGTTCTCACCCTCTTTTCCTGCCCCCCTTTTTGCGAATTCCTGATGAGGTCCTTTATTCGTCTGACTTCTGCGGGTCTACTCAGGTTAACTCGTTCAAGAAGTTATTTTCTTACCCACACCAGAGTGAATTTTTAATTTCAGTTGGACTGCTCTGCGTTTGTTCCCATTGCGTTAGTCTTATTTGGAAGGCTAGCAACGGTAGGCGTGCAATGTGTTGTATAATTTTGAGTTGTTGTTTTAAGTTCACTTTTATGCACAGATAGGCTAAACTGGGCTGGACCTTCAGTTTAAACTTGTTGATTGATTGATTGATTGATTTATGTGGTTTATTTTACCTCTTTTGATTGATTTATGTGGTTTATTTTACTTCTTTGGATTGTTTTATGTGGTTTATTATACTTCTTTTGATTGATTTATGTGGTTTATTTTACTTCTTTTGATTGATTTATGTGGTTTATTTTACTTATTTTGATTGATTTATATGGTTTATTTGACTTCTTTTGATTGATTTATGTTGTTTATTTGACTTCTTTTGATTGATTTATGTTGTTTATTTTACTTATTTTGATTGATTTATGTGGTTTATTTTACTTCTTTTGATTGATTTGTGTGGTTTATTTTACTTTCCACGTTTATTTCTTCCACTTTTGGCTAATCGCGAAGATGAGGATGAGGGACAATATGATGAAATTGATGAAAGGACACGCAAGGAACACCCATGCCAAGGCTGGGATTTGAACCCGAACCTCTTGCGTCATAGCGCGGTGTCAGTTTACAGTGGGATGTGAACCACTGTGCAATCTGCATCCACGGCGTATTGGATCCGGAAGCTGATGATTACAAGGTGACCGTGCGTATGTGTGTGTGGCGTTGGGGTGGGTAGGTGTTTGTGTATGAGGGTGAACGTAGGTGCTTGTGTGTGGAAGTAGGTGAACAGTGTTCGTGCGTAAATGTCTAAGGTTAATCAGGACTGAACATACATTTTAAAGTGGGTTCCGAATCACTATGTGCTTCCACCACGTATCGAACCCGAAGCACCTTGATTGCAATGCGAGCACGTTACCACTACATCGAGGAGGCAATATATGTAATATACAAAAAAAATACATGTGTGTGTGTGTCTCTCTCTCTGCCTCCTGGCGGAGAGATTAGCACAGCGCGCTGCGACACCAGGGGTTCCGCGTTCGAATCCAAGCCTACAGGCACGGGTGTTCTCTTTGAGAGTCCTTTCAGCATTTTCATCATATCGCCACTCATCCTCATCGTCGTGATTAATCAAAAGTGGTAGAAAAGCGACGTGAAATAACCTAATTCAACAATCAGTGATGTGTATGTGTGTGTGTGTGTGTGTGTGTATGTGTAAATATACTGGGTAAAACTTGGTACCAATTAGCAGTATGAGAGCTTCCTGACGTTGGCAATCTAATCTCGTCGTTGCTACGTTTTAAGAAACGACACAGTAAGGAAATAAAAGAGGAAGAAAGCTGTAAACGTAAAATAAAAAGAAATGAGATGAAGAGCGGGTTTCGGGGGAAAGTGACTGAGTAACAGAGCGCCAGAAATGGATTCAAAGAGGAGACGAAGAAGAAGAAGAAGGGCCCATGGACATTTTTCACGAATGCAAGGAGCGTATGAATTTCAAGGGTTGTAAATCTAGAAAATAAGGAGCCGGGGAAACCGCCGGGGACTCGAGGAAGGGAGGAGAGCTCCTACAGTGCCACGAGCGGGATTCCTCTTAAGACGAAAGCTGTGTCTTTTCGAAAAATATACGATTGCGTAAATAAGGTCGTGTGGACTGGCGAGGAAGACTCCGAAGGACGTGTCCTCGCACGTTGTGGTAGATGGAGTTGCTATCGCCTGGTATTAGGCGGATTAATGGAGCCACCGGATGCATGAAATCTCCCCACCTCCCCGTTTTCCAGGTTTAAAATTTATTTTTGATACACTGTAGTATACTTATTTGATGGGAAGTTATAGTGGTTACAGTGAATAGTTTTCAAAAGTAATGCAGTTAAGTTTCGAGGAAGCAACGCGGTAGCTTGCGGCCGCCCGCCCCTATGAAGCAACGCGGTAGCTTACGGCCGCCCGCCCCTATGAAGCAACGCGGTAGCTTGCGGCCGCCCGCCCCTATGAAGCAACGCGTTAGCTTGCGGCCGCCCGCCCCTATGAAGCAACGCGGTAGCTTGCGGCCGCGTAGCTCTAGAAAACAAAGCGGTTGCTTGCGACAGATTGAGACAAGATATCCTTGTTGGAATGGAAGAAGATTGCGTTTTCCCATAACTCTTGCCTCTGATATTGGTTTTTCCATTTAACTAAGCACTTCCATTTGTTCGTCATAATGTATGCCAAAGCCACATTTGATTTTATTGCTACGTAGAATTCAATGGCACATCAGAATTCATGACGTCAATAAAATTGTTAGTGAGATGGAAAAAATTTGCCTCAACCTCATTCTTGGGGAAGACATACTCAATAAGAGCAGCAGTGTGCCTGGAGGAAAGTTCCATTGCTAGCGCAACCCTTTGTCTGTCGTTCTGTTGCACTGATATGTGCATCCAATTTAACTTTGGAGCAAGCCTGGGCTCGGAAGAATCCATTTTGAGTATCCTTTCTATGATATTTTTCTTCATAACAGTTTCATTCCACTGGATCCCATTATCGATAAAATGATTCCTCAATAATTTTTTTAAGTGTGGCAAATCCGCAAAAACCCAAATTTTCTCCCCTGACAATGTAACTGAAAAAACGACTGCTCACAATTGACACTAAGATCGTTCCACAGTTTCTATTACTTCCACCTAGATCCGAAACTATAGCGACTATTATACCCAGCTACCCCAACCATTTATATAATATCAAACAACAAAGCCTTGGTCATAGCCGTATCAAAGTTATAGTATACTGGCTGTTTCCATTCACCTGTCAATCCTCGAAGCATTGCAACCTGAACATTTCTATGGGGAACAAAAACTCTGTCATTTTCACTGTCGTAGCACACTCGTCCGTTAACATTAATTTCATCAAAAAACAGGACACTCAGTTTTTCCACTTCACTCAGACCCTGTCCCTGCTGTTTCATAATATTCAAAACGGGTTCAAGAATTCCTGTTGGGAGACTCAATGTTGCAATGCTGGGTAATGGAATTCCGACCTCTGATCACATGTGGGTATACAATCGTTCACTGATCGCCCTTTGTGTTAATGCAGGAATTATATCTTCCTGTTTCCACCTGCTTTCCTTTCCCCTTAATTAACATGTTGATTTGCCCTGGAGTAAAGGTTTTGCTCAAAATTTGTCTCACTTGTTTGTTCATGATAGTTTTCGCTTTCTTCCGCTCCTTTTTTTAAAGCCACTTTTGAGTGCAGTACCTTCTCATACCTTGCTTGCCATTTTTGCAAAATTGATTTTAAGGTTTTTGATTTTCTCATGACAATTATTTATATCTGTCTTTTGCTTTTCATTTTTCCCACGAAGCACTTCCAGTTGTTTTGTGTTTTAGATTTTTTCACTTTCTATTGAACAAACGAATGACAACACAGAGGCTTTTGTTCTTGAGGTGGCACGCTGCTGTTCACAAATAATTGTTCACTTACTCAGAGAAAACCCTTTTCCTAGCACATCTTGCCTTTACTCGTCTTGCACGAGCGCTGTTGTCGTCACTGACCTGCACATGTGTGACTGGAAGTAACAATGTAGGAATTATGTCTTTCTTCAGTCTCTTGTTTGATGTAATTCCTAATAATTCCGATTTTAAATCGCGTTCGTAACATTCTGGTGAAAAATGTGAACAAATTCTCGAGTTAGCAACCTGAAATTTGTCTTTTCGATAACATTTGCTCTCCCAGATTTTTCGGAACTTCTCGTCGGGAAGAAATTTATGGTAAACAATATCAAAATTTTTCGTTTTCCTGAGATAGTTTCATGTGTTCACGGCACAGTTAGACATTATTATTATCACTCACACTACAATATGAAAAACACAACAAAATGACTAAAAATACACGCGAATACACGAATACAAGAGCAAGGAAAGAACACAGAAACACGTCTCCCTTGCTAAAACTAGCGGATACCAAACTTTCCCCAGCGATCTCTCATTTCTATGACGTCACAGTTTTACAACCACCTCGGCTTGCTAAAAAGGCGCGTTATGAACGGACCTTCCAAAGCGAGAGGCAAACACAGGTCAACGGACCTTGAATATTTCTACTCCTTGCATGTACCTATTGCAAAAGCATGATTTAAATGTGTGACAAGCCAAATAGGTTCATTAAATTTTGACAATCACACTCAAGACCGGCAACAAACTCTGACAGTGAAAAAATTGCGCAGTTGAAAAAAGGAACATTCAAGAAAACAGAAATTGGACACGCCAAACACGACGAGCCTTTTGAAATTCTTCCCCGACTTTCTTTTTTTCGAGCGAACTTACTTTCTGAAATTAAATCAGCTAGAATAAATAGGGAGGATATTCCTACATTTCCTCTCGTGAAATTACTTTTCCCTTACTTCTTCCCCTCATCCCGATATAGTTTCATCTTATCATTCCTCAGCTTCCTTTTTTCGGGGCGCTCTCCCTCTCTCTCTCTTTCTCCTCTCTCTCCGTCGACTCATTAAATTTCCTTACTTTCTATACGCCAGAAAAAGCTCCTACTCTTGAGTGGCCTATAAGGAGATCGGATATTGGCTGGCTTCCAACTTCCGATTCAATTTGTTCCCGATGTTTTCTTCAATTCATTTTATGACGTAACCTGGTTATGGCGAGATGACTTCATGTATTAAAATAAGATGAAAAGATACGGGGAACAATATTTTTTATATATACAAAAAGCAAGCGTTGCACAAGGAGCAGAACATATGTACTAAATTGAACTTGAAGATGGAGATGTTATGAAATGTAGTTTAGCTCTTCGCGTGTCGATGGTTTCTGTGCCTGTTCTCTCAAAACCAAACATTAATTTTCGAAAAAGTTTCAAGCCAGTAAACTTCGCTTTGATTGTATTAGAGAGCTTCCATCTTATTGAAATTATGTTTTCTCTAGATTCCGCAGTGTTCAATATTTGGCATTACTTAGACTTGTGGGTTTTACAGTACTAATAAAAGTGCTATGATATAGGGTGACCAGATATTTGTTGACCAAAAAGAGTATAGTCTATAGGTTGAAGGTGCACATGTACAAAACCTAAAAAGAAAACGAAAATAAGGGTGACTAATTGTTCTATAAAATAGGCCCTACACTTTACAGATTCAAATTACTTATGGGTCTAATGTAATTAGCTAATTACAAATACTTTCTCACCAATGGGCACTGTCGTTCATACTTCTGGAATGATTTTGCTTTCTTGAGTATGTTTAATTTGTCTATTATTGCCAGTCCAAACTCTTCACAGGTCACGTCCACATTGAATTTCACTTGCATTACTTGTTCGAGTGTTGACACCAAGAGTGTACTTTTTTCCTCTCGCCAATAAGTTTTAACACTGAAGAGTCTTTCACAATCAATATTGGTAACATTATAGTATAAGGGAAACTGATTTCTTCAAATTTACAGGAGAAAATACTTACGGAAATCATTTTCTGTAGCATTGTGGAAGTTCGTGAATCTAGTTTTGATCCATTTTAATGCGAAAACATGTCGTTTTCTACGAAAATCTCTGCCCGACACGCTGTTTCTGCTCCCGCCATTTGCTTTCTGCACGAGAGTACAATGTTCCGTGTGTTAAGATGATGCAACCCTATAGTCAGTGTTTCAGCCTCGCCGTGTTTCCACTAGAACATGACGTGTCGAGTATTTTTAATTTTTTTTTTACTATGCATGCCTAACCTAACCTTACGGAAAATGGTTTTTGGGGCTAACGTGAATGGTTTGTGGGGCTAACGTCAGTGGTTTGCGACGTATTAGCATAATTTCAAATCCGAGCACGAAAGTAGGTATTTTCCAGTGAACGAGGTTGCAACACTGCATAAATCGACAAGACACTCGCACAGCGTGCCCTGAACCAGTACGCTATCGCCCGCCATAATGTGTTACAGAATCGAAATAACAAGTAACAGTAAGTACTCGTAAATGTAAGAAATAGACATTATCTTAGTTAGAAATGCATTATTTCACCTTAGGAAATGTTCCGCATTCCAAAATAGTATGTTAGCAATGTAAAAAATATGATTTATAGGTGTTTCCCTTATACTATAATAGTACCCTAAATCTTTGTACACTGACCTTTACTTACCCATCATTGTTTCTTTCCTTCCTGTGGGTTTTAACACATTTTTACGTGTAAAATAATGAATGAAATTAAATAGCAAGGAAAAGAGTATATTTGGGGATTTTTGCAAATTTAAAAGAGTATAGAGTATATGAACCTCTAAAAGAGTATAATACTCTTAAAAAGAGTATGTCTGGTCACCCTATATGATAGAAATTTGACACTAGGGACGGTGTAGGATCAAACTTTTGTTACGTCATTTTTGTTACGGCGGCACAACATTATAACAATGGGAGACAATGAGAAGTTCTTTATTTTTGCTCTAAATGTTCTTTTGCATTACTTATAATGATAAATGACTCTTTCCTTCTTTCCTGTCTCTCTCTCTCTCTCTCTCTGTCTCTCTCTCTCTCTCTCTCTCTCTCTTTATCTGTGCTTCTTCAGTTCAATCAATATGTAAAGTCCGCGCGTTCATTATATCCCCAGTGGTTAACAAAGGGAGCGGTACTCTTTGTTAAAAGAAACACCCAAGCTGGCGGTTTACTTTTGAAGTAGAAGCAACAAACTGGAGTAGGAAAGCGATGTTGCCAAATTGAAGAGATAAAGAAGAAAAGCACAAGGAAATTGTAAGGAAAAAAGAAAAAGAAAGAGAAACAAGATTAAAGAATATGGAAAGAAAATAAATACAGATAAAGATTAAAAAGGAAGTGTTTAAGGGTATTATCGAAGGGGAGGGAGAAATATCCAACTCTTACATATTAGGCCTTAATTGACACCGGTGTTCTGGGGGGATTCTGAATTAAACGTGTTAAATACTCAAATTGAGTTTTATAAACCCACTCAAAAATACTATTTATATGCATATTTACATATTTTAATTTACTACATTTAACCAATCAATGTGCTAGCTTTAAGTTTTTTTCGAAAATCGAACAATCAAAAAATATGGACAGTGTAACATGGTATTTCATTCAAATAGACATCATCTATTACACATTCATCCAAACTATTTTCGGGGGGTTATGAACGATTTTAAAGGTGGTCTTGAGTGATGGGCACCCCTGTTTAGGGAATAAGGGCAGATCAAGTATAGTGTTCTGTAAAGCTAAGAAAAAGTTACTTTCGGTAGACACACTGTCGTAATTATATACTTTGTGGGAATTACGATATGGTTTGATGGCGCGAATGATGTTTTTGGGGGGGCACATGATATAATCTGGGGGGACGCATGACATGATTTTTGGGGGGAATGCGCCATTGGCTTTGAGGGGGGGTGGGCACCTGTGCTCTGCATGAAGGAAATAATATCCTGCAGTTTTGTCTTCATACTTAGGATTTTCACTAGCAGCCGTGAGTGATAACTTGCATTATGCAAAGTCTAAGGAAAAACTAAAAGCACAACACTATAACAAAGCAACAAAACAGCACCATAACACAACACAACTAGTTAAAAAGAATCAACCCCGCACGTGGTTATGGAGCAATAATAATGAGAGGCACCTTGCAACTACAAGAAATGTAAGTAAAGAAAATGTGGCAACAACGTCTGAGTGCACGCGCTTATCGGGAGCGGCTTGGCTAGTGTTTGCTATTGTTGTCAGTGTTAAGTTTTATAAAAGGGTTGCCGATGGGGACATAATAAACGCGCGGACTTTACCAACAGTCCATAACATGGGCCTCGGGAAGCATGAATTTAGGGCCCTTCCATAGGTCCACGAACATCTGAAGAAATGTTATGAGTAGGGCTAGGATTTTGATACAAATACATCTTTTGTTTGGTAAGGTAGAAACATTGCATAAGTAGATAGGAACGTGTTTTACACGTAAGTCAATAAATTGGGATGCCTTTGTTAGGGCATTTTTTTGTGGATTTCTTTACCCTTTTTGGAGTAAAGGTCATTTTTTAAACTTTTTAAACCGTTTGTCATTTCTCGGCCTTTTAAAAGTCATATTATGCATTTTTCTACATTTTGGTGAAAGAAGGGGTATTTTACATGCAAATGTAACCCTTTGAAGGTTCCCGACTCTCGCCTCATTGCCTTCAGCACAGTTCTGAACGACCGTGTTTGAAGAAACAAAGAACTTCTGTGCAGTATTGTTGATACAAGCTGTTGTGTAACAATTCAGCTCAAACAATGTGATTCCCCCTCTATCCAATATATACAGGGTGACTGGTAATTAGATGTATTCCCTGAAAGGGGTTAAAGTAGAGACAATTTGCAATAAATTTGACCATATGATACCCCGTCCGAAAATTAGTAGTTTTCGAGATAATCGAGTTTCAATTGTTTTTGAAAAAAATGACAATTTTCCACATAAAAAGTTGAATTGAGAAAAAACTGCTCATTGTATGGAACTTATTTCAGCGTTTGCTGATAGCTAACAAATAAGTGGTTTGTTTAAAAAAAAGTTTTTCCCAAATAACAATCACATGTAAGTAACGGGTGGGTCTAAACTTACAAGTGATGATAAAAAATTGCACTCTTAGTTTACTTGGCAACGTATTAATAAAAAAATGGTATGACACGAACCGTACAAATTACGTAAATTACTTCCTTGATTCATCAGCTATCCAACAAGGTACAAATGTTGCTGACATTCACATTTGTGTACAAGAAATAACACTTGATTCATCTTCATGTGAATGGAATCAATGAACAATACAATTAAAGAACATTACACGTCTTGCTCAAAGTGGGCACCTCCGTTACGAATGCAGGCACGCAGGTTTTTACGGGTCATTTGGTCTCGTAACTCCTGATGTGATGGTGGCCTTGACGTGTTGACCAGCTGTTAAGATCCTCTCCCTGAGCTCTTCTTGCGAGTTTACCGGTGCCTTGTCATGTGGCTCCAAATGTAAAAGTCGCAAGGCGTCAAATCGGGGGATCAAGCCAGCCAGGGAATCGGTCCGCCTCGGCCAATCCATTTCTTTGTGTAATTTTCATCCAGCCACTGTCGCACGCCCAGGCAGAAGTATGGATGGGCGTAATCAACAATCATTTCATCGAGCCATTTTTCCTGCCCCAAATCTTAAATGGCATCACTTATGAACATTTTTTGCGGAACGGGATGGCAATGTTGTTGGAGGATGTGCCTCTAGCTACAAGACGTGACATGATTTACCAGCATGTTGACTGCCCAGCTCGATCACCCGATCAATTTGACGCCTTGCGACTTTTACATTTGGAGCCACATGACAAGGCACCGGTAAACTCGCAAGAAGAGCTCAGGGAGAGGATCTTAACAGCTGGTCAACACGTCAAGGCCACCATCACATCACGAGTTACGAGACCAAATGACCCGTAAAAACCTGCGTGCCTGCATTCGTAACGGAGGTGCCCACTTTGAGCAAGACGTGTAATGTTCTTTTAATTGTATTGTTCATTGATTCCATTCACATGAAGATGAATCAAGTGTTATTTCTTGTACACAAATGTGAATGTCAGCAACATTTGTACCTTGTTGGATAGCTGATGAATCAAGGAAGTAATTTACGTAATTTGTACGCTTCGTGTCATACCATTTTTTTTATTAATACGTTGCCAAGTAAACTAAGAGTGCAATTTTTTTATCATCACTTGTAAGTTTAGACCCACCCGTTACTTACATGTGATTGTTATTTGGGAAAAACTTTTTTCTCAACTAACCACTTATTTGTTAGCTATCAGCAAACGCTGAAATAAGTTCCATACAATGAGCAGTTTTTTCTCAATTCATCTTTTTATGTGGAAAATTGTCATTTTTTAAAAAAAACAATTGAAATTCGATTATCTCGAAAACTACTAATTTTCGGACGGGGTATCATATGGTCAAATTTATTGCAAATTGTCTCTACTTTAACCCCTTTCAGGGAATACATCTAATTACCAGTCACCCTGTATAAAGCCCCAATCCCACCACTGACTGACTGACTCACTGACATAAATGTTCTCCATGAAGGAAGCCCCGGAGGCGAAAAATGCCCGATTACGACCTCCCATGAAATCGTCCCAAAAGGCCAAGAAAATTAAGAAATCGCTCACTTTGCCCTTGCTTAAGGGTGAAAATGCCCTTTTTTCACGTCCTTAGCAACCGTTGCCACGGACATTTTTTTTGCAGCACACATTGTTTCCTTCAATTCTTAATTGTCGAGATACATTATATTTCTCGCAGATCTACAACACACAGATGAATCAACTCCTGGCTTTGAAAAGGTGGCTCAAACAAGGGTGACATCTACATAATAAGGAGTTTCAGCCCAGATACAATTACGTATATATTGGTAAACTCAATGCGAAATTATTATCTACATCGTGGTTGTTTTAATTAAATGTTTAGAGGTATAATATCAAACAAATATTTAGAGAGTTTGCCGGGCTTGTTGTTCACCATGGAAATGGACGTTTCTAGGGAACTTAAAGAAAGTTTATTTTCACCCCAAAAACTACTGTAAGTGAATTATACTAGACATTTCGTATTTCAAAATACGAGCGTCAGAATTTATTACAGACGCATGGTAGGAATTTGAGGGAAATAACGGAAAACAATAATTTTCCAATTACGTTTAAAAATGTGACAATGACAAAATACGTAAATATTGCATTTCCAATTTAATGTCGCTATTGAATTCGTTTATGTAAGACATCCAACTAATAATCTTGAAACGGTTATTACTTACTCAGTTGATTATTAAGAAAATATACAATAATACTTTGCATATTTGTACCTTATTAGAGCCCATACACACATAGACTTACTTTCTAAACTTTTCAAATTAGCGTACTTATACACTTGTTCCCCTTCATCCAATACAACATGCAGACATTTTACCCTATCTATAATATATGATTACGCCCACAACGTGGCCGAAGGTCACGCATGCGAGCGTACAAGACGTGGCCAAAGGCCACGTCGAAAGTACGCGAGTCAGTAAATATATTGTCGCCAGACGGATTATTGTTAAAAAAAACAAGGGGTACAAAGTTTTGTGCTCTGTATCGGACATGTTGTCAGGGAAATAATTTGCACTCCATTGAATTGAAAGCAACTTAAGAGCAAGTGATATTGTTCATTTCAAGTACGCTGCTCGTGTGTCGGTGGAAGTCGAGAGAATTTTTTCCATGTACAAGGATCTCTTGTCCGACAACCGACATTCACTTTTGAAAATTTGCATATGATTTTCGTTTTGTACTGCAACTCAGTACTTAAAATGTAAAAGATGACAAAACGTGAACTTTCTTACATGTACTAACATACGCAATGAAGATGTGATAGATACTGTAACGTTAATTTGTTATTTGAATTTCTCTTGGTAGTTTATAAATTTGTTTTACAAATTCTTCAAAATTTTTAGGTCATTTTTCTAAGTTTATAGGGCATTTTCTTGCATGTGTTAGGTCATAAATGCATTTTTAAAGGTCATTTTTTAGCAATTTTAAGGTCATCAAAATCCTAGCCCTAGTTATGAGGTTTTAATATTTGCCGCAAAGGTTGGAGGAAACACATCGGTTATGAAAATAACCGATTAAAAAAATTAAATATCTTTCATAGTTGCTACAAGTGACAATATGATAATACTTTTATCGTTTTGATTAATATTATAAATTATTGATAATAAAAAGGTAAAGTGTTCCCCTGTGCTTAGCACCACGCCATGAAGGCGTATAGGGGGTGCGGGGGTAACGCCCCACACTTTCTTGATCCGGTCGTGAGTGGGGGTGATGTGATCAGCACCACGCCCCTGACCGCCTTTACCCCTCAGGGTTTCCCCCAGGTACCCATGTTATTCGACGCTGGGTGGGCGCCGGGGCCGCTTCCGACGTTAGAAAAGTTACCGGATTTGAACCGGCCGGGGATCGAACCCGGGACCTTTAGCATGGTAGTCAGACGCGTTACCGACTGAGCTTGATAATTCAAAAACTTATCAATATCAAATCCGCTATTATAAAGTCCACATTTCCAGATTGCCAACGATCAGAAAGGAAAAGTCCAGTCTGAATTTCTGGACTATCCGGAACTATTGGCAGTACTGATAGTAGAGAGTTTTGTAAATGTACAGTTTGAATTCAGAATGCAGCATTTATTATCATTCACTGTTCAGAATTATTGTTATTATCCTATTATTACAATAATATATGAGTATTATTATGATGTTTAAATATGATAAAAGTGAAGTCCTGGGGGTTCGCAACAATAAAATATAGCGAAAAAAAGTAGGTTTCGTAGTAAATGAATGGTTAAGAACCTCCAGTACAAACTAAAGCTTTCACCTCCCATTAAAGAAGTCCCGTTTAGAGCTCTCGAAAGGCATGCTGAAGTGGTGGTTGTAAAGCGATGAATCAGCGATCAGTTGAATTGTGTTCGGCTATCATCGTTTCCTTCCGTGCCACAAAGTGCCGAACGCTCGACACGAAACCGAACAAATAAGTATCGGAGTCCCTCCATGTTCCAAATTTATTGCGAGTGCATAGTTTCACCCAATATCCATCCCGCTTGCAGACGCAAGGCTTGCTAAAGAGCCCTCTTACGACTGAACCCTCTTGAGCTCGGGAGAAATTAGCGGTCAAAGGCCCTTGGATCATTGCACTTCCTTTTAGCTCGCAAACACTGCTTGGCAAAGTTGCTGTGGAAGAGCCCATGCTGGTCTCTAACGTTCACACCGCAACTGATATTGCCACCCGCTCCAGCACACAAGACCTCGAAGTCGATTGGAAGATATAAACAGTCCCGAGGTCACCCGCCAGTAGAGGCTTCCTAGCGTTCTCACCATTTGTGTGGATGATTCCGGGCTCGATTCCCGGTTAGGTATCTTGAGGGCATTTGGGGAGCTACTTGAAAATAAATACCTGACTCCTATCTGTAACAGCAACAATGAGAATCCTTGCGCCAAGCACCCAATGAGAAGCTGCTTGGCAGGTCGCAACACAGTATTTAGTTTGTCCTTTCTAAGAGATTTCAGGATAATTTATAAAAATATTAGTAACATCTTTGTATTTTAATCCAAGAATTATATTAGTTTTGTATATAAGGTAAGTTACCGCAATAAGGCCCGGACCACAATAAAGCCCACTGACTGTTTCTCTGAAACTATGAAGAGAGACTGCCAGATGGCAACATTGTATGAGGGCTGAAAGTACTCAAAGAAGAACATTGCCCATTATTCCCGCGTAGTATGAGTCGTCGCGGAACTGAAGCAGTCCGAAGTTTTGTTGCTGTTGCAAAAAAGTAAAATGGAGGGCGGGTAGATACTTTTTTAAGAAAAGAATGAAGACAAAATGATCTCCTGTATAGGAAACTTCATCCCAACCCTGCATGAAATGAGAAAATCCCTGTTGGACAGATGGCAAGAGGAATGGAACAATGCCGAAAATGGGAGACGGACATATACCTTTATCCCGGATGTCCGAAGCAGCACACACACAAAAATATTTTATACAGGGGGCCTGTTGCATCTTCTAACGGGACATGGACCGTATGGCAAATATCTTCACCGAATTAGCAGTGCCCTGGAACCGAAATGTACCTACTGCGGAGCTACGGAGGATTCTCCCGAGCATAGAGTCTTCTTCTGCCCGGAAACAACTGACAGGATCAAAACTTTGCGAAGAGAACTTCCTACGTTTCATATTAGAACACTTCTATGCGAGCAGCAAATTCAAAATCTGAAGATCTTGGCTGACGAAGTCTCAAAAGAAGAAAAGAAGAAATTTAACCCACGACACCGTAACACGGCCCCCACAAACAGCCAACAAACACCGGAAGAACCTAGGAGAAGTACGAGAATACAAACCCAGGGGATCAACCCGGCCCTCGAGCAGGAGGAAGAGAATGATGAAGAACAATGAGGCACCACAAACTGTATCTAGAAGAAGGCGGGAAGCCGCAGAAAGAAGAAGAATTCGTCCTGTTCGGATGCCGGGGTAAAAGCACAAAGATTATTTGTTGAGAGTGGCGGAAGCCAGGTTAAATAGATAGTAATTAAATAAAAAAAAATATGGTATGCTGGTATTCCAGCACCCGGTGACATTGGCATTCCAATGTCTAATCTAAACCCCAAACTAATTAACATCAAACTAAACAAGCACTATATTATTATTCATTTAAATTATTTTTATTCAAATTCTAACACTCAAAAAAAAAAACTTAACTCACTGTATGTCAAATAATGAAGATCAGAGTGTACCCATTTTGATCGACAACTTAGCTTTTCTATATTGTTTTATTTTATTGTTGTCAGACTTTATTTACTCTTAACTTTAAAATATTTCAAACGTAATTCAAGCTACATGAGTCATGGACTGAAATTAAAGGAGTAGGACGAACCGACAGGGATAAGAACACCTAGCCTCTGGGGTGAGCAATCTCCCAAACAATAAATTCAAATAATTAAAGGTCCTCAACCTATTGCGATCTGTCCCTGGCGGTTCGTCTTGCGGCATGGATCAAACATACTATAGATTCCGGGAGTCCGGAATCCGGATCACAGTGCATACATAAAACAAGAAAAAGAATGTGAAAATAAATAAAATAAACATAACTAAATAAAAATGACCCAATTATATCAAAATATAACTATGTGCTGATATCTGTGAAGATCACTAACAATGCTGTAATGTGTAATTTGTAACTTGTAATTTACATATAATAATTAAATCACTGTAATGGGAATCATGAATATGTATGTGTAATATATGTTTTCTTTTCTGTTTTTTTCTTCTTATATTTGTTCTATATACAACCTTAGTGACAATGAAGTTCGACCAGTCACAAATATAGGAGTGCGTTGTGAAAGAAGGAGAACACATGCATATGCTGAACATATTTTATTCAGCAGGCTACATGGAACAAAGGAAAACATAAATTTCCGCTGCAACGCAGCAATGTATGGTGTCCACACAAAATAAAACATTTTCGTCCATCTACACGTGACATTGAAGTTCGACCACTGTTAGAGGGGATCCTGTTTACCATGGTGTGACGCCGCCCCGTCGGCGAATAACTGTGGCAATGCGTCGGGGCATGCTGCGGACGAGTCGTTCAAGGTATTCCACATCGATGCGGTGCCATTCCTCCTGCAGGCAGGCGATAAGAGCTGCCACTGTCGTGGGTCCCCTCTGTTGCACACGTCGCTTAAGAACACGCCACACATTCTCAATGGGCGAGAGGTCGGGACTCGATGGTGGCCATGGCAGAGTTCGCACGTGATGGCGAGTCAACCATTCTCTTGTCAGCCGCGCTGTATGAGGCCTGGCATTGTCGTGTTGAAAGATGAGACGCCGCCTGTGGAACAGGTGCCCTCGCACTGTGGGAAGATGCCGCTCCAGTATGCGTGTATAGGCGTGTGCATTCACAATGCCCTCACAGACGTGTAGTGGGCCAACCCCAGATGCCGTCATGCATCCCCATACCATCACTGACGCAGGTTTCTGTACCCGACGTGCATAACATTTTGCTTCATTCTGTTCCTCCTTCCGACAAATGACTGTTTTCCGTATTTTCCCGTACACAACATTGAAAATGGATTCGTCCGTCCACAAAACCCTGTTCCACTGCCGAAATGTCCATCCCCGGTACATTCGTGCTCACCGTAGTCGATTGCCTTTGTTCAACATCGAAAGGAAGGGTTTACGTTTCGCCTTGTACACTCGGTAACCGCATCGCTGTAGGTAACGGCGAATGGTTCTGGTTGACACTTCAATGTGAAAGCGTTCTCGAGTCCACAGTCGTAATTCGGCTACAGAAACATGATTGTTGGTCTGGATATAGCGCCTAAATATCCGTAGGTCATGCACGCTCAGTAGGCGTTTTCGACCGGGGGCCTTACCTGGCTCGTAGTACCCGTATTTTGGTGGTGTTTGATGATGCAGTGGACGGTTGACTTGGGTAAGTTCGGTTGGCGCCCTATTTCCCGTTCACTGAGTCCATCCCCTTGCAACTCCACCACTCTTCTCCTCACGGTGTTGTCAATAGGTTTGCCCCTGGCCATGGTGATGATGCACTGCGGTTCCTCGGTACACAGCACGCGCTTATATACGGCGGACTCCCTTATCGTGTCCCTGACGTCATGCTTCCGTCGAATGCGCCACTATCTGGAATTTCCGTATGGGTCTGGTGCCTGGTCGAAGTTCAATGTCACGCGTATAGTTCCCCGTTTTCGTTCTTTACGTGACCTTGGGTGCAACATGCTGGGATAACGATTCTTGCCTGCTCACACGCCTCCTCTTACATAAAGTCCGCGCGTTCATTATATCCCCATCGGCAACCCTTTGATAAAACTTAACACTGGAAACAATAGCCAACAATAGCCAGACCGCTTCCGATAAGCGCGTGCACTCAGACGTTGTTGCCACATTTTCTTTACATTTCTTGTAGTTGCAAGGCGGAGCAGGCGGGTGCGTGAGTCTCTTCTCTTTACATATTGTTTAATTTGTTTGTTTCTCTTTCTTTTTCTTTACCCTTTCCTTCAATTTGGCAACATCGCTTTCCTACTCCAGTTTCTTCAAAAGAAAACCGCCCGCTTGGGTGTTTCTTTTAACAAAGAGCACCGCTCCCTTTGTTAACCGCTGGGGATATAATGAACGCGCGGACTTTACATGCGTCACTTCTGCGGGTCACCCATTCCACCGCCTATGCATCTGTGCATTTAATCACGTATTCCTTTCTGGTCTAACTTCGTTGTCACCAAGGTTGTGTATATATATATATATATATATATATATATATATATATATATATATATATGTACTGTATTAATGGATAATTTAAATAAAGGTAGTGTGCAACAATAATGGGTGAACCGTAATACGAGCAACTGCCGTCCCAGTTTATCACAGAGGCACTGGGACATGCGCATACCCTCGAATGTATGCGGGTGGAGGTTAGGACATTCGGGGGTTCCCCCATTATTGTTGCAAAAAAGTGAGATATAACTTTCAAACCACATATTTCGTCTTATATATGTTCATGTATTGTAGATAGTAGGATAATACTTGGTCTGCATGTAACATTAACCGTGTCCATTACAACAACAAAGTCTTTCCCATTGCACTTTTATTGTACTGAGCTGTAATATTACAAAACGGCATATCGTGCCATGTTACACAACAAGGCCCAAGAGCTTGTGTGGTACGCGGGACATAGTGTCGTGAGGAGTGTGCTGGGATACTACACAAAGACGAGGACATTTTCACTTGCCCTCGCTGCTAGATGGATTGTAAGCTTAGACTTTTATTTCGTAAGTGGTTAAAAATCTGATGAATTTGATCTTATTGCTATTTTGTGCTTTGAAGCATAGTTTTGTAACAATTTACCATCGAACTTTGAGTGTTGCTACGCGGGCCTTATTGTGAAATAGGGTACAAAATAAGGCCCATTTCAAACATTTTTTCATCACACTTTATTTTGTATTTTGAGGAATTGTGACTGCTATATATTGATAGTAACCAACATAATAAAGTTTCATGTCCTGTAACAATAATTGTCGATTCTTCTAAATTGACAGTTTCAAAGGCAAAAATTTTTAGGTGGGCCTTATTCTGGTAACTTACCTTACATCCAAGAATTTGCTAATTTTTTTCTGTCGTACGATTCGAATTGACTGTGCAGTGCTGGAGAATAACAAATAAAATCAAAGTTTCGATCTAATTCCTGTCAGCTTCAGTGCATAAAGTGAACTAAAAAAAAATATCGCAAATATTTTACTCCTTGAACAATCTGCGTTCACATTTCGCTCAAAATAATGTCCCAAATTCTAATCTGTAGGTACTCGACAGACATACATGTTACACTATCATTATATTTAACAAAAATTCGACCTCTACTTCATGATTTATTCTGCTAGCATGGAAACGCAATAAGTGAGAACAGTTTTTTTTGTTACAAGAGGAAAGGAGAATCCTCTGTTGTCAAAACTATTAATATATTTAGAAAATTTTCGTTGCTGTGTTTATCTCTGTAAAATATTGACCTTCAAAACATTCAATATCTAAATTCCCCATTTTCTTGTCCCTCTACAGTTGGTGGGTTGCGACCTGAAGATCGGTTCCACGAAGAGGGTGGACGAATGCGGAGTTTGCGGCGGTGACGGGTCTACTTGTGCCCAGCCGTTGTATCACTGGGAAGAAGCTGCCATGTCCCTGTGTTCCAGGACATGTGGAGGAGGTAAGTCGGAGAAAAAAATGTACAGGGTTGTCCATAAGTATGGAAACAACCATTTAAAACAAATACGGATGATGAACACGAAAAGAACATATGATACATGATGCAAAAAAAATGGGAAACCGTACAGGGTGTGCAACAAACTTGGCGGCCATCTTGGATTCCGGCATCTTGGATTCAACTTCAGTCTCTTTAAGCAGAAAAGTGAGCTTGTGACGCATGAAAATGAGCTAGAAATTCAAGAGAAACGCTTTAGTGTGCTTCATTTCATTTAACTGTTCACTAGATGGAACTATCATATTTATGGTATAACATGTGTATGTGTTCACCTTATACCTTTTCAAAGAAAATCCCCATCTCTCTTTCTCTCTCATACACCTGCTCGTGTGCTCCTGATATCTCTCTTTCTCTGCCCTTATGCACACGCACACACACACACACACACACACACGCGCGCGCGCGCGCGAGCTTCCTCTCTCGTTCTTTCTAGTATTATTCAATTTCTCCATTTCTGTCTCTTGTCCACTCTCACTATTGCACTTTATCTCTTCTCCTCATTTATCTCTCTCTCTCTCGTAATCTCTACCTTCCCCCGTCTCTCTTTCATCCTTATCTCTCCATACTCTCTCGCTCTCATGTTGTTCTCTTTTCTATCCCTCCTTTTGTGCCCTCTATATCTCGAAAACTGACCCTCTCTCTTCCTCCCTCTCCCTCCCTTCCCTCTCCACTTCCCTCTTCTTGCCTCAATTTTCTTCCCTTATCTTTTCTTCCCGTCCTCTTTTTCTCCCTCTTTCCCTTTCTCCCCTCTTTATCTTCCCTTTTCCCCTTTTCTATCCTCTATCTCTTTCTCTTCATCGATATATCTTTCCTTTTTTTCTTCTCTCCATTTTCTCTCGAAATTTCTCGTCTCTCTCTCGTTTCTTTCCTTTTTCTCTCTTGAAATTTAGCTTTCCTCCCTTTTCTTTATTCTTTAACAATATATTTCTCCCTCTCTGTATATTTCTCTCTCTCCCCCCCTCTCTCTCTCTCTCTCGCTTTCTGCTATTGATTCACGCAATGTTAGTTCTCGGACAGTAACACTGAAATGTGTTTTATCGTTGATATTATGAATTAATAACTCGCCATTAAGTAATTTTAATATGTCGTGCCTTGCTGTCCTGTAACGACAGGTGATCCAGTCGATTATGGGAGGCCGTTGATATCAACAAATCACCTGTGGCGCATTGCATTGCGGGTTTTTCCACCCATAAAACCTCTTGTTACGACTGGCCGTCTAAAGCTTTGTGACGTCAACCTTGAGCCTGGGCGAAATTCGCCTTGTTTACTCCGCCACCACAAAAAGAGAGGAAAAAACGGCGGTCATCGCTCGGTTTACGATTCCCCGTTGGTCGGAATTCAATATGGCGCATAAGACGCCCTCTGCTGGGATAATTGGGCGTGTGTTGTCAAAATTTGATTAGTTTCAGGGGACCAACTGTGGTGCTTTTTTCGTCGACTGTCTTTCATTTTTATCCACGAATCTGTCAAACACGGAGAAGAAGCATTTTTTTATGTCGGTGTGGCCTGCTGGTTTCATCATATTCAAGTACGAGATAATATTGAATTGAAAAATATTAGGCGCATCCAGAAAGTAAGTTTCCCTGGGGTCGTGTACAAAAAGGAAACATTATTTCATTCAATGATTTATTGCCACTTGTCCAGTTACTTGTCAACATAATTCCCACTGGAATTCAGGCACTTGTCATAGCGTGGGACCAACTTCTGTATACTTGCGTCGTAGAAGTCCGCCGCCTGGGCGCCGAACCCATGTGTGACAGGCGTCTGAACCTCTTCGTCGCTGTGAAAATGTTGACCGGACAGGAACTTTTTCAGGTGCAAGAACAGGTGGTAATAACTGGGAGCGAGATCCGGGCTGTACGATGGATGATCGAACACCTCCCAACCGAAGCTGTCCAGAAGGGCTCCAGTGTGCATAGTCATATGCGACTTCGCATTGTCGTGCAGCAAGATCGCCCCGGCACTGAGCTTAACGCGTCGCTTATTCTGAATGGCTCGTGGCAATGTCCCCAGTGTTTCACAGTAACGGTTAGCGTTCACAATCTCACGTCTGGGCAGAAACTCGATGAGCAGAATGCCTTGTCTGTCCCAGAATACCGTGCACGTCACTTTTCGCGTCGACACAGTCTGTTTGAACTTCGTCCTGCATGGAGATCCACTGTGACGCCAATGCATGGACTGCTGTTTGCTTTCTGGGGTGCTGTATGCAACCCACGTTTATTCCCCTGTGATGATCCGGTTGAGAAAATCGTCATCATCATGGTAACGCTGCAGAAATGTCAGCGCCGTGCCCATGCGTTTTCCTTTGTGTTCGGGCGTCAGTTGTTTCGGCACCCACCGGGCACACAATTTCCGGAACAAGAGGCGTTTGGTAACAGTGTCGTGCAACAACGACCGAGCATGCTTTCTGCAACAAAAGGAAGACAGACAATCTCTCGAAGTTTTGTTAACATACGTTACAAGTTTACTTTCAACCGACCTCCGTGGCTCAGTGGTTACAGTGAGGGCGTGAACAAATTGCACCCTAAGCCTTCAGTTGAAAAGGCTTATGTAGCACATCCTGCACTGTAGAATTGGCAGGTTCGGCATGTTTAAAACAAAAGTGTTCTAAAGAACATGTTTTAAACGTTAAAAACACATGGCTTTGTTTTTCACAAACGTTTAAAACAAAGTGTGTTAAATATGTTTTGTTTTTCAGACTTCTTTAAAACACATTTGGATACTTAATGTTTGATAGTTTGTGGTTATTTGCGTGTTTTGTAATGATGCCTTTTCATTCAATGCGTGTCATTCTGTTTAATGTGCATAGAAATATGTTCAGTGGCTGAAAATTTATATTGAATTAACAAAGAAACATATCGTGATGAATACTCGTGGGTCATTTTTAAAACACCTGGCTATGTTTTTTACAGGTGTTTAAAAAATATTTTAAAAATTGAATACTACATGGATGAAACAGTTTTGTTTCTCACTTAACACACTGCAATATGTGCACATTGTTGTTAATGTCAATATATAGTTGCATTCACAATAAAATGTCGTATTAAAAAATAACAGTATCTACTCACTGGGGCCCGGTAACTGTGGATTAGTGGAAGCTTCTCGAACAGCCTACATGCGAGATTTAAGACTAACATAAATGTGTATTTTAGAAGTTAGTCAAGCGTTTACATTATAATAGGTAGAAACACCATACTTGGATGATTATCAGATTCATTATTAATTATTATTCTTAGAAAATAAGTCTTGTAGCATTATGTTTTAAATGTTTTATTTATTTAAAACATGTTTCTTTCGGTTCTTGTTTAAAAACACTTTTTAAAACATTTAAAACATATTTAAAACAAAAAAACTGTTTGTTTTGTTTCTTTAAAAAAATTGCCAACCCTGAGAGTGGGTCATTTCCAAGCCACGGTTTGCTTTTGGAACAGAATTCCTGAGACTGCGCTGGAAGGCTTCTCGAATTTTCTCCACCAAACATGATGGACCACCAGTGCTTTTGCGTTTGCACTGGTAACCTTTCTCTAGGAATTGCGTATACTAACGCTTAATGGAGTTCTTATGAGGTTGATGTAACCCAAGCTGACCCGAAAACTGCTTTGAACTGTGATCATAGACGTCGTTTTCGAATATTCTGCAACACAAAACCCTTTCTGTTGTTTTGATCAGCACCATTTTGCGCGAACAGTTCACATGTCCAAGGTGGGTGGTTCAAGTGAAACTTCTGCAGTCTAGTTGTATTCAGTGTTTGTTACATGTCTCTCCGCATACTGGTTACCTAAAACGAAAGAGATGAAACAGGTACAATCTTTTCCGGGCACCCTTCATATGTAGAGATACATCAATACATACATACGTATGTGTGTGTGTATATATATATATATATATATATATATATATATATATATAAGGGTTGCCCAAATGAAAGTGAAACTCTTGGTTTTTTTCTGTAATGATTTATTGGTTGGAATATATAAACATACATGAAGTAAAATTGATCCATGGGTGACATACTCGTATCCTCTACACATAGTCACCTTGTCTGTTCAAGCAAGTGTCCCAGCGTGTCACAAGGGTATAGATACCCTGAGCAAAGAACTTCCGTGGTTGACTACGGAACCAATCTTCAACGGCGTCACGGACCTCAGCATCGTTGGAGAACCGGCGGCCCTTCTGGTGGTTTTTTAATGGCCCGAAGAGGCAAGGCGAGAGATCGGGGCTGTAGGGAGGATGGTTGAGGACTTTCCAGTGGTAACGCAGCAGCAGATCACGGCACACCAGTGGTATCCCAACCGACAATGTTTCTGCAATCTCTCAGGTGGTAATTCGGCGATTTCCCCCTTACAAAGTTGTATACGGCTGGAATTGATTTCTCGGTGATGGCAAAGTGTGCTTGACAAGGTCTAGGCATGTCCTCAGTGTGCACACGTCCGTCACGAAATTCACCACACCATCTGAACACTGTGTTACGTAAGAGACTCGCATTCCCATCCACATTCTTCATACGACGATAAATTTCGGCTCCACTAACACCTTCTGCCTTCTTTCTTCTTACATACAGCGCCACCTATTAGAGCAAACACAAAGCTCTGCGTAGTTAAGCTACGACAAAATCTTAGTTTCATTTGGGCAACCCTTTTATATTTTTTATATCCTAATGTGTTTGTATAATTTTTGTTTTTGCGTGCTTAACGGTATTGTCTGAATTGTATCAAATCTATTTCAGGCTACAAGATGTCGCGACCTGTCTGTCGGAACAGAATCAGTGGAGAGGAAGCAGACGAGCAGCTGTGCAATCTTTCTCAGATGCCATCTCCTAAGACAATCATCTGCAACACTCATCGCTGCCCTCCAAGGTAATTCAAGATCTTTTCCCCTTCTTACAGCCCATTTTGTTTCAAACGAAATATGTAAATGGTTGCTATGTCTTGAAAATTCTTATTTACTGCCCATTTCATATGAAATACCAATATATACGAGAAATATTATGTATATATTGGATAATCTGTAAATCAAACACACTTTTAAATATTACACACTGGATTTAAATGTTACTGCAAATTTTTCAGCCACTTACTCTTGAACTAAATAACTACTTCTAAAGAGTATATAAAAATAAATTGCATGTCGTGCTGTACGCTACCATAAAATTATTATCATAATATTCTTCCATCTGTTGACCAAAATAAACTAACTTTGTGCAATGTGACGTTTGATAAATTTTCAAACATTTACTGCATCTGCTATTGAACAGTTAAACGTTAAGAGGAAAGCCATCTTCCGCTCTGTTTGTCCATAAATCTGTCCATGCTTTCCTATTGCCTTTTGTCTTAAGGATCATATTTTCCGTCGTGGCCTTGTAATCAAAGGGTCCAGGTTTCGATAACCGGCGGAGGCACATAATAAACAGCAGGTCCAGTCTTGCATAGGCGTAACTTGGTGGTGGCAATTATCAGATTTATTAAAATTTACTTTCGTTAACCTCCTGGGACCTGAGGAGCAACCTAATAAAGAGTAATTTTTATGATTTCGCAACGTATAACAGTTATTTAGCAGTCCTGGACGATATTTATATGGGATGCAAATCTTTTGGATTCTGCGATCAAAGTTAAGTCTAACGTTACGCCCATGTAGACTCGATTATGTGTAAAGTCAACTTAAGACATTTTTTTTAGAAATAATCGTATATGCTTGTTTATTTAACTTTAGTATCAAAGTCGTCCCATCTTCAATTGTTCTAGGCGAGGAGTCTTGCAAAAAAACGTAGAACTAAGGTAAAGGGGTGGGGTCGAATTACAATGTTTTGAATACACAACAGTCTCTGATTGCTCTGGGACACATCTGGCGGTAAACCCCACACAAACAAGAAGAGGGGGGACTGGGGGGGCAGTCGAAATTGTTAGAATCTCGTTCTTGGGCCCCCAAAAGCTAGTTCCAACGACGCCTCCCTCTCCCCTCCTCCAGGCAGATAACTGAGTCGGAAACTAATGAAATTGGTTGTGCATGTGACCTGTGGCTTCCGCAGTTTTGACCTTATACAACGCAGTGGCCAAAGGGAGGCAGCCAGGCGTTGCTGATCGATCACCCTCGCGGGACACGGGGCCGAAATTAAGGGGGCGCAGCCTTCTCGACTAATAGCGCCACGTTCTGAAAGGTCGGCTGGGGCGCAAGGCTGTCTAAGAATGGAGCAGATTGTAGCAGAGGGGGAGGTGGGCACTGAAACAAACGGCCTCCATTAACTTTCACTTTGGGAACTTTATTGGAATTGTTATCTTTCCCAGGAATCGGGTAATTAGCGTGTTAACAAAACAACACCATTTTAATTAATACGACAGGAAAAAATGTACTTATTTTACCTCTCCGGCTTCAGCCACGTTTTAAAATTCTCATTAGTCTTTGTGCATGAAACTGAAACGAATTATCGATTCTCCGAATGTGCAATGCGACGGCTTGTAATTGGTCTCTCATTAGAGACCGAGCTTGAAAAAACGACCTCGAAGGAACACTGACCCCGCTCATTTGTCAAAATGGCCAACCGCATAATCACCTACCAATAAAGAAAGCCACAGACTTGGGCAAGGCGTTCCAAGGATTCATGAATCATATCACTTGAACTGCTGATGGAAAATGTAAAAACTAAAATAAAAAAACGAATAGGTGTAATTCTTCCAGCATTTTCTTTTCTTTTCATGTGATATACAGTAGAACCCCGATTTTACGTTTTCGAATTTTACATTTTACCGCTTCATGGGTTGAACATAGCAAATGTTAAAAAGTACCTTACTTTACATTTACCCGTCCTCCTCCGTGGCCGTGCGGTCTAAAGCACCTTGCTTTGGACGACGGCTGCGGGACGGCATGGGTTCGATCCCGGATTCAGTCTCCGGGAATTTTCGGTCTGTGTATAGGGCCGGTGGCAACCCACCATCGTGAGCGTAATCCGGTCGCGAAGTCCTACAACGGCTGGGGGTCGGTCGGGCCGACCACCCGTCCCCCTATATTCCTTTCCCGGATTCTCTGGAGTAAGAGAACGCGAACGCCTTCTGTGCGCATGTTGAAGGGTGTGCGCCTTGCCCAATGAACACGCGGAGGGGAGGGACATCCACGGGAGGGAGCGACTCAACTATTCGCGCTCCAGTAGTTATGTAGTAAACATGTCAGCTCGCAAGTCTAGGGGAACTCTGCATTCAGGAGAGTGCCTCATACTGTTGAATGTGTTCGAGAACAACTTGTTTGAAAAGTTTAAAACACATGGCTTTGTTTTTTTACAAATGTTTAAAACGTTTAAAACAAAGTGTTTAAAACATGTTTTTCAGACTTGTTTAAAACACATTTTGATACATGATGTTTCATAGTTTGTGGTTATTTGCATGTTTTTTGAAAATTTATGTTTTAATTTTTTTTCTGTTCTTCGTAGCATCAAAAGACAAATAAACGTGCATTTGTTATGTGTGTAAAACAATACACTGGCCATTGTTAAGAATAAAAGAAGAAATTGGAAGCAGAAAGCGTTTTCCTTTACGGCCGTTACACCGCGCAGCACTTCGTTGCTTTCATCAGACACCCTTCCCCACCTAGTCTGGCCCCGCCCACAAGCTTTCCCCTCTGCGCGTCGCTACTCCAGAGAATCCGGAAAAGCAGTATAGTCTGGCTGCAGATCTCCACGCCCCCTTGGTGGCCCGCGTGGGAGGGAGGCCAGCAGTCGGTAGGTAAGCCAGAGACCAATATTGGGCTGTAGCGCTATAGGGTTACTAGGGGTTACATTTACCCACATTTGAATTATTTTTTTCAACTTAGTCCTCTTAAAAACATTAAATTGAGGTTCCACTAAACTCACTTTTTAAAAATCAAAATGTATCGATATTTATCAATGGAAGGATAGGCGTTGTCGTGTAATTATCATATACTGAATTAACTTGAACCAAATAACTTATAGCCGACCTCTGCAAGGTTAGAACCCTGGTTCATCAAGGATGTGTCATTTTGTTTGTCCAATTGCCTATTTCCTTTGCTCCTCGGCCGCGGTGGCTCAGTCGGTAACGCGTCTGACTACCATGCTAAAGGTCCCGGGTTCGATTCCCGGTCGGTTCAAATGCGGGAACTTTTCTAACGTTGGAAGCGTCGAATAACATGGCTACCTGGGGGAAACCCTGGGAGGTAAAGGCGGTCAGGGGCGTGATGCTGATCACATCACCCCCTCTCACGACCGGATCAAGAAAGTGTGCGTTACCCCCACACCCCCTATACGCCTTCATGGCGTGGTGCTAAGCACAGGGGAGCACTTTACCATTTTTTTACCTTTTTTTACCTCGTCCTTGCTCCAGTCATCCCAAGAAGTAGTATATCAACACTATTTTTTTTTTAGAATACGATATTTTCAATGGTGACAGGTTTGATACTTTTGTAAAATATGTATGTGTCTGTCTCTGAAAATTTTATTTGAAAATAAAATCTTTAGGAAAATATTTGGACCTAAAAGGGATGAGGAGACAGATGAGTGGAGAAGGTTACATAATTTAGAACTACATAATTTGTATTCATGTCCAGATATTATTAGAATAATTAAATCAAGAAGACTTAGGTGGGCAGGCCATGTGACACGAATGGGAGAGGAAAGAGGAGTTTACAGGATTCTTGTTGGGAAACCTGATGGTAAGAGACCTGTAGGAAGGCCAAGTTGAAGATGGAGGGACAACGTTGAGATGGACCTAAAGGAAATCGGTAGGGATGGAAAAGAGTCTTGCTCAAGATAGGGACAGATGGAAGGCCTGTGTTGCTGCAGCCATGAACCTTCGGGTTTAAGAAGGCTAGAGATTTAGTTAGTTGTCTGTCTCATCATCGTCATCGTCGCTATGAAAAGATATGCATAATTAGCATCATAGACCTTGATATTACATTAGACAAATGAAAACCTTAAAAATACGATAAAAATTACAACTTAAATTTACATGAGGTATCAACTTTTATTTATAAGACAATCTCATGGCTGCAACACTGATCAAGTGAGGTACAAAAGTACAATTTTGTCATTTTAAAGATGGCGCTCCTCTTCACATTTGCATCAGTGGAGAGGAGTGGTTTCATGCTCTCTGTCATCCTAACACTTACAGAAATTTGGAGGTATACAGGACTGACTCAAACTTGAAAATATTTGTAGATCAGCAATAAGTCCCTCCTAAAATCCAGCAGACGGTTGCAATCCTACTTACAGAAATCTACCAGATAAGAAACGAAAACAAATGAAGGTTTAATTTGACTATCCCTTGAACTACCTATATATAACAGGTGAAAATAAATATTCTTCAAATACAAAATGAGATTTGAACAATTCCTCGTCTTTCAGTGGAACAATATTGCTTCGTACTGAATAATAATTCAAATGTTTGTATTTTTTGTAAAGTCCCAAAACAAAATGGCATGCACTGGCAACCCTTCATCGTGAGAGTAGATGTCTCCAGCTGTGTTCATTTTCGCTCCCAGGGACCTTCCCGAAGTTGTTGAAGTGGAGACGACATCTTTGGCACCTGGTGAGATCAAGCGTTTAGTATATTAACGCAGACATCGCGGTCGTTCGAGGAACAAAAGATGTTCAAGCTTTCGAGCTTTCTCTTTTATAATTTTCCCGTAAAGGAAAACGATGGCAGCTGCTAAAAGGAATTTTTATCATTTCTTGGCATTTTAAGGCACATCGTGTCAGTGTCAATTTCTCTTTCGAATGTACCGAATGCATCGATTATCGATTCTAATTATTTTTCTAAAATACTAGAAAGTTATTAAGTCATATGAACATGATAAACCATATATAGCAGGTGTTCTCTTTACATTAAACA
Organism: Lepisma saccharinum; assembly: GCF_977018435.1. NCBI lineage: Eukaryota > Metazoa > Arthropoda > Insecta > Zygentoma > Lepismatidae > Lepisma > Lepisma saccharinum. The sequence continues at coordinate 25,456,318 of NC_139239.1, forward strand.
CACTTCTCTCTCGCTCTCTCATACGTAATTCTATCTTTGTTACTTTGCGTCCATTTTTTGGCCAATCGCGACTATGAAGATGAGTGATGATTACATAAAATTGATGACAGGACGCTTACAAAGAACATCCATGCACAGGTCGAGGCTCGAAGCCTGAAACTTCAGTGGCGTGATCGTTCAGCCAGCGAGAAATTTATGATCAGAGACTGAATGAACGCTATATATATATATATATATATATATATATATATATATATATATATATATATATATATATACACACACACACTTATTATGTAAAGAGGAAAACAATTATTTGCAGAAAACTATTGCATTCACCACATGAAAATTTACATGACTATAATATTAAAATATACATTCAACCAAGCTTGGTTTCAGTTTAGTTAAGGCATATCTTACACCACATGTCATCACTTCACTAAGCAAAAAATACCAGTTTTGGCATGTATCACCACATCATGTGGCTTCCTCAGAAGATAGGACAAAAATTATCAAGATTTAAGACATGGGAAGGTAAGTTAAGGGTAGAAAAGGTCAAAGGGATAAAAAATACGATAAAAATATAATAGACAGTGCAGTGCCCTGTCACTCCTTCCAACCGGTTGCCTGGCTGGCAACTCAGAGCAACTCTTTTTTTTATCTTTTTTAACCTTTTTTTTAACCTTAACTTACCTTCCCATGTCTTAAATCTTGACTATTCAGGTCCTATCTCCTGAGGAAGCCACATGATGTGGTGAGAGCTAGAGAATAAAGAAAGTACATGCCAAAACTGGTCTTTATTACTTGGTTTCAATTGTCGATATATATATTCAATGTTTATTTTTAAAATATAAGCTATTTATTAAATATTTTGATATTCTGATTGCTGCAGGACCTGAAGATTTTATTTCTATTGCCTTATCTATCTTTCACGTTATGAATGCTCTACAAGTTATTTTTTTTTTAGAATCGAACATTGCTGTTAATATGCTCTAATAGTGGTGTATTCACGATGAAGCTATAGGCCTTTTCAGTTCTTACGGCGGGCGCTCTAGAAGCTGGCAAGGGAAGCGGGGAAACGACCAATCCAGCGCGATTAGAAACGCAACAGCCTGTAGAACAAGGTTCACGTAGTACTTATTTCGGCCACGTCGTATCTCTCGGCGCCACCGCTGTTGTCTGGTTGGTGTGTGGCGAATTCTCCGCTCCCCACTTCCCTTTCCAGCTTATAGAGCGCCCGCCGTAAGAACTGAAAATACCTATAGTGGAGAGTTACAGCCCCTCTTTGGCCCAAATTCTCCTAAAAAGAAAAAGACTAATAACATAGTTTCTTGCCATATCCTTTATTAAACAATTCCTGAACACGTCACTGTTAACGATATAATTTCAAGAAAGCCGATTTCATTAATATGTATCGGAAACTCGAATTAGCTGACTGGGACCAACTAAAAGAATGCGAAGACGTAGATATTGCCGTTGATAAATTTTATGAAATAATCGAAAGCATTTTTAATGAATGTGTTCCATGTTCTCGCTCCTGTGTAAAAAAATCTTACCCATGTTTGTTCACGCGGGAAATTATTAAAAATCTGAAAGCAAAATCACGTCACCACAAAAAATGGAAACAAAGAATGGGAAATGTAACACATCACGAAATTAAGTATAAAACCTTAAGAATGAAATTAAAATGGGAGATCAGTAAAGCTTACCAAAACTATATTGAAACATCCTAATGTAAATATGAACTCACTTCCTAGTATCTTAAATATCTCTGAAATATCACTAAATGAAATTGAGGAAGCCATTAAAAAACTCAAACCTAAAAAATCCGCCGGCCCTGATTCAATCCCCCCTTATGTAATTAAAGGATGTTCGGAAATTCTTAAGTACCCTCTTCACACCCTTTTCAACTTTGCTATCAGAACTTCGAGATTTCCAGCAATGTGGAAAACAACTGAAATCTGTCCGATTCCCAAAGCCGCTGATAAGGCTGACATATGTAACTACAGGCCTATTGCAAAATTGTCAGTACCAGCAAAACTCTTCGAGCAGATAATATACAAACATATATATTTTCATATTAAACCCATTCTTTCCCCCAAACAGCACGGATTTGTCCAAAAGCGCTCAACCGTAACCAATCTTGTCGAACTGACAAGCTACATTGCACCCAGTATAGCTAATAAAGGGCAAGTTGACGTTTTATATACAGACTTTTCAAAGGCGACACAGTTCACTACGATATATTAATACAGAAATTAGCCAACAATAGCCTTTCTCCTCCACTTATAACTTTTCTTTCTTCCTACCTGCAGAACCGCCGACAATATGTCGTGTATCAAGGCTGCAGATCAACCGAATACGTGGCCAGTTCAGGAGTCCCACAGGGGTCGAACCTAGGTCCCTTGCTATATTTAATTTTTATAAACGATATGCCTGAACTACTCACAAAATCTGAAACATTAATCTTTGCTGATGATGTTAAAATATATAAAAATATCGAAAACGCTGATGACTGTACAATATTACATGAAGAGCTGAATAACTTTCTTCAGTGGTGTGAAATTAATAAAGTCAGCCTAAACCTAAAGAAATGTAAACTTGTAAACTTAAACCAGCGCTGACCACTGCAATTAAATCTGCCGTGGAGGATGCCATTCAAGAAGTAAAAAACGATCTCGAGAGGAAAATCTCTGAGCTAGACAAGCAAGTGAAGCAAGTGCGAAAGGATCTGAATTCCCTGGAACAATATGACCGTCGCCTGAACCTTGTTTTTCATGGCATCAATGAAAGTGAGGGTGAAAAGTGTGAAGTGATTGCTTCAAAAATCATCAATGAGCAGGTGAAAGTGAAAGTGCCACAAAATGTGTTTCATCGTGTTCACCGACTGGGAGCACCGCGACGTGATGGCAAACCCCGGCCGATCATTGCGCGCTTTGTCACCTACGCCCAGAGAGACTTGGTCTACAAGAACAAGAAGAACCTCAAGGCTACAGGGACAGGTATTTTCATAACTGAAAACCTAACAAAAACAAATTTGGACCTTTTTCACAAGGTAAGGCTTAGTAAAATATTCGAACGAGTATGGACAACCGATGGGAATGTACTTGCCCTACACAACGGAAACGTGGTTAGGATTAGTGACCCGGAGGACATCGAAAAGTTCAGCAGAAAGTAACGCTGTTCCGCCACACTCCCCTCCTAACGGTGGTTGTGTTTATTTTTGGAACTGCTTCCCCCATCAATGACGTACGGGCAACGGTGACCAGTCAAAAGTAGAGGGTAGGGGAATGCAGGAGAACATTCCGCGCCGAACCATACAAAGCTTGCAATACTCTCTGCATTCCTCAATGGTGGCGAAAGGAGGGCATGAACCTGTCGCATAATAGACTGTTATATAAATGTAAACAACCCTCAGCTTGTATTCTAACTCACGCCAGAATATATCGGCAAGCTCAAAAATCTATATTTCTCCCATTTTTAGTTAATCAACAAATATTTTCATTTTTTTTATTTTTCTTTTTTTGTGTCAGTATTCACATTTTTATGTTAATTTTTACTTTTTTATTCTTAAATTTTTCATTTATTTTTTTTACATTTTTAAAAATTTGATTGTAGTAATAAGTCACTATGATAACTAGCACCTGTTTTTTTATGCGTATGCACATTTTCATTGTTATTCCAATATGCAATTCACACTTGGGACAGAATATATACTTCATGACCAACAGTGGAGGAAACGATAAATATAAATTACCCTACCAATGTAGTCAATGGTGCAGAAACGCCACTCCCAATCAGAATTCACTCCAGTTACTTTGAAGAGTCGCCCATTAATATCCGCCACAGCAATTACAATATAAAGGAACAGCTCGAAGCTGAAATAAATAGATCTGAAAATGGCTTTAAATTATGTCATCTAAATATTCAAGGTTTACTCAACTCCATAGATGAATTTAAAGAAATGATATCGAACTTAAACTTTGACCTGATAGCCATTACAGAAAGCTGGTTAAAACCGAATATTAGTAATAATATAGTAGACATCGAAAATTACACATTAGTTCGACAAGATAGATTAAACAAATCTAGAGGTGGTGTGTGCTTATACATTTCTAAATCGCTTAAATGGAAACTTTTAGACGGGTTCGTTAATAATGATATCGGCGTAGAGTACCTTGTAATCGAATTAACTATCGATAGGAAAAAAATTGGACTTATGGTAGCATATAAACCCCCAAATGTCAGCTATACTCACATCAGTCACGTAGCAGATATCCTCCAACACCTATACTTAAATTACGATTACTTCATTGCGTTAGGCGACTGGAATATCAACATGTTAAGAAAAAACGAAAGCAGTACTAGACTCCTTCAGAGTATAATCAAGGAAGTTCACGGGAAACAATTAATTACCAAGCCAACCAGAGTGACAGCGACGTCAAAGTCATTAATTGATTTAATCGTTTGTTCACAAGATTTAATTGTAAAGCAAATTGGGCAGAGCGAGTTACCTGGAATCACAGATCACCATATAACATACTCCATATTTGACCTGTACGCACCAAAGCAACCTAAAAAAATTATCAAAATTAGAAATTTCAAAACCATGGACTTGGACAAGTTTCGTAAAGACGCGGAAAATGTGGAATGGTGCAAAATCGAAAGAAACGAGGACGTAGATGCAGCGGTGGAGGCCTTGAATGATAACATTATCAGATTAATAGATAAGCACGCCCCCCAGCGAAAAATTCGTGTAACCAAACCTCCCGCCCCCTGGATTTCAAATCAAGTAAGGGAATTCTGGAAGTTGCGCGACTTCTTTCATCTGAGATATGTAAATACAGGAGACCCAGACGCTCTCCTATCGTACAAATACTTCAGAAACAGAGCCAAAAAAGCAGTCAGAAACGCAAAATTTAAGCACTATAACGAAACTGTAAATATGAATGTAAAAAATGCTAAAAATTTATGATCTAACCTCAGAAGCCAGGGACTTTTACCAAATAAAAAGAGTAATGCGCTCTCCCCAGATACATTTCGGCCGAATGCGGTAAACGAGTTCTTTGTTAAGCCGAGTGCACCCTCAGATAACAATGCAGCGGTGATTGATGAAACCAACACGTATCTTGAGCAACCCAACAATGACACGTTCTTTTTTACCCCAGTAAGTAGCGAACAAGTACGTAAAATTTTTAACAAAATGAAATCGAAAGCGTGCGGTTATGATGGCATAAACCTAACTATTTTACAGTATTGCATCCCCTTTTGTTTAGAAGCTCTTACGCACATTATTAATCTTTCCCTTTCCAAAGGTTGGTTCCCTCAAGAGTGGAAAAAATGCGAAGTAACACCTATACCTAAAAAATCCAACCCCACGGAAATAAAAGATCTACGACCTATTAGCATTCTATCCACAATGTCCAAAATACTTGAAAAAGTAATTTATGAACAAATACTTTCACATATTCAAGGTTTCCTACCACACTTTCAATCTGGTTTCAGAAAAATGCATAGTCCTTGCACTGCGCTGGTAGATATCGTAGACAATGTAAGTAAAGGAATAGATGAAAATGAAGTTACACTTTTAGTCTTGTTGGACTATTCAAGAGCGTTCGACTCGATCAATCATGAATTGCTATTGGCCAAACTGTATCACTATGGCGTTACCGGAAACGCGTTAAATTGGTTTCGATCATATCTCGGCAACAGGAAACAACGTGTGAAATATCGGGAACCGGAAGTCACATACTCTAAATGGTTAGTTGTTCAACAAGGCGTCCCTCAAGGAAGTATATTGGGTCCACTACTATACATGATTTACGTAGCTGATTTCGACCGCGCTGTCCAATATTGCCACTACCATCAGTATGCTGACGATTCGCAAATCTATATTCAGTGTAATACAGAAAACTACGATAATGCGATGACCAAACTTCAATTCGACCTTGATGCTATAACAAATTGGTCACGGAGAAACTCTCTTCAATTAAATCCAACAAAATCTTGCTTCATGACCATAGGAACTCATGGTACACTTAAGGAACTTCAGAAAAACGCACCTTCTCCTCCAACTCTTGGCAGTATACCGCTATGCGAAGTGGATACAAGCAAAAACTTGGGGATTGTGTTCGATAGACACTTAAATTGGGAGCCACAAGTCGAATTTATTGTGAAAAACTGTATGGGGAAACTTAAATCTTTGTATCATTTAAAACATGCTCTGGACGCTAATGTTAAAGATCGTCTTATGCAATCACTCGTCCTATCCACGTTAGACTATTGCGCTCCAGTGTACAGTAATATATCCCAGAGCTTAAACTATAAACTTCAAAAAATTCAGAATTGTTGTATACGTTTCATATTTAACCTAAACAGAAAGGAACATGTATCCCCCTATTTAAAGAAACTTTCTTGGCTAAACATTAACAATAGAAGAAAATACTTAACACTCACCTTGATGCACAAAATACTTAAGAGTGGCTCCCCAAAATACTTATCCCATAAGATCTGTTCTCATAGAACATCAGCCGAACATAATATCCGCAACAAGCACAATCTAAAAATCCCCAAACATAAAACCGCCACATATAACAAGTCCATCATTGTTACAGGGATCAGGGAATGGAACAAACTGCCTGCACCATTGACTAACATTATTTGCCATCAAAGTTTTAAGAAAAATCTGAAGAACTTACTATTGTCCCAACAACTTAATTAACCTTCATATGTTAACAATTGCACCTGCACTTATACATCATATAATGCATACCTAACCTACCCCCCCCCCCGGCATACACATTGAACTACCGAAGACTTATTACTTATCTTTACTCAACAGTATATATACTAATCTAATCAATGTATTATTTTATCATTGTATAATCTTTATATTATCTTTATTGTATTATCATGATCATTATGTGTTTTTTTTTACTTTCTTTTTGTTTTTATTCATTTATTGTATCTTTGACAAGGGTTGGTTGTAAGAACGGCCCATGAGGCCGAAACACGCCTGCTTAAATAAAGACCATTCTATTCTATTCTATTCTATTCACCCACAACAGACACCCTATTCAACATTCATACACTATTTCTAATGTGTTAGTACAAAGTGAGAATATCGTTACCGACCTAGGGGTTACTTTTGACCAAAAGTTAACATTCCAATCACATATTGCCCGCATTTTAAGCGAAGCTCACAGAAATTTGGGATTTGTAATGAGAATGGGTAATCAATTTAGAAAAAAGGAAACATTTCTCTTGCTGTATTATACGCTCGTCAGATCTAAACTCGAATATGCTTCTCTTGTTTGGAACCCGCAACTCAAGAAAGATATCGAAAAATTAGAAAAGCTTCAAAATAAATTTCTCAGATATCTACTATTTAAACTTGATGGTACATATCCAAAACTCACTCCTAGCAACATATTACGCGAAATCTTTAATATTCCGTCACTCGACGAAAGGAGGCAAACAAGTAAAATAACTTTTCTCTCCAAGCTTATCAATGGTAAAATAGATTCTTTTAATCTGTTGTCGAATTTAAATTTTTATGTGCCAAACTGTATGTTAAGGCCCAGAACTGATCTCTTTCAAATCCCCCTTGGAAGAACCAAAATGACCGAAGCTGAACCCATGAGGAGAATGTGCAAGTTATTTAATTTAGTTTCTAAGAATAATCCAAGCGTAGACCTATTTAAATGTAATTGTAACATTAGATCTTTTTGCTGAATTTCTGTATGTTTTGTTTTGTTTTGTTCATTGAATTTTGGTTTTCATTCAGCTTGTAAGGTTATATCCAATAGTTTAGCGTCATTTATTGTTGTTTTGTCTCTGTGTTCCCTATGCTTCTATAATCTAATAGTTAATTTCTCACAATTATTCTTAAAAGTAAAATGTATATTGCATCATTCATATTTCTTGTTAATTTTCTTAGTTATGTTCTTGTTTATGTAATGGTGTCATCCCATATTGAACACTGTAATTGGGCATGCACCTGTTGTGTTTAATTAAAATAAAATAAATAAATAAATAAATAAATAAATATGGACACTTACATCTACACATGCAATGTCCATTTAAACAACACGTCTAGGAATGGATTGAATTTAATGTAAAATTATGTGTTACCCGATATCGTTAACCTACCTCCCTACGACTAAGGTTAAGAGATCCGAATATAATTCTCGATAAAATAAGAAAAGTACGAAAAAATTGACACACCCTTGTGGGTGCTGAGAGTATACTGTAGGAGTATATTTTCTGACTTATCTCTCTATAAGCTTATGTTATGGAAACATTATTATGGAAGCATGAAACATAATAAATGTAACCTTTGCTTTACTTTTATTTCCTGTGTTCATAATCTATGCTCGTCTTCATTTTAAAAATTACACTTTGCAACATAAATGAACATTATACTTAAGCACCTAACCGTAAATCGAAGTAATGATTCAATATATCTATCGCACATTGTAGATATGTTTTATAGATGGCCCAATACGGAATTTTGTCTGATATGGATACATTACTAATATAAAATTTACTCAATGCAGTAACAGATATTCTACTGTTGGGATATAAAATAAAATTATAAAAACCTGTGGGGCGATGCACTGCAGTACAGCCCGGTGGGGGCAGTAAATGGTTTTCCATGAAATACATAGTTTCTGAAATGTCTCGGAAGCCCAGATAATGTCTGGTTTCTGTTGGTTTTTAATGTACCAAACAATTTCAAGAGACCTTTTTTATCATTAAGGCTATATTTTTCTTCCGCAGGTGGGTCATAGATGACTGGGGCCCTTGTTCGGTGAGCTGCGGTGGCGGTTCCAGATTCAGGCACATCCACTGCATGGAGGAGGGCAACGGAACCAAGGAGGAGGTGAGTTCGAATTTCCGCATCATTTATGCAGAGTAGAGTCGTCGATTGTGTCTAGATCAGAGTTTATTTTGCTTAAGAAGCAGATATTTTGCTGAAATCAGTCTACCTTTTCCATTCCAAAGTAAAAGAAGAAATCGTGCATGAGCTGAAAGAACTCTTTGTGCTTGTTTGGCTGGTATTTTGATCTATGAGCATGTTCGAAGACTTGAATGTAAAATATGTGACATTTTGTCCACAGTTGTTCCTGCATAGACAAATGTTATATTAGAGAAGGGTGAACTGTGTAGAAATGAAGAACGTGTGGTTCGTGAAAATATTGTAAAATGGAACAGTAGCTACCTGTAAGGGAACTTTCAGACCGATGTGGCACGCGACAGGGAACAACTGACACGTGTCACTTGGAAACAAACCTTAGAAAATAAATGTTTTGTAATGCATTCATGTTACTAAGCTTGATTGTGCAAGGCTGAAGCTTATTTTGCAATGAACGAGATACGCGTTGGATCATTGACTTGTAATGAAACAAAAACAAATTCCATGCACATTCTTAATAAATGAATTAGGGACACAAAACCTGTAGCTAGGGAATATATTAAGAGCATAGCAAGATATCCATTATTTTAATTATTTTCATTTCAACTTCATTAAACGAAATAGATATTCCCATTTCGCTTAAAATGGCAAACAAACGTCAAATTAGACAATCTTGTGGTGAATAGCGAAAGAACTCCAAAATGTTAAGATTATACATTGAGCGTTTCTGTACAAGACCTGCCTTCTGTTCCCTATACAGGTGTCCGTTTCGGCTATTTAAGGTATTTTCTCTAGCGTTAAACACATACATTCTTCCTGCTTACGCATTCACTTTGAAACGCACCCACGCCTCGCATGCGGCCCGCTTTCATACGCAATTACCACGCAGCACTGGAGCACTCCAGAGAATATGAGGAGAATGCTGGGAACGGTAGGTGATAATCCAGTTTCGTTTTAAAGCTGCAACAGCAATATTCCCAAGGTGCTAATTATCTACCTTTTACACCAGACCTATTATCTCTATTAGTGTAATTTCCACCCTCTTGATGGAATCCGAGGCATGGACCGAGATCTGTGCATCGAACTCTAAGGACAGAATACGAACATTTGTCTCCTTCAAAATGTCTTCGGTAACGATAGATATTTCCACCGTTTCCCCACTTAATATATTATTAAAACTCGTGTAGACTACACTTTTTGATCATATGACCCGAAACTCGAAGCACAGATAAACGTATTCTAGGCAGATTAACTCAGGGAGGAAGACCTCTGCGCTGATCTCCTGCTGGGAATTACTTTCCGCATGAAGTTCAAAATAATCCGCTGAGAGGTGCCACTCACACTCTTGCTATTACTTGTACTTATAATGATCGACAAGAGATGGCGCTGCTGAATTTCAAACCTGAGGAGGAATAAACCTGACTTCATCGGAGCCAGTGACTCGGATGGATGGAGGTTTCCAAAGAAACTTTCACTGTGGTTAGCTTTGTTAAAATGTTAGGAAGCTTTCAGACCAATGCGACACGGGAGTTGCACACCGAAGTGACAAGCGACACGCGCCCTATTCAGCCGGTAGAAAAGTATTCACTGCGCATGAGCTACGAGCAGACCGAGGCGATACCATGAACGCCATTGAATAAACGGCCCCAAGCGACATGTGTCACTTCTGTACAAAAGGTTGCATTTATTTCTGAAGTTTGTTTTCAAGTGACACGTGTAGCGTGTTGCCTGTCGCATGACGCTTCGGTCTGAAAGCGACACTGGGATTTCACACCTAAGTGACAAGCGTCTCATCTAGAGCGTAGAAAAGCATTCACTACATGCGCTACGATCAGTCTGAGGCGACACGATGCACAATATTGATAAAATGACTAAGTTCTAGCTACACGTGTAGCTTATCGTGTCGCTTCGGTACGAAAGACTGAATTTATTTCTGAAGGTTTGTTTCCTACTGAGGCATGTTGCTTGGAAGCGATTCATCAGCAATCAATGGAACCTTTCGAACCGAAGAAACACGGCAAGTTGTAACGCACCTGGCCGTTTTCTCAATGGTATGCATAGTGTCATCTCGGTCTGTTGTTCGCGCATGCGCGGTGAATGCTTGCTTTTTATCTGAACGGGCCTTTGTCGCTTGTCACTTTGGTGCGAACCCCCGTTGTCGCTCGTCGCCTGTCAATTAGATCTGAAAGCTCCCTTACTTTTACAATAACTTTGCAGTAAAACCTTTGATATATGATGCTTGGTTTAGGAGAGACGATGGTGTAAACAGTCGAAAGTCGTCAGTCTTGTGACACCGATAACAGCTGTAAATTTATTGAGTTCAAGTTGAGAATTTAAAACTTTAAGAAATGTTTAGACTACATTTTAGGAGCATAGGAAATTAAACCCGCGTATATTTTAGGTATTTCTTAGTCTGCAGTTTTTTTTAATCTAGTTTAGGAGTATTTAGTACTACGAAGGTATGGTCCTTTTTATTCCATTTGAGCAAAATCTGTCGACGAGTTTCAAAACTTGATCGAACTTTAAACCTAAAACCTTTGCAAAATAGAGTTAGTGCCATTGAGATATTTGATCTAGTCTTCTTGAAAATCAGATTTATCCAGCCTCCGTGGTCCAGTGGTTACCGTGCTGCGCTGAAATACTAAATGTAAGTATTTCCAATCCAGAGAAAAGATTGAATGTTTATACGAGGGGCTAGCGAACACCATAGCAACTTGGAGATATATGCTAACAGCACTAAACCTTACCTGCCTAACCTACTCACGTATGCATCTAATAGAAGACGTAAACATCAAATTAGGTTAGACATGTTAGGTTTTGTTAGTTTTTGACATTAGATGCATACGTGAGAAGGTTAGGCAGGTCAGGTTTCGTGCTGTTAGCATATATCTCCAAGTTGCTTTAGTGGTCACTAGCCACTCGTGATGTTTATTCTTGTCACTTCATGATTATCCAGCTTGTCGATACATAAAACTGACAGAGCTGCCAACTATTTTGGCTGCACTCGGCGCGAGTAAAGTTGACTTTGCACTTTGCGTAGGACATCATTCTTCACGCCACTTCCTGAATCGAACCATTAGCGTGACGGACAAACGGGATGCATTCTTCCATCCGTCCATGCATACGCATACGAACGGAAATAGATTTTTTTCCCAGAGGGAGATAATTCAACTCTTAGCTGTCATTGGGTGAGTGGCGTGGCATGTGATCGCTCTCATCCAATTAGCTGGAAAATTTATAACGTCAATCTTCCTAGAGTCGTACTTCATGATCAAACTCTCCCTATCTCTCTGCATAGTCTTGTTTCCCATTAGATTCGCTTTCCACTCCTCCGACCGCCCAGGCAGGAATTTTACGCATCAAACTCCCCTCGGTCTGTCCGCTCGACCATCCGGACTGGAATATACCGAGCGTGTGTGGTGATCTGTACGGACGAACCAGTTGAAAATGCGGGAGTCCTTCTCTTTATACGCAGTAATTGTACACGAACTCAAACACATTTTCGATCCAGTCGTAGGTGTTAGTGGATCTTCCAGCCAGTGCAGACACCTTCATGATGGAATCTGACCCTTAGATCTCATTTTCTGAACACCTACAAATAAATCAACAATCAGCCTACGAGACATCTCAAACAAACAGTAATGCGCAATAGGTGGTGGCCCTCTTTGACATTTAAAATTTGCTTGAACGTTTCATCAATGAAAGAAAGGACAGCCCGCTTCCAATTCACTCATGAAACATTTGACCTATCTTACCCAAAATTAATTGGATTTGTTAGTTACCGTCTCCTTTCTGCCACTTTTGGCTAATCGCGACGATGAGGATGAGCGATAATAGAATGAAATTCTGGGATTCAAACTAGAATCCCTATCGTCGTAGGGTGTTGCGCTATTCACTCCTCCACAGAAATCGACATTACCGAGAATGAAGAAACTGTATGTGTAATTTCTTTACTTTTTAGGGGTAAATTGCTGTAACTTATTTACTATTTGAGGTAAATAACTGCAACTTATTTACTTTTTTATATTAACAGTTGCAACTTATTTATTTTTTAAGTAAGTAACTGTATGAAACGGTAATATATTTTAAAGTATGGCAGTAAAGGGGGGGGATTCCAGTAACTTATTTCGATGCATCGGGGTATTATACGTATAAATAATACAGGGTTTCTATAAATTAGTTATACAAAAGTAACCGTTAATTGTGAAGAAAGTGTATGTGTAACAGAAATCATTTATACATCAATGAATACAGCATATCTTCAAGTTTATTGTCGCACGTTATTTGCTTCCAGTTGTTAGTTTCAGACGCCGCCACAGGAGACGTGAGCGTTTGCTTATCTTCTCTTTTTGCTGAGCCCACTTTCAGAGTGGACATGCTTGAGAATTATCTAATGCCACAATTGCGTGAAGATATGGGTGCTGATTTCATTTTTCAACAAGATAGTGCACCTCCGCATTTTCATAAAGAAGTAACCGCCTACCTCAATCGTGAAGTACAGACTTGGATTGGTCGTGGTGGAAGATTCCGTGGCCACCTCGTTTGCCTGATTTGTTCCCATGGAGTTCTCTATCTGGGGTTACATTAAAGAACGTATGTTTGTTCCCCCTCTTCCCAGCAACGTCGACGAGCTGCGGGTCCGGATAACGCAGGCAGCTGCGACCATCGATGCAGACATGTTTCAAAGGGTTTGGCAGGAAATCGAATACCGCTGGGACATTTCCCGTGTGATGAAAGGATCACATATTGAACACTTGTAGAAAACTTGAAGATATGCTGTATTCATTGATGTATAAAACATTTTTGTTACAAATAAACTTCCTTCATAATTAACGGTTACTTTTGTATAACTTATTTATGGAAACCCTGTATATAACTTACTTGACTTATTTCCTGTTACTCCTGTACGGATCATAGGGCCTCAACGAAGCATCGCCAACGGACTCTGTTTCCAGCCATCTTCCTTATCTCGTTCCAGATCTTTCCTGCTTCCCATATTTCTTGCTCTATTGTTTTCTTTTTAAGTCCAAAGGTCGTCAACAGTTTGTCCGTCCGGCTATTTCCTCGTTTGGTTTCTTTAATAATCTATTTTTAAGGGTAGTGGGTTATTGGCCCTCTGACCCCGAGTGCCATGATGGGACTGCCATCTTTAGGCCTTGGCACTTGCCACTCCATAATGTGGGACACAGATGCAGATGTTCACATTTGTCTGTTTGGGACTGGGTAGGAATATTAGGATAGGATATACTAGGTAAGATGGGACGTTGCAGAACGCCTTAGTCTGGCTTCTCATCTGAGACCTGTCCAGCATGGGTGACCCTGCTTTCCCTGGATGGGAACCATGTATATAAGGTTAAAAAAAATCACATTCAGAAAAGATACTCTTCCCTGGCGCAACAGCCCTCTGGCGACCAGGTCCCATCGTCGCTGTTTCCATCGAGTCCGCTACCATTGCTCTTAAGTAGCTTTCCGATTGTCCTCACGATGCTATAGTGCAGGAGGCCTTAGGAAGAGCGTTTCGCGGGCTAACAGCAGGCGTCGCTCGCACACTATTGCCGATACCCTCGTGTCGTCTGCTACTCAACCGAACAAACAGGCCGAGGTAGCAAGAGGCAGAGGTCACTCACTCACCCTTCCAGAAGGGTGCAGCGAGCTAGCTGTGGGAACCGGGCTCGCTCACTCGCGGACCTAATTGGTTCTCGCAGACACACCCCCATATTGTCGTCTGCTGTAAGCCCGCGAAGCGATCTTTCTAAGGCCTCCTGCACTATAGGCCGGTATCGAAGTTTTGTGGAGGCTCCTACCGGGAATCGAACCCGGGAGCCCTCATAAATGTATATAATTGCGATTAAAGAAGTCGCGTGTGCTGCACGGTTTAGCATTCCATTCGTCCAACTGGTATAAATTCTCATGCGCAGCAGAAAGCTGCATTGAAAGAAGACATGCGTGTATTCACAGCCACTGAAAATGTTACAAATTCAAGCACGCAATACATAAACCGGATGAGTGTGTTATGGCCTGCTGTGCAGCGTGAGCCTTCTCAAGGATTCTTCCCCTTTATCCCCCCCACATGTTTCCCTTTTCCCCCTCCAGCACAATATTCGGTATGGCCATTTCCCGATATTCAGCGCCTGGGTCGTCAGGGTCACGGCGCAGAATAAGGTCACATTAGGGAGCCGCGATCTTCCTCCCCCTCTTCCCCTTCTGCTGTTCCCCTTTTCTGTTGGACTCTGGCCAAAAGAAGCAGTTTTTGGAATGACTGGGGTAGCCGAGTGTGAAACTGCCTGGCGGACAGAATAATGCAGAAGTTGCACCAAATGCGGCCCGCTTTATTTGCTGTGGGAGGATGACTTGGGGAACACGCGCAGAAGGTACGAGTAATTAGGTAATCCGTGATTGCTGTTGTTTTAATTGGCGGTTCATGATTCCCAGAACTTCCTCTTGAGATCACGTTCAAGGGCAACCCCAGTGTGGTCTACAAAGAATCACAAGAATCAGACCGATCCACCCTGTCAAATTGTAATTTGCAATTTTTATGATAGAATGAAGTGAAAGTGTAAAGATAATAAGTATGATGCAAAATTTTACAAGACCTTATGTAGTCTCTCTGATTAGGAACTCTGAAATGTGTAACATTTTTTCTAGCCCTATATGGTGCTATACATTTTACCAAAACTCTGTCTATATTACGTAAACTTACAGGAACTTTAGGCCAATACTTTGCAAGCAGCTTTGCAATACAACTTTTTAAAGTTTACAATATAACTTAATAAAGAGGGGAGTGGAAAGTTGTAAAAGCCATGACCAACTCAACAAACTCAGAGATAATAACTAAAACACACGAAATACTGATCTGAAACCTACCGCGTTGTTTCGTTCATGTTGTACCTACCCTCCCCCCCCCCCCGGTCACGTGTAGACTTGTCTTCTCGAGCTAGTCTCGTTTTCTGCGGTCGAACAGTATACCTTAATTTCTGTCATTAAAAATAAGACATAAATAGGAAGCATGCATTGACAGGCATGTATCTAGAACTACATATATGTCCGAACCAATAAATAGGTCGATAAGATTAATACTTTATCAATAATAATATTTTATTAATTTAGGCCACTTAATAATAATGAGAATGAGAATAAAACATGAACAGGTAACAATGGTAAGAATAGAGATGTAACATCACTTAGTATCTAGCTTATGTTTAGTTAAGATCACTAAAGTCTGTACAATAAACAGCTTGAATTCGATTTGTTTGAATTGTTGTTTATGTAAAAAAACACAGATGTCCTACCACAGAAATTAATGTCAAAAATGGATTATTTATTAAAAACCAAAATGGTTCTTTGGTGCTGCTGATGAGAAGTCCCTGGTCATTACTTTTATGCGTATTATGATTAGCATTAAAACATAGATTTTAGCAATGCAAAGGTAATCCTTATATTTATGTAAGTTCAGCGGATAATAAATCAACTTCGTATTATACAAAAGTAAACCAGTATTTTGCATATTTAATTTTAGACACGGTAAGTCTTTCCGGGAGATCGACCCCCTGGCCTCCTCCGCACCACTGTTTCGCTGAAGAAAGATGTCCAAGTTTCCAAGCGCTTGTGGCAGCATTTGAGAGCGTGAAGGAAGGTTTAGAAGGAACGGAGTTAGTCCCTGAGGAAGTAATTGAACGGAAAGACGGAGACCTGCGTTATCGTGGCAACCAGAGACGCCGCAATGAGCTCTTACGCCGCGAACATTAATAGTGCATGAGGGCCAATGCGGATGCTGCGAGATTCGCAACGAATGATGATCAAGATGCACGTTGGCGGGAACGGAGGGAACAGACGCTGCGGAAAATATTGTGGAGCTCCTTGAAAGTATGTAGTTCCTCGTTGTGTATTATGTAACTATGGCGACAGTGGCTCCGGGTATCGTATCGTTTTTCTGCATCCTTGTTCCGTCGCTAAAGATGTTGGACAAGCTTGAAAATGAAGTCGCTCAGAGTGAGGCAGTCTTCTCTCGTAGTAGTTACCATGAGGAAAAGACCTCTGTTATTTTCTTCTTTCCGCTCTCTCTCGCTCTCTCTCTTCCTCTCTCTCTATTTCCAGCGCGTTACGATGCAGGGATCCCATGTTCGAATCCCAGCCCGGGCATGGATGTTCTTTGTGAGTGTACCCTGCATCAATTTCATCATACCATCACTCATTCTCATCTTCGTGATTGGCCGAAAGTAACAGAAAAGAAACGCTGAATAACAATTGAAATTAATTCTCACAGTTTTATGCACGGTGAACTGGCAGCTATGACCAAGGTCAATAGTCTGTGCACAGCAACGAATATGGATCTTATTTAGGTATTATGATGTTTACATATAAGAACGGTATATTCACCTTAAGTAGGCAGCTGAACGTGTATGTATATGAAGTGGAATTTTTACGATGCTAAAGGTTAATAAACCATTTCACATCGAAATAATAGCAACACAAATAATTTTTGTGCGCAAATGTGCCAAAATATATATTATTTTCCCATCTCTTTTGGGAAACTTCGCCATCTTGGAAAATGGCGGCAAAGGAAAACCTTCTCATAAATTACTGACCCACAAATATTATAATTTCCCCAAAACAGTTTTCTTCACGAGCAGAAGAAAACTGCTTTGGAATATCTTTCCCAGAAATTTCTTCAACAAATTCAATGATAAACAGCATGTGGAACATGTAAATATGAAATAGTGGCATATCGTGACAAACTTTTATGATTCTGTCCTTGAACTCTACTGATCGAACAGTTATAACTTCAGACTTCAGCTTATCGTTATGACGAGGATTTGCGAGCGTCTTTTCTGCACAAAATATACCAGAATTTAACAATTAAAAATGTATGTGTATCTTCTTCTCCTTGTCTCAAAATTCTTTTTAAAACCTTCAATGAATTATTTCGCCAGGTTGAACATTGATAAAAACACTTCTTGCAGTAGCAGCACTGGAAAATCTTTGGACACTTATCAGTTAGTGCCATTTCTTACCTCCCATTTTTCAATAAATCATTGCTGCAGAAAGTATATTGAACGTTCTTAAGCTGAACCTTGCTTCACCCTTAACTCGAGAAGGGCCCCACAATCAAATCCAAAATTTTGAGGCAGGAAGCAACCAAACTCCCAGTTGCAATGTTTGATCCATCACCGTCGCTGGCGCGAAAGCATTTTCTCTTACTGCAATCGAAATCTGAACGAGAGGCCATCCTTCCAGGTGGTTGCGAGCTTAACAATATTGCTTGGAGCTGCTTTACTTCCTTTCAGCATTGAGTTTCAAGAAAGAAAATTGTTTCAAAGTTTCAATTATCATATTGGAGACATCTGCTACACACACACATATCATATGGATATACAGGGTAATTCAAAATGAATGGTACCACTTTACACAGTTATTATGACGTTACTATTTATGATAGAAAATCAGACAAGGCTTCAATAAAAAGAAGAACTCTGGAAGTTTTACCCACATGACTCACATTATAAAGATTCAACATGGGAACCACGTGTAACGTGAAAAAGGTCCAAACGATAATCAAATACTTGCTATGCAAGCGACAGCAAGTCGTCAATGGTTTCGAAGGCACTAACAATTCGCAGTTGTAGCTTTTTGCAAATCTTTCGGAAGGGTGAAACATATGCCTTACCACCGAAAAGAATGCGAAAATGTCTTTGCACCATTGTGATTAAATCAGTCCTCGATAGCTCCAACACACGATACGCCTTCCACTGGTCATTAGCCATTTTGCGACACTGGCGATCCTGGTGGAGAATCGGCTAAGCAAAATAAGCCCGCTAAATGGGAATAAAACTTCCAGAGTTTTTCTTCATATTGATGCCTTGTCTGATTTTCTATCATAAATAGAAACGTCATAATAACTGTGTAAAGTTGTGCAATTCATTTTGAATAACCCTGTATATAAATAAATACAACTTATGGCAAATTTCTCCAATATCTGAAGAAGCAGGTTTTTGGCGGATTTTCCCCAAACAATTGGATGTCGGATATTTAATATATTTATTCCCTATGCCATATCGCACAATCGAGTGCAAAATGCATTTGTGTTGCAATTATTTTCACAATATACCATTATTCTCCCTCCGTTTCCTGTACTGTGAAAATATAACGGATTTAGAAAATATTGGCTACTGTACAGCCATCGGCAATACAAATGGGACACCTACATCCTGAAATGCTCGCTTCCCTGCAAGGCAGTATGCGTGTTGCCTAACTCTACGGATATAAGTGGATTTTAATCGCAAATTTTCAATAGCAATTTCTACCACGGCCGTAAAGTTAGGCAGCACACATAAGGACTTGCAGGGAAGCGAGTATTTCAGGATATAGGTGTCCCATTTTTATTGACGGTGACTGTACGTACATACATACATGCTCACATAATGTTTGATAATTAAGTGTTAGTATTATTATATCAAAGATATTTCGGGGCTTTGAACCCCAAACTAAGTCCCCTGTCGTCACACCCTTTATCATTGTTCCGTTCCTTTCTCTCTCTATTTTTAACTCGTTCTGTCTCTTCCCCTCTCTCCCTTTGCCCTATCTTTCTGTGTTGGTGCGCGCTTACATCATTTCCTGTCAATCCTTTCTCTATTTCTATCCCTTCCCCTAACGTACATATGCTATTTAGAAGCATAGCATTAAAACTATAATTTATACGCAATTGTTTTACATGACGTGAAGTTGGATCTGAAAGAAATTTTGTGAAGATCGTCAGGAGTTGATTGAGCTCGCCTATGTTGCTTCGGCAATAAACCTTCGGGTTTAGGAACACCAGAGAGAGAGCAATTGTGTTAGAACAACTAGTTGTAGTCTATAATAAATGAGACAAACATTATCCAGCCCCTAGTAGAGGAAAAGGTCTAAATATGCCCCCCCCCCCTCTTTTTATGTTGTCATTTTCGGAGGAAAAAATAATATATCAAGAACCTGCCTTTAAAATGCATATCTATGAAATGTATACTTAAATGTAATAGCATGCTAAAGTATAGAAGGTCTCCATTTTTTTTTAAACAAAAGCAATTTCCAAAAAATGGTAAAATGATGTATTCCAAAATTGTGGTCTAAATAGTGGCAATATCACAAAAAGCAATTAAAATTTTAAAAAAACAGTCATTTATCGCTAAAACATTATAAAATTCATATTTAAGAATAATGTGTTGTTTTGAAAATCACGCGGAGTGGGAAAAATCGAAATTAAGAAAAACATTCAATATTTGTTGAAAATGTGATCTCAGCATTAGACCTCATGTCATAGCCCATATTTAGACCAACACGCTATTTTTCTTCTTCAATTTATTTTCGCTCCCTGTGGTACATATTTCACAAACAAATCATGGCATTATAGAAGCCCACATTTGTTTTATGTACAGCTAATAATCATAACCTATACAAAGCAGATGAGAATTCAGAAAACGCTGAGTTGAAACATACCTGCAAAAAGTCTTTGGAGGTCGCAATTCTATAACAGCGTCCAAGGCCGAAACTAACCACCACTTACTCTTGCGAATTTGCAACGCAACCTTTGTCCTTGACAGATAAACAGTTCCAACAGCCTCTGCCAACCTGCAATTTCCGGGAGCGTTGATAACTCCAAAACCCATATTTAAACCTTCGCCCATATTTAGACCTTCTCATCTAAATGTGATTCTGGGAGCAACCCTGGAAGGGCAAAGGCGACCCGAGAGTGGTGCACATCACATCATCTTCATAAATAACCGAGATTGTGAATGTGTGTGGCCTTACCCTCGGCCCCCCGAAATTGCCTTCACGGCATGTATCTGTACTTTATATATACAGTTGTGTGTGTGTTGCTGATCTTCCAGAAAAATGTCCGATTTCACGCTGTGAAAATAGGCTATGTGAGCCTTAACTGTGATGCGTTTTACAAATTAGTTTCGCTGTCTTTTCTAGATCTTTAAGTTAATTTAAACAATGATTAAATTAAATAATTGAGAGAATAAACTCGAAAGTACGCCCAAGGAAGTCTCGCCAGAATTCTTTGTCTAAAAGCTGTAACTATAGTAAATCGTAAATTGCGAAGAATTAAGGAGTTGAGGGAAGAAATCGACCAGTCTAAGCTTGCTCGTGGCCAAATCAATTTCTGGTTAAATATTCAAGAGCCAAGTTGATTTTCTTTTCCTCAAGCGAGTTCAACGACCCGCCAATCTCTTTCTCTTTATTAGATAACTAAACTTAACTAGGGGTCTAGCAATGCCAAGCGTTATGGTAATATGCAAGAAGCAGTAGCTGTTACAAGATTATGGTAATAATTCATTGCCTGTGTGCAACTGAATTCACGACCATAACTTTCTATATTGGGAAATGTCGTTTTAAGGGTAAATTTGGCATCAATATTATTATTATTATTATTATTATTAATATAAACTAGCTGATTATCCGGCGTTGCCGGGGTATTTATTTATCCCAATCTTGTATTAGACAGGAAAATAATGAATTCTAACTATAGTGTAAAATGTAACTAATTTTAAATGTGATCGTGAATGTCACCAATTAGCTTAGCGACTCCGAAAACTATGGATTCGGCACTAATCTAGGTCATTTGTGGCATTTTATTTTTCATACCCTCTCACCCCCCATGCCGATAGGTGATGAACTTGGAGTTTAACCGCATTGGGAGTGTCACGAAAACTATGGATTCCATTCGCAACACAGCCTGAATGTTAGACAACCCGAGGAACACTATGGTTGTGCGGGATTGCATAGAGTCACGGATGTCTGTTTGTGCAGAATTTATTATCGGTGGTTCTTGATTATTTTTACATGTCACCCCTTCCCACCCCACTCCTAGGGATGGCAGGAGTGTGTTACCCCGACAGTATATATTTACAGGTTGCAAGTGATACGTGTACCTAGTTTGGTTGAAATTGCTCCAGGCGTTCGAGAGTTATGCCGGAACAAACAAATATATATATACACATACACATACATCCATTTTTTATATATATAGAGATTGGGCCTTTACGTGGATGCTGGAAAAACTTTGATGTACCTGGTTCAAGTAATTTTGCAAAGTTAGCTTTGATGTGATGTGTTTTTGTAATAATTGTATGACCATTTCCTGTCCTGCATTTCCTGCTGGAACGTTAGAGATGAAAGTTTATTGACTGACTGGTTGATTTGAGCGGTTTGGTTTATTGAATGTTGCATTTGTGCCACTTTTGTCTAATCGCGGCGATGGGGATAAATGATGAAAAGATTAACCACACGTGGACAGTAAACAACACATACAGGAATATTTCAACAAATCGTGTGCTGCTGATGAAGACACGTCTTCGGGAGCAGTAAATTCCCGTTGCTACAATTGCACTTGAGCAATACTCGGGTGTGAATATAATTAGTGCTCGATGTCAATACGTGTGACATGGATACGCGGCTGCTGGTGCCACATGGCATGTACTACATGTGTCTGAAACAATGATCAATCGGTCAGCTGCATACTTGCGTCAATAGCTCTTCAATTGAAATTATGTATGTTCCGGTTCGACTGTGGCTGGGTCATCTTGTGAATGAATGCAAGTGGGAGAGGGGGTCTTGACATATTCCACTACGCTTTGTGACGAAATCTGTCGGAAGCCTAAATGTTATAAAGGAGCATTACCTATGAGGCAACATACAGCATGTAACTGTGACGCACGCGGTTCCATGTTCCAAATGGTGCGACAACGAAAATAGACGAGACATGTGCGATATGTAGATTTTTTTCTTGTTCGAAGCAACGGCAAAATTCCACTTGCACATGAACACACGCACATACACAGAACCTATATAAATAGCACACTGTATGTGAGTATTCAATGCGCTATTTATAAAATTGATGGAAATACCAGAAACTTGATGTTTCTTATTTTGTCTTTTTCTCTATCCTGATACAGATCACTATGTTGTTCAAGATTCATACATTAAACGGTAGCATATATCGTGACCTTCCAATTGTATGAATATATTTTACAATTTCTTGCCTGACCCGCATTATCGTGAAAAAAAGAATTTGCCATAACTTTTGCTGTAGCCCTTGTGTATATATATAAACACACACACACACACACACACACACACACACATAGATATAAACATATAGTTTCATGCTTTGTTTCTACACCTGAAGATACGACTCGCGGCCGCGAAAATTTGAATTTTTCCTGTGTCTGGTGAGTGTTTCTTTCCTCTTTTACTAACACACACACACACACCTCCTCCTCCTTCCAAGAATCAAGAATTTACAACCACACACAAACAACCCAAAGCGTGTCAGTTGTCACAAATATGTTGATTCCAACATTAACGTTCATAAACAGCTAATGATGCATTTTTGATTCATCAAAATCATGAAATGCATGAAAGGGTACTTTTATCAGCTGCTGTTCCGGTCGATCCACTATAAATGCATCATTCGGGAAGATCAGATACGATAATTTCAAAGAAACTAAAATTACATGTTTAACGGTGTCTAATTTTATAACCAAAAGTGCATTTGATGACCAGATGGAGCAAATCCGCCTCATCGCCTCTTCAAATACCACTCTGTATGTATGTATTTAATGCTAATCCTCCCTTACCCATTATTTTGTATGGGAACCACTGATTATGAGTCAGACTGATTATCGATAATTTAGTACACTCTGTCCCAGCTATCTCTGGAGCAGGCGAACGGAAACAAGTCTCTGCGCGAGTAGTGACGCGAGACGGCTCCACCAATGAACACGTGACAGAGAATGGGATTACGTGGAAGGTGGAAAGCGACTGCTGTTACCAGCCTTCACAGCAGCATTTACTTTTTCCCTCTGCCCACTCGATTTCCCCCCTTCTTTACCGCTATGCGCGGCTTTGCTCCAGAATAGCTGGGACAGAGTATAAGTTCCACATGCAATTTAGATTATATCGACACGCGACGAGACCTATCAGGGGTCTCGTATAGAGCTGTAAACGGTCTCTTCTCGACAATTCTCGTCTCGAATTTTTAGACGTTGCAGATACTTGTCTCGTCTTGGTGCATCCCAAAGTTATGTTTCAATATCTAAATGTGAAACATGCAAGGCGGTATGGTGTGCAATGTTACCCTACCTGCACTGCAGTGTCCTAGTACATGTATGTGTATAATCACGTCATCCATATTTGATCTACAAGTATCTTGATTGATTGATTTAGTTTATTTTACTTCGCGTTTTGTGCCTCTTGGTTAATTTGCGAAGATGGGGATGAGTGTTGAAATTGATGAATGGACATTCACAAACAACCAAGCCCGAGCTGGGTTCGAATCCGGGACCCTTGGCGTCGCAGCGCGATGTCTATAAGTATCTTGAGAATGTTCGTCAGCAAATTGTCTATTTTAAGTTTATTTACAGCGTACATAAATTGAAAACAGTTTTGGAATACTTCACAGAAAAGGAAAAATTGAACCAGTCTAAACTGGGCGTGTAAAACAAATTATGCGTTTTAATTTCATTACTCACAACCTTCGCAATCAAATGTGTGATACGGTCCACGAGAGACTTACGCCCAAACAGGGCAAGCAATTAAAAGTAAACCTCTTTCCTATCCAGTTAATAATATGCTCTATCTCCTCCTTTTTGTAGTCTTGTACTGGCTTTGTTCCAGATCCCGATATTTCCCCCCTTCCCTGATCCCATGTGACTGGTGATTTTTGCGAGACTATTCCAAATTATCAGAGATTAGATGGCCTAGTGATCTTTTTTTTTTTCGCTTTCGATTTTTTTTTTCGGCTCCGCTGGAATCGTGGAAAGCGCTAAAAGCGAATATTGAATCGGTCTGCTACCGAACAACCACAAACGATATTGCTCATTGGGGTTTCGGGCAATTTGCAAATATCTGCCTGCTTTTCCATTGGTTCTGCGGTTTTCTCTCTGTTTTTCCCTGGCTAAGCTCTTCCTTTCTCTTGTGGAAGCAAGCTCCAATGGTCCCGGGCTTAATTCTTTGCCGCATAATTTGTTTACAAACGAGTTTAAAATCCTCGCTTTCGTTGCGCTTTTTTGATAGCAAATTTGTAAACAAAAATATCAGCTTCTTCGGTTGTGAATTTAAGAGCTTCGTATGTGATTTAGTAACTGGATGAGCCACTCAGGTGGCAGAACACGACTCGGAATCTTGCCACCAAAGGTTCTGTGTTCGAGACGCAGCCTGGGCATCAATATTTCTTTGCGAGTTTTCCTTAATAAATTATGTATAATCATCGTTCATTCGTGTCGTCATGATTAACCAAAAATGGAAGATAAGCGGCGGTAAATAACAAAAATACAATGGCGAAATGGAACTCATACCCTGGCATACGAAATTGCTATTCTTAAAAATGCTCTTAAAACAAAATGGTGGATTCGAACCATTCAGGTCATTACACTTGACCTCTCAGATTATTACTACAGTACTTTTGGTAAGCAGACGTGAATTTTCTTTGTATGAGACGTCTTACAACGTTTTGAATAAAAATCAAGTTTGTCCGGTTTATATGGATTTTAAGCAAATATCTTATTTACGAAATACGATATCTAAGAAGGCGCATATCTAGGAAGTGAATCAAAATGGGAGGATGAAACTGGTCATATTTTGAAGATAAAGTTAATATGAAGTCAGATGGATACATCGAACACTTTTTATGAAGAAATACCACCCCCCCCCCTCCTTCAATCGATTTTGCTCATTTTCGGACACTTTTAGCTTCCATGTATCTTGTACATCCTATTAAAATTTGATGATCCTTTCTTTACTAGAAACATATCTCTTAGAATTGACCCAACGGTTTGCAATTATGAGTAGACCGGATTGTCTTGTGCTACAAATAGAGACATTCATTCTAAATTGGGATTTTGTGTTGGATAACAATTTGCAAATAACTTCCGAGTGAATGAAACATGCTAATTTTGTTTGCATAAATGTAAATTAATAGTGATCTGTGGATTAACATACTCTCCAATCACCCCCAACCACTGCTCAAAATTTTTACAGCCCCTCTCCAATTTATTATAGCATTATTTATGGCCACTTTGACTTTACAAAGGTGAAAGGGTAAATTTAGAAACATTATCGCATCCCTAGAATGTAAAAAGGCGGTGTAAGGAGTTATCCTTTCTGAAGATACTCAAATATCAACATCTCTTCCACACAGTACACACTGAATGGCAGACTAACGAGGCTCTGGCGTGTTGTGTTCTGTCCATGTGTGTGTGTCATCATTCGTTTCACCTTACCACTTTTCATCATTATTTTCGCAATTAGCCGTGGCAGAAAGACAAAGTAAAATAAACCAAATCAATCAATCCCTAGAATGGAAATTCTGGAAAAAACCAAACCATTCAAACGCAGGTTTCGCACAATGCTATTCTGCTCCAGTTACCTGATCTGATGTCTGCAACTGGCATTCCACATCTCTCGTGATGATGGCTCGCTACAGAGTGGTACGAAACCAACTTGTAAAGTATTGATCAAGTCTGCGTACTTAACCTTTGACTGGGAATGAACAGTTCCATTGGCAAGCCCAACTTGATGCGGAGACATTCTTGTAGGAAATTTTCAAAAGTTCAACCCCTGAATCGTGGGAGAAGGAAACACACGCTACCGCTCTTGAATCAAGAAGCGCGAGACGAAATAAGTTAACGAATCGCTACTCTTACGGGGCCAATGTCGACGAAACTAATGGGTAGGGAAAGGATGACTGATAGGGACTGGAGAGGGTTGGAAACCTTGAGATAACAGCCCTCTGGAGTAATTTGTACAAATCCTCAGGAAGAGGAAGATTGACGATGGACGATTCGTCTTTCTACTCCGGTCGGAGAAAGGACTTTCGCTTTCTTCTCTCAATTTTTTGAAGAAATAAATGCTTCGGCCGCGTATGCTCCGTATCGGAGGCGCAAATAAGGGCAAAAGTTTCTAGAGAGACTTCCGTGCCAAAACTTGCCTTTCACGGCGAGCAAGTGTTCCATCCGAAGTGTCGCGGCAACGGGACGGAGACTCTATTCACGAAGAGCAAGAAAATAGTTTCGTCAGCACCAGCAATAACTAGAGCGTGGTTGCATTGAAAAAGAACTTCCACGGAAAAGTCGAAGTGAGGGATCGTGGGGTTTTGCGTTTCCATGCGAACTGTTCCCCTTCTATAGTTTGGCCCTCTCAATCAGCCCAGTAGGGTCCATTAATTACGCTTGCAAAAGATTCTCGCCCGAGTCTTTAAAGCTTTCCTCCCCCACCCTTCTCAGTGTACCGACGTAACTTCATTAAGAAGAAGTACATTAATCTTCATTTCCATTAAAGCCCAGCGTCGCCACGCTGCATTCACGTCCTTTTCTTAGCGCCCTTCGCCAACAGTTCTCAACTTCTCCCCTCTGCCCCCATTACAGCAGCGATGGGAGTTTTAGCCCCTTCGCATTCCTCCTTTTCATTCACGTTCTTGCATCTCCTTCCTTTCATCATAGTCTTACGGCACGCATCAAGGAGAAGTGCTCCGAAGAATACTACAAAACCACAAGTCTCTACAATTACAACCATCGTTCTGTAATTTCACGTACTGAGCGTTAAGAACGACAATTGCTCCATTAATTTTACTCTCAGTACACCACCGTGTCTTTTAGAGCGTCATCAGAAGCCTAAAATGTCTAAAAATTTACTTTAAAATTGATTTGCATACCTATTAATATATATATGGTTGATTTTTTCATGAATGACAAGTCACCTTGGTGTGATTTAAACTATTTAGTCTAAAGAGAAACAAAGCTGCCGTCAACTTTAAGGGAGAATTCACAACTAAGCGACAGGCGACATGTGTTTCTTGAGTTTTTCACCAATCGAACGCAGGCTTGAGGGTCTCGTCATGCCGCTACAGTGTGAACCGTTGCTGCTGATTGGCTCGTTGGCACGCGTCACCTGTTGCGTGAATTTTCCCTAAGGTAGCTTTGAGACTGAATTGAAAGCATACATTTTCACAAGCACTTTAAACGAAAAGCTGTACAGTCACGGACAGTTCTAGGTTGTAACAATCTCAGTACCTTTCAATGGAATTTACAACCCAGCAGTGTCCACGACTGTAGAATTGCAACCTAAATCTTACCACTATGCAAGTTCTGCATAAATAAATCAACCTCATATTGTACAGTAGTAAACAAGTATTTGCTTAGTTAATTTTGGACTTGATAAATCTTCAGAGGGGGTCCATGCCCCCTGGACCTCCCCCCTCCATCCCCAGGTTCTAAATACGTTCTTCTGTCCTGCTCCTAATCTGAACCCAGTCTTCTTCTTGGAAACGATACCTACGAGGAAGTTATGACAGCACACTGCACTGTTAAAAGCTACAGTAAAATGTACAATATTATACCGTTAAAAATTTAACAGTCTGTTAATTTATAAAAACGGTAACAGTCGTATTTTATTTAAATGTGAATATTTTATTATGCATAAAATAAATAATGATTATAAATTACACTTGCTTACACCATAAATATATTGTTTAAAACTAAATCATTCAAAATAGCATTAATTGGGACAAAATATTATTGTCGTTACTACTTTAAAAACGGTAAAAAAAAAAAAGGTAAAGTGTTCCCCTGTGCATAGCACCACGCCATGAAGGCGTATAGGGGGTGTGGGGGTAACGCCCCACACTTTCTTGATCCGGTCGTGAGTGGGGGTGATGTGATCAGCATCACGCCCCTGACCGCCTTTACCCCCCAGGGTTTCCCCCAGGTACCCATGTTATTCGACGCTGGGTAGGCGCCGGAGCCGCTTCCACCGTTAGAAAAGTTCCCGGATTTGAACCGGCCGGGGATCGAACCCGGGACCTTGAGCATGGTAGTCAGACGCGTTACCGACTGAGCCACCGCGGCCACTTTAAAAACGGTCACTACCATTTTTTAACGGTATAGTTGGATGGCAGCGAAAATTGACGGTCTTAGCCCGTCAATTCTCCAGCCAACTTTTTACAATGTAGAAGTGTTCCTCTCAACCTGCGCAATGTGAAACAGCGTTAATGTACCACGTTGTGTTTGTTGTGGTGTTACCCTGGCGCTTAGTAACATCCTCAGTGCTAGATAAAAACGGAATCAATTTGAAAAGTTGAAATTATGGCGGAATGCGAGCAAGAATTCTATCGCTTACGCCACGCCGTGCATTTGCTGGCAGAGAACACATCGGTAGATCGTTATCTTCCTTTCGATTCGCCGTTTCCTGGCAGTAATGAACAAGAACTCGAAAATGTGTGCTTTGCTGCCTATCTCCAAGAAGTCATGGTTTCCCCTCGCACAGATGTCGGAGCGTAGTTCGAAGCCTTGCCGGTTTATTGACAGTGGATAAATCCTCACTCAACTGCCAATTATCAAGTTACAAACAACATCCAGTCCTTGGTGGTCCCATGGTTTGGAGAAACAGGCAATATCCACAATGGCGCGAGAGCTTTCTGTACACACAAGTTTTGTCTGGTACATAGAGGATCGCCGAGAAACGTTTAAGATACACAATTGGAACGAAAGCTTCTGTCTTCAGTACAAACAGAGCGATATTGTCCCAGAGGACCTGTAGGAAATTGAAAATAGAAACAATATTTGCCCTTTCTCTCTCTCTCTCTCTCTCTCTCTCTCTTTGTCTGTCTGTCTGTCTCTCACTCTCTTTCAGTTTCTCTACTCTTCGTGTTTGCATTGATTTATGCAAGACGAGTGGGTGTTTGGTAACAGTTCGGATTCGTGTATAGAAATGTTAGGTGACACTAAGGCTCGAAAGAGAGAGAGAGAGAGAGATAGATAGATAGAAATGCTTAGCTGCTGAATTATTAGAAGTTTATCGGAAATTTTTGAGTTGTTGGAATTTCCCTCTTAAACATAACTGATGCAAAGACAAAACTTGTAATTCTTCCCCAGTTTCTTTTCCCGTTGTCCTCAGACCTTTTAGGCAAATTCTTGGGAACGAACCAGCTGTGTTGTTTTACAAGTATCCATTAATCGTTAATCTTCTTTCGGTCCTTACATCTAGGCTGTTCGGGAAAAAGTACTTAAGGCAAAAAATGCAATTTTTACAGATGACAGTTATTTATGTTTATTCCTTTAATTGCAAACATTACAAACGTGATATACATATTGGATCGTCACTGTTTAGAATCTTTACACATGTCAAATATAACACTATATTTAAAATATTTTCTTTAATTGATTCAGCGAGACTTAAGCAACAGAAAATCGCAGTTTGTGCCTTTTATGCTTCTTCCCGAACACCCTAGATATATTCTTTACACGTAGCATTTTCTCGCATATTTCAAGACAAAAGGTGTCTTATTGCCGAAGTTCGACTTTAACTTCTGGCGGCCATTTCCTTGTAATGTATGATTACTTTACATGTATAATTTTGTACATTGTACAACCTGAGAGCTAGTCTTAGGTGGTTCACTAAGAAAATTCAGCCTCTGCAACCTTAAGAATACTAAGCCAAGCGTCAAGTCAACCTTGCAGCAGGTTTTCGCATATGTAGATCCAAACGTGCGCGCAAGAATATAGTTCCACTGAGACGGGTTCTATTCCGACACAACTGCATACTTGCAAGAAAACAGTTATTTAATTTGTAATATACAGACAAAATAATACATCCATTAGCAGGTATGGACTTAATTGGTTGCAATCACTGTGCAGACGAACTTAGAACCGCAGATTCGCCAACTGGAATATGTATTGCATTGGAGAGACACTGAAACTTTAGAGCGAGTCGAGCGAGACTGAATGCGATGCAGAGCGCGTGGAATCGGTGATACCAGTGTTGCACATCCCACTATTTTAACCCTATGTTTATTGTAGAGCGGCGAGAATGGCTGAATCTCCTGTTCAGCGCGGGGTTTTACCCGAATGTTTTTTGGGCTTCATCTGAAGGGAAATGCTCTTCAAAGTCAAGCAAGTTGTTTTAAATGTAGAATCATCCTTGCGGCAACAAGATCAAAGTAAAACAGGGCGTGAGGTGATTTGCCGTCAATGTGCGCACGAATTGTATCACGGGTGTTGAATGATTGGCGGTTTGAGTTTAGCAAGAGGAAACGATTGTTTGACGACAAAATAATCTCCGCGGTATTAAAAGATATGGCAGTGAGAAGAAACATGTTTATTATTTGGACGAGACGTCCTTCAACTCGGTGGGTCGGGGAAGGGGGAATAAAACATGGAAGGATACAACCATGCAAAACCACCGCCAGGGCTGAAGAAACCGACGATGAGGGGAAGGGGGAGGCTTATTGTTTCACCCACTGGCGGCAATGAAAGCTTTGTTGAAGGCGCATATTTACTGTTCCGCGCAAAGAAAGGGAAGGGTGATTATCAGCAAGAAATGGACAGACCAAGATTTGAATCCTGGTTTAGTGAAGTGATTCATAAATTGAAACCAGAGTAATGGCGACAGGCAATGCACCTGATTGTATATATCACCAATAACAAATCATGCTTTTTTGGTGGTATAACTTGAAGTGCGTGTGTCTTACAGTAACGGATGTATTGCGAACGAAGCAACCACGTTTCTCATAAATGTATTTCTTTCTAAACCAAAAACAATAATTTGTCATTAAATTCAAGAGAGCCTATCGTTGTTTACTTTTATCTCCGTTTATTTTTCGTTTTGCGTGCTCGAAATATACACACATGCTCTCATGTTTTAGAAGTTATTTCGCTCTTATATTAAGTAATGACACATTTATTAAATAATATATGCGCAGGAAGTACATTTAAAATTTTATGTTTCAGGAGACAAAGAGAAGCAAAAATACATTCCACTTGACATGCATGCGGGTTTTGATGTGTTCTGCGTTTGGCAATACTGTGGATTTTCTCAGTGTCTACGATGTAAGCAGCTCGGCGGTTGAGGCAAGACTGGAACGGAAGATTCTGAGCTCAGTTCTCGCGCGGATTGATACATAAAACCTGCTGCAAACTTAGCCTGACGCGCGGCTTAGTCTTCTCTATATTTTATAATATTTTTATTTGCCTCTTTGATACCACTTTTGCCTAATCACAACGAAGAGTGTAATTAGCGAAAAGATAAATTTGATGATACTTCATTCACAAAGAACACTGGCGCTCACACCGGTACTCGAACATGAGACCTTCGTGTGGAGATATCAAGTTCATCCAACAAGCTCGACCATAGAGACGGTCCTTCTGTTTTTACTGTACAATGTTTTCGAAGAACGCTATCCAGCTGCGTATATTTAATGTATGGCTACATCTGAGTTCTCTAAGAATGGTAAGCTTTCTGTTACTCCCAAGTGTTTGATTTTTTAATCAATAAAAGAAAAGTGTCTGATTGACCAATATAGTCTGGTTTTCCTTTTCATTCATTGGTATTAATTCACTACATTCTTCTGTCTATTAACATCCAACGGAACCCAACGCCACTATCAAGTTATATATACTAAATAACAACTATTTTTCCCTGAATTTCAGCTATTTTTTAAGCTAAATAAAACTATAACCTGCAAATGATGATGCATATTTGTATATTTTTTCGTGCCATTGGAGTCGAAATACTTGCTACGTCTACTCAGTAACAATTAATCAAAGAAAGACATTTTCAATACCATAGGTTTCCAACATGCAAGTAATCGACAATCTATTATATTATATTAACATTTAACAGTTTTAAACTTTCAGTATATTTCTTTATAGCCATTAACCAATGGAAATCAAGTAAAAGGTTGTAAATATTGCGTAACTGTGCTTTAAAAGGAAGTATGACATTACTATGGGCCATTACAACTTGTTTTATCACTAAAACTACATACCGGTATGACACAACCAGCTAGCGTCATATTTAATGTGCCAAAACTCGAGAACTTAACATTAGCTTTATCCACAACATGTCAGATTAATTTTGGTTTGGGAATGATAAGCGGGAAAATGTGGAAATGGTTACGTGTTTTTTTGTTAAACTTGTAACAATATCTAAAACAAACAATAAAAAACAAGGCATACGTAGAATGTACATTCTCTAATTGTTGTTTTATTTACATGTAACAGGTATTGTGTACA
This sequence comes from Lepisma saccharinum, assembly GCF_977018435.1. NCBI lineage: Eukaryota > Metazoa > Arthropoda > Insecta > Zygentoma > Lepismatidae > Lepisma > Lepisma saccharinum. The sequence continues at coordinate 25,489,279 of NC_139239.1, forward strand.
ATCCTACAAGTCTTGATTTATTATCTTTAGAAAATGTTAACACATTTCGTGTTACACTTATATTCTAGTGTACTCGCGTCAAAATAACTAGAATACATATGGAGCAATTTTCCCTGTGACTTTACTTGAAAGCAGACTAAAATAACACTAAGTAAGTCAACGCATGAGAAACCGTAATCGTCCCAGACGTATAGCACGGTGACCGCAAATGGACGTCGACGTCCCAATTACGCTTGGCAAATATTCATTGTCAGCAGAAATTATTTTCAGTTCTTCTCCACCTCCACGCAACTTTCCTCCATTTCGGCTTTATTCCCCCACCCATTCCCAGCTCTCCCTTTTTTTAAAAAAAGTGAAAAAAAAAACTATTTCAATGTGACAAGGGAAATCCTCTTATGAGGAGAAGTCGTGGAGTTTACGTCACACCACAGACGTTCCTGGCACACGGAACGGAAAGAACATAGACGAGGAGGCAGCGGAGAAAATGTGGAATTCTGCGACTGGAAAAGACAAATTGGGTTACAAGTTTCGGATGGCTAAATTCTTGCCGCTTTTAGGATGGAAGTATCTTGGTTGGCCATCGCCTTCGTGTCTGCAATCTGTTAGATCCTTTAGAGAAAAAAAAATGCGTGGGACAAGATCTTTCGGTTAAACGAAGCTAGAACTAAGTTGTACGGTAAAGTTCTCTCGTGGCCAAAACGTCTGCGGATTTGATCCCGGTGCTAGCCGACGCTCCTAGACTTGAAGAATGCACCGCGAGCTGCGCAGTAACTTCTACGCATGCGCATGAAGGTCGTAAAGCGTTGAGTGGGAGGAGTCTGCTGTGCACCGTCGTGTAACAGCCTCGCACCAGAGCTGTACGTAAGACTCGACCAGCGTTGTCCTGAAAATTAGCTAGCTCAATCAGTGAGGATGCTATCTGGCCTGAGTCCCCACTCAAAATCATTTCCGTAAACATGCATTTTCCAATGCATCGCGCTTGTATATATGGTCAGAAGTAAAAATGTATTGAATAGGCAGGGGAAATTTTGTGTTTGTAAGGAATGGAATTCTTACTTAATGGAAAGCTGCTTGACAGGTCTTGGTTCTGAATGGGTTATTGCATCACCGAGATTTTTTCTTTTTTTTTTAATTCTAAACTTTATTCATTGGTTTGTTTCTTTTGTTTTCTCCAAAGAGTTCATTCATTGCATTCAAGGCACTTGCTACTTTAGTGGACTGAATTGAAGTAATTTATTTCTCCCTTAAAACGTTTCCCTGGTTTGTGTACGGGAAGATATTTCAGTGGTGCTGCTCTATCTAAATGACAATTTTGTCATGAGTGTTATTTTTGTGGACTAAATACAGTATGTGGACCATGAGAATAGTTCTTGGAAGTTGCTGAAGTATACTTTCTGATCGTCATAGTCAACTGGTCACCGTGCTTGAGAGCTATTTCTGGTTGCTCTTCGAGTGTATAACGCCGGCCTTCGTAGCGGAGTGGTTAGTACAGAGTGCTACGATGCCAGATGTCCCGGGTTCAAAGCCCGGCCTGTGCATGGGTGTTCTTTGTGAGTGTCCATCAATTTCATCATATCTTCAGTCATCCTTATCGTCGCGAATATCCAAGAGTGCCGGAAAAGCGACTTTAAATAAGAAAACCTAAAATAAAATTGGGTGAGGTGGCAATGTCAGTTACGAAGTGGAAGGTAAACTACTAACATCGGCTGTCCTGTCGCAACGTTGCCAAGCGTAATTCTGATTCAGTATGTTTATGTTTGCTCGCCGAAAGGGAATACTGTTCCTTTGAGAGCTTCGAGATTACAATCGCTCGAGGGAGGGCATTTTACGCTTATAGTACGTTTGGCAGCACGGGATTTCGATTCTAATTCGCTGTCTTGCGGGCAGCGTTCGGCACATCGGGACACGAAATTAAGATGCTAATCGAATACAATGGAACCTATCGCTTGATTGGTTGCTTTCCAGACTATAGTTGACATGGTGGCCAGTATGGTTCGGCGAAATGAACCGTGCCTATGTAGGTGTCACCTCTGGTCCACTCGTTTTCTCCGGCAGTGTACCTGCCTGCCACGGTTATCGTCTCGGTAACGGAAGCTCATATACAAGTCCAGAAAACCAGATATTACGCTGCGGTGTTCTCTATTTACAAAAAAATCACCTCCCCTCGTCTCCCTCCCTCGCACCACATTGCAGCAACAGCTTCGTGTATGAGGGCACGTCCTTTTAATTTTAAGGAACCTCCCGAGTCAATTTTGCAATTTTGACTGCAGGCTTTCGGCCACCGCAGTGCGCTTTTACAGTCCCGCTCCCTCCTTTCCCCCAACCTCTCTTTCGCAGTCACTCCACTCTCCTCCTCCGTTTCACTTTACCCGCTTTAACAGACCCCTCCCCCTTCTCTCTCTCTCTCTCTCTCTCACACCAAATCGGATTCCGAAGAGTCGGACACATGTGAACTGGGTGTTGTGGTGGTCTCCAGCAATCCTCTTTTCCCTCAACGGCATATAATTGGATTTCTCTTCTTCGCTCTATCGTTGGCGTTCATCGTTTCTTAACTCGCCGCTGGATTACAAGAAAGCTACAGAGATGTGCTTTTCTCCATGGACGCCGGAGATGATAGATCATGTTGCCAATATTGGAGAAGCATGTTGGCTCGAGAGAGAAAAAGATTGGCGTTGATTTCGGCACCCGGGGATTTCATGCAGTTCCTATCTTTTCCTTCTCTAATTCTCCCATTTTTCTTCTCTCTGAAGATTGTTATTCAATGTTTTCAACTCGACTTCCTTGTCGAGGTAGAACTCTTATTCTTCCCTTTTTTACATATTTAATTTACAGTTTCTCTCTCTCCCCAGTTCTCTTCGTCTTTTCTTATTTAGTTTCGCTCTCGCAATATTTTGTCGATTTATTCATCTCCTTTTTTTTTGGTTTACTCACGTTTTCCTTAACTCTTACTTTTTTTCCATCATTTTGTTCCCTACAGCTCTCTCTCTCGCATTCTACATTCTTTTCTTCGCAGTCAGCATCTGAGTGACGTTTTCCCATGCTTTTTCTTACCCACTTCTTGGATGTTGCCTTTGACGAAGACCACGGATTTAAATCAACCAACCAACTCTTCAGCTCCTGATTTATTTTTCCTTTCTTTCTTTTCAGTTTTCATTTATCATTTTTTAGTTAATTCCCATTGCTGGTATTTTTCGTTCTGTTCGTTACTGTTCTTCTAGCATTATTCTTGTCGGTTTTGATTTGCTTCCATTTAATTTTATCTCATCTTTTCCATTTTTCTGCTCTAATTTTAAATTGTCTGTTTTCCTCACTTTGTTCTTTCATTGTTTCTTACTTTTCGCACAATGTCATTTTCTGTTTGCATCTACAACCAAAACATTATGTTCCTCTTTCAGTAGTCATTTTGGGTGGGTAGCGGAATGATACGACCAGGGCTTGAAGCGAAGCGACAATAGATAATCAGTACAATCAACAATTCTTACAGTACTGCATTTTATACTTCTTCCTGTTGTTTTACACATGGGTATAGGGAACCTGGGGTGTGTGTTGCAATAGACTGCTAAACAACAGAGTGAAAAATATGGTGAATCCAAAGATGATTTCCTAATGGTGTCAGCACCGGGTATGCAGGAGTTCCATGTTCGAATTCTGATCGAAACATTGTTACATTCAATTTCTGAAATCCAATTGGAATTTCTTCGATAAGCTTACTATCCTAAGTATTCCCCTTTCCTACAGCAGAGCAGTGAAGCATTCGAAATTGACGACAGTAAGTTTCATAAATTCAAAAGTATTCTTGTATAAATCAACTACATGCCACTGCTTACAAGAGAATCTGGGGGGGGAGAGGGTCCTACGTGAATCATCCGTTATTTTTTTAAAAAATCAAACGATGCTTCTCTCTTTTCCTTCCTAATGCTCTCCTGCCAACCCCCATCCACCCATATACCACAGTACATTTGGAATCACGAGATTAGCTTTCATTATACATAAAATATTAAATGACACATCACCGTTCACAGCAGTCCAGAACGAAATAATTAATTTAATTTTTAACCTGTCACGTTCGCCTTGAAACCACCAGTTCCCGATACGATAAAATTTCAATGAGAATATCCTTTAGATTCGTACCGGGGATTTGAAAATTAATAGAGTCATTCCATGCCAAATCAACACAGATATGTGCAATTTTTAACCTGACCATCTCCGATTTTCATGAAATTTGGGGAGTTGAAACTATGCATGGAACTTAGTAACTATGAAAATTTTTAGTCTCGTGCGTCTTGTAATTATTAAATTATTCAAGGTCAAAGTTTGCATAAATTGCCCTTTTTGAGCCCGCTTAGCTATACTAAATGTGCTGTAACTCCGCCACTATTTTGCCTAGGAAGCTCAAATAAAGCTTATTGTACAGGGAATTGAACAAGCTTTCCAGTGATATATAACAAGCCTACCTTTGGATAAAAATATAATTTTGTCACGTGACCTTGACTTTTGACCTTGAATATCTCAAAACATGTCATCACCAAAAATAGTGAAAAAAATATATTTGGTCCCTCATACCATACTCTAAAACATACCAAAAAATCATTCTGGGACTGCAATGGGATCAGAAGATACAAAATAATATGTGTAACTATGTGACTGATAAAAGCCCCATTACATGAACTATGAAGAGTCAAATGTCCCTTAACACCTCCTACAAAATGTGAAGGAGTTATCCTGGGTATAATTGGTCATAAAAGAAATAAGTTAGGCCCAGGGAGATCCCTAGCCGTGTGTGTCAAGCGCAGGTCCGGCATATTGTTGACCGCCATATTGAATTCAACGCAAAAATTTCAAAGGAAAGGGGGTGATGTGATATATCAAATGAGGCTAGAATTTCACAAGAAATGAAGTGACGAAGGTTTATCCAACATATATTTAACCAGCAAAAATTTATTACTGCATGCCTGGAACCATTTTCTCCTTTTCGAGGTGTTAAAAACAAAGCATTGGAATGCTCCTAACATGTTAGGAACTCATCGAGATCACGCTGACATCTTGGGAGAGAAAGAAGTATACGCACCATTGCGTATGATTTTAATCAGCTACATTCACCAAATAGTTGAATAGTGGATAATATTGGGAAAAGTATCTCAAACAATTACGTGACACTTCCTTTGGAATGAAAAATTCTTCAGTGACGAGGCTAATTTTTATGTTCACGGTGAAGTTAATAAAAATAATATGCAATACCTGTGATTTGCTCAGTCGAATGGTTGTTGCTGGTAAGCTAATTATGTGGTATAATGTATGGCGAAAGGAAATGGTTGGTCCATATTCAACAACGGAACCTTAAATGGTGAGGGCTTCTTGGATCTGTTAAGTGAACAGGTTTTTTCACCCTTGCTTACGGGATATGGCACTTTTCGAGAGTTTTGAAACAGGACAGAGTGTGACCACACTATGTGGACATTTTTGCAATTTCTTCATGGTAATTTTCTATGTAGATTTATGGGCACACGGGGATCTATTAAAAGGCCTGCACATTCCCCAGATCTAACATCTTAGGAGGACTTTTACCTTCAGAAACATTTGAAGAGAATGGTGCATGCACTAAAAGTCCCTGATATTGACCATCTGAGAGAAGGCATTGTTGCTGCTTGCGATGTTGTTGCACATGCTACATTGCCAAATGTTCTATGCGAGTGTGAGAGTCGTCAACGAGTGTGCTCACAGGAACATTGACAACATTATAATGTGCATATATCGTAAGTGAAAGATATGTGTATAACTTTTTGCTGGCGTAAGATACGTTGGAAAATCCTTCGTCACTTCATTTCTCGTGAAATTCTAGCCTCATTTGATATATCACATCACCCCCTTATTATGTCTCTGTGCAGCTCAACTTACAAACCAGCTCTCATCAGAAACAAGTGTGCGCGAAAGCTCAGTGCTCTGTTGCGGTTACGAAAAATTGAAAGATCACTAGTCGTATGTTGCAAACGTGCCCCGCGTCCATAAACACCGCGACGTCTTCCGTTCGTCGCTGTTCTTTTCTTCCCAGCTTTTACGTCGTTCTCCATCCACCGTAGGGGAGAGGAGAGCTCCCCAGATGACCTGTAGTAGATATTGAATTTTTTATGAGTTTGGAATGCAGGATACTTTAGAATACTGTTTTCTTTCTCTCTTCCCTCTCCGCAGGTGCCGGAACATCTGTGCAGGGGGCACAAGCCGCGCTACCAGGAGCCATGCAATACCATGGACTGTCCCAGATGGTACCCGGGAGATTGGTCTGGGGTAAGTAGTTGTTTATGTTCTCTGGATGTGGCTTCTTGAATCCCGATGCCCTTAGGAAGACACTGGTGTCCTTCTTAAATCTTGAAGCCATGCAGATTAAAAGTATGTTGGTTTTTGTGAACGCATAAGTCCCTCTTGGCTCTTATGCACATTTATTCACTTAAAGTTTCAGACGCGACCATTTTATACTCAAGCTTTAGAAAGTGTATCATCAGCATAGTTTGGTATATTGATTTCGATTATTGTACTTCGCTTTTCTGCTATTCTTGGCTAATTGCGAAGATGAGGATGACTGGCAATAAGATGAAATGGATGCAGGAACAGTCACAAACATATAAGGGCGACACAACACGACCCCCAGGGAGGATTATACTGGCTGAGAGTCCCGACGCCAGACCTTCACTAGTCTAGTAGTCCAGGGTGTACCACTGGACATTTTGGTGTCTTTGTAGATGGTCATTCCTTACACCCCTAACATCATCATAGCAACAACAACCTAACCACTACATTTCAAAATATATATCATCTCTCCTCTCATCTCCAAATCTCTTTTATTCGCTTTGGCCATTGGGGATCGTTTCTGCAAAGAACACGTGGATTACTGCTGATGTGGTATGTTAACCATTACTCAACCAGAATTATTTTTTGGAGGTAGCCATATTTTCTTCAACTCTACCCTGGATTGTTCTCTCCGGTCAGGATCGTGAACGCTACTTTCATTGTCCTTTCTTCCTATTTCATTCTTTATTGGTGTTCTTCCACTGTATTGTATGGGATTCATCCTATGTGTTTCTCTCTTCAATATGTGTTTCTTGTATTCATTTATCCTCTACTCCAGAGGATGCCTGGAATCTCCTATTGGATTTAAGGGGTGACCTTTTAGGAAGGCACCCAAAGTGTCTTCTTCTTTCCCACTCTGGAAATTGTTCTCGAAGCCAACGAGAATCTTTTCTCTGAACCCTAAGACAGTCTAATCCTTTGTCAGATTCGTGTTGGTGATCATATCTTCATCAATCTCGTCTACTCAGAATGCATTCTCATCGTCGCGATTAGCCAAAAGTTAAAAAAGAAGCGACGTAAAATTAACTAATACAAACATACTTACATTTTCCAATGTAAGCTTTATGTACCACATTCACATTGTATGTTACATATATCTAAGTAGCATCCCGGTATAGCGTTCAAGTTACTATGAAGACTCTTTCTCAAGAAATAAATTGTTGCGATCAACCGAAAGAGTTACAAAAGCGACATGTTGATAAAAAAGCATCGAGAAAGTCAAATGTGAAACCTTCATTTGTTTTTGTTTTTTACATAGTATGTTGCATCTACAGTTGCATAAGTTTGCTGCATATAAGGATTGTTGATCTTTCAATCTGTGTTATCATCTGTATACCTCAAGGTGAGTTCTTTCGGATCCTATTGCTTTCAAACGTGCAAGTGTAATGACTAGAGAACAGAACTTTATGTGCTAAAAATCTCAGAAATATTTTTTTTATGTGTCATAAATCTTGAAAATATGTGATAAAAACAGGAAAATATGTGACAAAAATAAAAAACATTTGGTAACAAGAACAAAATATTACATGCATTTTAAACAGCTGAAATCAGTTTCTAAATGCTTACCTCTTAGTGAGCTATTTTTTGGAAGAATTGCAGTGGATCACCATAGTTTTTCCAAATTCTCCATTGTAAATCTGTGACGATTATCTCTAAAAAGCATCTTATATTGTGATAAAGATAGCTCCACGTCGCAAGAAACAATTCTTGCATATTTGAAGCACGAATGCCACTAACGCTGAAGTTTTCCAAAGCTTCACCTTCCTCTACTTCACCTTCCAAAACACGTGCAATTTGACACAAAGTTTGAAAACCTTGGTTTTTCCCAAAAATGTCTGTACATTTAAACATTAGCACTTGTGCGTTAGATCCAGTGGGGGTAATATTTTCACCCAATAGGATCGTAGGCGAGGTGCCAGAAGTCTGCCAGCGAGCGTGTTCAAAGACAAAACAAACCTAACACACTCGATATGAAAGAGGTGCGGAGAATAAACATTTTTCTTTCGTGGATTTCGAGGTAGCTGAAGTCAATGAGCGATTTTATGTATTTAAAATGAAAATTTGCAAAATATGTATTTACATACGGAAAACTGGAAAATATGTGTTTTTATGTAAAATAAAATTTGCTGTGTTGACATATAAAGCTATGATCAGAATTTTGGCAAAAACGAGGGTCTCTATCTTATCGCAAAAAAACACATTTATTTACCTAAAGTGCTGTTCCCTAGTAATACCCATGCATAGGAGAATTGAAAAAAACCACTACCTTTCACTGGTGCAAGTGTGTGGAGAAGGCGCCATCTTTAAAATTGCACTTGATCAGTGTTGCACCCTTGAGGCCATTTTGTAAATAGCAATTGATACCTCATGAAAATTTAACATGTTTGTAGTCTGTCCTATAATTTTTGTGAGTCTTTATGGTTAATCTTTGACTACCTATTAGTGGCATATATAACCTGCACGTCTTAGAATAATGCTTATCATTATCTGAAATTCTGGGTGTATCCCCACTAGACCGTACTTTTCGTGCCTGTCTTCAACAAAGTGACAATGGATCCTCTCTCTCTGGTTGAAATCTGCACAGCAAATGTTGAAGAGAGTGGATTGGATGTATAAAGCGAAGTTCTCCATCAGATATAAAGATCTTTAATGGGCGTCGTAAATTTTCTGCGAGCTTCCAGTTTTAAGGCACCGTAGTACGCGAACAGCATATTTACTGCAGGTTCCTCCAAAGACCTTAGGAAAACCTTGAGCCGTGTATTGTAAACTTGGGATTATTTTGACGTTATTTTTTCTCTTGACACTATATTTTAATGGTTTCTCTCACGAAATTATCTCTCTTAAAATTAATTGCTATCTTCTCCTTTTTTTTTTAGCACAAACCAGTATTTTCTTTGTTCGTATCTATCTTTTCCCTGGTGGCTCAATATGGTGCATTGTCTCTGTTGACCTAGTTACTGGGTAACCTCGTCCACCACCTGCCATGATCGATCGTTCATTGGGGATTGATTAGTGGATTGTGTTGGATACGGTGAAGTACAGGGTGTCTCGTTGAAAACTCTCCCAATTTTGCTTTGTTACTATACTGCTAAGCTAATTTGCCTGTTTGATTTTATTTGATTTTTGTTATTTAGCGTTGCATTTCTGCTACTTTTGGTTAACCGCGACGATGAGGATGAGTGATATGGTGAAAGAACGCTCGCAAGGAACACCCACGTCTAGACCGGGATTCGAACCCGGGACTCCTTCCCTTTGCTGACCGATCCGCCACGGAGGTCAGCAATTCTTCCGTTGCAAGAGTAACTCGCCACATTTAGGACTTCAATGAGCTAACTCAAATATATTCTTGCGCACACTCTGTTCTTTAATGCTCTAATGGGGTCAGAAGTGACGAGGATATGTGATTATCTTATTGTCATTTTAATGAATTCGTCATTCATCCTCCATGTAGCCACGTTGGTGTCAAAACGCATTCAGTAACCGACTCACTGAAGGTTTCTGGTTTGGATACTGCCTGGATATTGTGGATTTCTTTGTAAGTGCAATTTCATCTAGTCATCATTCAACTTCATCGTTACGAGTAGCCAAAAGAGACAGAAAAGAGGCAAAAAATTTAAAAAAAATTAAGTAGAATACCTAAGACACTAGAACTAAAAAAGTAAGGATGTGTTCCACAATTTGTTTTGTTGCCCTGTATTTATTTTTTTATTATACCGGGTGGTCCAAAAGTCCCGGAACGGTCACATATCGTGAGAAATACACATCGAATCGGAAAACGAAAAAATACGTGTTTAATAGCTAAGTGAAAGGAAGCTATTCAATGATATCACACTTGATTCCCCACCCCCGCGACCCCAGGGGGCGGGGCGGGAGTCAACTGTGAAGTTTTAAATGGAAACTCCCGTTTTGTATTGTAGAATCGGAAAGAGGACTTCATTCCGAGTCCAACGAGCTATCAACCATCCTCCTAGCTCAATTAGGAACGAAGATATGGCGATTTTAAATTTTCGCACGTGGAAGGGGGGGCTACCATATACTCTATTGAAAGGTCTTGACGTGCAGATTCCGAATCTACAATCGTTTCACTCTAGCTCAATTAGGGGCAGAGCGTCCCTTTGAACAAAATTTAAAATCGCCATATCTCCGTTCCTAATGGAGCTATGAGAGTGGTTGATAGCTCGTTGGACTCGGGATGAAGTCCTCTTTCCGATTCTACAATACAAAATGGGGGTTTCCATTTAAAATTTCACAGTTGCCCATGGGACGGGGGTAGGGAATCAAATGTGATATCATTGAATAGCTTTCTTTCACTTATTAAACACGTATCTTTTTCTTTTCCGATTCGATGTGTATTTCTCACTATATGTGACCGTTCCGGGACTTTTGGACCACCCGGTATGTTGCTTTAATATAATACGACTATCTGATTACCCGGCGTTGCCCGGGTATTTATTTATCCCAACGTTCTATTAGACAGGAAAATAATGAATTCTAACTATAGTGTAAAATGTAAGTAATTTTATTTCATCCTGAATGTCACCAATTGGCTTAGCGACTCCGAAAACTATGGATTCGACACTAATGTTGGTCATTTTTTACCCCCTCTCACCACCATGCCGATACGTGATGAACTTGGAGTTGAACGGCATTGGGAGTGTCACTATCCATCTTAGCAACCCGGAAAACTATGGATTCCACACTAATATCGGTCGTTTTCGCAACAAAAACTCATATCAGCCTGAACGTTACACATCCCGAGAAACACCATCGTTGTGCGGGATGCATAGAGTCACGGTTGATTTGTGCTGAATTTAATATCGGTCGTTTTCGATTATTTTTACATGTCACCCCTTCCCATCCCACCCCTAAGCGTGCCAGGGGTGTCTTACCCTCACAGTATTTATTTCCACATTGTAAGTGTTATGTGTGCCAAGTTTGGTTGATATTGCTCCAGGCGTTCGAAAGTTATGCCGGAACAAACAAACAAACACGCACACACACACATACATACATTTTTATATATAGATAGAAGATAGATATAATGTGTATTGAAGCATACAGGCACTGTTGCAGATTTACGAAGTTCTGGCGTCTAGACCACGGCCAGTATATTCCTCTTTGGGACTTGTGTCATCCATATGTGTTTATTGTCCCTACCTTTCATCCTCATCTTTGCGATTATCCAAAAGTGTCAGAAAAACGTAGTAAAGTAAATCAATCAATGAAATATACAGGGTGGTGTAGCTAATTTTTGTGATGCTTGAAGGGTAGTTACTGGAAGTTCCCACCCACTGTTTTTTTTTTTTCAGAAACCACAGTGGAAATATATAATATATTACACTGCTGTTCTGTTAGTGCATGGTACCGGATTTCACACTCACATTCAGTGTGTCCTGTGTTGTCAAAGGAGAACTATGGCAACACTGTTCAATCCAAAATCAGAGGGTGTCCTAATTTGATATTGCATGTCTTCCAATGCTAATCATTCTAAGCAATAATTGCACATTTGTACATTAATAAAGCTGGTTGAACTTCTCATTTACTTACGTTTTAACGAGAGCCCATGCCACGGCAGAGATGAAGAAAACTGCTAAAAGAAAGTTACAGATCGTTTAGAAATATCCGTTGGCGTTTTCCAACTTTTTTAAACTGAAGCTTTAACTTTTCTTCCAGTGCTCCGTATCCTGTGGGGAAGGTTTCCAGACACGTAGCGTCATCTGTCGGGACGCCCGAGGACATCCCAGCATCCTTTGCAACAAGAAGGAGAGACCAGTGATAACGCAGATCTGCAGGACTGGGATAGAGTGTCCTGTGTACAAGCTGTTTGATGAAGATGGGGAACAAGGTGAGACAAGATGCTACTCATCACGTTGTTTAATTTCGATGCAAAGCGACTTTGATACAGGGTGTCCAAATAGAAAGAAATAACTAACTAGAAAGCCCTGTATTTGGAGTTTAGTTTACATGTTTCACTTTTTGAATATAACATGAGCTAAGTGGCCAGCCACCCCGGCGGCGAACACATTCAGTCAATCGGGAAAATATCACCCACGACTCGCTTCCGTAAAGTAACGTTTATTGCCCTCACCGCAGCAATAATGCGTTTCTTTAACTGTTGGACACAATAAACGTAAAATAACATATTTTTACATAATAAAAGTAAAAAGTATAATAACTTGTCCTTCTTCAAAATGTAAGCGGACTGTTATTGGTGCAACAATTAATTAAGAAAATTTAAGAGAAAGTTCTAATTCGTGAAGTTTTCATAACAGTGACAGCGCCATAAAAAAATTGATAGAGAGGCACAGGGGTGGCTGAATGTTCTGAAGACAGTAACAATATACCCCTAAATACAGGGTGGCCCCAAAAAAGTAACCGAACGTATTAGTCACTATTATCGTTACAATTTCTTTGACCACCCTGTACCAAAGCAAAATGTAAAAGAGCATTGTTTACTAACGGGGCGGGAAGGGAGTCGAACCTCTATTCCGCTAATATCCTGAATACTGCGTTCTTGTCAGGCTAACGATGCTCTGGCGCTTCGACCCGCCACTATTATAATCCTATGCGAGATTTGTATTCTGTATCCTGTCCATGTGTACTTTTGACTGTGACTTCATCACTTACATCATCATTGTTGCGATTGGCCAAAACTAACAGAAAAGCGACAAAAAACACAAAATAACTTTTTCCTCTTGTCACGACTTATAAGACTGGCCTGAGATTAGTGGCGTGGTCCAGGGGAAGTTGGAGGTACTACACCCTTCTCTCTTGTCTGGATAGGCTTTCCTTAAAAATTGCAGAAAAAGGTGGTAATATATAGGACTGACTGTTAAAAAATGCATAATCCCATTTAACGGAATTTCAGGTACGACACTGCCTCTAATAACTAAGAAATTATTTAATAATCCCATAAGTTTAATACAGAATAACGCATTGTGTCCAGAGCAGATGCCAATGTGTTTTCCTTGTCTGAAAAAAAAATCCATCCATCCGAAATTTGAGAGAACTCACTTGTTTCATTTTCAATCGGTTTACCGATGACTGGCAAGTGCCGCCTCCACCGGCAGTTCGTCCAATTACCATTTGCGGTTGCTACCTGTTCTTGACAGGAATCGTTAGCAGGGTTTAAAGTTGAACAAGGAAACCACTTCAGCCGCAGAGAAAGGTATTTCTCAACTTTGAGAAATATCACCACTATTTCCTCTTCCGTTCGTATTTTTCAACGAAATTCAAAAACTTTTTATTTTTTTTTTTAAATCAAGGAACTTTTCTCTTGCGGACAGATAGCGCCATTTTCAGCTTGATTATTCTATTCTGCAGGTAACAAAACTTGCACTTCAGACACTTTAAAATTTTAACTCATATACTGATGCACTTTTCTTTATTCACACCGCATTACTTCAGGCGTTGGGTTCCGAAAAAAAAACTATCTACGTGTCCGTTGAAAGGCAAATTTATGGGGGTGAATCAGGGATGTATAGTGTTAATTTTTATAATAAAAAGTTCTGAATTACAACAGTATTGGTTCAAAAAAATAATCCAGATGTTTCTGTTGGGATGCATTTTGTGAACACGATATATCAAGTAAATTATAAATTTTCAAATTGTTATAAACACTCTCACAGAGGAAAATATACACACACATCTTACTATATCTTTGTTCCTTTCCATCACTTTCTCTTTATTTTCTTCGTCTTTTTCACTTTCTCTCTCTTTTCTTCCTGTCTCTTTCGCTTTCTCTCTTTTCTTCCTGTCTCTTTCACTTTCTCTCTTTTCTTCTTGTCTTTTTCACTTTCTCTCTTTTCTTTCTGTGTTTTTTGTTTTCTCTCTATCCTTCCTGTCTTCTTCGCTTTCTCTCTTTTCTTCCTGCCTTTTTACTTTCTCTCTCTTTTCTGTCGGTCATTTTCACATTCTCTTTCTTCGTTTTCTTTTTCTGCCTTGTTGCCCTCTCTTTCTTCCTTTTTCCATTTATCTTTATTTGTATCTCTTTTTATTTCTGTATTTTTACTTTCTCTCTGCCTTCCTTCCTCCCTTTTATGTTCTTCTCTCTTTCTTTCTCTTTCTTCCCTTTAATCCTCCTACTTCTCTTTTCCTTCATCTATTTTTACTCCCTTCCTTTCTCTTTTTTTCACTTTCTCTGTCACACACAAAGGCAAAATATCTTCAAATGTACAAATGTTGTTGCTACTTTCGATGATCAGCTTTTGTTACTTTTTGATTCAATTTGGTATGATTGGTACAGGTTAGGATGCAACTTTTATTGGGAATTATCCATTGTCTAGTAGAGCAGTTGATTACAGGACCAGAGATATAATCGTTATCATTTTATAACCTAAAGCTGATAGAACTAGAGGAACAGATATTTTCACTGCTTCTTTGGGCAAGTTTGTTACAAGAAACTTACCCTGGACACAACTTCTTTTTAGAAGCTAACTACATTGAATAAATTATGAAGCAAGTTGTTCTTTTTTTTAACTTTCTGTGTATTTAACTTTTTTTCCAGAGGAGCCCGAGCAACTTCCAGGAAGGGACCACACCCAGCCCTTGGTGCAGCCCCCACCACCCGAGCACCACCTCGCCGGGGAGCAGCTGGTTCAGCACGAGGCAAGGTAAGGCTTTCATTGGGCCAGGAACTTCACGGTGTCCTTCCAAGGCTTATTCCTTAACTTTTCTGTCTTCTTCAGAGTGAAGATTGCCAAATGAGCGTGACTGTGACAGTGGTGGCTTTGTCCTTTATTCTCCAAAGTACTGAGTATGTCTTCTTGTTTGAAATTGGCTCAATGAGGAAATTCAGCATAGGCCCACCTCGAGTTACCAATACTAGTCTCCTTCTCGGGATTGACTCATTATCTAACTCGTAACCTCCTTCTCGTCTCGGTCTCGAATGGAAATTTTCGATCTCGTCTTTAGCGTGTGGGTACTAGTTCAATCCTTTAAGCCTGAAAACCTGATATAATATATCCATATTATGGAGCCAAAATCAAATAATTCATTATTTAAGTACTACATCTGTCGGCCCCCGTGGCGAAGTAGTTAGCACATCACGCTGCGACGCCAGGGGTCCCGTTTTCGAATCCTGGCTTGGGCATGGACGTTTGTGATGTCTATTCATCAATTTCATCATATCATCACTCATCCTCATCTTCGCAAATTAGCCAAAAGTGGCACAAGAAGCGAAGTAAAATAAATCAAATTAAAAAAGTACTACATCTTTAAGAAAAACGTACGATTGATTTTAATAACATTCCTATACATGTGTAGTAATGAATTGTAATGCACACGATTTACTTGATTACAAATTACACAATAGAATGTAGGATTTTTTTTTGGAAATATGTTGTTATTGCAATTTATTTTCAAAATATTTTTTTTAAAAGATTTCTAAAACATTGTGTAAAGATATGGGTCTCATTTTTTTTAATCCTATTACTTTATTTTCTTTTTGCCGATACAAAGTTCAAGAGAGACTAAAAAAAGAGGCATTTGTGTGGGTTAAATGTTCCCAAATGGCTAGAAAGCGTCCACAAAGATACCACGTGCTCCCTATCCATAAACTAGCAGAATGCCATCCCCTTGGGATGTCAAAATAAGTCTCATATTGAAATTTTGAAATTTCATTATATACCTTTCATTCAGTGGCGTATACTGGGTTAAGAACTTGGGCTATCGCACCATATTAGAGTGTTCGAATGGACAAAAATTTGCTGGTGGGGATGATTTTTTTTTTTAAACTCATTTGGGGTGGCGGGTTGTAGTGATGTGACTCTGTGATTAAAATCATATACCTCATAAATAAAACATGAAAATGTACACTGTCAGTATTGAAAGGATTTCAAGAATTTCATTCTTATTTGTCCATATTGTGAAATATTGTGTAGGCCTATACGAGAATAAAAAATAAAATTTCAACCTACCTATTTTCATTATTTTAAGTTCGGGTATTCCTTGTTGGCGCAGTGGTAACGTCGTTGCCTTGAAACTAAGGGGTCCCGGTTTCGATGCATGGTGGTTTAGATAGCACTTTAACTGTAGGTCCTATCCCCATTAGCTTATCTGTTCATAAAGTGGACATACAAGAAAAATCCACAACGATTTGGAGTTTATCGTCATTCGTAAGCCAAATAGACAGCTTGTTAATTATGTCCCTCATTTCAGTTCACTACACAACACAGCATATATCATTCACAAAAATACCATCCACTCACTACTGTATTCACACTCTGCCTCTAAATAAATTCCAGGCACCAAGACCACTCTACGCGATCTAGACTAGAACTGGTCCTTGTCATTTCGGTAATTTTTAGATGCACTCATAAACCATTCCCGCTCAGCCAACAATTTTCTACTCCCCACTGTATCTCTAGTTGTTTCAAGGTCAACGACCTCTTTTCAACTCCTCTGAAAGCGTTCAATGATGTTCTTGTCTCTTCCATATGACACACTTTCCCCTTGCCTGCGATAATTTTGCTTCAAAATTCCCCATTCCTGGGAAAATTACATGCTGGGAAAAATTGGTTTGCCACATTGACCCAGACTGTTGAGGAAGTTCAGAGGGTTTTTATCTCCCGCCATATGCAACCCTGTTCTCTCTCCTGTAACAGTTTGGCTCCACAATTCCCGGATCCTGGGGAAATTACATGCTGGGAAAAATTGGTTTGCAGCATTGATCGGGGCCCTGTCAAGCTTGCCCGACACCCCCGTGGAGTTGCCCGCCGGCGCTGGGCCAGCCGTCTCGCGAATTCAAAGAAAGCGGGCAATATTTCCAACTCCTCTAAGAAATCAGGTTCATCTTCTTATTGAAACGAACAATTTTATGCACATTTTCTGATAGATATTTTTTGTGTATTTTATTTAGTGAGTCTGGGCTTCGCAGATAGCCCCGAATATACGCCTCTGCTTTCATTCTAATTTTCTAAATTATAGTAGGAGACTTAACTCTCGGACAGGAAGTCTCGGTCTTATCTCTATTTCTAAACGGTGTTTTACGTATCGGTATTAGGATTAGGTCAAATCTGACTACATTGAAAAAAAAGGTTCACACTAAATCTTTATTAAGCTTATCGTCCACTAAACCACACCACATGGCTGAGAAGAGATTTGCGTTGGCTGCCATAAGTCAGGAAGTTTGTAGAGTGAAGATTTTTTTCCGGCATCGCCAAATACGCTATCTAATTCTGGAACTGCACGAAGACGACCGAAATGACCCGAGAGCGTCATTTCGGGTGTCTTCGTGCAGTTCCAGAATTATTTACAGAGATGAAAAAAAGGCAAATAAATGCTATCATATCCCAACACATGGCGATTCATAGCGCGGCGGTTCGGCGCAATATTGGGCAACGAAAAGCGACATTTTGGTCTCATGATGCGAAGGAGAAGGTTGTGAATTTTTACCATTTGTTTAATAAAAAGAAATATTCTGCTCCTTTTAAATAGTGTTTTTGTTTTACACTTTTCCTTTGTACGAAGACTTTGACTATTTTAGGCTAGTCACGAAGAGGATGAACGTTAAATAGATGAAATGATGAAGGGACAATATCAAATGACACTCATACCCATGCCAGAATTTGAATTTTATAAAAATAAAATATATGTTTTTGAAAAATACGAATCTGTAGAAAATTATAACAATTAAATTAGTGCCTACTCTGCGGCAAGGAACTATTTTGAAAAAAATAATTATTATTATCATGGAAACCATGATGCATAACTGCATTAAACATGAATGCTTTCGAAGTCGATGTTGACACTTCCGGCAATACTAGAAAGTTGCTTGCAATATTTATCGAAAGAAAAGAAACTTTCAGTACAAAATAAGCACACATCTTTCAAAAAGAAAAAAACGCGCAAATGGTTTGCTGAAACAGTTCCAATCGTGCAGATGGTAGCACTTACCAACGAGGTATTGAAGGAGGTGGTCATTTATTGCACAGTTGCCATTACAGACACCTTTCCCCTATGTTTATTATTCCTTTTTAAAAGTATTGTCGCCATATTGTCATAACTAGGAAGCGGAAGTTGATGACCTAAAAAATAGAATGTCCTAAAAAATTACGTAAAAAATGCAAAAAATGACCATTAAATTTGTAAGTTGCAGGTTAAAAATTGAAATGAAAAGAAAATTGAACAAAATGAAATCTTGCTTTAAAAGGAAAAAAACCGACACAACAAAGGACTGTCACCAGTTCAGCATTTCTTTTGCTCGTAAATTGCAATCCTGCGAGATATATATAGGTCTATGTTCACCTTGGTGAAAAAAGACTTAATAATATTACCAAAATGAAGGAAGTGACAAAATATGACGAAACAACACCGAATATTGCGAAAAATGCCGGAAAAATGCCGCAAATCGGGGAAAATTACCCAAAACCTGAAGATTGGCAAAAAATGCACTTTAGAATTACCTTTTTTTGGTTTCTAGACGAAGTGTAATATTGTGTATATTTAATGGCAATCGTGTCCGAGATGTCAGAAAAAGAGATGACACTTCATCAACTTCCGCTCCGTAGTCATAACTAATCTATTTATAATTGGTCCATCATTGACAAAACTTATCATATTGTAGGCTATGTGTATATAGCATGGGTGAATTAAGTTGGAGGGGGGGTGGCAATAGCCTTCTTCTCGTTGAGATATCAATCATAAAATCACTTGTTAGCATTCGAATAAATGACGATGTCTAATCCACCACTGACGGACAAGGCTTCCTGGTGGCATATTGGTAATCAAGGGCTCTGGGGTTAGGTTCGCTAGAAGCAAATTACACAGTGTTCCAAATCCCACTTTAAATTGTAGATTCAGTCCCGATTAGGCTATCTGAGCTTAAAATGGAGTCTAGACAAACAAAGTCACTGACGTGCTCTCTTTCATTGCCTAACTTTTAAAGCTGTCGGGATTGTGGCACTGCTTTCGGCTTCTTCTAAAATGAGATGAAAACTTTATGTGACCTTCATACAACCGATCCCATACCTCTCGCGAACTTGTCTTTACTTTGAGAATAAGACATGGTTCCGTGGAAAAGTTAAAAGAAGAAGAAAACTCTGCGGTTGACAGATTATTCCCTGCTTTCAAACTGAACCCATTGACCTATTTCGGGTTAATGTTTCTTTCAATACTTCACCGTTGCCTTTTCTAAGTCTCCCGCACTTATTTCGAGAATAAAATATTTGGTATGTAATGGATAGAAAGTAAAAAAAAAAAAAATTGCTACGAATGCCCAGAATTTTCATTTCGTGAGAAGCTGTTGGTTATAGACATGAAAAAGATACGTTATTTTCTTTTTATTCCTTCTGCGCGGCGATCCAAAGTTTCAACATTTCATCCTTTTTCCATTTTTCATGTCACTGAATATTTCAAAATCCTTTCTCTCTCTCTTTTCACGTCCGAGTTCTTGAGAAGCGGTCGTTAGACAACTCAAGTATCACCAGAAATAACGTAAAGTTTGTAAAAGTGAAAAAGTTGACGGTTGGAACTCCCCGCGTGGACGTGAAAAGGTGGGGGGAACTCATCAGGAAATAAGAACTAAACGCGGGAGCTGAATTTTTAAACCTTCCCCCCTCCTCAAAGGATCTTTTATATCCAAACGCATAAGCACAATTGCTCCTACATTATTAACCCTTTAAGTCAGACTGGCGAGTTGCAGGGTAATATCCAAGGAGGTCATTAAACCCAGCTCGTCGGGAGAAACGTTCACAAATCCAGTCTCAGCTGCCATATTCTCATATCCGTTACAACTCCGCTTCCCCCACTGCTAACCAGAAGCTTGTTCCTTCTCCTCCCCTACCCCCCACCCCTTTCCACAGACCCGACCACGTTTATCCTCAAAACCACTACATCAGGCTCAATCTCCTTGCTGCAATATTCATGCAAACCCTTTTGCACCGGGAGCACCTTTTGGGATCTTACCGATGGCCACTTAGGCTTGTTGATCGGATTAACCTACAATCCTAAAAGTATCCGCGTTGGATTGGTCTCGGTGTAAGTAAATAACATATTACATGCACCACGTGTGCCTGTACTCAAAGATACACACACAAAAAAAGTAGTGTGTGTGTGTGTGTGTGTTGTTGGGGGAAGGGGTCAGCGAATCCATTTCGTCAACTAAGGATGGCTTTATGTTTCTACCAAGCGCCCATGGATGTATTTGGACCGAAATCATGTTTGGAAATAGCTGGGCAGCCATTATCTTTTACGTACATGATACTACGTACGGATTTTAGGGGCCAATAATAACGTTTACTGCCTTCTTACCACGGTCAATTTTTATTGCCGTTGTTAGAAAAATGGAAAATTCCATTACAGTCGTTTCGTCCCACCGAACTTCGGTCGGCTTGAGTTTCAGTGTCTGCCATAAAGATGTCAGGTTGCGAGATGCTCAAGAGTACGTGCATGACGAAAGATAATGTACAAGCTGTATTAGTGCAGAGAGAGACTGCATATTTCCAGGGTGAAAACCGCTTAATATAAAAGCATTATGCGAGGTCGGTAACTATCATTATATATATTCAAAATTTGGTGTACTCAAAGATACACACACAAAAAGTAGCCAGACCACAACTCAAGTGTCAGTTTTCCAAAAATAACCCTAGTTTTCAATTAGGAACAAAGAGATAATGCACAGTATTTATACATAATGGCTATTCATAAGTTATTTATAATTTTCACGGAAATGGATCAACACACTTCACCTTTAAGAATATTAAATTGTTTGCATATTTTGTAAGTTATAATTTGATTTTTGAGCCAGATTTAAAAATTATTTGATATTAAAAATAACATTAATTTACTAACAGCTTAGTTACAGTTGATAGATTAATATCTACGTGTCTTGATTTTTATAGAAAACGTGTCAAGATGGAAGGCAAACGTGGCGGAAAGAGGTCTCTTTTTAAGCAGTCAGTCCTATAGCATATCATGTCCTGCATCCAGCTTTCTGCTCTTTGCGAGAAATGGGCGAAATGTGAAGTTTTATGACCCTCAATCAATCATCTCCACGGCGAAAGCTATCTATCGTCGCTTTCTTTTTGTGTGAGATGGTCACCAGGCGCTTGAGTAGTGTTCGAATTATATTTTCGACTTGTCAACTTTAAGGAGCATTTTTTAATATGGGATGGGACCATTGTTTAATATTAGAAACCAATCCGCCTCGGTGACCAGCCGAGTTGAGTGGTCGACTCACGATATCGCTACTCTCGATTCCAAGTTCGAGTCCTGGCTTTGACACATACATAATTTATTTATGTAATGCTGAAAATAGTATACATGTATGCCTCAATGGAACAATGATTCGTGGCATCATTTGTCTAATAAATAAGTAAATTTTGTGTCCGTTTGGGAGTGCCCTTTCATCAATTTCACTCAATCACCATTCATCCTCATCGTCGCGATTAGCGTAAAGAGATAGAAAAGCGGCGTAAATAAGAAAATCATATGCAAGAAAACCGTTCGAGATTTTAATATAATGAACGTCAAGATGTCCTTTCGACTTATTCAGACATATCAAAGAGAGCGACTGTCTCTTTATAGCCGGCCCCAATTGCGGAGTGGTTAGCACATCGCGCTACGACGCCAGGGGTCCCGGGATCGAATCCTGGCCTGGGCATGGATGTTTGTGAGTGTTTCTGTATCAATTTCATCATATCATCACTCATCCCCATCTTCGCAAATTAGCCAAAAGTGGCACAAAAAGCGAGGTAAAATAAAGCAAATCAATCAAAAGTCTCTTTATAGATTGGCGTTGTTTAATTCTCAAAAATTTATTAATTTAGTTTTTTTTAATAAAGTTTTTTTTTTCATTTTCTAATAATTCATTATAGAATTGAATCGATTTTGCTGAGCTAGGTGTAGATGTTGTTGGTCTACCAACCATGGCCGCAGGCAGAAAAAAATTTCGGGGGGGGGGGGGGTTCACTCACAATTGTTCCCATGGGCATCGCAAGATATTTGGATGATAGAAATAATAATAATTATTATTATCAATTAATAATAATTAAAAATTCACAATTAAAACCTAATTGATACCAAACGTATTATTATTATTATTATTATTATTATTATTATTATTATTGTTGTTGTTGTTGTTGTTGCTGTCCTTATATACTTGAGGAGACTTTTCTCCTCTATCCATCATAAGTGTGAATATGCACAAGTGTTTTTTTCGTCTTTTTCTTTGTACGTTTCATGCAGTGAGTACTGAAATGCACAGCTATTATATTTTGTTATTAAATTTTAGGTACCTCAAGAAAAAGCTTTAAAAGTAAGAGATAAATTCTAGTCATAAAGTTTATGTTGTTTGACCATTCACATAAAACTTAATTTTTGGAATTTTGAAAACTGTGGAACCAGTTATTCTTTGGATTAAATTGTAAAACGTAACCTGGTGCCTGTATCGTAACCTCAATTTTTCGATCTAACGCCATTTTTCTTTGGTTATTCTGTTCTAATACTAACTAACTGGACTTTATTTTCGTTATTAACAATAAAACTAAGAAACGTTCTGCTATTTTGTAACTTGCAATAAACGATGTCAATTCGGGGGGGAGGGGGGTTCTATGGACCAGTTCGATCCCACTGACGCTCATATTGTTCTTATACTTACCAAACAGCATTATATACAACCACTACGCACTATACAAGTACAGATGGGGGACAAAATAATACGAACACCTGTGAAAAAGTATGCCACATTTCACACCGGCGGTACAGCAGCACCACCTGGCACTGAAGTCTGCCACCTAGTGGCTGTGAAGGGGAAGGTATTAGTTTGCCAACAGCAGTCATTGGTGGTGCATTCGTCTATCATACGCTCTCAAGAGACACTGCAATGTCAGACCTGACAGAGTTCCAAAGAGGCATGATTGTTGGAGCACGTTCAGCTGGAGCCACGGTGACTGAAACCTCAAAGCTTGTTGGGTGTTCAAGGAGCACAGTATCAGCCGTCATGACAGCGTACACAACACAAGGTAAGATGGCGTCTTCAAAGCACAACAGTGGACGAAAGACAAAGCTTGCTGCAGGCGCGGTTGGCCCTATAGCGCATAGGATCAGTGAACCCCCAGTAATATACGATAATCAACTCGAGAATGAACATTAAACAACGTCTTTACATTTTCACATTATTTCAATAAAAATTCTACACAATAAGTCATGTATTTGTGTCCGTAATACGGCGAACTCTTTTGCTGAGAAGAAGAAACCGCGAATCGGCCGCCCTGATACAGACCCTCAGTTGAACCCCCACAGGACAGCTCTTGCCATTGTGAAAGCTTCGTGCGGGAGCAGAAGCTCGAGGAGGGTATAGGACAAAATACATGGAAGGTGAGATTTGCAGAACCTATGTTCAACCCAACGGTCATGCGCAGTTCGTTCTCTCGCAGAAGCCGCGGGACAAGGCTCCGTTCTCGCTGCTTCCTCCCTTCCAGTGTTGCTGTGTGCGGTTCAAGTTTGAAGCGCACACATTACATATTCAATCTTCTCTTTGTATCATTTTTGTACCGAACTTCTTGGAATAAATGCAAGATTGTGGCAGAGATGGATGAGTGGAAACAAATAAAAGCTGGAATTAGATGCAATGAATTAAAATAAAGGATATACACTACCAAAACAGCTCGTGCATGCATTCAGAGGTTTTTCCTTAAAGGTGGAAACACTTCGGGTTCGCGAAAGAGAAAGAATGGCGCGAAGACGAGACTCGCTGTCGTTCGGTGTCAAAGTCTCAAGTTCGTTAGTTTTTGAAGTGCTTGGATACTTGTTGGAAAGTATTAAGTGATGCTGCGAGTGAAGCGAGGGATGGACTTTAACTAGGTTATGTCATTTGATGCAGTGTAGGCGTTGCTGTCCGCGCAGGTAAGAAATGACCGATAGAAATGCACATAATTAACGTAAACAAACTTCCTTGTCCACTGAAAAAAGCGTGTGCTGGTCGACCAGTCCCAAATTTGAACAAACCTGTCGCGTATCAATGAAAGGGTCTCAGGTTCGATTTCTAGTATGCACATGCCATTAGTTGCCATTTCCCTTTAATAAATGTAGGACCAGTTCTGATTAGTCGGCATGGACGTCCGGAAGGGGAAAAGGGGGCCGCCCCCATGGAAATTGAATGTAAACCAAAAATTATATATTACAGGCATATAATTTAATTTCAGTCACAGTAATTTTTGGTAATCATTATAAAAGCGTTGCAGTAACTTCAGACTGAAGGAGTGTTTTTTGCTCCTCCTGGGGAAAAAATATATTACTTGCCCCTACTTGAGGACGTCCATGATATTCCAACAAAACTCAACTTTTTTCATAAAGGCACAATTTATTGTAGTTTCAGCCCTAAATTTATTCGCACACCCCTAATACAAAACCTTATACTCCCAGATAAAAAAAAAAGGACAATTCTTTTAAGCCCTCCCTCCCCTCATCCTTTTGTTAGGCGAAGGAAGTCTATTTTGCGGAAACTGAATATATGTCACATGACTTCAGTGAACCCCCGGGTAAATAATGCACGAGCCGCGCCTGGCTTGCTGCTTGGGATAGGAGGGTGTTGAAGCGCATAGTGGCCCGAAAGCACAAGCAATCGTTATCCGAGATAACATCTGAAATGAACAGGCATCTCCAGGACCCCATTTCAACCAAAACTGTCAAAAGGGAACTCCATGCTGCAAACATTCATGGCCGAGTGGCAATTCGTAAGCCATTGGTGACATCACGTAATGCTGTCAAGCGACGCCAATGGTGCAGAGCTCACAGAAGTTGGTCCCCACACCAGTGGCAACAAGTCATCTGGTCTGATGAATCAACATTCACGTTATTTCAGACCACGGGGCGCGTTTATGTGTGGAGAACGCCTCGAGATGCATTTCATCCTGACTGCCTCTTGCCGACCGTGAAGCATGGAGGTGGGTCCATTATGGTATGGGGCGCGATATCTTGGCATGGTGTGGGACCACTTGTTTTTCTGCATGGGAAGATCAATGCCAGTCACTATCGCAGCATTCTGGGGGATCATCTCCATCCTTTTGTCCAGACTTTATTTCCTGGGGACCGACCGCTTTTTCAAGACGCCAACGCTCCTATCCACACTGCTGAGTCTGTCCAAACGTGGTTTGAAGAACATGACGATGAAGTAGGACATCTTGAATGGGCCCCACAGTCTCCTGACCTGAACATTATAGAACATTTGTGGGGATATTTGGAGTCCAAACTTCGTGCTCGAAGTCCGCCTCCAGCCACACTTTCGGAATTGGAGACTGCTCTGGAGGAAGAATGGCTCCATATTCCCTTAAACATTGTGCATGACCTCTATGCGTCCATCCCACGTGGCATACAAAGTGTACTTCAGTCACAGGGTGGTCCAACCCCCTATTAATAAAGATTTTCTCTACATTCACAGGTGTTCGTATTATTTTGTCCCCCATCTGTATGTGCTTTATAAGACCGCATATAGGTTAAATGTATGTACTATATCGATCGCTGGGTGAAGGGTAGTGAATGTAATGCGCTACGAAGCTGGATATCCTAGGTTTGAACTCTTATAAAGGGTGTTTTAAACCCTTATCGAACAGGGAATTTAAAACTTTGAACGAGAATATTGGGACAAACACAAGGGAATTTTCAGTCTGATCCAGGAACAGCACTGGAAAGAGGACAGCAGAAGTGAAAATGAAGGTGGGTAGCGATTCTGAGAATTAAACCCGTTTCGCTCAAATTTAAGAATTCAGAATGTTTGAAAATTCTAGTTTGATCATTTCAGAATTGTCTCCCTGTTGTTTTTTGTGAAACTGCGAATAATGTTTCTAAACTTTCATTAATCCAATATGCCAGAAGTTTCGGGGGAATTTGAACCCTAACCCCCCGTCCTCTAAATACAGCCATGCTACCAACTAACGGGATGAAACGAGACTGAAGTTTTACAATGAGACCGAAAACAAATTTTAAAATTGATGAGATTAGACTCTGTCTGTTTTGTCGATTCTTGTCTCGATGCAAACAGTCTTCTGGGAAGTGCAAATTGCAAATATAATTTCTTTATCCACACCTTTGAGACTGCGCTCATTTATCCTGTGTATTGAGAAGACCTTTCATTAACAAAAAAGTACTACCAGGTTGTGGAAGAATTCAAGGCAATCATGCCGCCAGGGACAGGGGCGAACTTCCCCTCCCCTTTCCTTGGTCAACAGGTCTGTCCCCTACCGCCCCAAGCAAAAAAGTGAAAAAACATTCTCTTTCAATTGAAATATACATTTTTGTAAGGTACTTTTAGTTGTTTTCTAAATGTGACTGCTCCCATAAAATATTACCACCACCCCTCTCTGCCTCACCACTCATTGTATTCTGGCACTGTCACTGATTCATGGCTTTAATTCATGGCAACCAACATCCTTTCTTGTGAAGCATTTTTTTTTCAGACATTACTTTCACCTTGTAAGAAATATGCAAGTTATGATATTTCCCAATGCACTTGTAAAGCTTAACAAAATATTTTCTATGTGTAATATAAAAATAAATTTAATGTGTGTGTATTTGAGAATAATTGTAGTTTTTTTAACAGTCTATGTTGTAGAGAAATATGTTACCGGAATAAGGGACGTGTGGGCGATTGTAGGCATGTTTGTTTTGAATTTTTTAGGTTGCATCACTACATTTTAACGCCAGAAAATGTAAGTTCATAGCAATAATTTTATTTGCTTTTACTTGGCTATTTTGAACCTCTTTGGGATAACTTGTACAATGAGGGTGTTTAGTTGAAACTGATTTGCGAACAATCATAATGAAATTCCCGTGCATTTGTTGGTACTCGAACCCACACCCTTCGGCAGCGAGATAGCGAGACGCATACCTCGGCCACCAAGGCGACCCCTAAAAGTAGGGGAGGCGTAGGGAAGAACTTATCGTAAGTAATTGGATATTGTATTTTCAAGGATTAGCGACGTGAATTACCAAAAGTAAAATCGAAAGAGAAGTTTAACCAGGAAGAAGAAAACACTAAAGTACATATGATTTTGATTTCTAAAGAATAAATGTAATTAAGCCTGGATTTTCTGGTGGGAGCTTTGTGAGTTCAGCCCTGTTTAAAACAAAGTTACCCACTGGCAACGAGGAATTGATTTGGAAAGGTCCGCAGAATGAAAGAAATAAGACACTGGAACATGAACAAAAAAATATGCAAAATTACGAATAATCTGGCATAACCGGCCTCCCCGATGGCGCACTGGTAGCGTCGTCGCCTTGTAATCAAGGGGTCCCGGGTTCGATACCCGGTGTAGGCACAAATGGTTCGGATCCCACTTCAAACTGTAGGTCCAGTCCCGATTAGCCTTACTGTGCATAAAGTGGACTTAAAACAACAAATCAATCAATCAATCAATCAATCTGGCATAACCTGGATGTAAATATGTAGTCTCACTTTCTGAATATGACGCAATGCTATAGGCACATGCAAGTAATCCTGGAAGGGAGGGAGGAATACATTATATTGCTAGTCCCTGGTCTCCAGATAAGGAGATACGATTACAATTAGATGGCGCAGTGGTAGCGTCGTTGCCTTGTAATCAAGGGGTCCCGGGTTCGATACCCGGTGGAGGCACAAGTGGTTCGGATCCCACTTTAAACCGTAGGTCCAGTCCCGATTAGCCTTACGGTGCATAAAGTGGACTTAAAACACCAACTCAAACCTAACCAAAAAAAAACGATTACAATTGAACCACTCAGAAAATTCATGATTATATATGAATGGCTTATTGCAGAAAGGGACCTGAGTCACTTTTGCACAATTCTGAGAAAAACAATGAAAAATCGTATAATATTAATAGTGTAAGAAAGAAATGTGCCGTTGTTGGCTCAAATATTCAACATAATGAATAGTTAATTTTGCAACCCTCAATGCACCCCCCTGCAGTATGCTGCTAGACACAGTGGAGATGAAAAAATTAACTCCGATACCTCAAAAATGTGACTCAGGTCCCTTTCTGCAAAAAGCCATTCATATGTAGAAACAAGAGCTTTGATTGTAGCAGCATATACTTTCTAGATTTTTGGTCTTTTTTTTCGAGAAAACACTGACATTCCAAACTATGAGAAATTACAACGTGAACCTATTTGCTACCACAGATGTCTAGACAATACCGAAAGCAAACAGCACAAAAAAATTTGCTTGATGCTCTAGTAGGAATTGTAAACAGACATACTTTTTCAGAATTTGGAATACCATAGCGCTTTTCGAAAGAAGATAAGTTTTCGAAAAAGTATTTGTTGTCGCGGGCCAAAGGCCCAGATGCACCTTAAGATATGGCAGTTTTGGAAGAACGCTTGGAAGTATTGTCGAGGCAACAGAGAGACAAAGAAAATTAGAATTCTAGATGATTTCAAAGAACCAAGTTCAGTAGATTGTAAGTAGAGGAAATATCATATTCACTTATGATAAAAGAAAATAATCAGAAGAGTTTGGCATAAATATCTTGTCCACTCAAGCATTCATGTTTACGAGTTAGGTACTACTCCTGTCACAATGCTTAAGGTATAGTACATGATATATCTACCAAACACACACTCGGGGTGATCTATACCGCGATTGATCCTTCTTGTGTATCCACGCTTGTCGCCAATTGACAGGTTAGTTATAACAATTAGGGAGATACTTGATTCAAAATTGATGCTTGGAGTGACAAATTATTCCGTCTCCGTTAGTGCGAAAAAATAAATGGTGATGCGCAATAACGCATAAAAGTGTGTCTATGAAACATTTTAAAATGAAACTTAGAATGTATGTCTGCATGTGAAGTTTAACAACTGCTTCATTAGAGATACTGTCATCTCAGATGTAACGGTACTCGCTCCCTTTACACCTTTTACCAGAATTTAGAAATATATATGTAATCCTTACCTTCACGTACTGCCTAATTCTAAAAGATGCCTTAATATGAAACCATCTAATGTAATCTGGGGAGCTAAATCTTTGTCATGTTAACTCCACTTCCTTTCTGATCGGGTTCAAATAACCTTAACTTACTGTCCGTAAGTTTTCTGTAGTCTTAACATTAATCTCCCAATTCCATTTAGTTGCGATGCATCATGGTAAGTCCCTGACACTTGGGAGGAATTCGCACCAAAGAGACATGTCAGACTGTGGTGTATATGATGTGGTACGCCACTTGGAAACTAAACTTGAGACACAAATGCAACCTTTCGTGGTATTTCGCTTCACTTCAGTGTGAAGGTTTGTATTGTTTATGAAAATTATTTTCCAAGTGGCTTGCCAGGTCATATGCACAGTGTCAGTTCTACGTGAAGACCGAAGAAAGTATCTTTAGGTGGTTTTAATGGTTTCATTGAGAATGCGTTAAATGTGTCTTTGTGTGTGTTTGTGTGTGTGTGTGTGTGTACGAGCTCGTGTTTGCGTATGTGCTATAATATTTATAGTTCTTGTGAATGTCAAACATCAGTAAAATAAGTGTAACGAAACAGCTTCTCCTTTTATGTGTAAAAAATTAAGTTTTGAGACTTGTATGAACGTTTATACAGAACATGTTGCATTATAAGTGTAAGATATTTAGTGCTAAAAGTGTTTTAGTAAAAGTTTATTTCTTTTTGTGCAATTGTACCTAGTATTTAAGGGTGAAAGACTGGAACTTACAATATAGGTAAAAAATGAAGAAGCTTTCAAAATACTTCCATATTTTCAGATAAGTTACTCATTATTTTAGTATGTTGGGCCACAAGTTACCGTACTACCTTAACTAACTGCCAAATACGTTACAACATGTTTATTTTTACACCCTTTGCCTTTTGTAGTTAAGATTACATTAAAAATAATACTAAACATTATATTTTCGTACTTCAAAGACAATATAAGTTTATGATTACATCTCGGAATTAGCTCCGTAAAGCTGTGTGTTGAGTCCTTAACCACACAGTTTTAATGTTCCCGCTTGTTTTTACAACACTTGGGTGGTGTTACACGCAAGATTTACTCAAAGTTCAGTTGTCCTCACTTCTGCTATGTCGTGTTATGTTTCTGTAAATTCCTTCTTTCTATATTTTTAGTTTCTTCGGCTTTGTTTTTTTCTATAATTTCTTCTCATAGCTTAAAGAAAAAAGAAATGTCATGCCGGAAAGGAGGAACAAAGAGAAACCTAAAATCAAACGAAAGAAATCCACGCCCAAAAATCAAAAAAATTAGAGCTTCACATTGTTGTGTATAATTTTCAGTCTTCACCAAATCTTTTCTAGCACTACCTTAACCTGAAGGCGTTCCGTGTTGGTTTTTCAGCAATTTTAAAGTCTTCTTTGCGTGCGGTTGGCTATATTTGAGGTACAGTATGCTCAAGATATCGACATGGCCTTATGAATCTTCTCACATTCCACTGCTACATCACCAGCACTCTTTTTGACTTGTCGGCGATTGCGTCAAAGTTGGTTTTGGTTTGTTCCTTTTTTTTTACTTATTATTTTTTTTATTGTTCACTTTTCCCCTACACACCCCCTCACTGCTAACAGCCTTGTTCTCCCCCCACAGTTTCGCCACAGCACTTTCTGTCACACTTTCTTCTTTCACTCTCGCTTTCACCGGAATGTCCAAAAGCTTGCAACCATATGCCTCAAGTTTCATGTTTCTCCTAAAAAAAAAACCTTATAGTTCACTATGCATGCTTATTTTTTTAAAGATAATTTGTTACCTTTTCTTTCAAGCATTTCAATAAAAGTGTAACGGAATAAAAATACAAGCTGTGAATTATTGAACTTTGTCACACACTCGGAATATGTGGTAACTGACACATTAATATTAGCGGTTCAGCATTTCGAAGTGTCGAAACTCTCAAATCCATGGCCATTATGTGAAATGTTCTATTGCCTGGTCTCAACATACAAGTTTGCGGTGTTTCCCGCTAGGTGTCAGAGCGAAACGCTTAACATGTGGGTCTTACTTTTCACACCAACTTGTAACACAAGCACCGCCATTCGCTCTATGACGTCACAAAGAAAACAAAGAATTTTGTGAAATATTAAGGTAACCAAGGAGGCTAACTAGAGTGACCTACTCACATCATAGATTGAGAAACGCCATGAAACGTAATTCGCTTACGTGGACAGCGCATGAATATATGAATACCTGTCCCGTTTGCTCATGACGTGATACAGCGAAGGCGGAGCTTGTGCTCCAAGTTGTTGTGGAAATGTAAACCCGAAACATAGCCTCTGTTCACATTTTCTGTGCGAAGATAAAGTTGTGTTTTCCCTGCTACCAATGCTTGCAGATTCTACAATGTCAGTCCAAAGTTCAACGTAGAACACCTTCATCCCTATAATGAATATTGCGCACTTAAAAAGCACATAATTGTCGATCACGTGATGAACATTTTATATCCCTTAATAATCTCTTTCAACGTTTTTGGACACTTGTGGAGCAAAGAAACATGACTTTTCGAGGTACCGAATCATCGTTCTTCAGACAACAAATAAACACAAACACATTCATAGTTACGTGGAATTTTCACAGCTATATAAACGTGGATAACAAGAAACAATATTCCACTAGCATGGTAAGATGGACTTTAAGATTGAGTGGAAGTGTTGCAGGAGTAAATTCCAAAGCATTTTCAAGATTAATCCAAATGCTTTCTTTGTCTGAAGAAAATTACAACATAACTACACGAAGTATCTGCTGTTCACTTCTAGGCCTTGAGCCAGGCAAGTTGTCGGTACCACTCGGGGGGACTGGTTCTAATATGATTTTTTGGTAAGGTTGGGATGCCTAAATATGGATAATATGTGATAGCAATTCATAACTGTTTGCCTTCTGTGTGTTATCACTCCATTCCCCCAGATACATTGATGTAAATGGAAAGTATTGATATTTTTTAATATTTTGACTTTTACTATTAGAAATTACAATTACAGTAATTCTGATCTAAATAAATAATAATGATGATAATAATTAAGATTATAATAATAACACTAATGAAAATATGTGAATATTTTAATAATTTAATTTGACAAGTTGGATGGTATTTAACACCATTACTGGAGTCAATTGGCTATTTGCCCATCATTAATGCCGATATTACTGAATTGACAACTGAAGTGCGCAGCTGTGAGAATGACAGTAGCAGTCCAAGGACAGTGTAAGAGTTCATTGAGGAACGTGGGCAAGTGGACAATGCCTCTAAAGTGCGATTTACCTGAATCAATGGCGTGGAGAGCCCTAGGAATGATGGAAGCTGGACAGACAGCGAGAGGTAACTGTAGCCCTTGGAGTGTCTCAAAATGACATTTCTCGCCTGTATATTCGGTTCCAAACAACGGGAAATGTGCGACGAAGGCAAGGTCAAGGCCGTCCGTGAGCAACAACAGCAAGAGACAATGGGTACCTCTTGTTAACAACCGATTGGAACATACGACAGAATGCAACGCAACTATAACATGCCATTTTCACAGCAATAGGGCGCAGATGTCATCTCAAACTGTCTGCAATCACCTTCTTAAAGATGGCCTCTATGCGTATAGACTCATGGTGTGTGTTCCATCACCGTACAGCTTTCAGTCTGTAGAAACTTGGCTTAGGAACATCGCAATTGGGGCCGCAACGAATGGGGTTGAGCGGTGTTCTCCGATGAGTCACGATTCAGCACCCAGCCTTACAATAGACGTGCCTAATCTGGAGGGAATGTGGAACACGCTATAACCCTGGTTTTGTTCAAGAGACATTCTATAATGGAGGTGGTGGAATGATTTTGTGGGTTGGAATCAAAATTGTGGGACGTACGGACCTCCATGTCATCCAAAATAGCAGTTTGACGGCCCTTAGATATAGGTACGAGATCCTGAGACCTCTTGCCATGCCGTGCGCAGATGCAATTGATGATTGTTTCCTTTTCATCGGCTATAATGCTTGTCCTTACAGAGTTCTATTAGTGCACAACGCGCCAGAGGACGAGGAAATCGATAGTATGGAGTGGTCACCGTCATAACTGGGCTTAAATCCCATAGAGAATGTCTGGGATGCACTTCGCAGACGCATTCTAGGTAGGATGGCACCTCCCTCAACTCTTCCAGAGCTGAAATTTTGCGAAGTGAAGAGTGGCGAGGAATCTTCCAAGCTCTCATCGATCACCTCATCGAGTCCATGCCACACAGATGTGCAGCGGTGTTGACCGTTCGAGATCACACACCATACTATGGGTGAGTTACTGCTGTGGCCATGTCCGTTTCTGAGCTGTTCTATTGGTACACACATTGCTCTATAGTGACGCACATCGTGTGAGCATTGGTTCAAGCGACTGTAGGCTCTTTCTGTTACCTGTACTAATCCATACTCTACTGTATCTGTTCTCTGAATGTTCTTTCAGTTGCATAAACATTCGGCTGTACATGGTTTTCGTTTAGTTCTTTCTGTCCCTCTCTTCATCCAAGAAGAAGGCAGTGGATAGTTATGGCAGGTCATTATCAGACAAGACACTACTTGGTCGAATTATTGTGACAGCACAGAATCGGAATCTTCAAATGGGCTTTCTCTTAGAACCATTATCATGGGCATTAGAAACATACTTGCAGAAAAATGTTATTCTCCCGGAGGAAATATCTGGAAATTCAGCCACTGCGATTGATGGTATGCCTCTTATTCAGAGCGTAAAAGAAGAGGAGTCAAACTTTGGTGAGGTCCATCTGCCTTGTCCATTGCTTTCCAGAAGGAAATACTAGTCCAAGAATCGATGTCTGTTTGATACGTACAATGAGACATCTATAAGGAACACCGAAAGGATAATCACATGGGAAGAACTCGAGCATCAATCAGAGCATCTCATCTTCCCAGATTGTCAGAAAGTGAAGGAAATTCCTAAGTCACGTAATGAATAAAACAACTCTAATTGCATTTCTTGTTAACGAATGTAGGAAACCAGATCATTTTGTAAATATTTTGAATAAAACAGGTTCGATACCCGGTGGAGACACATAGTGGTTCGGATCCCACTTTAAACTGTAAGTCCAGTCCCAATTAGGCTCACTGTGCATAAAGTGGACTTGAAACACCAAATAAATCAACCAACCAACCAATCCATTAGAAACTACGCCAGACCCTGTGGCCGAGTGATTAGCACATTGCTCTGCGACGCCAAGGGTCCCGGGTTCGAATCCCGCTCGGGCTTGGTTGTTTGTGAATGTCCATTCATCATCATTTCATCACTCATCCCCATCTTCGCAAATTAGCCAAGAAGGCACAAAACGCGAAGTAAAATAAACTATAGCAATCAATCATTAGAAACTGCAAACTGCATCCTCTGTCTAAATAACATCAGGTGATCTGACAAGTGCCGACTACCCACACGTGACTATCAATGAGTGATGACACCTATTCAGAAGATGATTATGATGAATGTAAATAATAAAATTTTGTTTATGTTAAATTATAACATACATGCGTACCTAAAATTTAGCCACTATTATTATTGAAAATTGTAAGTAAAAATTATGCAATTAATCTATGTTAGTATATAAGCAATATAATAAAGTTTTATCATTATTATAAGGATTATATTAATATTATTACACTTAATAGTTATAATTATTATAAAATAATATTGACTTTAATAAGTCTGATGAAATTAAATTTATTTATTCAAATATTTTTTATAAAAAATATGAAAACCATTATTTTTCAACTATGGTTACTAATTAAATAATATTATATAAAAAGCAAAAAGTTATGAGATGCTATCACACGTTTTCCAGTTCCAGGCATCTACACCTTGCAAAAAAAATCATATGAGAACCCATCCCCCCCGAGTGGTACCGATCGCCTAAATTTGAGGTCCTGGCTCATGGACTATTCATCATAATTATCATTCATATACAGTGTCACGATCAACATAACCGTGTGGAGGTAGAGCTTCACACATTCTCGATCTCGGCGTTCGTGGACATGATGTGATGAGCACCATGCTCCTGACGAATTTACCTCCCGTACACCTAATGAAGATGAGAAACTTGGTGAGCCATTCATGCTGGGACATTGACGGGGAAATTCCTACCGGAAACCGAACCCTAATCTCCTGCCACCTGGACCACCGCGTTATCGGCGAAATATTTCTAACGTATGGTTCCTCTTTTTAATATTTTTAATACTATTCAGTAATTTATAAACATACACTATTAATCAAATCACGTTATACAGAACTGAAACGCTTATTTTCGATGATGACATTTTAGTAAATTTTTCCCTACTGCACTACTTATTACAAGAAGTTCAAAAGATCATGCCCATCTAATTATATACAACCAATCTCAATAGCTTCTTCATTACACATTAATTCCATCGTTGTATGTAGGCGAAAAATGCAGTAGCTTTGTGCTTAAAGCATCGTTACTTGAATCTCTTGTGTCCTTTGTTCGTAGCATCTCCGACGAATGGAATCCACCATTGTTTCTTCAGTCTCCAAACATGAAATCAGAGAGGTATGGCAAAAATAACAAAGTATCCCGACCCTACCTGTCTGTATATGTGGTTACCAATCTGTGTCGTGTGTAGAAGTATTAGCATGCTATATTATTTTTTTTTTTTTTAGAAAGATGTGCGAAAAAGATAGCAACGCCATATCAGAATGCATGGGGATGGGATATCCTCAATGTGCTGTTTTTTGTTGTTTTTAACATGTTTAGTTCTGTGCGTGTGGCTCATTTCATCTACGTTAAATTTTAATCTCAAATATAAGTTTCCTATGTTTCTGTGTAAAAATAAATTTTGCCAACAGTGCAAAGTGATATATTAATATGAAAATCGCAAATACAACAAATCGCACCTGGAGTCGTTGCAATAAAATCAAATAAGACAATCATATTTAAAAGTGAATTAATGTATATCCAATTTAATTTTATAAAAGTGTTTTTCTCATCATGTGATTGATCTTAGAATAAAATAACAGAAACGAAATTTCAGTGGTGACTTAAAATAACATATCACGTAGCTTTCTTTGTAAGATTATACGACGTATCATATTTAGTCCTTCATAAATAGGTCATCTTTTACTACAATGTATTGCCTTTCAAGTTTCGTCTCATGATGTAAAAGTGTGATAGTTTTGACTTTATTTAATCTGTGATGTTTCATTATTATTATTATTATTTATCATGGCCTTTCTGCCACTTTTGTCTAATCGCTAAGGTGAGGATGAGTGATGATATGAAGGACCACTCACAAAGAACACACATGCCGAGGCCAGGATTCGAACCCGGAACCCGTGCCGTAGTAGCATGTAAAATGATGAGAAAGCACTAGAAGTGTTAGGGAGATTACTATAGCAAACCATATCGTATCATGAAAAATGCATTGCAAACATAAACACGTAGTAAACACGAACGAATAATAAACATTAACAGCCGAATAACAACAACGCCTATTTTTTAAATTTTTACAAGGGTCAATATAGCAATGAGATAGGTTTCATAGTAAGTAGAACCTATACCAATGGAGTAATTGCATCTTAACTGGTGTTTCAAATTTCATAATTTCGCCCATTACCGCATTATACCTAAAAGTAATACTTTTCAGTCTTCAAAGAACTACTCTCTCATTTTTCAATGAGTCGCACGGCAGAAAATAACCTTCTACCCGCACATTCCAACTCTCACAAGCCGAAATAGAATTCGCAATAACTGCAATCTGATTCCCCAAGTAATCAGTACTTCCTTCGACTAAATAATCCGTGCTATAATTAATGCAGAGCGATCTTGTGGAACATCCATGCTGTAACCTATTCGAAACCTACATGGAGATCAAAATTAGGGTCCATAAATTTACCCATAAAAGATCGTAAAACAAATGCTAAAGGTAAATAATCAATAATTTTAAAGCTTCACAGTTTCGTTCCTAATTTTATTTTGCTGCATGCTCTATAAGAATTTTATATATGCCCTTTGTTGATTGGTACTTCATGTAGAAGTTTGAGCTTTAATTTTAGTATGTGGTAGTATTGCATTTGAAAGGTCAAAGAACGTCGTTCGATTTCAGCATGATATAAAGGAGTAGCATATTTTATAAAAGTGGCACTATTGTTATGTCAATCCCTTTAAAGACTGGGGAATATCTTCACTTACCAGGCCCAGTACTGTCAAGAAAATTAATACACAATGCTAGACAGAGATTGTCCTGCCATTAAAAATGCCACAATTAGATCATTGGAGTTGTTTCGGTTCTGTTGTGTTCAGTTCGTTTCTCGCCCTATTTATTACTATTTTTAATGTCCGTTCATTATGAATTAACATGTTTGCTAAATGACATAGATTTATTCGAGTTTTAAGGTAAGGTAGACGGTGCCAGGATTTCATGACAATTTAAGATTTCTTAATGGATTTTTTCATGTACTAGCGTGCCTATTCGAACAACAAGGAAAATATTTCAGAAAATAAATGTCCATAATTCTCCTCCTTGGTGAGTTCTTTATAAAATAATGCATCAATTAACAAATATTTTGCATTTATCATTTATCTTTGAGACGATTATCTATAAATAGTGCATACATTCAAAGAAAACAATTATATTTCTGTTTATTTTTCTTCGGAACCAATAAATGCTGGAACGATATCTTTAAAGGCGGTCACGACGCTTTCATCGTTAACTTTGACCCTATTATCCTTATTTCTTTCCCATCGTCATCGGTCGAATCACAATCGTTAGTCCTTTTGTACAACCATAGTGCCTTAAGCGCTTGTTTGATCGCCTTTTAGTAACTTAACCTGAAGATTTTAAAAAGCTGATGGGATTGGATTTCAATAGGGGCAGAATATGTTTGCTGCTTTTTCTTGTCGTATCAGCATTTAAGACTCCAGCGTGTTAACCGAATATT
The DNA here is from genome assembly GCF_977018435.1 of Lepisma saccharinum. Classification (NCBI taxonomy): domain Eukaryota; kingdom Metazoa; phylum Arthropoda; class Insecta; order Zygentoma; family Lepismatidae; genus Lepisma; species Lepisma saccharinum. The sequence goes on from NC_139239.1 coordinate 25,527,441, forward strand.
ACTGTAATGAAAACTTTCCCCTTACAGTCAGTAAACTCACTCGGAATATAATGTGGCATTTTTATCTTTTATGTACTTTGTAATATTACTTTTCGTTGCCTGTCCTGCCAAGCCCTTAGTTGCTTAGAATGTGAGAGAAAAGTTATACGTTTTTTTGTCTCAATAGATTATTCGGTAAATTTCTATCCTATACCCCATTCAGGTATATTTCGTTTCTTGTTTTCTCGTTCCTGCCATCGTAGAGTAATATAACCCTCCCTCCCTTACAGCACAGGTTATAGAAATATATTTTTAATAATATTGGCACTTGCATGGTATCCATTACATAAAATTAGCTTGAGACAAAACTTTGTATGAAAATGACTTATTTATAATGAGAATCAGCATGTAAAATAGAAAAAACTAGTTTCAACCCTGGTTATTGGTAGAGGTAAATAGGAAACAATTAAAACTTTTATGAGTGCATGGTTATAAAAAAAGCCTATGCTTGGGAACATTTCTTGTACATTGGTTTAGTAGGCTTTTTTGCAATATAGATATATATATATATATATATATATATATATAAGGAGAGAGTTTAGCAGAAAACAAATGTGTATTTTAGTTTATTGTGTATATTGCCTTGAGTATGTATTAGGACGTCATGACGTTCACAGATAATTCCAGCATGCTGTACAATGACCATCGTTAGAAAGTGTGACATTAAAAATATTGGAAAGATCATTTCAAAATTGCATGGTGAAAAATATACTACTTGGAAATGTTATCCAACGAATGGAACTTGTTCTAAACAAATGTCATTATTTTTAAACAGGTGGTAGTTGTGTGTCGTAAGGTGATTAGTAATGTATGTGTTGTATTGCTAATTCTTTTGTACCAATGTTAACAGGTAACGTCGAAATAAATATACGTAAGTCTTACATGAGATTCACATATTTTCCCCAGAAGGGATGTTTTTTGTGTACATGTGGTATCACTGTTTTTCTCAAGATGACTCTTAGAATGTAATTTTTATGCACTTTTATAATGTGAGCATTGCTTTGTGTATCCATCTGGGATACTTGCATGTTAAACTCAAGTATTTTGGATGGAATATGGTCTGAAGTTGAATAACTGGTCAAATAATTATAGGTAAAAGGGGGCACATATACACATCTCTAATAATGTAGCATAACACGTTCACAGAAAGAATTGTGGGAGGGGCGATATTTTAAATCTGTCCTTGCTTGGTTTAGTACAAGTTTCTTTAACTACTCCGTTACCGAGAGCGGTTTATTTTTATTTTTAACATTTAACATTTGCATATTTGCTTCAGATGTTTCCATAGATACATTACTTGATTGCACTCTACATAATTAAAATGATTATAATACTTTAGTTCGAAATCTATATGTGAAAATACATATTATTACGTATGCACATGTGGATGTCCTCAAGGGAGATACGGGGGCACCAACTCCCTCCCCGAATCTTCTCCGTGGCCCTCCCAAAATTGTTCATGTTTCGAGGAAATTTTATTTTAAAAATATAAATAAATCTTCAAATTATTATTATTATTTTAAAATTTGTACAGACTGCAATCGGTTTCATCTTTTTTAGTTATTGTACTTGTTAGGATGTAGACTAAATTAAATACGATAATAATAATTTGTGTATTTATTAAAAACGACTGCTATGTATTAATGGAAACTTAGTTGGCACAGAAATCGTGTGTGTCTTTAATATATTGTGTAATGAATATTAATATAATAATAAACAATATATACTTTATTATCCATATTAAGTTATAAATTATGTATTAAAATTTGCCCCCCGAAGAAAACACGTCACTGGTGTACTTTTCAGTGTATCAATTGGTAAACACTAAGTGCGTGTAATAATAGAAAGTATTACCTAAACGACTAAGGTATCGTATATGGATGGTCCTTATATTCCACAAGTTTTGGCCACAACAACTTGTAGTTTAATTGTGAACTTAGCATTTCTGAATACAGAGTTCGATCCCTATGGGACCATTTGTAATCCGGCAGCTAACGCTTGTTCTTCGAGTAAGTTGTACGCATTGAGAATAACAGAACTCGAAATAACCAGTTGTTAACTAATGTAGACTGCAGTTTACGGGCAGCAACGGATTATTGAGGATTCGCGCCGGAAATGAAATCATATTACGAGTTTGCAACTCCCACAACAATATCAATGCAGTGTTGCCAACTTGATATACTTAAAGAGATAGCTTGTGTATTTATTAAAAGATGTAATGGCGACGTCAGCATTGAAGCTATTTGCACTTAATACGAGGACATCAGCTACTTAGCAAATTTAAAAGTTAATAAAATAAACAAATATTTAGGAGGTGAACTCCTTATCAGGAAACAAATTAAAACAGTGAAAAAATGGAATCCGTATAACATCCTGTAACTTAAATCACTACGCCACTCAGTGGCGTGCCCAGGATTTTTGAAAGGGAGGGGTTACATACAATTTTTCTGGTAGTCAGCTCTCATTTTGCCACCTTTTCCTACCTTTGATGTTCTTTTTTTAGGAATACTGGACAAAAAGGGGGGTTATAACCCCCACCAACCCCCCTTGGGCACGCCACTGACGCCACTGATTAAAGCTGAGACTCAAAGAAAAAACAGGGTGCACACAATCGCACAGAGGATTATACTGTAATTATACTGGATGGGAGTCAAAATGCCAGAACCTCAATCGTGCAGTTCTCGGATGCACTACGTGAAAAGAGGTCGACTCTTTTTAAAGAGGTATTTCAAATCAAGTTCTTTTGGAGTTAACTTTGGAATGAGGAATCGAGGGGGGGGGGGAAGCGCTTATACATGTTCGTCGTAAGCGTTAGAGTTTAGAGACAATGGGAGTTGTCTTCAGTAATCCAGGAACATGTTAACGACCGAAAGACGTTCCCAAACTTAGTCACTTGTCCTTAGTTTAAATAGACATCCATAGCCTGATTAACGATGGAGTCACCCCCGACATCAGAGTTATTAAGTTCACTTTATGCACAGACGGCTCATCTAGACTGAGCCTACAGTTTTAAAGTGAGCTCCCTCCCCTTACATCTATAACTAGGGAGCGGAAGTTGATGAAATGTCATCTTTTTTCTGACATCTCGGACACGATGCCCATTAAATATACACAATATTACACTTCGTCTAGAACCCAAAAAAGGTAATTTTAAAGTGCATTTTTTTTTTTTTGCCAATTTTCAGGTTTTAGGTCATTTTCCCCGATTTTCGGCATTTTCCCGTCATTTTTCGCAATATTCGGTGTATTGTTTCGTCATATTTTGTGTCACTTCTTTCATTTTGGTAATATTCTTGAGTCTTTTCACCAAGGTGAACATAGCCCTATATATATATATATATATCTCGCAGGATTTATTTTTCTTTACAGTGCCACAGAAACACACCACGCTACATCACCAGGCAAAGATGCGGGAAATTAATGCACTTTACACCAATTCATTCAGTGTAGCTATACGACTTTTTTTTATAAAATTGTTTTAAAATTATTCGGTTGTTTCCATTGGAAATCCTCATTGCATATTTTAATTGAATGTGCATGTGGTATCATTTGGTGCTTTTTTTTAAAAGCAAGATTGAATTTTGTTTAATTTCCTTTTCATTTCACTTTTTAACCTGAATTTAATGGTCATTTGTTACGTCATTTTTCCAATTTTTTAGGACATTCTATAGGTCATATACCTATACTATTTAGGTCATCAACTTCCGCTCCCTATCTATAACTAACCAATCACCCATTCGTGGCGACTAAAACTAACAATTACTGTAATAGTCAATTCAATGTAAGTACGTATGGTGCTTGCTTTTCAGATGATGTCTGAAACAAGTATGTTTAACCTGCAGTCAGTATAATCCTCTTATCTTGTCCTGTGTTTTGTCCTTGCATGTGCTGAGCGTCCATTTACAGCAATCAATCAATCATGTATATATAACCAGCGTCAAGTGTAGTTTTCCTCAGTAGTAATTGTAGCGGTATTAGTAATAATAATGAATGAAAATATGTTCATTACAGCACATATTGTAATGAAGAGATCCACATTAGATTTTCGGTGAGGATAGACCTACGCAAACAGTAGGTCCAATCTCCAATCCAGATTATCTTCAGTGTAACGGCCCCACTTGTGTTCAATTACAACTCAAGACCAGTCAATCTTTGAAGAACCAGGAATGATTTCCCTGTGTGTGTTCAGTTAACATGTGGATGATATTTACAATATTAGCAACGTGAGCTAAATAAATATCGTAATGTTTCTCTTTTTCGATACTACACGCATCATTCACAGTGAGCTCCAGGCACATAGATCCCTGACTTTGGCCCCACATAGACCAGAATTGAAGGTTTTTTTTTTTAATAACAACGCTCAAGCATTTAGAGTAACCTGCATTTTAACAAGGCCCTGTGTCAAAAATCTCAGTTATAAGAATATCACAAGTAGTAATTTTAAGACATTCTTCTTCATCAAGTCCGATGGCCACCGGCCCCTTAATTACTCGAATTTAGCGATATGTAATCCTTGCTCACAAAGTAATTGACCAGTTAAAGTCCACCACATGGGAACAGGACCTACAGTTTTCCGTAAGATCCTGCGAGACATGAACTTTGCTGCACCACTAGGATCGAACCAGGGTATTCTTTGATTTATATATTCATCACTGTTTATTGTTTTTGCATTAGCTGTGTAATTCTGTAATAGAAGAATAAATCTTCATACGCATAGCTGTTTCTGAACTATACTACGTCTCGGGAATCTGTGGAGTAACACCGCGTATAACGATAGAGAAGGGGATAAAAACGAGTGGGCGAAGCAAAGCAGTATGCTCTACTGCAAATGGCTAGTAACTGTAGTCGCGTTCCCCTGTGTCGCACCAGTCAACACATGCTTTTTCAAGCACAAAACTGTTCAATCTGTATTGTATTAATCTATGTTGGAATCTTTTCTTTAAAAATGTGTTATTGTTAATGTTACAATAGGTAATGAATTGTTTGACTTAAATCAGGAAAAAATGTTGAAACTATGTAAATATAAAACAACTATGTAGTAACCATGGTAAATTGTAAACAAAAATATGATATAAAAGACTAAAGAGCTAGACTTTTGTAAGCCTAGGGGACATTCTCCTGGTCGCCGAAAGGCTGATGGTTCAGGGGACGTTGGGTAATATCTTGCTTCAATCTTCGGATTGGCTGGTGTATTTGTGCTCCATTTGGCAGATATTCCACAAACCCAACTCTGAATAAGGCGTTCTCCTGCATCATCAAAAAGACCAGGGTATGTAATCCATTTCTCTCTCGCTTGTTCATTGGTCGAGCCCTCTCGAATCATCACTTGCGCAGAGGACTTGCTTCAGTTCACTTGCTCCACAGATTCCTGGGATAGAATAAGTTACGAACAGAGCCGTAGCTAGAGAAGGCGACACAGTAGGTCGCCCAGCCGAGGGCAAGTTCGACCCCTCCCCCCCCCCACTCTTTCGCTCCCGACGCCCATGGATGTGTTCGTTTTTATATATGTAGTAAAAAAAAATATGTATTCGTCATAATAAATAACAAAAACAAGCACAGAAGCTTAGGTAACTTCACTGCAAATCATAGTTTAATGTACGATGATTTTACTGTGCTAAAAACAGAAATGTCTCTATTAAATACATATCCCACCCCCTCATAGTACGCACAGCACTCCCTCCACATCCTTAGATTCTATGCCCTGGTGCCTTTTTTAGTTGGCGTAATCAGCACCACGCTCCGACCGCCTGTAATCTCCCGGTACCTATTTTTAGAGGCTGGGTGAACCCTAGAGCTCCTTTTATGCAGGAACAAGGTAGGAAACATTCCAACCTTTAGATCACCCACCCCGGGTATCTGACGTGGCAGTTAGACGGGACCACCACGACTTGGACTTCTTCGTTTAAGGCACATTTATAATTTGTTTACAATACTAATGTAGCATGCGACAGGCGCCGAATGCTAACTCACCCTGTCGTAGAAATCATTAACCACAGCTCCGATCACGATAATAATTGCCAGGGACATAATTAATGGGGCGATGGGGCATTAGCCCTTCCAAAACTTTCGCTTCTCCCCCAATTTTATCGCGGCTTAAAGTAAATTTTACTTAAAGCTTATCTTCGCGAGAAGCCAAGAATGGCAGAAAAGCGAAGTAAAATAAATCAATAAATCGATACGATACATAAAGTGTAATGTATATAAATCATGTAACTTTACATATGCATATCAAAATTTGCCCCACCCCCATTATATCAACCTAGGCCTACGCCACTGATAATTAAAACTTAGTGGAAATATTATTTATAACCGTAGGAACCCTTTCATACAGCCAGGAATTAAACGATAAGGTGGCCGTGCTCTGAAATCCCGTATTCAAAACGAAATATCGGAAGTGGTTTGCAAAACTGCTCGAGCCGCATCTGATCTGAACCCTTCCTCCCCGCCCCCCGGGGGGCTGTTTTCGCCGAGTTCAAATGCCGGCGCAGTTTATTTCTCGAAATGAGAACAATTAACCCAGAGCTGGGATTACCGCGTAGTGTATGCTGCGTGTCCCTGGCAAGGAAGCGGCTAAATTGCACCCAGTTATTCGAGGTGGACGATACAAGGCTATTACAATGGCGCTACGGTTGTTAAAAGGTCACAATTGCTAACGGAGCGTTGATTCCAGAGCACGTAGAAGTGGGGCAACATAATTGATATGGACATAAAAAACAATTACATCTAATGCTGTCGACTGGAATTTCTGCAAGCTTTGAAAATCGGACAAGGAAAAAAACGTACTCGTTACTTCCGCAGGGGGAAAACATGAGATTTTGCAACAAAATGAATGAGAGAATGGTCACAAAACTTTGCAATCAGTTATTGCATAATCCCATGCCTGTATGAATCTCTCTCTTGTGCTCAGAATAATGTTTTACATGCTGCGTGTGAAATGGAATGGTTGTGTATGGAGAACTAATCTGATATGCCGTGCGAAATGTCTAGAGAACAAATGGTTCATCTGTAAAACATGCGAAAATAACCCTTTTAAAACGTGGATTATCGTTATGTGTTTTTTTTTTTTGTGAAAGCTTTAATGTAAACATTCATATGTGAGCAGATTAAGGCGGAGGGTGGAGGGAGCGATAGCCAACCCCTTCCTCATCTACAAAATATCTAAGTTTAGCAATAAGTCGCCAATTGACATATCATAGAAAGGGAGGAGGGGATGTCATAGGGTGCACGTCAATCATTTGAGAATAAACAAACTTCTGCCATCGGGGTGAAACTTTAGGACGTTTTTTGAGATCTTCGGGTGAAGTCGGCGATGCTAGCGACATCTGTGAGTAGTCGACCCGACTATTTGTCTGAGCTATCACGCTAGATGGCAGAATCGACGAGCCAATACTAGAGTCCCTGGATGTATGACTTGACGTCATATACGAGTACTCGCAATCCATTATGGACAGCTGAACTACAATAAGACGACGTCTACCAACAACTGATTCTAGTAGTGCGATAACCAATTCCTGTAAGTTTATTTATTTTAGAGTAAGAATAATAACTGTCATCGCAAATTTAAAATTATCGATGCAGGGTAGGCATGGAATATTTCTAGCTAGTTGACAAACACACAAGATATAACTAACCACTCTGTTACAAAAAGGAAATTAATCAAACATTCATGTGTCGCACTTGACCCATCAGGTGACGCAATTGAGACCAGAAGGATACAGAAATTGAACAGTGTAACTTAGCGAATGATTTCATGCGAGTGATGTGTCGACATATCATTCAGTACAATAAATCGACACTGCACTGTCTACATTAACAAAAGGTGATGCTCATACCGAAGTAATTTGAGCCCATTTCACTTCATCATTATTTGTTAAATTATTTAAATGTCTGTAGCTAGCAAATTGGGACACCCAATACTTTTTTGTTAATTTTTAATTTACAAATCCAGACATTTTTATTCTGTATCCAGTGGCGTAGCTGCCGCCCCCGCAACGCCCGAATTCCGGGGCGGGGGGGGCGCTATGTTCTCTCTCTGTCATCCTGAAATGTTATATAATCCCAGAAATAATAGTTGGCTGTGTGAAGCCGCCACCCTCCTTAAAAAAGAATCCTGGCTGTGCCACCACATTGAAGTAAGAGAAAATGTTTCTAATTTCTTCATCCAGTTATTTATCAGAGATTCAGACCACCCATGTAGTTTCGACAACTACTAAACTGATATGTAGCCTAAGTCGATGTCCAAAAGTGGGAAGGAAGGGTTAATTCATTTTACAACTTGGGGGTGGGTGCTAACTATTGTGTGTCTGTCCCACTCTGGCATCATCTCGATGTTTATTTTTTTCCACTGAGGGGGGGGGGGGGCAATATTTTATTTGCAGGAGGGTCCAGGGAACTGCGCTACGCCACTGTCTGTATTCTTCAGAGGAGGTAAAATATAGTTGATTTTTCAGGCACCAATCAATACACATACATACCCGTTCAAATAATGTATATTGCAATAGTTTGGCAAATAATCTTGTAATTAAGTTATTGGTCTATTCTCTGATGTCCGTGGAGCTATTTATAATAGGTACAAGGTGGTTATAATTAAAGTGACGGTGTTCAGAGTGGTACAGCACGGGCTGTAATGAGAGTAGCAGTCTGAAACTTCGTAGATATGCTAATGAAGCAATGCGCTCGCGAATTATGAAAAAAAAAAAAAAAAAAATAGTTCCAATTCTCGCCACCAGGGTAAAAAATGGCGCTGTAAGCAGTCAAAACTTGGTATAGTTACAGGAAAAACACTATAAATCGCAGAAAACAATACTCTTTGTAATAAAATATCGCTACAATTTCACTATTCGAATTACATGAACATTACTAAAGGAAAAAGCAACAAGCGTCACCAACAACAACCAGGGAGCTCTCACAATGGTTAGGCAATTTCACCGACTTTGACGTCAGAGTTATGGAAAATTCCACGTTTTGACTGCTTACAGCGCCGTTTTTTACCCTGGTGGCGAGAATTGGAACTATTTTTTTGGCATAATTCGCGAGCGCATTGCTTCATTAGCATATCTACGAAGTTTCAGACTGCTACTCTCATTACAGCCCGTGCTGTACCACTCTGAACACCGTCACTTTAATTATAACCACCTGGTACATTCAGTTTTAAAGTATTGAATCTATCAATACATTGTATATTGCATAATTTTTGAAAGGAAACAAATTACTGCAGTCAACATGAGCTAAATTACTAATGACCAGAATGACGTCACTACAATTAATCAGTAAGAAATTCTGACGTGGGTTAATCATAAATTCATAATAATCATATATTGATATACTCATCCATCAGTAACCTTTAACCACAGGTAAACGTACGTTTATCTGTGATTTAACATAATGCACTCTCTACTCCCTTCCAATAGCATAATTCTAAGGTAGGTGTACAAAGCATGTCAAGTCTAAAATATTAATTTTAAACAATGTTTGCACATGCACCTACTCCGAGAAAATTGTTATCTTAAAATCCACACTTTTGTTTCCATATCTTTATGCAACCAACCAACAATTTGTAGTTAGCCTAAGTAGTACTTTACCCTATGTTCCTTAACCCTACCTTTACTCAAGGTTTCTAGCATCTTAAGAAAGACAGTGATGTTATATTTGCAATTCTAATATAAACTTTTGTTTATATAAGAAAAAAAATAGTACAAGATTTTTCTTGCAAAGGAAATGACCAAATATACCATTCATGTAATTGCATAAGTTATGGGAAAATCTCATCTCGACTCCGCATGAAGAAATCATTTTTAACTATTCTCAATGGTGCATTAGTCGTTACTGTTTTCTCTTCCTCTTTGCCTTGTGTGGGGAGCAGCTTCATCACAGAGGAGTGGGGACCTTGCAGTGTGACTTGTGGCGAAGGTATCAGGAAGAGGAATGTGACCTGCAAGATCTTTCTCGAGTTCTCGCGAACAATTGCCACAATGCCAGATAGCGAGTGCCCAGGACCCAAACCTCCAGAGATAGAACTTTGCAGTATGCCTTGCCCTCTTATCAGCAGGTAATTTATTATGCAACTATTTCTCTACACATTTGTCTGAAGCGTAATTTATTCTCAAGTGGTAATTGAGGATTACATAGAGCTGTTTTTCTCTAGGTACTGTCATAGAATTTTGAGGGGTTCCTGAAGTGGGCATTATCATCTATGAATTATTTTTAAAGCAATATGTTAAAAGTAGGGCTGAGCTGATACTGATGTATCGGTTGATACCAGTGGTATCGGTACTGGAAAGTATCAGTTGGTTTTTATCAACTTATACTGGCCGATACTTTACTGACATTTTGGTGTTTAACGGGTATGTAAAAATACTGTGCAACACTTTTTCTGAGTCTATCAAAGTTTCTAATTATTTTGCACCAATATTGCACGAAAAAACTGTACTTTGTGATTGCATAACAGGTAGTTTCATATTACAGTATAATGCAATTCTTGAATATATTTAGCAAAAATTGTTTAATTGATGCTTATAAATAAAGTTGAATAATCAATCACTAATATTAATCAATATTTTGAACAACTTTTAACCTTTGAATAACAAGGCTGTGCAATGGGATAAATTTAGCAAGTAGGTGTCATGGACGACACCTACCCTATTTCTGATTTTTAGACCCATAACTACTTCCAATTTCGCAAATATAGTTTGAATACCTTTAGCTTGAATATCTCATGCCAAAAAGTCCTAAGAAAATATGTCAATAATATCGCCAGGGATGAACAAAGAAAATATATCATCTTCTTTCCTTCACCTCTTCCTTTTGGCCCAGGCAGATGGGCCACTAGATTCCTGCTTGGAGTTCTAGATTTTCTACTACTCAATGGTCTCTCTGCCCAGACATTTTCCAAATCTCTACCCAAAGTGAAATTTATATCATCCTCAACCTCCACATCATTTCCATAAGTGACGTCTGAGTCATCAAAAGTTGGTACCTCGGCATCACCTGCAAGACCCTCTTCGTAGTGTTCATCTGATAAAAGACAGTCTTCTGTTTCACTACCTGAGTCACCTGAACTACCCCCATCATCACCACTTGCTTCTCCTTGCCTTATCAGTTCATTTCTTAGCTCTTCCTTGGTAATAAATACCGAATTCATAGTCATGGCTACAGTAACTGTTGGAACACAAGCAACAAGACATGTACGCACACCCTCAAATAATATGCAACTACGAGCAGACTAGTTAGGTGGGGGGATAGATGACTAGCTCCATATCTACTTACATACTGGATAGGAAGGTATACCAGATTTGAGAAACCTCTAATCAGTTCGCACATGCATGCAAAACAAGAATGTACGTGTCACACATGACACAGCATTGTCACAATTGTTACAATCAGAAACAGTATTGGTTCAAAGTGATATTTGTTCAGCCTTAGTTAAAAACTTATATCAAACATGCTCCTGGAATAATGTGAGGCAGTATCACTCCCCTCCAGTTCTGATTATCCCCTATACCCTTCCTTCCCCTCACCCCACAAAACATATCAACATAATAATGAATATGGGTTCTTAAGATTTTTATTTGGATTCTAAGGTAATAAAGTTTTGAAATCTGCAATTCACTGTAACTTCAGTGCCATAACAGACAAAGCACCTGGGGTCGGTTGTTACCAAAAGTTTGTACAGGGAATGCGAATTTGATTTGAGTAGTAGGCATCTTGTGTGTGTGTATATATAGCAGTAGTGACACAAGGTCTTCTGGTGTTGGTAGGCCACTAGATGGCTGGCAAATATTTGGGTGGGCTATGTCTTCACAGAAAAATGTATTTTGATATGTACCAGAAACCACGTGGCGTTGCTGCCGTAGACTGGATGAAATCTGCATTGGGAGAAAGATGAGGCCAGACTGCTATTAATATAGCATACTAAGATAACAACAACACTAACCAACACCATGCTTACAAAGAAAGTTTCTTCAACAACACATAAATAAAACATGTGGGAGTTAGACTACACTGTGTGACAGGTTGTACCAAATGTGGTTTGACTAGAAATAGGAAGTTCAATATTGGAGTAAGGTAATAAATTATGTAATTTCACAAACTTTTCTTAGCTGAGGTGTACATGTCAGTTTAGACTAAATTATACTGATATGTTCTTCACTGGCGAATGCAGATAGGCTACAGCCCCTCCGGAAAGTTTTAGAAATCAAAATGTTCAAATGAAAGCATTAAAGAACTCTGGAAAATCCAAAGTGGTCACTGAAAACTTAACATGACCCCTGACCTTCGAACAAATTTTAAAATGGCCATCACAAATGCTAATTATGAAATATTTTATTGTGTATTTCGTTACCCCTCCTCCCAGAATGAACTTTCCTTTACAATTCCAGCCCCCTCCGAAATAAAATCCTGCATACACCAGTGTTGCTTAGTTGTCTTGCTATTTTATTCCAGTCAGGCAATATGTATAATGAATTTCTTCCATGTAGAGAGGCTGATCCTGCCTTGAACTCATGTGGTGCATTTTCTCATAAAAGTGCATCATATATCTGAAAAAACTGAAATGTCTTCACCTACATAATGTTGATAAGTTCTCACTGGCTGTTCCTAACCGTTAACTGTTTAGTATTATAAGTATGAGTGTAGTATTTATATGAGTAATATGATTCTTTTTTATTTTTTTGCATTTTATTATAGAAAGATTATGAACACAATTGAATGCAGTAATCTACAAATTTGATGATTCATGCCGATCTTAATGTGGTTTCAATCTTAGAACAGACTACTTAACAATAGTAATATTTTGGGTTTTATTTTGTATTGTATGTCCCATTTTAAATGATTTCTCTTTATTCTAGTGTCCTATTAGTGTTGAATTCTCCATCTTTTAACTGAATCAAAGTGAATGAAAGGCTCCATTGATTTTTTTCCGTCGTACATTAAATGTGTCATGCCATGAAGATGAAAAAAAGGTAAAGTGCTCCCCTGTGCTTAGCACCACGCCATGAAGGCATATAGGGGGTGTGGGGGTAACGCCCCACACTTTGAAGATGGCATACGGAAAAGCTTAGAATTTACACAAATTTACAAATTTCAGACCATAGCTTGTGAAACATAAATATACGATCCTAATCACACAAATAGACATAATTTAATAATTTGGAACTGACTTATACTATTATAAAAAATACTCTTAAGACACTCACTTTCCTACAATTCCTTTTTCATTACAGCTTGGAACCTATCAGAGATGGATATCAGGAAATCTATGCTAATAGGCATCTATCAAATCCAAATAACTTCGAATATAGACACCAGTCAAAATTTCGGGACTCCTCCTCACATAGGACAGATGGCGAGAAATACGTATGGAAGGAAATTGGATACACTTCATGCAGTGCATCTTGCTTAGGAGGTAAATAATTTATCTACACACATTCATCTAATCAGCTAGTCCATCAAAATATCAACATGCTTATTCAAGAACTTGAATACATAAAAAAATATTCTACTTGAAGAAAAACATTACAGTGAAACCTCAATTCTATGTTCTTCAGGGGCTTGGCCATATAATATCTAAGAAAACTGTGAAACATTTCCAACTTTTTTGTTGTGTTCAGATGAAGATTAAATATATAGTATGTATGTATGTAAAATCCAGGAACATAAAATGAAGGTTCCACTGTAGTTATTTTCAAAAGAAAAGAAAGTGCAGTAGAAATTAATATATTTCAAATAGACTGGCGATATTTATAATATTGTTTATATGTTGCTGCATCAGGTACTGTACTGCTTTTCAACTTGATCCATAATATGCTTTAAGACAGTATATAAATTCAAACATTGCCTCAACATGAAAGCTGGAGATGATTTACATTTCACAAAACCTGGAATAAATAATGGTATAAACGTAAGTAGGTAACAATTAGGGGGTGGTAATACTTTAGGGATATGTCACAAACCCTATGCAGTTTATATATATGAGGCAAGTTCAGAAAAGTTATAAATGAATGTTCCAGAAAAATAAGTTAAAGTAGCTGGACAAATATTTAATATTTTTCAATATATTGTTCCCTTGTTCCACACTCTTGGTATAATTTGATGGCAAACAGTCAATGTGTTTATGTACTTTATTTCAGGATCATATACTTTACTATCAGCATCAGTTGAATATAAACCAATCCAATCAAATCCAATAGAGCCGACTGTACACCAATTTACCCCAATTGAAAGCAATCCAACTCAATAGAATTTTGTATTGTAATCAATAGTTATTCCCAGTCGGCATGCTATCTCTTGCTCCCAGAGATTTCTTGTTTAAATTAAATAAGCAAGAATCATTTAGGGTTAGGTCTGAACTGTATGAGGGGTGTGAAAAATTTCAATAATTGCTTGCTCCTTAATGGGAATCTGCACAACTCAGGATACTAGTTAAAAGCAATATACCACATGAAAACGTAACAAAAACGAATTATTTAAATGAAGAATTCAATTTTGAACACGCAGTAGTGAATTTAAAATTACAACAAAATGAAGCAACAGTAGTTTGCTTATACCGAACACCAGATGGACATTTAGGCACATTTTTTGAAAAATTAGAAACAATGTTGTCCATTTTACTACATAAGAAACGACCCATTATAGTGATGGGCGATATAAACATAGATTTTTAAAAAAACAGTCCGGAAAAAAATGAACTAAATACAATTCTAACCTCCCATAATTTGATTGCAGCAATAAATTCACCAACAAGGATAACACCAACAAGTAAATCATGTATTGATCAAATAATAATTAACCAAGATTTTTTTGAATACACCACATCTAACAGTTGGGCTGAAAAGTTCGTAGGCTGACTCATAGATGGCGTTACTAGAATTAAATCCATGTGATTTTTACTTAGTACTAACCTTCAAAAGATACGTGTATAAATTTCACAGCTGTCGGATAATTAGTTCGTGAGATATAGCATTGTGAGTGAAGCAGCTTTTGTTATTGTGAAAAAATCGATAAAAAAAGAATTTCGTGTGTTAATAAAGCATTGCTTTTTGGCGAAAAAAAATACTGTTGAAGCCAAGGCTTGGCTTGATAAACATTATTCGGACTCTGCAAAAGGAAAATCAACCGTTGAGAAGTGGTTTGCTAAATTTAAACGAGGCGAAATGAGCATCGAAGACGATGCACGCAGTGGACGCCCAAATGAGGCTGTTACCGACGAAAACATCAAAAAAGTCCACAAAATAATTTTAAATGATCGTAAAGTGAAGTTGATCGAGATAGCTGAGACTTTAAAAATATCAAAGGAACGTGTTGGACATATTGTGCATGAATATTTGAACATGCGAAAGCTGTGTGCAAAATGGGTGCCGCGCATGCTCACAATCGACAATGCACCGTGTCACAAATCAATGAAAACGATGGCAAAATTATATGAATTAGACTACGAATTGCTTCCCCATCCACCATATTCTCCAGATCTGGCCCCCAGTGACTTTTTCCTGTTTCCAGACCTTAAAAGAATGCTCGCTGGAAAGAAATTTAGCACTGATGAAGAGGTAATCGCCGAAACTGAGGCCTATTTTGAGGCTAAAGAGAAATCGTACTATAAAAATGGCATCGAAAAATTGTATGACCGCTATAATCGTTGTATCGCCCTCGAAGGCAACTATATTGAATAATAAAATCGAATTTTGTCAAAAAAATATTTTTTACTATGTTAGCCTACGAACTTTTCAGCCCAACTGTTATTTTACCCTTAGCCTTGTCCGATCATGAAGCAGTTTTCATAAGTGTCCATATACCAGAGAATATAAAAGAAAAAACTACAAAACATATCACTACTGTAGAAAAAAGAAAATTCACCAAGGAAAATATAGGAAACTTTGTATATTCATTAAAGAAAGAAAACTGGACTGATGTGCTCATGGAGGAAAATTTAAATACAAAAGTAAGCTTATTCACAAAGACAGTAAAATATCATTTTGAAGTAGCATTTCCGTACAAAACATACAGACAACCCCTAAATCAAACAAAATCAATTTCCTGGATAACTAAAGGGATAAAAAAGTCCTGTGAAACAAAAAGAAAATTATATAAAGAAATCCAGAAAAACAAGAATCCCATACTTAAAGACCACTACAAAAAATATGTAATTATTCTCAGGAAGGTAATAAACAATGCTAAGAAATTGGCCATTGCAGATAAAATACGCAAATCTGCTAATAAATCAAAGAAACTATGCGAAATTGTTAATGATGAAACTGGTAAGAAAACAAAGAACGTGAATGAAAAGATAGAAATTATGGCTGATGGAGAGAAAATAAGTAATCCCCTTGATGTAGCACAAATTTTTAATACATACTTTGTGAACATTCCCAATACCGTAAATAAAAATGCAGTAATCTCTACACCTAGATTAAGAACATATTTCAACAGTCCCAGAAACACAAACACTATGTTTCTCACACCAGTAACTGAGGGAGAAGTCGAGAAGGTAATTATAAATTTAAAAAATAAGTATTCATCAGGGCCAGATGAATTTTCAAGTTCTCTACTAAAAAAATGTGCGAATAGTATTTTACAACCACTAGTAAGTATTTGCAACACATCTTTAGAAACAGGTATTTTTCCTAGTGAGTACAAAATAGCAAAAGTGAGACCATTATTCAAGAAAGACAACAAAGAAGAATGCTCAAACTATAGGCCAATTTCTCTTTTATCGGTCTTCTCTAAAGTAATAGAGAAAATTATGCAAAATAGATTATTAACTTTTTTAGAAAAATACGACATCTTATCGAAACATCAATTTGGATACCAAAAAAGTAAGTCAATATCAGAAGCTATTTTTGAATTTACAAATAACATATTAAAATCGAGAGACAAAAAAATGCATGTGCATGGATTATTTTTAGATTTCACCAAAGCATTTGATTTGGTTCAGCATGACATTTTACTAGATAAAATGGACCATTATGGTATCAGAGGTTTAGCAAAAAAATGGTTCACCTCTTATTTAAAAGACAGATGTCAGTATGTAGATATTAACAAAATCAAATCAGACCAACTGTTCCTCAATACAGGTGTACCGCAAGGCTCAATTCTAGGACCAGTTATTTTTACTCTACATAAATGATCTTCCAGAAACCTTATCAGAGTCTCAAACAATACTCTTTGCGGATTATACAAATATCATAGTAAAAAGCCTGGAATATGAGCAACTTCAAAAGAATTCCATTTCAACAACAACACAACTAAACACCTGGCTAAACAACAACAAGCTTTCCCTGAATGTTAATAAAACATTTCTAATAAATTTTAATCCAGCAAAACAAATAAAAAACTTAAATGTGATTATTAACAATGAAGTTGTCAAAGAATGCAATGCAATAAAATTCTTAGGAGTATGGATAGACACAAACCTGTCTTGGGACATGCATATTACTAATTTAACTCAAAAGTTAAGCAGGCTCTGCTACATGATGAGAATTTTGAGAAATGTTTTAACTTTGAATGATTTAAGGACAGTATATTTTGGACAGATTCAACCTGTACTCACATATGGTATCTCTTTCTGGGACAGTTCACCCAAAATGCAGAAAATTTTTATTTGGCAAAAACGCATATTAAAAATTATGAAGAATGTATCCCTCTCAAACCCAACAAAACAAATTTTCAATGAATTTCAAATATTACCTCTTCCATGTTTGTACATATTAGAAACGTTGTACTTTATTCATACAAATTCTAAAATCTTCTCAAAAAATCTGGACATACACAAATACAGCACTCGTATGCATAACTCCCTCCACCTTTCTACTGTCCGCACATCCAAAACACATAGTGGTCTAGGATTTCAAGGTGTAAAACTCTATAACAAGCTGCCAGAGGAATTCAAGAATCAAAATCCAACCAAATTTAAAATAACAGTAAAAAGCTATGAAGTATTTGTTTTATAGCACAGAGGAGTACTTAGGTCATATTTTTCATTAATAGACATAACCTTTGACTTTTCTTGTATTTTTATGTTCACTAATAGTCATAACCTTTGATTTTTCTTCTATTTTCTATGTTATTCCATACTCTCTTATACTTTTTAATATGCATAAGTATGTGTTAATTCCTTTGTACTCAAAATCATACATGTAATTTTATTTTATACTCTTTATACTTTTTAATATGCTTAATTATGTGTTAATTCCTTTGTACTCAAAATTATACATGTAATTGACCTATCTCATATCATAGTGCTATTTGTACTCATATGATCAAGTGGATGGAAATAAATCTTATCTTATCTTATCTTATGTGTGATAGGGTAATATTGTGCAAATGCAAAATTCTTTTCAATTTATATGCCTACTTAATGATGTTCCAACTATTCCTGATCATACCCCGATCAATTCGGATTTGCAATTATTCTGCAACCTTTACACTTGTTCTTTTACACTTTGAATCCGCTGAGTTAATGTGGCTCCTTATCCTTGCATCAATTACTACTACATTGTTGCACTTTGGCTTGCTTATGAAAAAAGACAGTCAAGTTTCAAGAACCCAATGGAAACACACCTTGTTAAGTTAAACTTTTCTCATACCCACAGAAATCCTTATTTCTTCAGATATCTCTGACCAGTTTATGATAATATTCCATCCAGGATTCCTACAGCATTCCCAACTTCAGGTGATTTGCTTGATTTGGCCATACACTCTCAATTTCATCCTCAATATCAGATTTTTCCTCCTTTGAAGGGAACCCCCAAACCTCAAATTTGTTGCACTAGCAAGCCATTCTTGAACATCCTCTCATAGCAGCATAAAATGGAACTTTCAAAGTTTAGATTTTTGTAGAAATTTTGATGAAAAATGAAGGCTCAACCCAGATTCAAATCCATGCCATTGCTCTACCAACTAAGCCAGCATATTCCATTGCAGTATCACTGTTTGATACCATCATGGGTAAAACAGCAGGATCAAAAACTCGCACAAAACCAGGACCAGCTATGTAGTTCCGTTCAATACAGCTTTGGCATGGATGGAAGACACCTTTGTGTCCTAGACAAACCTGGTTTGTATCACTAAAATTTCAGCATAGTGTGTGCCGAAAGGCAAGATTTTTGTGTAATTGTGACAAAACATTCAGGTATTATAATTTGTATGCAACTTGCATTCAAAATGTCATTGTTAACTGGAACCTTTAATTTTCAGGTCTGATTTTTTTTTTTTTTTTTTCAAAAAATGTTCACAAATCACTGGTCTTATTTATAAATCAAATAAAGCTAGTTACCAACAAAAAGGAATATAGGTAAATTAAATAATAATTTGTCCTTCATTTAATGCACAGGTGTCCAGGAATCTATTGTTAGCTGCATAAGAGAGCGTGATCAGAAAACCTCAAGTCCTTACCAGTGTGATTTGAAGAAGAAACCAGACGTGATAACGAGAACTTGCAATGATCACCCATGCCCTCCCCGATGGAATTATTCTGATTTCCAGCCTTGCAGCAAACCCTGTGGCATCGGTATCCAAATACGAGAAGTAAATTGTATTCATGAAGTAACCCGAGGTGGAGGTAATACAATGATTATCCCCAGCAACAGATGTCCCCAGCCTTCACCACCTGATCGACAACAATGTAATGTTCTAGACTGCTCTCCAAAATGGACTACTGGAAACTGGCAGAAGGTATTCAATTTTTTAACTATTTTCATAATACCAGCTCCTTCCTTGTAAAAAAAATGGCAAATGTGAAATCTCTGTCATACAGGGTGTGGCAATGAATTGGGCGATTTTGCAAAACTGGATATAACTAGTTGTTACGTCAGAGGTAACACGTGACTATCACCATCTTGCAGCCCCTACTTTACCATTCAGTTATGATAAAGTCGTGGAACCGGCCACAGCACTCATTCACTCTAAAAGCATATTACAAAAGCAATGGTAGTTACGTGTCCGTGCAACATGGATTTCAGAAACAGGGGTATTTGAAAGCAAAAGTCTTCCAACCACCACCCCCACACACAGTCAATAGACATAAAGATTGGATCTCATAAGAGGAGGCTCAAATTCCTCTTCCCATGCTGCACTGCAGTATGTAACCTATCCAAAAGACAGAGAGAGTGTGTGGAATGAAATGGAGGTCACCTTAGTGATGTTATTTTCAAATACAGTAAATCAAAATCAAAATGTAGGGATTGTTTTTTCTTTGATAAAAGATGTAGTTCATTTTGTCTTAATTATGTATATTTTCTTGTGCATTATGCATTATTTTGTTTTCACTGTGAAAATCGCCCGATTCATTGCTGCACCCTGTATATTTTTTTAGAATTCATATTGATGTTAAAAGTTTGTGTGCATGTGTGTCAAGGAGCTTGGCAAATATTTTTGAACAATTCTGTACCACTGAAACATACATATATTTGGATCATTAACTGCACGCATTGAAAAGAGTATCAGCGAAATGTAATACAGTTCTACTGAAGTCAGGAACGTCTGTACCAAGGGGGCAGGGGGGCGACTTGCCCCCCACTCATCATCGAGGGGAGGCAAGATAGTATTTTTGCCCCCCCCCCCCCTCTGGTCGCATGCTATAAATGATACTATATTTTTTCCAACTTATGTTTCGTTTTGAAAAAAAAATTGGAAAAAATATTTTTGTACTAGTTAAATGAAGATGGACTCAGTTTTCCCTACCAGCAAGAAGTACGTGCAGATAAGAATCGCATCCATGTCTCCGCAAATCTTATCCCCTTAGGAATTTGCCGCTTCAGTTTCCAGTTTTACTTTGTATGTACCAGGCTTTGTACGTACAGGTGTGGTCTGTGTGAAATAAAAAAACCCAGCGTACCCCAATGGGAAGGGAGGAGGGGGCAGAGAACAACTTAATTTTAAATCCAAATAAATTAAAAGTTTAACTTCTCCATATACAACTACATTGTAGGGATGCAAGAACTCCGAATTGGGGGGAAGGATGGAGCTTGAGCCTTCTAGGTAAAAAGGTAAAACGTTGAAGGTGGAAGTGTCTAGTTGGTAGGGCTTCTGACTGCCACGTGGAGAACCGGGGTTGATTTCTGGGGTGGGTGATCTAAGATTGGAATTTTTTTAGTCTTGTCCCTGCATAAAGCGGCTCCGGGGCTCATCGAGCCTCAAATCAATAGGTACCTGGGGGCAACCGAAGCAACCTTATCACATCAGCTTCAAAATGTCCAAGATCGAGAATGTGTGGGCCCTACTCTTACATACCCTAAATGTGCCTTCATAGCATGGTGCAATATGTATGGGTAAAAAAAATATCACACGTGAACATAAAAATATATGGTGCTATCTCTTTCTGAAGTCTAAAACTAAGCCATCAGGCCTGAACATGACGTTTTAAACAAACAGTAAACTTCTAATTAATCTAAATGGCCAAGAAACAAAAGTTCCTCCCTTGGTTCTTCCGCCTCTACCCACAAGTGCTATCAGTATTGCTTGATGTGAAGAGACCACAGAGGAAGGGCAAGATTGTCTCCCCCCCATCACACCCTAAAGAATTAGACTATATCTATTTCAAGTTACCTTCATTTTGAAGAATATTTTGGAAAATAATTTTGCACTAGATTTGTGAACGTCCACTCAAGTTTAACAGCAAGAAGCACGTGACATCGCAGTCAGGTCTCTGTAAATCAAGTTCTCCCATAGGAATTCGCTCCTTCTGTTTCCAGTTTTGCTTAGAAGCCTGCCAGGTTTTGTACCTACAAGTGCCCTTGCATATAACAATACATCGGAGTAGAGGGACAGAGGACAGCTTAACTTTAAATCTTCCGGTGCACTTTCCGAACACAAGCTTTCTTTAAGGACCCCTTGGTGTCAAAATGGCCATTGGCCACAAGAAAAGGTGCACCTTGTAGGTTCTTGGAAATTCAAGTCTACGCCAGTCTCTCCTTCCCTTTCCAAATTTAGACTTGGTCAGACGACACAGTCATTGTTCAGAGTAGAATAACAGCAGAAGGTGTGTTTCGGCATTTACTCTGGAAATTATAGTGATGAGTTTGGATTTCCTTCAACACCAAGCGTTACAACTGTGCATATATACGTGTAAATCATTTGCAAAAAGTAGAGCGACTGCAAGGTCATGTTGGAAGATCACTGCACTGCACTTAATCGCCTTATATAGAATCGAAAGACTGGTAAGTTTTATTTCTCTCATTACGTTTTCTTTACTAATTTATATTTTCTGTGTGATTTGATTTGATTTGATTTAGTTTATTTTACTTCGCGTTTTGTGCCTCTTGGCTAATTTGCAAAGATGGGGATGAGTGATGAAATGATGAATGGACATTCACAAACAACCAAGCCCGACCAGGATTCGAACCCGGGACCCTTGGCGTCGCAGCGCAATGTGCTAACCACTCGGCCACAGGGTCGCGCATATATTTTCTGTGTGAAAGGACAGAAAAAGACGAGACTAGAGACAGACATGTATCGTCTCGATATACCTTCAGTTCTCTGCTCTTTCGGATTTTAACGCTGCAAGCTTTGGAGTACATGAACCACCTTCTCTCGTGTAGAGGAAGGAACTTTTATATCTTGGCCATTTAGATTTATTAAAAGTTTACTGTTTGTTTTAAGCATCATGTTTAGGGCGAATAGCTTAGTTTTAGATCTCAGAGAGAGGTAATACCATTCATTTTTATGTTCGCAGGCGATTTATTTTTACGTTGGCAGGAGTAGTTGTTTAGTTTTAGGTGGCAAGACATTATACAGGGTGATTCAAAAGTTGTGCGACATAGGACAACTCCGTTATTTGTGCAGATACCGAAAAAACGATAGAGGGCATAAGTGTAGGAAATACATTGTTGGAAATCATGCGCGTAATTGTTACGACAGCAGATGGACCATTTATCGAAATCACGAACAAAACAAAACAAAATGACTGTCAAAATGGCAAACGGAAAGAAACACAAACAAATCAATGTCATAGCCATACTCCATTTACGACCGAACAACAAAATTGACAATCGCAATAGCAATAGCAACCACACGGAGTGGCAAACTGATACAAAGGAACGACCTGAACTGACATGTCCAGCAGCTGCACTGCTGGGACACTACCGGAGGAATTGTTCAAATTGATTGCCATCCTTTTGACGGCACATCCGAATACGGTTCACAGAACTCTTGTGCACATTACGTAACACCATAGGTGTTATTGCTGCACAGGCTCCTCTGATGTTTTCCTGAAGTTCCTGCAGTGTTCGGGTCCTGTTTCTGTACACGACAGATTTGAGATGGCCCCAGAGGAAAAAGTCAAGTGGTGTCAAATCTGGCGACCTAGGCGGTCATGATTTCAAACATATGTCCAACAATTTTGCCCTCTATCGTTTTTTCGGTATCTGCACAAATAACGGAGTTGTCCTATGTCGCGCGACTTTTGAATCACCCTGTATATATTTTAGACTTCTCTGGAAGGGGGGGAGACAATAGCCCCTCTCGCCTTCAGTCTTAGGTTCTTCTCTCAAATCTGAAACATCTGAGAAGGCCCATTGATCTGAAAGCACATGTAAAGTTCAGACTGATTTAATTTAAATACAATACCAGGTACCTAGCTTTGTTGCAAAACTTTAGCCTAGCAAATGCTTTCAAATTTCTGATAGTTTCATTTCTTAATCTCAATCTCTGAATAGTAGTCTGAGATTTTAAAATATCAGTAAAAGGTGAAAGAATCGTTTTTGTATGCCATTTTAGAAGCAGAAATGTTTTATATGTTAAAATATGAAAAATATAGTGCCTACAAAAATAAAATATACCATATTGCCTCAATCTCATCGACTGCCTTCACGACTAGCCAAAAATGGCAGAAAAGTGAAGTAAAATAAACTAATCTATCATTAAATTATTTCTCTTTAACTCTTTCATCCATGTAATTCTTCTTTAGTATGCGACGTTTTTGTTAAAATTATATTACAATTTATAAAATGAAATGGTAAATGAGAACACAGGCAACTTTCTTTGCAACACATTGATCAGAAAGTTTCAGAAACATTGATTTTCTCAATACGTTTTCACGTGTACTTTGTCCCCTTTTAAAAGTAATGTGTTTTCAGGTATGTTACTAATCATTAAAGGAATGCCTCAATATCATCATGCCTTACTGCATGCGAAGATCTAGTACCAGGCAGGGATGGAAATTTGCTGTAATTATCATAAGACATAATATTTTAGTTTTCTTGTATTAAGCACCATTTAATGGAATTATAAGTAATAAAATAATCTGTAATAGAGACCTCTGGGCCTCCTCTTACCTCTTATGAGGCTTCGTCACTGTGGATATTCGTATATTCAATAACAATATAGTTATTATTTATGTAATAAATACATAAATGTAACAATAAATATATTAAGCTATTTTATAGTAATTGCTATATATACCTAGGTATATATGTGTGGGGCGAGATATTGTAAAAAAAAAAACTGGTTCATTGATTTGAAAAACCTGTCCACCCACTCCAAAATAAGATTGGATGTCCCTGACTAAAGTGGATATTAAATATATCCTGATAATAATGTCTCCCTACCATTTGATTGTAAGAAACATATGCTACTTCAGAGCTATATTACTGTGATGCCTATAGATTTTTAATTGCATTCTGTGGAACCAACCAACCAACCGACCGACACACTCTTTGACATCCGCAAGAAGGGAGCAGAGGAGACCCTGTCCACCTGGAGATTGAATTTTGGGCAAATTTTCTTCTTTCATACACACAATTTCATTTCAGTGACACCGCAGTTGCATAATTAATTATAAGACATTGACAATTCAATAATCCACAAATAAGATTGATACAGATTTATCATAAGAATTTCAGAATTTCTAGTTCAAGCAGCGCAAGCTTACCCCTTTTTAGAAAATATCAAAATCAAATATTATTTGCATATAGTTATATTACTGCACTTCTTGTGCTGTACCATTGTTGTTGATATTGCTTCAGTGTACAAATAGAAGATTACTAATTCTTTTCTCATATTTCAGTGTTCAAAAAGTTGTGGAGGTGGAATCAAATATCGCCAGGTAGAATGTAAGCAAACACTTGCACAGGGGCATATTGTATCGAGAGACAGCTCAGAATGTGCAGCAGAGAAAAAGCCGGCTGAGAGCAAACCTTGCAACACAAAACCATGTGAAGAGAACGAGAGGCCACACATAGCTGTAATCAACCAAACATATATCCAGCAGAGTCCGATGAATAAAGTGACTTTGAAAATTGGTGGACAAGCAGTAGTATTCAGAGGAACACAGGTCAAAATAAAATGTCCTGTAAAAAGATTTAACAGGTAATACATGTTTCTGTCGTAACTTATGAGAAAATATTAAACAATAGTTTGTATCATTTATTTTGGTGCATATTCATAGTGTACATTAAATATAAAGACTTGAAATTCATTAAAACAGTTCACAGGTAAAACTTTTAGCAAAGGATGTTATGTTCCTGCACCAGATAATAAATTTGCTAATTTCTTTAATAATTAATTTATGAAATTATATAGGATCTTAAAACTGGTCCCTGTTTCTCAATTACTACTCTTTTCTCTTAACATAAATATTTATATAATTTGTTTTGGTAGAGTATCTTCCTCTTTTTTTTTTGTTGATGATCCTGATGAATATTTTGTGTGAACATCAAAATTTATTCCATTCATAAATAAATGTTATATTCCTTTACAGAACAAAAATTGCATGGTCAGTTGACCAGAGGCAAATTTCACCTTCCAAGAAATACAAAATATCCAAAAAAGGAGCTCTAAGGATACAAGATATTACATATAAAGACAGTGGTGTTTATACGTGTTCTGGTAAGTTCATATTTCAGAAAAATATTCTTTTGTAATTTTATATTTCTGAAGATATGAAACTCACATAGTGTGTGACATACATGAAAGCCAATTTGTATGCAAGCAAAATAAAAAAAGAAAGTTGTTGCACACAATACTTTATCTTGATTTCAACAATTGTCAATCTCCAGAATTTAAAAGTAGTGCAACTCCTTTTTTTCTGGACTATGAAATGTTAAATGTAAATATCTTAACTTTTTTATTTTAATATATATAGCATGTAAATTAACACTTAGAAAAAACAGTTGGAAAATCTTTTAGAGCTAGTTGTGATACATTCAGTCAATACATACTTTTAATAGATGTGGTAAATCTTAGCATCATCTTTATTCACTACCAAAAACTTGTAACTTGTCAGTTTTGGGAATTCTAGTCTTGACATCTCAAATAAAATCATTTCAGTGCATGTGTTTTGTGTGTGTGTGATGACTCGCAACCTCTTGGTCAAAATATCATAATGGACTGTCTTTTGAGACAGTAAGGGAATTTAAATATTGTGGCACTTATCTAAAAGAAAAGGGTGGTATATCAAGAGAGTAAGTACAGAAAAATAGATGTTACTGTGGATTAAAGAAGCAAATGAAGTCCCAATATACTAGAAGAAAAAATGTAAGTAAAACTGTAAAAAGCATTAATAATATGTGTCATGGACATTAACAAAGGAAAGTACTGCAATAATTGGAAGTTTTGAAAGAAAGAATCTGAGGAGGATTTATGTGGCTGTATGTGAAAAATAGAGGATAAGATACAATAAAGAACTACACAAGCGTTATCGAGATGCAGAGATGGTGACGGAAATTAAATTAGTATGATTTAGATAGTTGGGACATACATACAGAGTGGCTGACAATGCGACATGTAAAAAACTTACACTAAGAAGTATGAAAGAAACAAGAAGACTGGAAAACCACCCTCGAGATAGGTTGATTATGTGGAGGGTTTGTGTGCAGTCACATCCAACATGTAACATTTCGTGAAAAGTGGTTGCTAAAACATGTTGATAGCCCAAACTTCTCCTTCCTAATCAACTAACATGCATTATTTCTACAATTACAATTCTAATAATTCCTAGGTCATTAGGTTAGGGGGCAGATTTAGTGTTGTTACATGCTGGGTGTGCCTGAAGACAGACCCTTATGGTGGAGGACCTTAACTCGCCTGGAGTTAGGAACTGAAGAGGAAAGGTGGTGGAGAGAAATTGAGAGCAGAAAATTTTGAAGGAGACCAGGATCTGATGGAATGTAGTGCTGAGATAAAAAGAATGTCCGATACAGGCACGTATCCAGGAATTCCTTTCGGGGGGGGCTGAACACCATTTTTTTAAGGGGTATAGTAAGAACCTCACAATTGTGTGTTTAAGACCAGAGGTGTCAATTGGGTTCCAAAACGGGGCGGGGGGGGGGGGGGGTGCGGAGGGCGTTGCAAGGAAAGTTTACTTTCTCTTGGTAGCCAAGGCTTAACATTAAGAGGTCATAATGTTGAGGCAAAAAAATAAAAAATTGGGAACAACTATCTCTTAAATCGTTGCCACTGTAAGGCTGTCATTTTAATCAGAATGTGAAATCGGAACATTTTTTACCACTCGACTCCTCTGTTTCCATGCATTAATATTGTGTGCCGGAACCATCTCAGTATGTGTGTTTGTCCATTTCATTTCATCAGACATAAAAACATCTATGGTGTCTTTGAGTGTTTTTACGAAGCTGTTACACATGCATGGGATGGACAATCCACTCGACAACGCGAGATTCAAATTGTGGGCTGCGAACTGGACGCAGACAGCTCTCGAATATTTCTCTCTGATTCGAGCCTGAAGACCACTAACGTGTCTTGTCCTCCCATTTTTCAGCTCTTATAAAAGCCGAAACCCACCAAATTGTTCAGATTCAGGCCTTAGCACTCACAAGTGTTCAAAAATGCCTGTCACAGCTTCCGCTGTCTTGTCATATATCGGCACGAAACAAAGGAAGTCTTCTCGAATACAGGTGGATCACGAAACAATTAATGCACAGTGAAAACCCTTCCATTCCCAACACATCTAATGTTTCGTCTCCCAGTATGATGAAATGCTTACTCATTTATCTCCAGTGATGTGCCCAAGGGAGGTTTGGTGAGGTAATAACCCCATTTGACCCAGTATTCCCCCTCTCCCTTCCGAAAATCCTGGGCACGCCTCTCTTTATCTCGGACATTTTTTAAAATCAACTCACCAGAAGTTTTTATCATCGTATTGGAATTGAAGTAAGATGCGTTCTTCCTGCAGGTTTGGATATGATCCTTTAGGGTGCTGTCGTCTGCCTGCCTTCACACCTAACCTTAACAAGACCCTAATTTTCCATCCTTGTGACTTGGATTTTCAAGACTTAGGAAGATTTCAGACCGAAGGGACACGCGATACATGTCGATTGGAATCGGCTAATCAACAGCAACGTTTCACGCCGTACCGACACAAAAGGCCGCACAAACCTAATTTCGATTTGTGAAATCCTCAGGCGACAGGGTATGAAATCTCCCTTATTAGGCCACTGTCATTGTCACCAAGAAGTAGTAGCTCTTGTTGACCACAGAAAAAATTATCCTCAACCGGTGGGAATGCTCCTCAGTTTTCTTCTCTCCTATATTTTCTGTGCTTGTTCACTATACAGGCAACACCTTACGATTTGATATACACAGGACATGTACTATGTAGACATTTTAACGAAAAATCGGTTGAAGTCAAGGATGGCTAGGTGGCTCAGTTGGTAGAGCCCTGATTTGGGTCCTGGTAGAGCCTGCAATTTCTGCCTAAAATGTCTACATATGCAACATCTTCTTGCTTTCTCTTCTCGACATTCATAAAATTTTCGGCTGTCTCTTTATGGTAGTTAAGTGTTTGAATGTGTTTCGAACCCAGTAGGCTTAAACAAAAGTATTTTTTATACAGGGTGTCCCACAAACGGCGCAACTGGGAATTAAGAGTGGCGTTACTTAGTAACCGAAACCTGTACATACATAAGTCATACACCAAATGTTAGCCCTGTCCAAGTAGATATTTTTAAACATAGAAACAACAAACGGGGTGCAATGTTGTTCATGCAGTGTTGCCAAATGTAAGTGAAAGTGTAAATTTATTTTTCCACAAAGCATGGAAAATTGAATGTCAAACATTTTCATTTTCATTTTCTTTTTTTCCTGTTTCCAGTATTTCCATGTCATAGACCATCACTAAACACACCTTTTGTTGCCTTCAAACATCAACAGTGTTGCCACTGTACCTCATAATTTTTTTAAAACACCCATTTGGACCGGTACGCCTTTACGAGGCATTTCAGGATTGGCTATATGCGAAAACGATCGGTTTTCTTCTCTGAACTATAGATGGTGAAATAGTCTACCTACCCAAGGTGGAAATTGACGTCCAAATTTCCGTACGAATGTTTGACATGCAATTTTCCATGCTTTGTGGAAAAATAAATTTACACTTTCACTTACATTTGACAACACTGCATGAACAAACTGCACCCCGTTTGTTGTTTCTATGTTTAAAAATATCTACTTGGACAGGGCTAACATTTGGTGTATGACTTATGTATGTACAGGTTTCGGTTACAAAGTAACGCCACTCTTAATTCCCAGTTGCGCCGTTCGTGGGACACACTGTACCATGAAATTCTCGGACTGCATATACGAAATTTAGTTCTGGCAAAACTAAATCATCACTCAAAACTTTGATTTTCAGTTGATTTATGCAGTTTATTTCTGTTTTAATAAACCACTCCAATATCCGGTACTGCTGAAATATTCACTTTAGAGAGAGACCTTTGATCTCTTCGGCCCTCGAACCGAAGTAGCAGTACACTGAGGCCCCGGAAATTCTGCTGTCGTCAATGTCTTCATTTTCGAATCACTATATCTTATAAAGCAATCACAGGATGCTGACTGATCTGATCACCAACGACTGTATGAATTGTCACACTTACCTCTGAAATCTCTTTAACCGATTCTTTGTACAGATCAACCGAAAAATTGAATCCGCGTATTGATATCCTCATTATATTCTAGAACGTTCCGCAGATAAAACGATTCGTTAATATCGCCAGTAGTTGACTCCTTCTCTCATTCAAGAACGTACCCCCTCCCGACTTCCAGAGATTAGAAATTACAACGAATCGCCCTACGTGTGGCGCTACCTTTGTTGTGCAGCTTCCAAATGCTGACAAGTATCTACATAGTGCGCTGCGAGAACACCGAAAGCACAAGAAAAGTGTACGTGCAATATTATCAACAACAGGGTTATAGAACATTCTCCGTCTTGCCTCGATAATTGTCATCTCCTTAAATAATCGTCACATTCTTCAAAAAGCCAAAAACCTGATTTATCTAGTGTAAAATAAAAAAAAAACCTGGGGGGGGGGGCTCGAGCCACCTCAACCCAAGCTTGGATACGTGCTATTAACAATAACAGGGTTATAGAACATTCTCCATCTTGTCTCGATAATTATTTCTCCCAAACTATCATCACATTATTCAACAAGAAAAAATCCTAGTTTTATCTAGTGTAAACAGAAAAAAAATCCTGAAGAGGTGCTCGAGCCTCCTGATTCCCACCTTGGATACGTGCTATTGACAATAATAGGGTTATAGAACACTCTCCGTTTTGTCTCGATAATTATTTCTCAGATTTATAAATTTATTATCTTCACATTATTCAAGACGCCAAAAATCTAATTTTATCTAGTGTAAATTGAAAAATTTCCTGAGGGAGGGGGGGGGGCTCGAGCCATTAACTATAACAGGGGTATAAAACATGCTCCGTCTTGCCTCGATAATTATTTCTCTCCTTACATTATTTTCACATTATTTAAGAAGCCAAAATCCTAATTTTATCTAACGTGTGAAAAATTTCCTGGGTAGAGGGTCTAGCCCCCTGTGCCCCATCTTGGATACGTGCTATTATCAATAACAGGGTTACGGAACATTCTCCGTCTTGCCTCGATAATTATTTCTCTCCTTAAATTATTGTCATATTATTTTATTTCACACCACAAGAAATCAAAAACCTCTTTTTATCTAGTGTAAACCTAAAACTTTCGGGGGGGGCTCGAGCCCCCTAAGCCCCCCCTCTGGATACGTGCCTGGTCCGATACATACACACACGGCAGTATATGTAGAAGAGAAGAAATATTCAACTTTCATAAAGCCCAATAATATTATTTTATATATATATATATATCCAAATCACTGGTTCATTTCCCCAAAAATTAAACTTGAAGATAATCAGGACAATGCCTGATGATTTTGTAAGTAGCAAAAAGACACATCATGATCTGCAACTTATAACAGTCTGAAGATTCTAAGGAATCTATGAAAGCAGTGAAGATTTACATTTACTTTGAAGTCTGTGTGTCTACTAAACTGCATTCTGTTGCAGCAGTCCTTTGGGAACCAGGGCCTGCCAAGCAGCTTTTTTATTGGGTGATACATGATCAGCATGTTGAGTCCCAGTGCTGCTGTTTTCTGGCTTTCGAGACTGAAGTCCCCTACTATTGCTTCGAAGTAGCTCCCCAATTTTTGTCACCATGCTGGGTAAAAACTGACTTTTTAGAAATGCAATCACGAATTGAATCCAGGATGCTTATATGCATACCAAGGTGACAGTGGTAACTGTGTGGCTACATGCAAGCCCAGTCTGTCTCTTCAATATTAATTAATTAATTTATTTATTTATTTATTCCGTCTTCTTTTACATGGCGAAGTGGAGCCTTTTCTTCCACTTGACCATGTTTACAAAAAAAATTGAATATGAAATAATTAAAATATTGAAAAAAAGAAAGAAAAAAAAATAAAAATTACAGAGAAATAAAAAATACAAAGAAAAAATACATATAAGAAAGGTAATCTAACCTATAGATACGGGCACACACACTCACACACACACATACATATCTTTGCCCTTACACACGTACAAGCAAATACATAACACAACACTTACTTAAGCACAGTCCAATATTACACATACTTAAAACACAGTCCAAAACGATATACTTTGACGATAATTCATCTTAACTATTACGCTAAATAATTTTTGTGCCTTACGTCCTTCTATCATTCTCTGCACCCGCCATATTACTTGTATTAGGGAAATCAAACATTTAATTTTCATTGTATAATATGTGTAACTTTAACAATTTTTTGAACGTCACAATTGAGGAAGAGACATGAATTTCAGGTGGCAACTTGTTCCAAAGGCCTGCTGAGGTAACAGTAAAAGAATTTGCATAAAAGTTGGATTTGTGGAGTGGAATGGACAGCAAAGACCTTTCGCGCGATCTGGTGTTGCGGCTGTGAAAGTCGGAAAGATGTAAAAATCGGTTATAGAGATATTGCGGGTCTTTTATTTGGAGGATTTTGTCAGTAAAATTAACTTATGAAAATTACGTTTATCGCTTAATTTAAGCCACTCGACCTTCGCAAAGTACGATGTCAAATGCTCTGAATATTTTAGATCGAAAACGAAACGAATGCAGGCATTTTGAATTCGCTGCAGTAGTTTAGCTTGCTCGTGATTGACATCCAAGAAAGCAATGTCGCAATAGTCAACAATGGGAAATTCAAGAGACTGGACCAGTTTAATTTTTATGCGTTCAGGGAGGAAGTTTTTGAGCCGATAGAGTGAATGCAATGCACCGAAAGCTCTTCTAGATACAGAGTTAACTTGCTCTGTATCACACCCAGATTCTTAACAGTAGTGGAGAAGGACAGATGATTATCATTATTTTTCGTTGAGTCTAGGGAGGCTAGATTTATCTATTTTGCTCAAAATTCTAGGGGAACCTACAAGAATACACTGGGTTTTAGTTGGGTTTAGATGTATGCCATGGTGTGCAGACCAAGGACTTATTTGTTTAAGGTCATTGTTCACAATTTCTATTGCATGCAGTATTTCTTGCGGGGGGAAAGAGAAATATAACTGAAAATCGTCGGCATAGATATGGTATTTACAGCAGTTAAGCACCGTCGGGAACATTCTAATTGTTGTCTTTTTATTTTTTCAGCTGGTCGCTCTTCAGCTAATTTGACATTGACGGTAAAGCCGATGCCTGGACATTTTCCTACTTCAGAGGAAATTGATCGCAATACAGACCGAAACCTGCCACATGCAAACCATGTTGGGCAACAGAGTTTTGCCATTATTGAAGATCCAACTAATGACAATTCAGCACAAAATCTTGGGAGCTATTCAAGTAAGTTACTAATTTTGCAAATCTGTCTTGAGCAATTTTCTAAAATGTTCAGGCTCAGATTGATTTATTAGTGTCCAATGAATAATTCAATGATAAAAGCATGTTTGGGCATCAGTGTATTTGCAAAAGTACTGATAGTTCTTACTGACCCAATATTTCCCTAATACTGTGCAATTTGTTTCTACAATCGTACATTTGCCATTATGTAAAAATTCACTTTCAGTTTTTGTATTTTGTTATTTGACGTCACTTTTACATCACTTTTGGCTAATTACAATGACAAGGATCAGATGAAATTGATGAGGGGGTATTCACAAAAATGACCATGTTCAGGCTAGAAGTTGAAATTGGAACTTTAGTGGCAAGATTGAAAGTCGACCACTTAGCGTGGCATGTTCAATTCTTTAATATTAATATCTAGAACTCTATTTATTTCTTCTAAGACAAAACTCATTCCAATTTTATTTTTACAGAATACTGTTTTATTAAATTGCATCTAGCATAATTTTTCCTTTTTACTAGCTACAATTCTACTTCATCTGTCTTGCAGAAGGTAAATTTCTTGAGGTAATTGCTATTACAATATTGTGTGTAAAAAAAAATTCATTGTTATGATAACATATTTCAGGTTGATGAAAGCTTTGGAAGTGGTAAAGTAATCCAACACAAAACATGCTTCTTTTATTTGTAATATTGTGAAACGAAAATGGTGACAAGCAATGTACATTATTAAGAAAAAAAGTACAGTTTGCTACAGGATGAACCAATATAATGTTTTTACAAATACAAGTGAAGAATTACTATAAAATTTTCCAGTAGCATCAGTTTTGGAAAGTGTCAGTGAATTATTGGCTCCAGGAATTATCCATGAATTCTACATGAATTTTTCTCTGTAGACGTAAAAAATTGCAACTTTTATTAATCCAAATGAATTCATACATTTATAAATGCCACGAGGCAAGTTTCTCACAGTTTAGCTTTTATTTTTATCGAGGAAGGAAAAGAAAAGAAGGCTGCATGGAAAATTAAAACAGAATTCTCTCAATTCATTTGCTTTGTTGATGTCCTTTGCAGAACAATCTATCTGACAGCCTATTATTGCAAGATAAGAAGTTGATTAGGTAAATTTGAGTTTGAAATTCGTATACAATTAACAAATTTCATAGATTAGTACATATTCCGTAACATTTGTGACTTGTTTGTAGATATACTTTGAGTCTGAGTATGTGAAATGGCAAATGTAAATTCCACACCTTAAATTGAATATTTTAAATAGTATATATATACCGTTGAATTGAATTAGAATTTTTGGGTTCATTAGAATCACACAAATCCTTTATATTGTTCAAATATTCGTGTGTGTAGGTGGTGAGAGGCGGTAATATGTAAGGTTGATATGGAGAAAACATCTTCTTGGAACCTTGAATTTTTTAAAACTTCACCGTGAAAACTGGGAAATATACTTGAAGTTTATCATGGTCATAGAGTGGCCACCCTGATTAATCAATATTTTGAACAACTTCATTACAATTTTCAAGTATCAGTATTCATTTATTTATTTATCTGAAAAATCATGAGTACAGATAAAATCCATTTTATATCAGGATATCAACAGAGGGGGAAAAAAGAAATTAACAAATTAGAAGCACGGGCACACAAACACACACATATATAAGAAGAATCAAACAATAACAACTAGGGCACAAGACATATTAATTGCTCTTCAGCTGTTTGATGCACGCTGTTCTGAAAGCCTGCTTGGATAAATGGAAGCCTGGAGGATCGTTTAATGAATTGTACCTGGTTTGTAGCCTATACAGAAGTGATCTTTGTTCTAGGGATAGCCTTGAAACTTTTGTGTGAAAGAAGTTATTGCATTTGCTGTTGGTGCGTGGGAGTAAAAAGTTGTCCATTCATAATTCTGTAAAGAAATGTTAAATCTGAAATTTGACGGCAAAGAGAAAGATTGTGGATTTGTAGAGTGGATAGAATTTTATGTTTGGTTAGGTTTGCAAGGGATGGACTTCTATGTTTGACTATTCTGAGAAAAAAACATTACCACTTTGTCTGCTCTCTTTATATTGCTAACACAGGCCATTGACCAAATACAGGAACCATATTCAAGAATAGAAACAACGCACGTTGTTAAGTAGGTTTTGAGGGTAGAAACATGCGAGATATCTGTAAACTAATCCAAGGGTTTTCATGGCTTTATATGTAATGTAATCTATATGGTGGCTGAAAGTGAGTTTGCTGTCGAAAATGACTCCCAAGATCTTTGTGCTGTTGGTTGAACGAGATAATTTGGTTGCATAATTTATAGGATGGTACTGCAAAATTGGATTTGGGAAACCTCATAACAGATTTCTCGGAATTTAGTTTCAGATTTCAGTCTCGGCACCAGCGTTCAATGTGTTTGAGATTGTCTTGCATGGAACATGTGTCTCGAACTGAAGCGATGTTTCTAAATAACTTACAGTCATCAGCATACAATAAGATTGAGCATTCTGGAGAAATATATTCATGAATATCGTCCATGAAAAGAGTGAAACACATGGGCCCTAGAGAACTTCCTTGAGGTACACCGGAAACTACAGGGAGCCATGAGTATTGGTGGGAATTGGTAAGATTGTCAGTCAGGGTATTAGTTCAAAGTGGTATTGACTCAACCATACTATTTACTGATACACTGATGCTAATAAAAACATTTACTGTTTATTAACTTGTAAATATAAGGAAGATTTCAACCGAAGTGGCAAGTGACATGCAAGCTTATATTTGCTTATTTCTTCCATGTGAAATCTCCAAAGAACTAATGTTAGCGTAATGAACAATAACAGAATGATGTCTTATACATGATGTCTTATATGTCTTAAGTACATTAAAGAATTATTCTTGTATTATATGTAAAAATATGTGTTTTACAGTACAGTGTTAATGTAGGAAGCATGCCAATTTTGGTTTGAATATCATTGCTTTTTCTTGATTTCAGGGGGAAAGCCTACACCATACAGAGCACCCAATCAATTGAATAGAAAGCCGTCACCTCTCTTCAGTCCACCAGATCAGAGCCACGAGATGGAAATAAATAACAAGCACCAAAAAAATCCAGGCAATAATGGCGTGACCAAGCACCATCACGAGCAAGAGAGAGGTCGAAACCAACAGCCAGACACTAACTATAGACCACGTCAGTATGACTCTTCAGAGGAGGTAAATGAGAATTCGGTGGTGGTGAAAAACAACATTGGAGGTTTGGAGGGGCTGCATATAGGAAGTACCCTAGTGTCTGATCAGGAGCAGGTACTAAGGATTGTCTCAAAAACAAAAGAAAGAAAGAAAAATAATATTTGTTTTCCCCATTCCTTGAAAAATAATTCATTCTTGTTTCAGAGCATGTTTATTATTAGTGTATTGTGTTTGCTAAATAGTGTCATAACAGAAATTATTAAATATTCCCATAATTATATATAACCTAAAATTTGACAGATCTGGAAATAAAATGCATGCATATGTTATAGAGAAGTACATCATGTTAGGAAATATCCTTAAAATAGACTACTGTATTTATTTTTTTTAAAAGAAACTTAAATAAGATTTTTAAACATAATGTGTGTGAAAGAACAAAACTTGGTAAGTTCTCTAAAATTAGAACTAATCCCTATTCAAGTTTCTCTCTTCCTAAAATGAACGTTTTCCATTTTACTTTCTACTAGTAAAAAAAAGTACTTATTTCAGTTTGTTTCTAAAAGAAAAATAACCCCACAGAAAAAAATCTAGGGGTGTCAGATCACATGATCTAGGCGGCCAGTTGATGTCCCCCCCTGCGTGAAATTATGCACCCCCAAACTTTTCATGCAAAAGATCAATTGTTGCGGTCGCAGTGTGACAAGTGGCACCATCTTGTTGGAACCACATGGTGGCGACATCCATGGCTTCCACTGCATTCCACAAAAAGTGTGTAATCATCGCTCAATATCGAGTTCCATTGACAGTAGCACAAATTCAAAAAAATATGGACCAATCACACCCTCTGCCTACAACCCACACCACACTGTTACCTTTTGTGGATGCATTGGTTTCTGGAATACTCCTTGTGGATTTTCTGTATCGCATATCCGGCAGTTTTGTTTGTTCACATATCCACCCAGGTGAAAATGGACTTCGTCAGTGAAGTTGATTTTGTTGAAAAATTCGCCATTGTCCTCTTTTTGCCCTAAGGCCCAATCCACGAATTAATGACATAGTGTGTGATCATTTGGTTTCAACTCTTGGGTTAACTGTATTTTGTACGCCTTTAAATGCAAATCTTTGGGTAAAATATTGAATAAGGTGGTTTTTTTAATGTCCAATAGCTGTGAACGGCGATGAATTGATGTGTTTGGGTCCTCTTGAACAATTGCACTCATGGCTGCGATATTTTCCTGGGAGCGACCACGACAACGGTGTACTGGACTAACTTCATCCCTCACTGAACCACTTTCTTCAAACTTGGCACAGATTCTCTTGATTTACATGTTTGACGGACAACTTTGTCTTCCATATTTGGTACGGAATTTATGACCAACTCCTGCACAGCTTTCTCCACATTTGTAATACTGTTTCACTATGAAGACACGTTGTTCAATGGTGTAGCGTTGCATTTTCACTCACCACAAGGTCTCTCCTTGCCAACTCACACAACTTCTTGCTGCTTCTCCTACAAAAAAGAGAAAAACAGGTACAATTAAAAGTAACATTGAAATTTGAACACCCTTTACATAATAAGGCAGAGATCACCAAACTCCTCAAGCTCTGAAGCTACTTCCCACACTTCTCACTTTTGAAAATACATGAAGAGTTTCCAACAGTAAATCTTACAATATTTTTTTGGTCCATAAAAACCTTTAGATATACGTAATGAAATTATTATTTTTAACACATAGATGGGTGGTCCTTTTAAAATAATATCGCCAATTTATTATTATCGGAGATATCCTAAAATCACTTTAGATTGATTGTTGTCGCTCATGTCTAGACAGGTTGATCGAATTTGCATGAGTTTTATCTGGTAGGTCTCCCAGTTCACCAAAATTTATCTTTACTGGTAGTTACTGAGATACTGGTCGTTGACATGGATGGACGGATATGACTGGTGCATGAGTGTTCTTTTTTCAACTTGGCTGATTAATGGCCCCAAAAATTTGTTAGGTTAGTCAAAGTTTAGTTGCACATGAGAGAGAATGATTCTAGTGCAATGGAAGATTGTAATTGTTTCTCGAAATATGAGGTTGTCCGTCACCTATGGTAGGGATGCACTCAGAATGAAGATGCAATATTCCAAAAGTTCCCCTCAAGATTGTTACCAACACTTGCAGTGAATATCCAATATCTTCATGAGGTACCAGTAGCTCACGATCGGCAGTTTTGTGATCCTTGGTATGAGGTTCAGTTCAATTTCTCCAAATAAGAAACTTCTAATTTCAACTCTCATAACATATTTGTATGCAATTGTTCAGCAACCTTCATTAATTCATTGTGTCACAACAGGTATCAGTGAGGTCATGTAAGATAAGTTAAAAAGAAAAGACAGACATATTTTGCAAGTAAATGTGAAAAGAAAAGAAGAAATACATATATATAATCATTTTAAAATATATTTTGTTGCATATGGAACTTACTGTACATATATTTCTGCTTCAAGGTAACACATATTTAAAATTAACTCTGATCCTGAAAGTTTGCAATTAAAGGGGAAAACAGTTTGTATAATAACCTCATCCTTTGCATATTTTTGTTTAACCTTCTGAACCTGATGTTCATGTTCTGCCCCTCCCCCACCAAGTTAGGTCCTAATTTATGCTGCTGAAACAGAGTGTCGTATGCATGCATGTTATATCTGGTAAATGCTATTTTTAAGTCCCATGAATCTTTTTAAAAAATGTACTGATTCCTAGCCTATAATCAGGAGAATAAGATTAATGTGTCACAGAAAATTCAAGAATCAATATAAGAATGTAATATAATTTTTTGTATACATTATTAAAAATTATTTATTTATTTATTTATTAGTATCCATTCAACTTACAAAAGTTTGGAATTGTCAAAATTTTAAAAGCATTGCAATGTTAATCTTATATCTGCAATGCCGATATAATTTTATTAATTCAATATATCTGTCTTCTTCATAACAAGCAAAGTTGTGTGTAATATTGTATTTCATTCATTATGTCTTTTGATTAAGATTTTCACACAAAAATTGCAATGTAGTGAAATTCTTAAATTGATTCTTCTATGATTAACTAAATCTAATCTCTAAATTTCAGATTGGTAATAATCCTGAAACACTTTTTAATGGACCTTGTTTAAAAATAAAATATATTTAATAATTATTTTTTCATTTCTCTAAGAAACAGTTTTGCTCTATTGAACATCCCTGCCAGAATAATCTTGACAAACTTAACATTTAAAAATAAACCTCAACTGTAGTTTCTAACTGTTCTAAACTTTGACAATTATTTACTGGGAGTGATGGGTAGTTTAAGGAAATAAACCATTACTGCACAATAATATTCTTTCTTCTTCTTTGTATGTGATAGAGTAGCCTAAGGCTAAACCTCGCTCTGTAGTAAATAAAAAAACAACTTTGTATTCTATTCTAAATCCTTATTGGTTCTGGTGTTTTTAGTTGGTATACACTAACAAAAATAATTAATTATTGTTTCTCTCTTTCTTTTGTTTGTTTATTTGTGTGTTTAGTTGTATTATTTGAAACTTCTCTGTGATAAAGATCTGGAATAAGTTTTTCTTTTATACAGCTCTCTCCTAGATTTGTAAAAGCAGAAGGAAATTTGATGACAGCCAGTTTAATTCTGATTTTCAACAGTTTCTGCAAGGACATAATTTTTAGTACAAACATTTTGTCATTTTGGCTTGTGAAAATAGTATAGAGCTAAAATCAGCAAATATCTTGTCTGCCTCATCAGATTTTGGTGTACACCAATGAAGACGTATAAGACGTATATTGCATCAAGTGTCATAGAAAATAATGTTAAATATGCAGAAAGATGAGGATATCAGTTTGAAAGAAAATTATTTATTTAAATGCTGAAAATAACTCGCTGGTGATAATTTTTTGCAAAATTAATAACTTGCTGTGTAGAAATTTAAGCAAAAAAATACAGCATCGACCTTGTGTCTCTGGCACACACAGAAGATTTAGTACGTAGAAAATTTGAGCGAAAAGTGCAGGCTCAACCAGGACCTGAACTTGAGTCTGGCATACTGCCATTGCTCTACCAACCAAGCTACCAAGACAGCCCTGATTTTGCTTGCGAAAGTGATAAATCAGATGAAGCCAGTATGGCAGAAACCCAGTTTCAAATCCTGGTCGAGTCTACAGTTCTTGTTTAAATTTCTACATAGTAAATCTCATGTGTCAAACCATAAAGTACATAAAGTTATATGCTGTGTACATTGCAATTAAACCACCACTTTGGTTTTTGTGCAACAATTATTCATAAAGTGATATTCAACAATCTAATGACAGTTTCACTTGGAAATAGGATGATTCAAAGTATGCAAGATGTACAGCACTCTTCCATAAGTTTTGTGATCACAAAATTTTCATCTTATGCAAGTTTGATCTGTCTTCTGTCTACAGATCTACATTGTGGAGGAGATATGAATTAGAAATTGATTTAGAATTGAAGAGAACATTAATTTTATTTAATAATACCTTGTTAGGATATGCAAAGTATTTTTAATTTCAGTCATATGCCTTCTGGTTTAAGGTTTCAAACGACATCAAAATACTTGAAAACATGTAGTGCTAATGAAAATTGACTATACAAGTAAAAAAGGTCTGGAAAATTTAACAATTTTGTAAAATTAGCATTCCAATACCTTGAAATTTTTGAATTCCCATGGAACTCACCTTCTCATATAAAGAATATAATTTTTTAATGTATAAAGCATATACCCTCATGAAGATCATACAAAATACAAGGAAAAATACTAAAAATATAAATAATTTTCCTGAAGAAATGCTGAACTTTTATTTAATATGGAACAAAATGAAATTACGCAAGTATAAAAATTTTCATAAAAATATAAATAAATTATAATTTGTATAATAATACATAAATACAATTTAAACATAGGCATTAATGATTTCTATTAAAGCTGTAGTGAATATATACCTATTTTTTTCCAATGTGCATAAAAAAAATATGAATAGAATAATTTTAACATATAGTCCATTGAGAATGTAAATGTTCTGTCAAATTTTTCATTTTTTTCAGGAGAGCCCTTTAAAGTTTGACATGATATATTTATTGAACCTTTGTCACCATTGTGCTGAAAGTTTGTATCATTGCAAAGGCTGATATATTGAAGCCTCTCTAAAAATAAGTAGTTGTTTGGTTAGGTATTTATGCTGTAATTTTGAAATTTCAGATAGAACAATTGCACGCAACACTAGTTTTGATTTGAGAGTGCTAATGTTCTATCTACCAGATATAACACTGTATTCTGGAAACTAGATGGAGATGAAACAATTTCATTATAAATTTGTCATTCGGTAGCAAAGTAAAATAAATAATTCATATTTTAGGAAATCAATCAACTACTTTGATTCCACTATTATTCTAAATTTTGGTCTGTTAAGCACAAGTATAAGATCCAAAGACCGTTACTATTTCTAAGCATATACCATAAGTCACTAAGATTAGAATGCAAGTCCTTTATCTCACACTCGGATGGTGGTTGTAGTTTGTTGAGGAAATTGTCGTAAGGTTTCATTGGCTGTTGGAGTTTACTTTCTCGTGGCTGCTTCCAAATTCTGTACATGGGCCGAAAACACTCTCAATATATCAATATAGGTTGTATGTAGGCATCAGACGAAAGCAGAAATGAAACAATTGCATCCTAAATAGACTACAGCCAACATATCTCCATTTGTTTAGAATTTGGGGGTAGAACATTTGC
Source organism: Lepisma saccharinum (assembly GCF_977018435.1). NCBI lineage: Eukaryota > Metazoa > Arthropoda > Insecta > Zygentoma > Lepismatidae > Lepisma > Lepisma saccharinum. The sequence continues at coordinate 25,569,524 of NC_139239.1, forward strand.
ATTCTCAATGGACGATATATGTACTTTTTTATAGTAATTGTTAACATAAAGATGATATTTAGAAAATTGGTATCTTCTCATGAATACAATGAAAATAGTTCAACATGGTAAATTTTCTGGATCTGAATGTTACTTTCTGCTGACATATACAAACAATGCAGATTGTTTATGTATTTTTACTACTTTATCTTCTGCCACTTTTGACTAATGATGATATTGAATGTGAATGATGACTGAATGAAATTGATGTGGAGAAACTCACAAAAAACACCCATGCCCTAACTGGAACTCGAACCTTGAACATTGTAAGAGGCCTAGAAAAACTACCCCATAAAATAAACCATAACTTTAGAATTAAGTTTAAATTCACATTTATCTAATAACTATCTTATGGATGTAAGCATAATCACATGTATATACATTTATTAACAGAAGTAATGACATTTTGTATTTTGTGGTATGTCTAGGCATGCTGGTTTGAAACTAGTTAATGCGGAGTATTCCTGTGAGAATTTGTGAATAGAACCGCTGTTTACAACCTAGATGGGTGTAACTTACACTATTAGGAAGACCAGTTGTCAGAGTTTGAAATGCATTAAGCATAGTCCTTCATTGGTCACATGGCACATAATAGTCAGAGTGCCACATTAAAAAGCTTGTTTTGAGATATGAGTAAAATGTTTTGACTGGTTTTGAAAGATTATGTTATACATATCAGATCCGATTGATGCCACTCTGCCAAACTTGAGCAATTTGAGTAATTCAAGATGGCATCCAATATGATGGACTTTCCATTTAATGACCTGTATCTCAGAACCAATAGTCATGAGCAAATAATCTTTTTTTAATCTTGATCCTCATTAGATGGGCTACAAAAATGATTCTGTTTAGTTTTTCGCTAATGTCAGTGGTTTTGCCATAATTCAAAAAATAAAAGTAAACTCAAAAAATTTGAAACTGGACCTACATTGAGCATAAATGAGTTGTCAATAATCCATCTCAAACTTGGACAGCTGCTCTTCATAATGGTCCAGATCACACCCATGTGTACACTAACAAAAACTTTATGAATACTCAGTATGTATTTAGAAATATCTTTACTTGAAATCCAAAAATGTAGTGCTAACAAAAGTTGCTTTAAGTATTTGTGTGATTTTATTTTATGTTTTGGTTCTTTCTTCTGTGACTATTTCTTATTTTTCCCACTTTTCTTTCTTCCTAATGATCACTTTCTTTGCTCTCAATGCACAGGGAAGCTCTCCTTCTCCATCCACTTCTCATCCCAATGATAGGGACTCTGATGGCCCCAGAATATTTCAATTTGGTGACGACTTTTCCAGTTCACCCCCTTCAAGCTCAGGGGGTTCCCGCCCAATGCCCCACTTTCAGATGCTTCTGGCAAAGTTGCAGGTGAGACAGAATACCCATCATAGCTCCCCCTCACCGAGAATGCTCTTGCAAGCTTTCTACAGTCACCCTGGCCATGAACCAACTATCTGTAAATACCCAGCAAGCTATATGTGCCATACTCAAGCAGATCATTGTCTTATGATTTTTAATGTCATGTCTTGCAATGTGGATTTCGTTATGTGGTACAAGCTTTGGTATATCTCATTTTATGAAAAAGTAGTTGAAGGAATGAAAGAAGCATGTTTGCATGAAATCATTTCCTTTCCCCTTGTTATGTGGTTTTATAGTTGTTGTTTTGGTAATCTGAAGCTAGTTGTCAGTTTTCATTTGTAGATATTTCAGTGCCTTTATGCTTCTCTTGGTCTTACAAAAATAATTACGGATGGGACAATATGGAATTCATGCTGATACCATTCAAGTGCCCAGGCATAAAAATTTGTCAAGAACCAGTGTTTGGAAGTAACACCAGACTTTAAATTAGGATTCTAATGTAAATTAGTATTAAGTTTTAGATCGCCATCATAATTATAAAGATAGTCCAACTGCTAATTCATACATCAGTTAAGTGTAAAATTATCAAATATTTGTATTGTTTTCACATTGCAAAAGTATGCCATGTGATAAAAAGACTAGCATCCTGAAATATTTCATTGATATTTTCCATGAAGTTTGGAATTTATTAGTTGCATCTTGATTTACTTTATTAAACTAATATTAGTGAATTAGTAATTATGTATCAGATGATTTCTTCACACATTGCATGATGCATGTAGATGTAAAATTATCTCTAATTGTGAATGATAGTTGTCCATTGTTAAATAATTTCTTAAATAAAAGAAAAACAAGTCAAATATTCCTGAGGTAATAGCAAAACAAATTTCTTGTTTAAAACAATATCACCATTGAGAAATAAACTATGATTTCATACATTCTCTGGTATGTCAGTATTTTAACCTACTTCCCGAATCTTCAAATTAACATCACTAGGAACAAGGGTAGAAAATGCTAAGATTTAAGAAAAATGTTAGTGTAAACAGAATGTTTATATCCTAAGCCTTAGCCTTGCCCTATATTCCTAATGATACCCAGTAGAAGGTCCAGGATGCAAGATCAAAATACTGGCACTAGATGGAATAAGATTAAGTGCAATGTAATACATTTGATCAATATATTTATTTTTCCTTCCTCAGATTGAAATTATTGACAATTATATGCAAAGTTCCAAACTTGCAAAATTGCCATGATAGTATATGTGTTGTCAATATTGCTTCACAAAATGTAGAGTAGATATAAATTTGTCTCTTCACCTTTAAAACTACTGTGAACTTGTAGTTAGTGCATGTACATTGTCCTTTCTATGGTTCAATTTCTTACTATTAGAATATGATAATCTATTGGTATAAAATGTTGAAATGTCTAGTTTACTAACACTTCTCAATGCAAAAATAAGTTCTATGTAACCTGGGGTGTTGGTAAATTTTTGAAATTATTATGTCTGCACACGAGGGCCGAGAGATGTGAAAATTTCCCCATATGTCACCCCCACATGTACACAACCCCAGATATTGCAGCAGAAAAGTATCATAGCAGAAAATAGCACAATATGTAAACATTCCTACTTTCACCTTTCTATATTCTTCTAACCCTTATTACTATTGCATTACTAATAATATTGTATTACTTTGAACTCTCTATTCATTACCATTACAATTACATGTACATATGCTGCATGTAAAGTGGTTATAATTCATCAAAAGAAAACTCCATTTTCTATAAACTGCAATAACTATTTTCTTGCAGTGGTTGTACAATCCCTTTGAAAGTATCCAATGTTATTTTAACACCTTGAAATGCCTGAATAGTAGGAGGGTTCCGGGTTCGATGGCTTGTGGAGATACATGGTGATTCAGATCCTACTCTAAACTGTAGTCCAGTCCTGATTAGCCCATCTGTGCAAAAAGTGGACTTCAAGCATAAACTCAAACAAACTGAACTGAATGATGGGCTTTCAGAAACTTGTTAGGTACCAATTGTAATTACTATGTGGCTTAGTGCAATAAATAAGGTAATTAAAACAGAATATAATACCAAAGTGTAGAGATATTATCAAGTGACAGTACATTGTTGCCCCATATACAGTGATATCAGTACATGCTTAGTACACTCACCTCAATTAGTACTCCGGCAGTTTGTTTCTTTATACACCATATTTGCAGAAGATACAATTCAACTTACAAGTGTATCAATATACGCTGTATAAAACACACCTTATTACTAACTTTGCTTACCCTGTACATGTAAGAATCCTCTCAGTGGTTTAGATGACATTACAAATTCTAAAAAATCTTGCATTCACTTCTTACACAACTATTGTTTAGTCCATTTACATATGCTCTTAATTTCCTTCATTGGAGAAGGATTTATGTTTAGATTCATAGTACAAACATTTTTCACACATATAATTAAATCCATGTAACCCACAAAGAAATAAATATAGAATGGAACCGCTTTTGCTCTTTTAAGGGCGCTGTGAAACAAAAAAGTTTGGGAACCCTTGCCATACACTATCTAGCATCGTCCATGCAAACTATTTGGTGCTCAAGCAAAATTCTCTCCCTGCAGCACTCTAATGTAGAATTTTTTGAATGTTAATCAACAGCCTTCTGCAAACGTTGGAAGTGAGGCTGTAAAATTGATGAAGGCAAATAAATTATTTCTTCATGAGTTATACAGAGTTAATTATATTTGTGGGTTAGAAGTGAATTTTAACCATATTTCAACTATGAATGTAATATTTCATTCTTTTCCACAAAATTCAAACCAATGACAATGTATAACATTTTCTTCTCAGATCAATGATTTCCTTTGTGATTTACAATTCATTTGTTCTTGGGAGGGTTTGTTGCTCTTTGATTAAAATGACTCAAAAATTTTTGAGTACCTGTCTATGTGTTAATTAAATCAATTTTCTTCAAATATGCACTTTTCATGGATATTATTATTATTAAATACTGTTTTGCATTAGAACTTGACCTGAAAACATGAAATTCATGATTGTACTACTGGCATTTCAATTGCCAGATAAAAGAATGGAAATTAAGTTAATGCTCTTATTTTTCTAATAAAAAAGGCATCTTGTTTTAATAAATATACCTAAAATTGTGAACTTTATTGTCATTGTTACTGCAATCCCACAATTTTAATTGGCTTCTATTGTGTACTCCACAAGACTTATAGAAAAAAATCTTAATATGGATAAAGGCAATTCTGAAGTTCCCTTTGTTGTGAAGTCAACCTTTTACTAAATCATCTTTTAGAAACTTGTTGCATATTGAATAATCCAACTTTTAAATCAACAACTATAGTATATTATTTTGTGATGTCTCGTCCTTCATTTGGAGCATGTTTGAATGTGTTTTTAATTTCCCAAAAAAGAAGAACAAGACATCATATTAAGTATGGATATCTCACAAGGGATATGGAAACTGCAGCTGCTAACCGCATGGAGACACTTACTAATACACTCTTCATCTTAGTAGTTATTCCTCTCTATTTCACAAATTAAATATTGCAGGATATACAAGATATCATAAATAAGATACTATGGTGTTCTTTTGCTTCTCAGTAGTCCAGGGAGGGTAAATACTTCTCGTTTGCACACACACACATTCTATAATAAGTTCTGTTATGTAAAATCAATGTTGATTTGAAATACATATCTCAAGTAATGAATATTACAAATGTTTGCAAATATATCCTTATACACTGCACTGTTTCACTTTTAAAATTAAATAAACCCTCCTGTACAGGTGCCTCTCTTATCGTACCCACAACCCCCTTGAAGACAAGATTTACCAACAGTAAAACATGCTTTGTTACTACATTATGCAAGTATGTGCATGAAATTTGACTAATAATTATTATGAGAAATGCTGTTCTTTGTGCTGTAGCATGAATAAACATCTATGTAAGGTTCTGAAAGATAATTCATTGAACAGGTTTTAAAAATGAAGATCGAACTGCACATTGCAACTTTGGTAAGCATTGCTGTGAAGAAGTCCATGAATTTAACATAAAGAGAAAAGAAGTGCATTGAACACTAATGCTTGTACACATATGAATATTGCATTAATTATAATTTGCAATGAAATGAAACTTTTAATATTTTCTTCTTTACTATTATTGAGTATTCAATGGACAGCATTTCTCCTTTAATATTACTAATATGTAGATGTAAATTTACAATCATGTGAATTTGGAAGAGCAAGATCCTAAATAACACAGAGCACAGAATCTTTGGCCATTTCAGGCATTTGGAAGCTCCCGAGGGCATCGAATGGTTACCAAGGAGATGGAAGAGGCCCATGATGATGCAACCACTCATACCACTCCAGGCACTATCATATTAGGAAAAGGTAGGGTGTAATTTTACATGGCTTGTTTTTATGCATGCATTTCTTATATGAGTTATTCAATGCAGTGCTCAATGTGGAATGGGATACAGGGGATTATAGCCCCAGCTGGGAAAATTAAAGCTGTCCTACTGACACCATGTTAAACATACGAGGGTCGTTCAATAAAAAAGTTTCCCTATGTTGCAAAAAAATGATTTCTTAAGTTACAGACAAAAATCAAGTTGCACCAAATAGCATGGTCCTTTCTCACTTTTCAACATAATTTCCAAGGCAGCACAAGCATTTGTACCATCATTGCATAAGATTTTGAAAGCCATCTGCAGGCTTTCCAGGGAACGAAGACCACTTTTCATGGCTGTTTCCATTCCATTGACGTCCCTTTGAATTCTGGAGTGTAGTGATGAACGAAGCTCTCATCCTGAGTCATAATACGGCAGAGAAAGTTGTTCCCTTCATTGTGGTACCGGGTCAGAGAATCCAGGCAACATGTCATACGTGTCATGAGATGTTCTGCACTGAGTTGTCGTGGGACCCAATGCGATGAAACCTGACTGACACTGACATTACAGTCTCTCCATAAACAACAACCAGTTTCCTGTGGATGTTGATAGGAGCAAGACCATTTTCCCACTCATACCAGATCACAGAACGAATCTCTTCTTTACTCCACACCGCCAAAACACGTTGTTCCGCCATGACTCGCTACTCCTTATGGCCAGGGCACGTTTCTCACTGCATGACTCACGCTAATCACGTGCCGCGCATGTGCGGTAGCCTGCACGAACATTGCATTGTGTGTAAATGTAGAGGAAAGACGAAATAACACATTGCTAGTTTCATTTCATTTATCGGGCTCGTACTTTCTCCAAAAAAAAGGGAAACTTTTTCCTTGAACGGCCCTCGTAGGAGCATCTCCCAGCTAACCTTGACTCAAACATCCCCCACCTAACAGTTTCCTCTTCTAGTGCTGATTACACTTTGTAGGAGTTGCTCTTGATTTTTTTGATTATTCCAGAATAAGGAGAGGGGGGGGGCTCATTGTGTGATCTCTCCTCTCTACAGGATGTTTTTACATTAGTAAAAATCGTGATAAGTTCTTCAGTGATGCTTTCATGTACATATATATTGCAGGTAGAAAGGCTATTAAGGACTCATTTTTTAATGTAATAGAAATATATAAAATATAAATGTAATGATCTAATTTTTAAAATGTTTAAGTAAAAAGTTTGAACATATTTTTGGCAAAGTGTATACATTTCCGATCATACTTATAAATGATGAAAATTTGGTGATAAATTTTTCTTTACATTAAATATTACTAACTTTTAAGTGTAAGTGTGCACACTCCCAATCTTGCAGAGTGCTACAATGTTGAAGGTTGGGGAAACCAATTGCCATAAAATGTATTCTGATCAACTTAATGAATTTGAATGAAATCCACCATAACATTGCTCCATGCTGCTTAGCACACAGAAAATATCTGCACATGTGCAAACCATACGTATAACCTCTCTGCCTTCAATATGAGAAAAAATCCCAGAAAATTAAACTTGATCATAGTAAAAACTGAAAGAATTACCAGCCCACGATCCACAAATGAATGATTCTATATTGTACAAATCCATTATGCTCATTTGATAAAGGCATTCTCCACTTTGGGTGCATGAGAGATGATGATTATGTTGTGTTATGTTGCCACAGAATGGGCAGTAACTTAGGTTCCTGTTATGAATGAGATTTTTCCCATGAATTGCAAGAAAACAAAAGAAAGTTGATTGTATTATATTTCTGTATCCTTTCCATTTGTTGCTATTATAAATATCTGAACAGATTTTTAAATGCTTAACTAAACCGTTCATTAATTCTGATTAAAAACTTCATTAATTAGCTCTGATTGAACCTTACACTGTTGAAAAAATATATATCATCTTCAAAGTATAAAATGTGATATATATATAAGGAAAAGAGACATTATGTGGAATAGAACATTCTAGATTTTGCCTCAAAGCCTGTTAAAAACTCAGCTTTTGTTTAAGATTCTTGACACTTGTTTAATCAACTTCTGTATACTTTTTCAGGAAAACGGGAAAACATTACATTCGAGTGGGTTATTTCAAAGTGGTCAGACTGCACAACAACCTGTGGAGGTGGAGGCATTCAAGTAAGTGAAGAAATAAACTGAACAGTAACTAAAATGCCTGAAACACCAATAATTACTGTAAAGTACTGTAGTCTCTGAAAATGTGACATCTGTATTTTTGGTCGAACTTTCACATTCACATTTGACTCATCCTTATATTTAACATGTAACTTAAAAGGCCAGACATGTGCTGCTTTATAGTTTCACTAAAATTTCGCACATACAGGAGATGTAACATGCAGAAATTCCAGCGCAAAATGCAGGCTCAACCACGAGTCGAACCTGGATCTCTGGCACACCGTGACTGCATCTTTCGCTGAAATTTCTACTCATTTACACCTCAAGCCACCATTGGTTTAAGCTAAAAATAACTATGTAAATCCTCAGTATATCCCAAAATTCCTTTTCAGCAGTGGCGTACGCAAGGCGGGGGGGGGGGGGGGGTTACCAGGTTTAAACCCCCCCTTGAGCTTTTGAAATATTATGGAAAATGCTGTAGAAAAAATTAAAAATGGCTAATTTATCACAGTCAAAGATCTGCGACAGTAATAATAATAATAATAATAATAATAATTTGAATTATTATTCCCATGCAGCATGAAGAAAAACACAACATCCCAAACACAATCTAAGCGGCCGCAAAGTTCAATTTTGCAATTTTTTTTTGCAAAAAGTCGCGCAGTGACTCTCGCGAGAATTGTGAAAATTCCTTGCTTCGTCGCAGTGTGCCGACCTTATTGCAAACGTTCTTCCTGGTACTGATTTCACATCCCCTTGTGAACTCTCAAGTGATGCTGAGTCTACATCCACATCATTAAATAATGTTGAAGAAGTGCTTTGTGAATCACCTAGAAGTGATAAATGTGTTGGAATGTCTATAAACTTACTTTTCAACGAAAACATAGACTCAGTGGAATTTAGCAACATGTATTCTCGCGCTTCATCATCATCCTGGGCGAGTTCCATAGGTAAAGGTAATGTAAATTCCCCCGTGCCATTGTGCAGGTGATGTGATCAGCACCATGCTCCGGCAGCCTTCATCCCCCAGGGTTGCTCTCAGGTACCCATTGCTATGAGGCTGGGTGCGGGGACAATGCTGGATAAATTCCAACCAATTCCGGGAATCGAACCCGGATATCCCACGAAGTTGTCAGACTAGACCAGCGTGGCTCCTTGAATAAGTTTCATATTTCGATTATTTCAATAAATTTAATATATTTGCTTTCTTTTTATGGATTTTCTTCACACTTAAAATGTCTGACTTATCACATACAAATAACCGGTGACTAGACAATTATTTTGTAACAAAGAAACAAAAGAAATGTAATTTTGTTATATTTCTTTCATAAATAGCAGCTGCATTAGTAGTAATTATTAGTAGTAATTAAACTAATTAATTAATTATAAGAATTATTAATTAATTATTTATTATTATTTGATTAAAGTATAATAAAACAATGGTAATGTGAATTTGTAGAAAGTTTTCGAAATAACACCCCCTTTGATGAAATCCTGTGTACGCTACTGCTTTTCAGAAATCTAATCAACATTGATCCTCATTAGCAGTTAGCCTAAAGAGGCAGAAAAGTGTCATAAAAACACATGCCTCAAAAAAAGAAAAAAAGAAAGAAATAAAAAAAAAATATTTTAGATATTCAAGAGAGTTTGAATACTGATTTTAAATGTACAGCCAACCGCTGTTTTCATTATATATTTATTCTACATCTTGTGTTGTTTATAGGAATGGAATTATGTTGATTGGAAGCAGGTGTTTACCTGTACTGATTGGCGTTTATATTTCAATTCATTATCATTGCAGTGTGGAAAAACGGAATGAAAATAGTGATTGACAATTCATGTACTGTTTCTTTTGCCATCGGGTGTGCTATCACATATATAAATCTGAAGTTAACAACAATCGTTTTCCACAAGTAAAGTAGTTTGTAGTTTACAGTTCATACAACCATTTAAACATGCTTTTTGATGTAACAATTTTGGAGAACACATGTTTCCTTAATCAGATATATATTTATAGTTTGTTTAATACTACAGTTATAACAATGGGTAGCATTTTCTCAAATTTCTCTTGATTTCTGGAGGGGTTCGAAGACAAAACCTCATTCAAGCAATATAGAATCAAAATCCTAGAGTAATAATAATAATAATAATAATAATAATAATAATAATAATAATAATAATAATAATAATAATAATAATTATTCCTTTATTTAGCGGGCGAGGTTCAGCCGTAGGCTGCTCTACAACCTAACCCTTGTCATGTGCTACATAAGAAAATATAAGTATATAGAATATAATATGATAATATATGAATACAGATGGAAAGCTTGATTACACTAAAGAGAAATAAAGAATTTCACATTACCTACAATTCTCATTACTAGTAATATTAGTCATCAGATAATATAAATGTGAAAAAAACTAAAATTAAATATAATTTAAAAAAATACAAATGTAAAAAGAAAAAATATAAATGTGAATGTTAACATAAGGTTGCCTTTAAGTAAATAATAATAATAATAATAATAATTTGAAGATAGTAATAAAATTCCAATAGTTACAGTTACAGAATATGAGTGTTTTGTCGTTTGTTGAGTGCCAGTTTACTTCTAGTATGTGCTACTGTTCTGCTGCTGTTCCTGTAGAAGCATTTCTATCAATTTAATTTTGAAACTCTTATTGAGTTTTATGGATTGTTGGTAGTGCATTCCATGCTTTCGGGGCAGATATAGAAAAAGATGAGGTATATAGCATAGTCGAATGGTGAGGAATGTCAAGTTCGTTGTGACGACATGTCCCATATCTGTGAATTGTGTTGCGATTACATAATTTTTCAAATAAGTACGCGGGTTTACGTTCAGTTTGCAGATAATGAATGAAAGATAGATAGTGCAGTAGCTTCCTGTTGGCCATTGTTAAAATATTATGTCTGTTTAAGATGGGAAGGATGTGATCGTGTTTATCCAGGTCAAAAGTATATCTGATGCATGCATTTTGTGTGATTTGTTTTTATTATTGTTGTTGCTATTCATATTTTTATTATACCCTATTATTATTACTGCTTTTTTTATTTCATCACATGAAAACCAGAGGGATATAACTCCAATTTATCAAATTTTCGGGACTGGAAATAACGTATTGAAAAGAGTCAGTATATTGGAGATACGTGACTCCACCTTGCTGCTAAGGATTAGAAGTGGAGATGTATTGATGCGACTCCAAATCAGAGGAGATATTTAAACAAAACTGAAAACTGCATTTTTGGAGTTACGTTCCTCTACCTCTCATAAGATGATTTGTATTTGAGACTATCTAACACCACTCTTCTACCTGTTTATGTTAATTATACAGAGCCAAATTTAGTGTCTTAGGCACTAGTGGCTGACACGCCACACACACTGTTTGCTTTGAAGGTGTTGTGGAATGACAATATGCTACATTATTAGTAAGATAAATAAAGCCCCTTATCCACAATCTCCAAGTTTGGTGTCTATGTAGTGATAGTAGTACAGTATATTGTTACGTTCAAAATCTATAGCAGAAAATAAACCTTATCAAATATATTGCGAAGTAATTTATATTTTGCCTACAGAGATGAGAAGAGTCTTTCTTTGAACCATTTACATGGAAGTTAGGAATGTGGTCAGTTGCCACTGCTTGAAGTCCCGTATCAAGTCCATAATACTATGAAATCTTTAAAAAGGCTATTGAAATTGGAACACTTTCAATTAACTCTGAAATCGTTGTGAATTCCATGGCAACAATAACAAAAAATACAGAAAAAGTAAATTGCAAATTTTAGGTGGCCATCCCTTTATGCATTTTTACCATACATACCTAAATTCTTGGTAATTGTTGAACATTCTTCTGTCTAAAAAAAATAAATTTAAATTATCTCAGGTTTCTCAAACACTTTAAACAAGGGTAAATAAATTCTACATTGTGTTTTACAGATGCGTGGAGTATACTGCGTTATAATTGTTAACAACCACACAACAAAAGTAGAAAATCATTTCTGTGAAGACAAAGGACTTCCAGCTCCAGCAACAACCCAGACGTGTGGTTTGTCAGCTTGTCCACACTGGTCAGCAGGTCCATGGCCCAGTTGTGAAGAGTCGCGGTGTTTTAACTACAATGCAGGTAAATATAAGACACTTATAAAATCCAAACTTCAATTCAAGGTCAACTTTTATAAAGGCATAATGTTCTCTAAAATTTTCAATTTAACCTCCTAACAAGCATTCAAGAGAGATAGCATGATTATTCTGACTGTGATAACTGCCTTAACTTTAAAACTCTTGAGCTGATTTTTTTTTTTTGCAATTGTTAGATATTTTGATGCATTGTTCTGTTGATAGATCCAAATGACATCAGTCAAAGCATTTCAAGATGATGGACGAGACATCAATGTTCCCTATTTTGTAAGAACACTAAACTTTGCTGCTATTTTCAAATTTCTGTCTTGACAAAACTTATGGGTTTGAACAAAAGTCACCTTAAATCTACAAATCCTTGAAAAATACACTAACATGGTAGATGCTATTTTTCTATTTTATGTGGTGAGCACCAATGTAAACAAAAGTATCATGTATTTTACTTCCATAAATATATGAGATGTTTGCATTGTTTGTCTTGAAGAATTATAAGAATATTCAAGAATAATACAGTGTGTTTCAAAAGTTGCACAATCCAAATTTTCATGGCTTGTAACAAGAAAACTGTACGAGATATTTACATCAGGTTTCCTGCATTATAAAGCCTCATTCATTGAGATATTGTTGTGCTTAACCCAGCAATGGTCGACATGTTAGCCCGATGCTAACACCTCCATTTTTTTCTAATTTAGTTTATTTTTATTGGTTCTCAATATATTTTTTTGTTCATTATGTGAATATACCACATTGTTGTTGTTTCATCACGTCCAATGTACTGTGACCCATGAACGTTTATTTCAGTTTGATGGTCATTTTCGACAGTTGATATTTCACCTTTGCTCTCATGATCACTTATACCAGGCTGCTCCACTTCACTATCTTCTGAATAAAGAATATCGCACTGCTCCTCACGTACACTTTCATAGTCTGTATTGTCATTTAACCACTGCAATATATGAGTATTGTCCATTACGAAAACAGTCACAAACACAAGATGATCAATAAAATTCACAAAAACAAAAAAATTTAAAAAAGTCCCGTGGTTGGTCGACATGTGAGTGTCACGCTTACATTTTGACAGTTTGTTGGCAGGATCACGGCACAGCTCCTAATAACGGAAGGGAACGCTCCACCCTATTATATTTTCTGAACCGTAACAAAACAAAAGACAGCTAGACTGCATCTCATCTCAAAAACCTTGTGAATTTTGCAATAGATATATATATAAGCAGATGAATTTCAATGTTAGCACAGCACTAAACAATGGCAGGTTAATATTATCAGTTTACTCCATATAGAAAATTTCATAAATTATCAAATGGTGGAAGTCAGCGTTAAAGATTTTGCAGAATGCCACTTTTGGGTGAGAAAAATTATGTAAGAAAATATCAAAGGATCATAATCTGACGTCTGATGCCATGTTAATCTGTCGTTTGAGACCAATATTGATCATGTGCAGCATTTGATGGATTTGGATTAGCAATTATATGGGTTAAGTGAAAAAGTGCCAACTTAGGGGCATATCACATTAGCTGGCAACATTAGGAGGTCAAAATTTTGTCAACAGCCGCAGGCTACATATGCCTAAATATTGGTCCCACATTTACTTAAAAAACCATAAATCAGTTTTCACTGAAATTAGGCTCCTGAGGGGATCCTCTGCTATCCCTGGCTTCCTGGAATCTCTTCATCCATGCCCTGCCACTAATCTGATGACTGCTAGATCAGCACCATGAGATGGCATTTACCACATCATATCTCCGAAATTAATAACAATATTTCAGGGCTGTTTTTCTCTTGTTCATTAATATATTTATGATTTTATGACATGCTTGAATAAAAAATAATAGTTATTTTTAGTGTTTTTTTAGAAACTCTCTTTAAAAAAACTTATTTTTTCAAGGAAAGGTCTGCGATGTTATTGAAATCATGGTCTGGCATCGGACATATGGATGCAAATAGCTTGAAATTTGCATGTAATCATGGCAAAAAACCACTCTGTGATAACATGTCATTTGTATCCCCCAAATTTCGAAAACAAAATTACTACAAAAAGTATCACTGGCCCTCTAATTGCCACCAATTGAGCCTCTCCAATGGTGTAGTGGTAACATCGTTGTCTTGTAATCAAGGGGTCCTGGATTCAATACCCGGTGGAATCTCGATTAGCCCACCTGTGCATAAAGTGGACTTAAAACAACAAATCAATCAATTGCCACCAATTGAAATGATGATATCGTCACATAGTACAAACATGTAACTACAATTCACCAAAGTTTCATCCCAGTTCTTAAATAATAAGGTGGCGGCAGTGAAAGATGGAAAGCATCGCAATTAGAATCAATTTCCTGCAATAAATTTAAATTTATTCATGTAAATTTAATTCCATGGTAGCCTACACAATTAGTTTAATGATATAATCTGAATATGATATATCCAAACTGTAATTTAAAAAAAGTTCACATAGGGATTAAAAGGGATATACAGTCTCGACCTCAATTGACTCTCTCTTGCCATTTCAAACAATCGGTTGGCAGAGTTGCCAGGTGCAGAAAATTTTACAGCTCAAAGTTAAATTTCGGTATAAAATTAGGATTTGTGTTTTTTCATATAAATGTATGGCCAATATTTAGGTACATGTCGCTTGCATATATTGACAAAATTTTGACCTGCTAATGTTGCCAGCTAAGGTGATATGCCCATGAAATAGGGTGACCATAATATTTTTACCCAAGAACGGACATCCCAAAGAGGTCAGTTTACACCCTCCTGAAAAATCGGTTAGGCCTAATTACAAAATTATTGTTGTCATTAACATGTTATTTATTTATAAAAGAATGGGATCACATAAATGATACATCATAGACAACGAGTGAGATATGATCTTTTGGTTGTCAAAAAGGTATTAATAATTACGGCATGACATTGTGCTTCCGGTCCCTTCTGATCAACTTTTTGTGTTAGTCCTGAGGAATGCCAGAATAATTTATCAGAAGAACCAATATTCTTGAGAACTTTATTCTTCACCAACCATTCATATTGATGGAATTTTTAGTAGTGTGGTACTATTGTGGTATTACCACAGTAATTCTGTGGTACATATTTGACACACAATGTTAGATTTATCATTTGCATTTGTATCAAGATGCAGGAATTTAAATTCTTGTTGCAGATCTGTATTGAAACTACGTACATGTACACTTCTTGGCCATGCTTCTTTAATGTTCTACAAATAACGGGACACATACAAAACCATACAACCCATGATTGATTGATTGATTGATTGATTGATGTGAACAAACTTATACAGTAAACTGCTGCCTGCGCGAATCTTCTCGACGACAATTTCTGATTGTTATGAAGTGCTTAAAATGCAGTCCAGCTGTTTTACCACAGTATTACTGTGGTAATACCACACTATTAAAAATTCCATCAATATTTTTTTTTTCAAAGTTAGAATTAGTTTTCAAGCTAACTCCTAGACTTTTATAAAATGGAACAAGAAGTGTTTTTTTAATTATATCGAGGGGACGAACGGCACACATCTCTGAAATGGGACTGTTCCAGTCACCCTACCCTGAAATGGCACTTGTTCACTTAATCCATATAATTGTTAATCCAAAATACATCAAATGCTGCACATGACTAATATTGGTCGCAAATGACAGGTTAACATGGCATCGGTTATCAGACGTCTATGACCCTTTGATAATTTCTTACACATTTTTCTAACCTAAAACTGGCATTCTAGAAAAATTTTAATGCTGACTTCCACCATTTACTAATTTATAAAATTTTCTGTATGGAGCAAACTGATAATGTTAAGCATTGAAAAATATCTCAATGAATGAGGCTTTATAATGCAGAAGACCTGATGTAAATATATCTTACAGTTTTCATGTTATAAACCATTAAAGTTTCGGTTGCACAACTTTTGAAACTGTATTTATGCATAACTGTATTTGCTTTTTGTTCACTTGAAAATTGGTAGAGCTCTCAAGCAAATAAAATTAAAAATAGCAATTTTCCTTGCAATACATGAATATCAAAATTAGTTGATTATCAATATTTGACCCAGATAAAAAAAACATATCAACATACACATTGAAATCAGAAAATTTCCTGAGTTATTACATATTACTCTACCCTCATACGTCAGTTATATTTTCTTCACATGTTCTTAATTTGTTATCCCTTTACTGCAGTGAATATTCATACCAATATTACTTGCAGCCCTACAGCGTCGAGAGGTAACCTGCCAGCTGCCAAATGGAACCCAAGTCATTCCAAGTATGTGTAGCGAGAAAGAGAAGCCTCCCCAAAGGCAAGAATGCTACAATGACAAGTGCAAAGGCACCTGGAAAGTGGGAGAATGGTCAGAGGTAAGTCTCCGTTTACAAATTATTTCTTTAATACCTCTCAGCAATTTCCGCGAAACAATCTCTGCTATCCTATGTTTATATCAAGGTATTCCAATAACAGAGACAATGCTTAATGATTGCACTTCCACCAATCTGAGCTACATTCAAAACAAATATGCTTTAAAAGAGCATGAGTCTGTTTCTTATTCTTACTTCTCTGCTTCTTGCACTTCCTGTTTCTTGATACACACTGTGTAATTTATAAAAATATTTTGACAAGTTTTTTCTTTGCTTTTGTTGATTGTCATGTAACCTTTTGTCCTACTAGTTTTGCCCTATAGGAGGGAAATATTTATTTCCACCACTGCACATTCTATATTACATACTCCCATATCAGTACAAAACAATGTTACTTGGACTGGCATTCATATGTGCATGCAACAGAGGAGAAAATACTTGCATTGCTCAAAAATGAATTTTTGCTCCACCTGTATCCATGTGAATTGTATTAATTTCTTTTGATCTTAGCAAAAAAGTTCAAAGTTTGTCTCAAGTCCATTTTATGCTCAAATAGGCTAATTGAGACTGGACCAGGCCCACATCCAAGGGGCCCAAGGGTGCTTTTTCCCTATCGAACTATGAAATATTTTATAATGTGAACCTACGAAAATATGATTTTCCAGATTTTGCAAGAATTTCGATTTTGTCCTTGCGTAGGTGAATGGGTTGTTTGTGGAGAGGGGACGGCTCCAGAAGTCTGCAATATTTGGTAATTTTAGTTTTATAATCATTGAGATGCAAGGCTACTATATTTAGTCAAAACATTGTTAATTTACAGAATACAGTAGGCTACTATTCAAATACTTCTGGTTCTGACAATTGAAAGTAAACACCAAGCTGTACACTGTATGACAGCCTTTGTCTGTAAGTAAATGTGGTGACGATTGTCAGCTTTGGGGGATTTTTATCCATTGCTTAGTTATTGCAACTCTGCAATTGTATATCTAGCTGCAATACCGGAATAGTGTTGGTGGTCAATCTAATACTCAAACAGCATTTTGGAGCTTCTCTTTTTTTTTCTTTTTTTTTCATATTTTCAGATCTGCTCCCCACCTCCCCCTCTAAAAATATCTTGGGTACAGGCCCAGACTGGACCTACAGTTTAAAGTAGAATCTGAACCACTATGCAATGTGCATCCATAGGGAAAGGGGGCAGGTCGAATCTGGGACCCCTTGATTTCAAGGTGACAGTATTACCAATATGTCATGAGCAAGGTCTTTAATCTTAATGTATGCTCAAATCTTATAGGTCATACATTTGATATCATTTTTGGTAATATTTACAAATGCAAAAGCCGCGGTGGCTCAGTCGGTAACGTGTCTGACTACCATGCTCAAGGTCCCGGGTTCGATCCCCGGCCAGTTCAAATCCGGGAACTTTTCTAACGGTGGAAGCGGCCCCGGTGCCCACCCAGCGTCGAATAACATGGGTACCTGGGGGAAACCCTGGGGGGTAAAGGCAGTCAGGGGCGTGATGCTGATCACATCACCCCCACTCACGACCGGATCAAGAAAGTGTGGGGCGTTACCCCCACACCCCCTATACGCCTTCATGGCGTGGTGCTATGCACAGGGGAACACTTTACCTTTTTATTTTAAAAATAAACTTCAAAGCTTGTCCAAGGCACCAAAAGTGAGACAAAGAGAATGCTCATAAAAATTGTGATAACTTAGTCTGGCAAATAACATTTTTGTCACCTTTTTGCTGAGCACGATCTCTACACCAATGGCCCCAAGTTCAAATCCTAACATCAGCATGGGTGTTCCTTTGTGAGTATCCCTTCATCTCACCTCGTTGATGTGATTGGCTTAAAGAGCTAGAATTACACAAAATACACAAAAAAATACCTCCTTTTGACTGTAATCAATTCCATAACTTTATTAATTTCCTTTCTCTATTTAGTCCTTCTCCAATATAATGCACATCTGAAAGCCTATTTTAAAAATAAGTATGTCACTAATGGTTATTCGTAATATTCTGTGTATTGAATTCGCACCAAGTAATGTCAATGCATGTTCCAGGAGCACATTAAACAATTATAACCCTTATGAGACTTGCACAATTGGATGTATTCAGAATTTACATGTATTACTTTCCAACCACTATTCTTACACTTTTAACTTCAAAAACCTTCTTTCAACTAAATTAAGGAATTGTATATCTATAAAATATATTCACTATTTGGTAATTGTTTCCATGTATATTGTTGCTAATGTGATTTATATTTCTCCTACATCTAAATAGACAGTCATATATTTCATACAATAATGCTATTACATGCAGAAATGAACAAACCAATGTCAATTTGCAGCGAGTGTCACCGAAACCTACTTGATCCTGCCAAATGGTGAATTTCCCCAATTGAGTAATTTAAGTTAACTTTGCTATACTTCTCATAAGCAACTAATATACATGCCTGACAATGCTGTTCCAGAAGAAGACATGACAGCATTTCATGTGCATTTTTTTTTCTACAAGACAATATTTTTTTGGCATCCTTTGCTATATATGTATCATATAATAGGTAGGACTATTTTAATTTTCATAGTAGATCCACTACTGTATGAAGTAAAAATTCTCCTATGTGATTTCTGTGGTTAGGGAGTGTTTTTGAAACAAAGTCCTGTGAATATAGTTTTGTTGATAGGTACATTTTACATTGTAGACACAATCTCATCATGCCCATCACTGTTTCTATTTCATGGCTAGGTTGTCATGAATCTTGCTTCTCCCTCTTCTGTTCTTCCACCACTCCTCTTTTCACTGTGTTCCAATCCCAACTTCTCCTTTCCACTCTCTCTACTACTTCAGTACCTAATCTTCCCAGACTTCTTGGTCTTCAATTTTGCCCTTTTCCTCCACTTCATGTGCAGAGTCGGATTTTCTTGGTTGTCTTTTCGGCCAAATCTGCTTCTTACCTCAACTATGACTGATCTATTCTGACCTCCAAGCTTCACTGCTCCACAGTATCTGCCATGTCTCCTAATCCTTTATTCCGTCCCTTTTGAAAAATTTCATCTCCGCTTCCTGCATTTTACTTCTCTCTCTCTCCTTCATTGTCCAAGTCCAAGGTACATAGAATGTGTTGTATATTATGTTCTTGCATCACAGGCACATCCTTATTCTATGAGGCCAAGTCAAATGTAAACCTTAATTTGTTTTTGTTTTCTATTGGGGACAAGTTTGCTGCATTTTAGCATAGACCCATTGCTGACCTACATATATTTTGAAGTCTGAGCTAGTGCTTTTATACCTCAAGAAGTTACATGTGTGAAGGTCTATCCACCCATCTACCTGCGAGTTTGAGTTTTGGTTTTAAGTACACTTTTTGCATAGTAAGGCTTCACTGGATATCGAGCCCGGGACCCCTTGATTACAAGGCGACGACATTACCACTACGCCATCGGGAAGGCCCCATCTGCCACATGAACTGTGAAATGAGGTCACTGTCGAACTTCCTCCTCCATTCATAAACTTGCTGATGTGGAAAGCATGCAAGGACATACAGAAATTCTCCATTAAATGAAATTTCAATGAGTTTTAGGCTTCCAGAAGGCAAGAAACCAGTGTTTGGAGGAGGAACAATCTTTAAAATGACAAAAATGGTATTTTGGAGTTCACTTCATCAGTTGAGGTACCTCATGTAAATTTCAGCTGAAGACAGTCTGTCCTATAATTTTTGTCACTTTTAAGGTTTACATTTGACTCTCCCTAGTGTATCAATCTCCTAGTTGTCCCCTACTGTTTACCTCCTCATCCTACATGATCCATTTAAAAAATGCAGTCAATGCAGAATAATACAGATTCTTTGGCTTCAGACCATTCTTTGCATTGCATCATATGTTCCTGTTTTCCAGGAGTAATTTATGTATGTTCTGCATGCTTGGCTAGGACAAAGCGAGAGGTTTGTCTAACATTTTGTCTGTTAATACGTAACAGTGTTTTTCTTTTCTGTTCCATATATCCGAGGTGGTCTAATCAATAGTACATTTTCAGTATTGTTTTAATACTGGTGCTTATTTATCCATTCTTGCATTGCATTATGTTTATTCTTCTACTCATGGGTAGGGTTTCTTATTATGTCTTCAATGGGAGAGCATTGGAGTGCTACATTGTTTTATACTTCTGATAATGTTCAATATTACTAAAGCAGTCATTCATTGTTACCAGAGTGCATTTTGGGGTTTTCAGAAGAGATGCCAAAATGTTGTAAATTAGGTTTACCAAGCTGCCTGATGTCAAAACTGACTGGTGAATAATTCTCTAAGATCACATAACCAAAAGTACACATTGTATTTGTGCTATGATGTTAATGTCAGTCTTTTGAGGGACTTGGAGACTCTGGCATAGCTGAATTCTTGGTGTTTTTGCCTTTGGTACAAGTGGTTTTGGGTTCAAACTTTTTGGTGTTGATCAAGCTTTGTGAGGACAAGTGAAAAAGCAGTAATGGTCTAGAAAACCAGATGACAACAGTGATGAGGCTTAGATCAAATTTATCTACCCAGAAATCAAGTTTATCAACTCTGAATCCTCACAAATATCCACCAGTTGTGAATGGGTTGATGTCATCTCTGCAACACAGAAACTAAATTCAAATCTATGATTAAAAAGAAAAATCAGCAATCTGACCTCAGCTCGATGTTTCTCAACTGCAAGGCCGTGGCATAAATTATAATGTACCACAAGAGGTTCTCCTGAAATTTGTCAACTTAGATTGCCCAGCAATTTCATTAACAAATATTTTGTAATTTGATTTTATATTTGCCAATGTCACACTTTAGACAAACTATTACTCTTTATGATTATGTCATACTTTATTATTCATATGTAACTTCAAGGGTCGAAATTCATTAATGTAAAGTTAAAAAATATAGAAAGGTAAAATTGTTGTGATCAGGGCATAGAAGAATTTACCGGGTGGAGTCTCACAAAGGTTGAGAACCACTGATGTATGGTATCAGATGGAGTGTGATCAACCAAGCAGACAAAAAAAAAAACACTAGGAGAGCAACGTCTTTGGTCTTTTAGTTTGAAATGCACTAAAGAGCAATGAAAATGTCTTAAATTTGCATGTGCAGTATGATGATGAATTGAAAGGTTTGTGTATGTGTATAAATTGTTGAATAACAAATTGCCTTTGTCCATGTTTCTGAGTAGGTACTAACAAAACAAAAAAATCCCTGTATAACATTATTGAGCAAAATAGTGACACAACATGTAAACAATGTGCATTGGACAGGTATGTTTTTCAATCATTGTTCATTAAAATAACATATTTTTCATATTATTTGATAAATCCTGTATGTGGTCACGCACCATGTTACTTTCTAACAGTACAGTAATATTTTGCTCAAACTCGGTTCTTTTAACAATAAAATTTTATATTGAATTGATGAATTTTCAACCCCTGTTTCTTACTTTCTAATCAAACCTACGTTTCTGTCTCCGTCCTCAGGGTTGTGTATTTGCATCTAACTGTTCATATTTTCATAGTCCCCGAACATGTAATGAAAGTGGGGGGGGGGAACCTCCAAAGTAAGCCTGCCTCCACTCGCATACATTCGAGGGTATGCACTTAGTTCCGTGGTGCCTTAAAATATACCAGGACGTCAGTTGCATGAATTTAACGGTTCCTCTTTTAATATCTCTTATTTATTGGTAATTTATTGATACAATATACATGACAAAATAATATACTATAATAAAAGAAAAATATTGCATGGTACTTGATTTGTAGTACATTATTTGTTTATTTTTGGCATTCTGACCAGGACGATATTAAGTACCTCATGAGTGAGGTGACCGATGATTAAATAGTAGATGTGAGGTCGGTTATTATTTTTATTCTATAATAAAATTTAAATATTGCGATTGAGTCGGCAAATCCAGTGTTATCAAAATGGGTTATTGGTTCAAAATGAGTTGTTTGTTCATTTTGTTTCCTTTATTCTGGAGTCCAGAACAAATAACTTGTGTGTGCGCTACGTTACAATATGCAGTTTGAAACTAACCAAATATGTTTCATATTGTGCATATGGGGGAGGCATTGGTATGCGTGGTTCCAGTTTAAGGTGTGAAATAAACAGAGTGCCCAGAAGAATTATTTATTGGTGGCCGAGGCTCCACCTTGTCTAATGATCTGGGTAAGACCTGTTTTTGTATGTGCGGCCCAGGCTCCACTATGTCAACCCCCCACCACCTGTGTTCAAGGACTAGGGACAGATGAACAGTTAGATGTAAATACAAAACTATGAGAACGGAGACAGAATCAGTCTTCTGAAATGTAGGTTTGAATAGAAAATAAGAAACAGTGGTTAGAAGTACAACGATTCAACATGAATCAATCACCACTGATCAGTTACAAAAGGAAATTTTTAATGAATATAGCCAGGCAGTGCTTCTGGATTGTGTAGAATAGTGGGATGCCAACATCACAAATATGTGCCTCAGATATTCTAAGTTTGAAACACTAGGTGTCCCAGGTTCGAATCCCAGCCTGGGCGTGGATGTTTGCGAGTGTCCATTCATCAATTTCATCACTCATTTCCATTTTCGCAAATTAGCCAAAAGTGGCACAAAAAGCGAAGTAAAATAAAGCAAATAAAAAAAAAAGTTTGAAAGATGAAAATGAATATGCATAGCTATAATCTGTACATGTTACACCCATTTTCTTGATACATTCATCACAAATTCTCCAATACTTTTTCCATAAAGAATTTCTAGGTTTCATTCTTCCAAAAAAAGATTTCACGCTGACAAATGATTTGTGATTTTTGCAGAAAACACTAACCTTTATGCATCAATGCGAAAACAATTCCCTGAAGACTTTTTGAAAGTTTCAAAACAGGTAACAAAAACAGCATGGACTGTGATTTTAGAATCTTATTTTTGCAAGAAACAAAAGCACTAATTCATGTGGCTAATGCAATAGGTGTCTTCCCTGTAGTTGTAAATTTCAGTGTTCGTTACAAACTGCACACAGCATGCAGGGGCTGATTTATGTATGGTTAGCACACCTGCTAAAAGAGTGAAAGTTTCAGATTTGATCCTACGCTTGGAAAATATTTTTCTTTAAGGATTTTATCTCAATGTGGTTATTTTTATCATACACCTAATGCAATCCCAAACAAATATTTAACCCAAAATAGTGAAAATGATTGTAAGTTTATCCAGTTACGTGTTTTTATGTATGTTCTAATGAGAAGTGTAGTAGTGACAAAACACACTTAACAGTAGGTACGTTGTAGTTATTTACCCTAAAGACAAATGAACACCAATATATACAGTATATTTATGATGAGTATTGTACTGTTTATAATGTAGGCTTGGTAGTCATGATACCCAAATTGAGAGCACATCAAGTTTCATTTACATGTAAAATCTACACATGGTCTTTAATTTTAAACTGTAAACTTACTACTTTGAGTTTTCCCATATTAAGAGCCAAAGGGAAAGTGATTAGTGCATATAAAAACTGTGACGGGCAAATGGAAGGCTTTAGTCAGAATATCATTGTGAACACTACTAAACACCTTCATCTCGGGTTAAGGGATAACATATTCTCTTGTTGATTCACAACATAAAAATTAGGGTTGGGTCGATCCGGACACTATTTTATCGGAACTGGATACTGGTTCAAATTTACTAACCGATATCAGCTGGTAGTTGAAGTCCAGGTATGCCTTGAGATCTAAAAATTGTCACACAGCATTCATGGAGTCCTGAAGATTATGCAAAATGCATGATCTTTACTTATTTTAAACAAATATTTAGTGTCATCACTAAGTAACAGCTATAGTTGATTCATGTTTGGAAAATGAGAGACTCTGCAGTAAATAAATACAGAGAACATCAGTACTCACTTTTTCTGTGAAGCTGTTTGTCGTTGCTCTGTTAATTTCAGTGGCCACTGCCACCATTCTCGCTGGAATTTGTTGCACTGTTGGTTGGCATGCTTCTATTGTTTTTAGTTCTTTGGTTGCTGCTAGGTGTCTGTTGTCATTTGCCTGCCTGTGTCCATGTTGTCTGCTATTTCCTGATGTTAACTGCTGCAGTAGGGGAATCCATGTGTGGTGCTTGTCTGCTATTGTTGCGTAGCTCGTGCAGGAAGTATATGATGGCATATGTTTCCTTCATTTAGTGTGTGAGCATGTGCACTGCGTGTTTGACATGTAATATTTGGATTTTATGGCCTTTCCTCTCCCCCTGGGTTATCAAGGAGGGAGAGGAAGTACCATTTGTCAGCTATTTTGGCATTTGGTGTGAGTGCGAGGCACATTACATTAACACGTCCATCAGATCTAGCAATTAAAGAATCTAGGAGCACCTAACAGATGCGAATAAAGCCCCACCTACCATGAACTTGCTAAGCCCATCAAATACAATAGCCATAAATCCAAATAGTACATGTCGAACACAAAGCGCACATGTTAATAGACATTAAAATCAAGGAAACACTTCCCGCACGAGCTAAGCAACAATAGTGGACAAGCACACCACACATGGATTCCCCTACTGCAGCAGTTAACATCAGGGGATAACAGACGACATGGACGCAAGCAGACAAATGACAACAGCACAACTATCAGCATCCTAAGACCTAAAAACAGCAGAAGTATGCCAACCAACAGTGCAACAAGTTCCAACGAGGATGGTGGCAGTGGTCTCTGAAATAAATAGTATCACGTAAAACAGCTTCGCAAAGAAAGTGAGTACTAAGGTTCTCTGTATTTAGCTATAGTTGGCATTTTAAAATAAGTATAGGAAGTATGAGCTAACATAAAGACACATCGGTCTATCGATTTATCAGGTAAACATTGATAATTTTACCGACTTGATATTCCTCCTTAATTTCTAGTTCCAAATCCTGCCATTTTGTTATTTTTTTTTATGAATATAAAGATATAGTTCACGTATCCCAGTACTGTAAAGTAAGTGTTAACATATGAAGTTTCCTTTTTGTAGGGAAAAAAAAAACTCATGCAGTTACCTGGTTACATGCACTAATTAAGTACGTAATTAACATTCAGATTCTTGATGTGACATTTGTAATTTTATATCAAATCAGTAGAATATTTATAAATTGTGTGTGGTACTTCATCAGTATCAGTAAAAAAAAACTACATCAGTCCATTTGCAATAAATAGCCTGTAATTTAGTGCAAAATTATGGCACTTTTTTTCCTTTATTTATTAGCAGGTATAATTCATATGCCTTTCTAGTAAAGTAACTGTCTTTATATGCAGTTTAATTTTGTAAGATAAAACCTAATGCGGTCACCTAGTTAGATTATTTAAGAGGTTAATTGGCCAACAAGTTCTTCACAGAATGTTTGCAGTTTTGTATCACATTGGGAGAATATTTATAATTTATCACTAATGGTAAACATATTTTATCAGTCCATCCCTATTTTAATTTAAAACTTTTGTAGATTGAAATGGTCCAGTTCAAATGTCTAACATGTATCCAAATTCTGAAAAAAATTTAAATTGTTTGTTTTAGTTTCACTTTTAAGTCCACTTTTATGCACAGATAGGCTAATTGGGACTGGACGTAAGTTTAAAGTGGGATCTGAACTGCCATGTGCCTCCACTGGTATTGAACGTGGGACCCTTGATTGAACAAATTTAAATTGTTGCAAAATTCAAAGTAATCTGTATTTGTATCGTCTCAATCCCTAATGATAATACAATTTTAGAAACAGGGTTTCCATAGATCGAGCCTATTTGCAAACTACTCACTGTTCTCCTGATATACAAGTAACTAGAAAAACTTCAGAAAATGAAAAATTGACTCTGGTGTTGCTACAACAGTGATTTTGCTACAGTTATGTTCAACATAACATGCAACTATCAGTAAACCGGAATAACTTATTTCAATTGAAATTATTAAGAAGCCAGGGATACTTTAAAATTTATTTCTGGCATACAAACTTAATTGATAAATAATAATTTCCTGCAAAAACAAATAACAAAATAAATTGTTTCAAATCTTATGATTTTGCATATGTTTTAAAACTTAGAAAATAACATATCCCTGATAATTGTGTTCCTTTTGTTCAGTGCTAGTAATGTACATGAAACTTAGTTGTAACGTACTCACCTGCTACTTGCACTTTATTTACAAATAGGCATGTATGGTGCTTTCCCAGTGATACCCATGGTAAGAACATAAATAATAAACAATAAATAGATCAGTACCCTCACATGCACAAATCCCTAATGGCTTCCAATTGAAAAACCATTTGCTTTTCTCTATTTGATTGAAAGGATACTCAACTTGCTTATGTAATTTATTTTAATTATTTTTAATTACACTTTTTGTATGGCATGTAAGAGTAATATTATTTCATATAAGTTGCAAGAGCTATGTGAATCATAGCCGTGCAGTACAACTTGTGAACCCTAGTTGCAGACGATAATAAAATAGCATGTGTGCTTTCTCCCTTGCACTTTCCCCTGTAGTGTGTTGCCCCTTGTGACGCACAAGGCATCAAGTATCGCATTCTTCAGTGTGTGTGGTACGGCACGAAGAAGGCAGCAGGAAATGCATGCCGCGATCAGACAAGGCCCACTGTTATGAAGGATTGCAAAGGACCTCCCTGCTCTCAGCGTAAGTTTCATATTTACTTTTGTTTTTCATTTGTTCGTGAAAGGTATTCCTTTTTCATGCTAAGTTATAACCAATATTTTTCTAGAAAATTAACTTGTTTATCTAATCCATACATATTCAAACTAAAGCTAGAAAATGCTATAGCTGTGAGCATTTAATTAAATGTAGCATAGTTTTTGTATACATGTGGCTGGAAATGACATGACAAAAATGTTTAGAAATACCTAATTTACTGCTAATGTTTTGAACTATTTTCAGTAGTCCAACCATAACCACTGCTTTCTATGGTTTTCAGTAAACGACAGATATTTTGAAACATCTGTAATTTTCAGTAGACCACCTGTGAGTCTACTCATTACTGTGATTTTTTAGTAAATTAATGAGTGTTGAAGCAGTGCATAATCATGAGTAATCTAACTGAACAATCACAGTTTTTTTATATTGAAAACTGTAATGAAATGAACAGCCATGAGTGATAAAAACTGTCCACCCTTGAAAATTTCAAAGTCCAAACATACACAATGTGACAACAGGTGGAGGTAGTGTAGTAAAGTGTTTTAAAACCAAATGTGATTAAGTGCCAACAAAATAAATATAATTTTGTATCATTACAGTAAATTATGATATGGTGAAATGGCCATCCTCTTGTTTTGAAGATCAAATCATTTTTTTGCCACAAAAAGAAAAGAAACAACTTCACACAATTATTCATTTACAATATATGAACAATATATTCTGTAGCGAGATAGAGGTAGCACAACTAATGAAGGTGCATGAGCATGTAAACGGCAAGGAATTTGCTAGGAAACTAAGTGTAATAGTTCAATTACAAAAAATTAACAGCCCGTTCATTACTTGGAACTTTCATCAACTTGAAAATGCTTTATTTTTTTAAGAGTATAATATTGTATAATAATGGATACACTAAATTTCTAAGTGAAAATACGTATTAGGGAGCAATTTGATTGCCATACGTGCAGCCAAGTAACAGTACTTCCAAACAAAATTACAACGAAAGGCTCAACATCTGAAATTGTTGTGTGTAACATAACATCAGTATAAATTTTGGTTCAATAATTTAAATATATAGGGTATCATTTTAATGGCGCACACGGACCAAAGAAACGTATAGAGAACATCAAAAAACAACTTTTCTCAGTAACATTTTTCTCGGTGCGTCGTTTCGGCATAACAGTCGTTCAAACAAGCCTGTTTTGCCACCGGAATGCTGGCAACCCAACACAACATTTGATCGCATCTGCGACGTCATTTCCCGTCATGAAACTGTGCATGCCACGCTTGCGAGGAACACACATATTCTCTGAAAAATGACACAGCTAAAACCAGCCACATTATGTACCATAAAACGAAGAGAGAAAACTCATTCAGTAACCCAATGGGAAGTGAACCAACGATACCAAAAATGGTAGCAAAAAAAAGTATTCAAAAGGAAGTAGTAATATCGAATTTTGTCTCTTAGCCTACATGTCAAATTTTGCGAAGTTGACATCTACTGGTTAGTCTATCCACTTCGTCCTTCTGATACTGGTTGTCTGTGACACACTGAACAGTTGACAAAATAAAAATGAAAAAACTCAAAATTCCAAAGGTAAGTAGCACATAATGTACTGTATATTCAGGGCATTATGCAGCAAGACAAAAATGGTTGAAAATATAGGGATATAAGTAGTAGTAGTAAAACAAGCTCTCAGACGACTGTGTTTATCTATGCACCAGATACACATGTAATAGTTTGCAACTGTGAACATGGCAGTATATTCACTGCTAATTCATCATTAGGTTGTAACTGTGGTTGTACATGTTTTAGCCATAATGTAACAAGGTAAACCTGTTATCAGCACAACAATGCCACAATGCATGTATCAGGACAATAGGATATACAAACCTTTACATATCAATCTTGCAATGAAATTTGCAAATATTTGACATGTAGGCTAAGAGACTAAATCTGATATTACCACTTCCTTTTGAGCATGTTGTTTGTCTACCATTTTTCATATCGTTGATTCACTTTCCCCTTCCCCTGGGACGACTGCTGGGTTTCTGACTGGTAGGCTGTGTTACCTTGGATGTTTGGACAGGTTCCTCCCTTTGTTTTACTGCTCATAATGTGATTGCCAGTTCGTCATTTTTCACAAAATTTGTGTGTTCCTTGCAACACTGCTGTGCTGTTTCACCTCAGGAAATGACGTCACAGATGTGATCAAATGTTGTGTTGTGTTGCCAGTATTCAGGCAGCAAAATGGGCTTTTTTGAATGACTGTAGCGCAAACACGAGGCACCAGCGAGAAAAATGGTACTGAGAAAAGTTGTTTGTTTTGATGTCCTCTACACGTTTCTGTCATCCGTGGGTGCCATTAAAATGACGCCCTGTATATTGTCACATAGTTGCTGGAGATAAGACTGTAAAATAGAAAAGATCAATTTATTCTTTAAAACTGCATCAATTTTCATTGGCAATCATTTTGATACAGTAACCATTTGCTGTAAGATTTCCTACCTATAATTTTCATATCACGTTACAAAATTTTTGGAAATTAAAATCGATACAGCTTCATGTAAATGTATATCTACAGTTTCGTGCAATTAAACAATTATCTTTGGTCGCAATGAGAATGCACTTTTGTTAAGAAAAAGACCCAATCATTCACCAAGGTATGGATCTCAACTATTACTTCCAGTATTTGCAATGCTTATAAAGCTTCTCTTCTTTCAGTGGGAGAGTGTAAAGATCATTCCAAGTATTGTCAATTTGTCAAGACCATGAAAATGTGCAGATTACTACACTACCAGCATCAGTGCTGCCATTCCTGCCGACATAAGGGCTAGAAGTGGGGTTTCCACTTTCTGTACTCTTAAACTTCAGTTATTTATTTTATGGTGCTTCATAACTTGCTAAGTGACGATCGTCCTCTCTGTTGACATTTAAAGAGAAAATGAAACTATGGAAGAACACAAGTAAAGCTCATTTTTTGAGCACTTGTTCCCTTGTGATGGCAAAGGAAGAAAAAAAACTTTTCAAAGCAAAGAAATGTGTTCAAAAATACCTCTCCGAGATTGCAACACTGACAAGAGGAGGGAAGAAAAGTGAGAATTGTTTGTGCAAAGAAGTGATGCAGTAAGTATGGTGTTCAGTGGACCAAATCAGGTGAATAGTTGTTACATGTGTGAAAGTTGAGAATTCTGAAGAACAATGAAGCAAATTGCACATAAGTAAGATTGTGTACATTTTTGCAGAGTCTTGTTGATGTAGTGTAGAGCATTACAATTCTGTGGTATCATTCATGTTAAAGAAAAACACTAGTAACATGTATCTGAAAAAAGTCCTTTTGCAAGTGACAGCGTTAATTTACAGTTCAAGAGTTGAACTGCAGTGATGTTATCTCATAGATACTTCCGCAGCCAGGCTGTTCAGAATGCAAGCCTATTTTCTGGGAGCTCCTACCCACAAATAAGCTTTCAGTTCAACAGCTTTTAAAGTTGTGTGTATGTGTAGATATACCCATATTCCATATGTAAATAATGTAGGATATATTGTTGCTCTGTGTACATATGAAGCTATTTATAATGAATCAGCCTGCATCAGAGCACAGCAGCACATGCATAGAAGGAAAATTATACTCAGTGGAGTTTCCTAGAAATTATTCCGCTTATATCTGTGCTAATACATCTACAGTACAGATTTTCCCCTTTAATTTTCTCTGTTATCTTCAAAGAGGAATTATATACATACAACTTACCAAAGAAATGGAACCAACTAGTATATCCAGAGAATATATATATACACATATATAACATATAAACAAATGTGAATTCCATACTGGTTTTTGAAAAAATGCTAAAGTTAATTGCACATTGTGAATATTATTTGTAACTTACATCTTCACACAATTTTTATAACCTTTTATTTCCAACAGGCTATGCCTAATATATACTTTAAAAAATTGATCATAGCAAATTTAACACCGTTTGAATAAAAATAATTTCTGAAGACAGTAAACAGAAACTAAATATTGTGTAAGCAAGTCTGGAACTCAATAACAAAAACTGAATGAAAATAGTAAAATATAGAAAAAAAAAACAGAGTACGATGATTTGCTTCTTTCAAAACAATTTGAAATTGAAAATCTTCTCGGCACTTTATATAATTTGAGACTCCAATGACAAGCCTAATATGCATTTATTGCTATTTCGTTATAACTGGATTATGAAGAGTGTAGCTTATTTTCAAGGTGTTGTGAAATTCAGAAGGTGCATTTTTCAAATGCATGCTTATGATCACCTGAAAAAAAAAACTATATCCAAATAAAATTAGAAATATAAAGATTTAGTTTTTGTCAAATTTTATCAGTCTGGTCATGGATATTGTAACTGGTTTCAAAAGTGAGTTTCGATTTCATGAAGTTCATATACTGTAATTCAATTAAGTGGAAGCAGAAAATTGTAACTTATTCGTGATTTTAATCCGAGATGCTGAATATCTGTGTCAGTATTCATCACTGGTGCCATGCAGTGAGGGGTAGCAATTCTAGCAGTGTTAGATGACTCAATTTTACAGTTTTTATAAGTTTAAATTGCAATATTTATTGTCCTGTCAAAGTTGAAGTTCATATGCAACCCTCTTTTTCCCCTGATGCTTTTTCATTTCATTCGAGGAATTTGGGAGAGAATTTCTGCAGTCATCATATTATTTATATATTCATATATGGTTCGGATCCCACTTTAAAACTGTAGGTCCAGTCCCGAATAGCCTTACTGTGCACAAAGTGGACTTAAAATGCCAAATCAACCAACCAACAAAACATTAGGAAATTATGTTTTTTCTTCCTTTTTCTCAGTACGGAAGAATATCATTTCCAAGAAATTGCTAAAATATTTTTTCTATAAGTAAACATTACTGCAATTTATGCATTTGTGTGTTGGGTGAGAGAGTGCATTGCCTTAAAGCACTAATTATGGGGGTGATAAATTTTAATATGTCGATTTGTGCATACAATATGTATTCTATTTGAAATAATTGTCTACCCAGCTTCAATTGCTACACCAATGCCGAAGCCACTGCACATCCCTGGATTTTTATTCATTATTTTATCAGTTAATTACTGGTAAAGAATGTCTAGACCCTGGATTAAAAGCATGTTTTAACTGTATTTGTATTTCATTCAGTTATTTACATTACTCAGTGTGCATTTGAGTTATTTCATACGTAAGAGAAAAGTTAATTTTTTGGAAATACAATTCATTCTTATCAACATCGCAAAACAGTATATTAACATCACAAATATGTGCTTTAAAAATGTGCATGTTCAAGTTACGTAGGGTGTGCAAGGGAATATAATGCATAAAATGAAAAAGTACTTATTTTACAGAGAAAATCAAAGTGGAAGTTGTGTGATAGCATGGATAAGTTATTCTCATGCAGACATTGCATTGTCTACTATCAGATATACAGCATGGTCCACAAGTACAGAAACACCCATTTAAAATACATACAGAGGGAGGAAAACAAATCAAGCACCCTTATACATATTATAGGAAAGGGGGATATGTTACCAACATGACCATTTTTTAGTGAAATTCACAGAAAGGTGACATATCCAAACGATGTAGAATTTCATGGGAAATACATTTGGCATGCATAATTTTAATGTAATGTTAACCTTTCTGCTGCTGGAGCGATTATGTTTTTTTGTGGTCCGTAAGTGTGGAATTGTGTTGTTTAAACAACTATGGATAGACCAATTAAAGTTTGCATCTCTATTCATGACATAAGAAAGGGGAAGAACTTGTTAGGGTATGTTACCAACATGGCTATCATCCTCAAGTATTTCCTCTTGGACTCTACTTCATTTTCTTAAATGAAAAGGTGGCCATGTTACATTCCCATTTAAGAAAATAAAGTTGACTCCAAAGATGGCAGACTTCAAGATGGCTACATTGGTAGCATGCCCTAAAAAAGTTCCCCTTCATTTGTGTTGTGCCTATCCATGTTTGTTTTAAATAGTTAATGTTATGTTCAAATTATGTATACCAACATGTTTCTTGTGAAATCCTAGCCCATTTTGATTTCACATGACCACCTTTCCATTTAAGAAATGAAGTTGAATCGAAGGTGATTGACATCAAGATGATCATCATGTTGGTAACATACCCTAACAAGTTTTCCCCTTTCCTATATCACGTATCGCAATGTTTGATTCGTGTTTCCCCCACCGGTTCTAAACAGATGTTTCCGCACTTATGAACTAATGGACCACGCTGTTGTAATCCTGTTAGATTATTATTTTATGTGCGTGACTTAACTTTGTGTCATTTGTACTTTTTTTGTGTGTGTCATTTGTAAACTTTTATTTTGGACAATGAGGCAATGGACTGAAATTCTGTGAATCTCAGCGAATAAAATCTGACATGAACAACTATTATATCCAAAACAAACATACATGTTTTGTTGTTGCATACTGTTTGGCACAGGTAATTATGATCAATATAGGCTTCTCAATTTCAGAAATTGCTTGTACCTCTAAAGCAATGACTCCTCACTAAAAGCAATATGAAGGTCTATAAGTTATTTTGAACATACTTTTGTTAATACATCATTAAAAAGACTGAACAATTTATCACTGTAATGATTTCAAATATTTGATTTGTGATATATTCATTTTTGCATGTATAGTGCAGACAACTTTCACAAATGTTATGTTCCTCATGAACACCAGCTTCCTCCCATTCATTCTATTTCAGTGATCGACGATTAATCTTTTGAAAAAAATCTCTCTCTATAAACTGCCATTACACTGCAGTAAAACAGTGAAATAATGATTACCTGCATGCTGTTATGCATCCTATCACTAACTCAAGATCCCAAAAAAATTTTAATGTACTTACAATTTTGACCAGTGCTTGAAGTGGGTGGGGAAGTTGTTTGCCTGAACCATGGAGGAGCTGGCTGGGGGATGCTATGATTTAACTTGTGGACAATGAAACAACCGGGGTGGTACTATGCATACATTTTCTTAGCTAGGGATGCATTCCTCCTCACTTTGAGCACTGATTTTGAGAACATTCATGCACAAATGTTAAACATTTAATTTCCGAGAAGAGAATGTGAAACATACAAAGAATCACACATTTCCAGTTTATAATTTACCAATTGCTATGCAACCAAGGGTTCAACACAATTTTGAAAGCCAATCTTATCGAAAATCCAGATCATGTTTGCCATTGTTCATGCACTGATTGAAAATGTAGCAATTATAAAATTGCAAAACCATTGAATGGCTTGCACAATAAAAACATTGAAATTAGTTTGTAGAATGTTTACAAATTCAACTACGTTAATTTATCTTCTATGAAAATTAATTTTACCAGGATTCTACAAATGTGGTAAAACTCGGTGTTATTCACCAACAAAAAGAATATCTAAACAAAATATTATCAGTGACATTTGTTCCACAGTAGAATCCTTAATATTTTCTTGTATTATCATGGTTATCACTCTGGAAAATACATTTTAAACTTTACATTCCTTTACAAGTCTGACTGTATTTTTAATGAAATAATTGCCTATACTGCATTTCACCAACTCATGAAGATTGTTTTTTTATATGTAAAACTTTATAATAGTCATATTCCTCGTGTTTAATTTTAACTATCCTGTTTTTTACACAGGCAATGCATATAAAGTGATCTCAGTTTTCATTATTTAATAGAATAGACTTAATAGTGTTTAAGTTTTTTTAACTGTAATAACTATTTTGTGCATTTCTTAATTTGTAGTCTGTGTGGTAAGGGTTTGTTAAACAAGATTATAATCTGAACCAAATGACATGCATTTTAAATTTAAGTTTACAAGTACCTACATTTATGTGATATACATATCAAGGTATTTCTAAAAGAAAAAGTCAGTGCAGAAGATCTTAACAGAAAAATATAGAGAAAAACATAATCTACACAAAACGTAGTGTCTAACCCATTAGCCTCATTGTAAGGCACAGGCATTTCATGTATCTTTAGTCTTGTTTCAGAATAAAGGGATAATTTACCTGCCACCTACACAGAATGTCATAATCATTAAAGTTGTGTGTATATTTTTGTGAGCGTTGTTTGCCTGTTGTATCTATGTTTCTATTATATGTTCTTTTATATATATACATATATATTTATTTATTAAAATGTGCATAGATTTATAATGCACCATATTTATAATGTATGATTGAAAGAACATTAATAATGATGCAGAGCGGAGAAGATCTATAAATATACTAACATGTTAACATAATTTTTAAAACAATGTTGCACATAGTAAATTAAGAGCTAAAAAATGGTGACAATTGAGTGTACTTGGTAGTATGAGCGTGTGTGTGTGTTCTTAGATGATATTCCTGAATTTATTATTTTTTTTTTGCATCCTTGGTAAATCCTGATTCTAATTCTTTACATTGAACATATATTAAAACTACCTAATGTTGTATACAAATGGTGTCACTGATTTACATGTATTATTTTTTTAAAACTTTTTAATAGACGTTGCCAGTAAAACTTCATATGCCACTAATAAACAATTTTTCTTTGTTTATTTAGGACGTGAGACATTTGATTTTTCTTATAATTGTCTGTTGCATAATGAAAGCAATATTTTAATTGTTCAGCTACCTTTAGCAAGTCCTAATTAAAAACAGTATTAAAATACCAACGAGATACAATTCTGTTCCTATGTAAACATATGAAAGCATTATTTGATGTTGAGTGTTTCCTACAATATAGTTGCTACCTAAGAAAAGCTACAATTGAAGCAATGAGCATGACATTCCTAACAGTTTTTACGTAACGAGAAGGTGTAATTCTGCAATAAGAAGTTTGGATGGATTTTTTTTTTTTTTTGTT
Source organism: Lepisma saccharinum (assembly GCF_977018435.1). NCBI lineage: Eukaryota > Metazoa > Arthropoda > Insecta > Zygentoma > Lepismatidae > Lepisma > Lepisma saccharinum. The sequence continues at coordinate 25,605,598 of NC_139239.1, forward strand.
CAACCTTAATCCAATGGAAGTAATGTACAGTGAACAAATTGTGTAAATGCAAAGCAATATGTGTGAATGTATGAAGCTGATCTTGTTGATATGATGAATACTATGTTTATTTTACAATAAACCATGAATATCTACCAATATTGTTGTTTAATTTGATACGCAGAAATTCTCACACTTTTATTGCAGGTAAGTATTACATACATAATTTGGAGAAGAGAGACGAGGTAGTAGATAAATACAGCGAAAAAGTACTCACTGTATCTGCGAAACTGTTTTTTTTCTTCTTTGTTCTATTAAAATAGCAGACGACACGGACACAGACGTACAGTTAACAACAGCGCACCTACAGTCGGGACGCGCTAGCAAGCGGCGTGAAACCACCCACTCTGGTAGCGACGCGCTGTTGCCGGATTGACCTACTTCAGGATTTTCGCGAGCCCACAGAAACACATGTAGGATTAAACATCTGGTTAAACAGTCAACAACGGGACACTTCCATTGTTCTCATCGAACTTATTTGGGCACAGGTCAAAGGGCTGGTAGCACAGAGGAACACTTTGCCACCTTTCACACCGTCCAAGATTTTGCAATTGACAGAACAGGCTATCGGGGATGTGACAGCAGATAGGTGGTGTTCGGCTATAGAACACACAAGGAAGATTATTTCCGAAGCATGGGAAAAGGAGGGAGTTGAAGAGCAGGAAATGGAGGATTTTGTAATTTCACTTGGGCAGGAAGACAGCAGTGACAGTAGTAGCTCAGATGAAGATGTTCCTTTACCAACCAACAATGATGATGATCTTGGGATAGCGCCACTGCAATGGTAGCCGGTAAGCAAAAACAACTGATTCTTTAACTACTACTTCTGTTCTTTCATTCATTTTTTATGTTTTTACATACAGGTATCTCAAAGCATTAATAACACATGTACCAAATGTATCATTAATGTTAAGGAAATCTAGCAATTGCCAAGCATTTCGTTGTAATTTGTTGAACTCTGTATTGCCAGAGCCTGTATTCTCATATAGCTTCCCAAATTATCTCACTTGACACACCCACATGTGTCTCCCCGATGGCACAGTGGTAGGGTAAGTGTTGTCGCCTTGTAATCAAGTAGTCCAGGGTTTGATACAGTGTCGAGGCACATAGTGGTTCGGATCCCACTTCCAACTGTAGGTCCATTCCAGATTAGCCGTAGTGTGCATAAAGTGGACTTTAAAACACCAACTCAATCAATCAATTCACACACATTTGATTTGTTCTTGATAAATTCTTCTCCGTAATACAGTAAGTCAGTTCTGTAAAATTCTGTTTTAGAGGTGAATTTTTGTAGGTTCCTCAAAATATAATTTAAAAACGTGTTAACGAAACGAAGTTGTACGTAATTTGTTTATACGTAATTTGCCCTAATTTTCAAGAAATACATTTCATTTGTACGTTCTGAAACTTCAACAATCGCGGCGTGATAAAGAAGGCAAAGAGAGGCGGCATGAAATCAAAGGAGAACGATTTGCCACAGTGTTGTTCATAACACAGGATGCATTTTCTTTTGTTGGTAATTGTGATACGATACAACATAAGTAAAAAGATGCCGGTAGCTGATGCTTGCAGTGTACCATAATAAAAACACAACAAAGGAAACTTCAGATTCAAACTTCTAGATTCGTTAAATTATCTCTTTACGACGGAAATAACATATATTAGCATACTGATACGTACGTGCTTAATTTCACGTGACGCTTTTTTCCCGAGCTTGCCAACAGCTGACTAGCCTGTCCGTGTGTTTGTGCAAACGTGGCAACGTAGAAACCCCCCAGCTACATGGCAGCCAACGAGGAGACAGAATTTGGTCACGTTCTACCGTTCTGCGTTCTGATTGCATGCCGCTTCTTATCGCATCCGTACTGTAGCAGCAGCCAGAGAACTACGAACAATAGAAGCACGCCAAGCAATAGTACAAGTTCCAACGAGGATGGTTGCAGTGGCCACTGAAATTAATAGGACAAAGAAGAAATAAACAGTTTCATGGATACTGTGAGTACTTCCTTCGTATTTAAGTATTACAGTTGGTTATTCCCCCTAATTTGCAACTAAACATGAATTTTTCACCTATTCTGCCTTAAAACACGGTTACAGTGATCGAATTAAAGTAAAAATGTATGATTGTATGTGACATTCTGAAATCGAGGGAATTTTTGGAAGAAATGGGAAATTTTTGCCTTGTGGAAGATCTTCACAGAAACCAAGAACAGTCTTCAAAGATTTGCTTTTCACAAACTGAAAGAGAGTTCGGCAAAAAATCCGGACATATTACGACTTGTAAGTGGTGACGAATATTATCATTAGAGGACAGAATTTTTATGAAGTTTGCCCCCTAAGCATCTGTTGATGTGGAGACGTCATTCTCCGCATACAAACACTTCCTGACCGATAAACGATTAAGCTTTGAGTTCACCAACATAGAAAGGCACAACATAATTCAGTACAACACATTCTTTTTATATTCAGAAACCACTGCGAGGGATGAGTGAAGGTAAAGACTCAAGGGTTCTCTACTGGCGAGTGTATATGTATGTAATCAAAGTAATCTTCATTTCTCACAACTTTGTAACATTTAAAATGAAAAATTATGATACACATGAATGTACTTTAGGTTTTCTTGATTTCTTTTCCCCCCACCTAAACATGCACCTATTTTGGCTTTCTTTAGGCACCTCTTTTTGCACCTAAACAGTCAAAAGTTTGCACCTAAAGATCCGGACTCTGGTAACTCCTTCAACATAAAAAAAATCAGTGATCAAAAAATACAACTATCCAAATATCACTTTTTTGTCTAAATTTCAAAATAATGGATCTTAATAACAGGAACATTAACAACAGCAAGTATGAACTCTTTCTGGGTCACATACCTTAAAGTTAAAGATGCTCATTGGCAGCAATCCATGGACAGATCCACAGATCGACAAACGGCAAATATGGTTTCCATTGGAGGGAAAGCACAGGCACACTCAATTACATGTCATTCAGTGGCTTTGTGGTTTGCACATCGTTCTTCACAGTTCCCCATATGTAGAAATCTAACTGTGGAGATCCAGGAGATTTGGGTGGACATTCGACATTTCTTACATTGCTCAAAAGAAAAATTGCTCACCTCTGTGTACACTAACGCCTACCACCTGGTGGGCTATGATGAATCTGAAAACAACAGAATCCCCACACGAGCTCTAACACACTTAACACAAACATTTCAGCGTTATTCAAGTTCAAAGACCGTAAACACTATTTTGGGACATACTGTGTGCTACTAAAGTGGCTAAAACAGTTTCCCACGTGAAGCAAATTAAACCTTTATCCAGTAATAAGTTGAAAAGAGTAAAATCCTCAAAGGGCATGTGTAAATTATGATGGAAATCCTAAATAAAAACAACGAAACTAGCGAAATTGTGGTGAACAGTTTCATGTCAACAGCATTATTCTGAAGTTTTCCGCGAAGCGGTTTTACATTATTTTCTATTAATTTCGGTAGCCACTGCCACCATCCTCGTTGGAATTCATTGTGTTGTTGCTTGACGCGTTTCTGTTGTTTTTTCCTAAATCGCCGCTAGGTGTGCTGCTGTCGCCTGCATGTCTTCATATATGTCGTCGGCTGTTCACCGGTGTTAATTGCTGCAGTAACGGAAGCCAGGCGTGGTGTGCCTGACCACTATCTATGTTCAGTTCATGGTTGTAGTGCATGATGGAATGTGTTTCTTTGATTTTTGTGTCTATGAGAGAGTGTGCTTTGTATTTGACATGTACTTTCTCAATTTTATGGTTGTGGAATTTGATATGCTTGGCAAGTCCGGTAGTAGGTTGGGCTGTTTTTGCATTTGATAGGTGCTGCTGAATTCTCTCATTGATGGGCCTGATGGATCTGCCGATGTAATGAGCCTTGCACTCTCATTCAGCATCATACACACCTGGATTGTTGAGGGGGAGAGGAAGTACCGTTTATGCTTGTTTAGTTGGTTAGCTATTTTGGAGGTTGGTTTGTGTGCTATTTGGATGTTGTAGGGGCGGAGGGCTTTGGTAAGGTGGTTGGATGTGGTAGGATCGTAGGGAAAGGCAAACCACTTGGTTTTGCTACTGGGATCTGGTTGCGATGGTGGAGCAGGTTGTGTTGATGGTGCAGGTTGTCTGACTTGGATTTCAACTTTGCTGCACCATGTGGAGAGTTGACATTCAGTATATCCATGTTTTAGTGCCAGTTTTGTGATGGTTGCTATCTCGTCCCTCAGGTCTTCTTCTCTGGAATAGTAGGAGAAGGCTCTTCGGAAGAAGTTTAGCCATACGTTGGTCTCTTGCTTGGATGGATGGGTGGATAGTGCATGGATATATTGGTTGCCTGCATCTGGTTTTCTGAAAACTGTGGTTGTGAATTTGTTGCCCCCGCGGCTGATGGTGAGGTCCAAGAAATTGATTTTGCCCTGCTTTTCATGTTCTATGGTGAATTTTAGTCTGGGGTGGATGCTATCTAGTTTTTCCAACAACAGGTTGATCTCTTCTGGTGTTTTGTATATGACTATGGTGTCATCAGCATATCGTCCATATCTGATGAATTTGAGTCCCGGAGTTTGGAGTATGCTTTTGTCGGCCAAATGCATTACTATGTTTGCTATGGGAGCCGATAGTGGGTTTCCCATGGCAAGGCCTTCAGATTGCTCATAGAAATTATTTTCAAATTGAAAATAATTGTGTCTTAAGCACACTTCTAGCAAATTGGCAGTTTCGGCTACTTCCAGTGCAGGGACTTTGTTTATGGTCAGCCACCTTTCAACTGATGTTAGTGACTACCGAAATAGAAAAGACTTTGTTTATGGTCAGCCACCTTTCAACTGATGTTAGTGACTACCGAAATAGAAAATAATGTAAAACAGCTTCACGGAAAACGTGAGTACCTTAATTATAAATAGTATGTTCAAATATTACATTACATTACAATATTACAGCTATGATAGCAGAGAGAAGAACACTGGGCTGGTATGGCCATGTCATGAGAATAAGAGAAGAAAGAAAACCGAAACAAGTAATGGAAGCGAGACCAGCTAGAAGGAGAGGAAGACCTCGGATAGAATAGGAACAATACCCGTTAAGAGATGGTTACTAAAAGAGGGAAGACACTAATGGAAGTTAAGAGAATGGCACAAGATTGCAGACCCCGATGCCTAACAGCACAAAGGGGAAGAAGAAGTAAGCAAATATATTGCATTGGCTTAAATAAAATCTCTTGTCTACCCTGATTGTGACACATTAATGGTCAAAAAAAAATGTCAGAACTATTTGACCATGAGGTAAAACTTGCCAATCCATTGCAGATGCCTTAGTAGACACCATGTGTTCCTGTGTCATGTAGCAGAAGCTGTTTGGTACAACTTCATATCAACTTTTTCACTGCTCTAAGCCCAATTCAGGCAGGTCATGGTTTATTATAGTACATGCGTGTGTTTTGGAGAGGAGGAAATATGTTATATTAATACATACATGAATGAGTTAGTTTGTCTGTCTACTAGTACTTGGTTGTTTAACAACAATCCAGTATTCTCTCCCTCAATACTCTACATGTCGTGAACATTTTCACATACAAACATAAATAAAAGTAAAAAGTAGGGATGGGCCAATATGAAATTTTGGCCGATACAGATAAAAGTACCGATACCGATATTCTACCAATCCGATATAAAATTCCAAATAGTCCTTGAAGAACCTGAATGGATCGTTGACCTCCTTAATAAATGTATGTTTCGAGGTGACTCCAGAGCAAAGAAGTTGAACATTTAGACATTTACTTTTTTTAAAAGTAGGGCATGGAGATTATTCATAAAAAATTTAACAAATTGGAAGAATTTTACACTAAATTATAAGATATTTAAAGATATATCGGATCGGTAAAATAATCAGTAATTTTACCAATAAACTGATATGTCTATATCGGCTGATACCAATAGAATACCAATCAATCTGTCCCATCCCTAGTAAAAAGATAAAATTCTACCATTCATTTGGCCACCAAGGTGGCTAAGGATGAAGAGTGATTAACATTTTTGAAGGAACACCATACCTAGGCAAGGACTTGAACCTGGAACCTTAGGTTAGAGATTGGGAGTTTAAAATCAGACAAAAGTAGGGCTGGCTCAGTTGGTAGTTCAGTAGCTCCTGGGTTAGAATCCCAGTTCGCACATGGATTTTTGTGTTCGTCTGACCTGACTGAAAAAGATAATTCAGCTACATTGATATGAGTGACGTGTGGGGAAGGCTGCTGCTTAGGATTGGTAGAGCAATTGCACAGTATACCAAAGACTTGGGTTCCAGTCCTGCCAGAGCCTACATTTTCCACTGAAATTTCTACACAGAAGTAATGTGTTTAAAACCACACAATCACCTGTGATAACAGCCACACCACTCTGACACTTCCTTTAATAATGGTGTCTCCTGGTTGATACCAATGTGTGTATGTGATCTAAACAAAACTAACTAGTCAACTCTCTATACAACGACCTTTCACAGTTCCCGGGAAAAGGGTCGTTATTTCGAAGGGGTCGTTATTGGAATTTGCACCAATTTTCAGCTTAAATGGAGCTCAAACAGACAAAAAGATTCCTAGGAGACGGTAACACCATATATCCTGGTAGTTATACAACCTGTTATTCACAGGATGCGTGTTGTGAGAAGGAAAATAAAACATGCAAAACGTTTTTACAAAAAATATTTAAAGTAATGTTAACTTTCTTTCAATTGTGCACAGTTGTTGCTCTTCCAGGAAATTCTTACAATTCTAGTTCATGAGAAACCCCTTTGCACTGAGACCTATGGAAAGGAAAACAATCTCTCGCTTATTTCAAGCGAAACTCGAAGAATCTTGACCAGTGGCGGTCCCTCCATGGAACAGAGAGAACAGGTTGTTCCCTCCTACTTACTGCGCTTTTGGGCTATTTAAATTATTTATATTAACATAATAGAACACTTCTTTCTCCCGAAATCAACGTTTCCAAAAGTAACACTGAACAAAATCTTTCACCGTGGCTGGACGTTTGTTGATGTCATCTACCCCCAACGCATCATGGTTCTCACCCCATGCTCTACCATGGTCTCTTAGTATCATGCCCTCTACTGTCTGAAGCCGAGTATTTCCGACCACGTGCGAAATTAAACGATCCCCACGGCACCACGGAAGCTGAACGCTCTAGCTGTTCCCTCAGATAGATATTGCGGATTCACTTTTCTTCCAGTTTTTGCTATGTGCTGAAGTTTAATCGCGTCATAAGTGATACTTTTGAGTGCAGAAAGTCCATAACTTCCTAATCTCATTGAGAACTTGCGTCTGACATTCATAACGAACTGAAAAAATCTTCTACAGTCTAAGCGTCTGCTAAATGTCTTGGCTAAACGCTGCAAAATAGCTTCCGAGGGAACAGCTCACATCCACCTGTTCCACCAACCCCAAGACCAAAGTTCCAAGGCACGCAGCGGCAGGACAAGAAAGCGAATGTTGCGAGTGTTGTATGATCGACCGGCTGAGTACGAAAGCCTGTAGTTCATTGAACTTTGCAGAAAATACAACAAACCAACACACATCCTAACTGAATTAAAAACTAAAACGAAATCATACACAAGGCATTTTCAAACGAGTTACTATAACTCTGTAAAATGATTAACTGGATATTCTTCCAGTGGCAAATTATATTGTTGTCCTTGTTTAATCCTGAGAAGGGAGTCTGGAACAGGTCGGGTTTTGTCACATTAACAACTTCTACTAACAGGGTGGCTACTCACTGGGAATTTCTTGAATTCCGGGAATTATGCGTGAATTATTGGCTCCGGGAATTGTGCGTGAATTCTGCTTGAAATTTTCTCCGTAGACATGAAAAATTGCAACTTTTTAAAATCCCAATTCCATTGAATTTATACATATTTATTAATGACCTGAAACAAGTTTTTCACAGTTTAGATTTTATTTTTATCAAGGAAGAAAAAGAAAGCTGCGTGGAAAATGAAACAGAATTCTCCCAATCCGTTTACTTTGTTAGTGTTCTTTGCGGAACAATCCATCTGATGGACGGAAGATTATTACAAAATAATATATCTTGAAGTTGATTAGGTAAATTTAAAATTCTTATAGAATTAACAATTTTTCGTAGATTACTATTTCCCGTAACATTTGTGACTTGTGTTTGTAGATGTATTTATAGTCCCGAGTAGCAGTGGCATGCCCAGGATTTTTGTAAGGGAGGTGTTACCTATACTTTTTCTTGGTAGTCAGAACTCATTTTGTTATTTTGTCGTATTTTCCTACCATTGACGTTCTTTTTTTTTAGGAATATTGGGCCAAAGGGGGGGGAGGGGGTATAACCCCTACCAACCCCCCCTCCCCCCCGGGCACGCTACTGCCGAGTAGCTATGTGAAATGACAAATGTAAACTCTGCACCTTAAATTATATATATGTACCGTCCAAGTGAATTAGAATTATTCGATTCATTGGAATCGCACAAACCATAGAGGCCTATTGTTAATATAAGAATTTGTTTGTGTGTATGTGTGTGGGTGGTGAGAGACGGTAAAACCTTAGTTTGAAATAGATAAAACATCTGCTTGAATTTTTGTAAAGTTCGCCTTGAAAACCAGTAATTATACTTGAATTTTATTATGGTCCTACAGTAGCCACCCTGACTAATCTAGCAAACGTCATGAAAAAACTCAACCATCTGCGTGCCATTATTGCATTGAGGAAGTTTGAATTACAAGAATACTCAACTCTATGAAAAAACATCAACTTCATCTACGAATAAAGAGATGAAACAGGTCACGACAAAATATTATTTTCTTTCTCTGATGACTCATAAATTTATATTATCAAATTTTTCTTTGTTGCGCATTAACAATTTTATTTTTAATGTTTTCTTTATATTATATCACATTTGCTTTAAAATTATTATTGTCATATAATTTTAACGTGCCTCATGTTTGTCACTTCTGACATTTCGATAAGGGTTGAATTTTACTTGATCTATTGTATTATATTAAGACACCCATGCGAGGGGGAGCAAGTGCAGGTGACCTGTTCCCCTGCCTGATATATTACCGCACGCCACTGATCTTGACACTAGTCACACTAACGCCAGCAAAAGTCTGGAGATAATAATCGAGCAGAATGAATGTTGGATTTTATACGGGTCTACTGGAGCATTGTCTGTTACAAGATTAACTGGTAAGATAAGATCTCTGGAGACACAACACAACCTTTCTAGGCACCAGATAAGGTAAAAAAGGTGTAATTTTCGTTCTGGTTCGGCTGTGTAAAAAACATCGTAAGAAAAGTCACGTTTTCTTTGCTTCGACCAACTTCATAGTCACCCCCCTCCCCCATTCAAGGGGGCAGTCCAATCTCCTTCCTCGACTTGCATTGTAATCCAGCCTGAAAAAGGAAACACTCAACTTGCGATCATTTTTTCACCTGATGCGTATTCTAGGACACATTAAACAGGGTCGCAGTCAATAATCATTCGGGTTTGGAATGGGTTGGTTGGTTGATTTAGTTTATTTTACTTCGTGTTTTGTGCCTCTTGGCTAATTTGCGAAGATGGGGATGAGTGATGAAATGATGAAATTGATGAATGGACATTCACAAACAACCAAGCCCGACCAGGATTCGAACCCGGGACCCTTGGCGTCGCAGCGCGATGTGCTAACCACTCGGCCACAGGGTCGGGCAGGGTTTGGAATTGGATTTCACTTTAAACTGTATATTTAGTCCCGATTAGCCCATCAGCATAAAATGAAATCAAAACAAGCGTTATGAAACCTGCGCATTTTCAGATATCAAAATGGGAGATCGTTATTTACTCTCACGTTAATCGACGATTTAATGTTGGATTTAGGAGTATTCTCGATGTCAAACATCCGCTTCTCCAAATGTTTTCCCCTTGAATGTTTCTTTAAATCAGTGTGAGGGTCTGAGCGTCCATCCTTACATTTGAGTCCTTCTTTCCCCCACACATGAATGGTTCTGAAGAAAAGCGGTGATTATATTGTGTGCATTTCCTTCCAACACGCTCCCAAGTGTTAAGGAAGTTTATTCTTGTGTCAGATGCAAAATAAAATTTACAGTTTTGCTTATCAGAAGGTGCAGAACATGAAGTTGTTTTAACTCTCGTTTTTCTTTCTGGAGATCGAATTTCGTTATCTTCAAATCGAAACAGCTTTGAGAGATTCAAAACAATGACTTTTTGCTTTGCACTGGATGAGTCATTGATGTTATCAGCAAGAAACAGCTTTGCAGACGCTAGACAAAACACTGGTGCCAGCTGCAGTGGAAAAACAAGACCGGCTGGAAGTTTGAGCAACAGGTGGTCGAAGAGAAAATCCTCAGCATTTTAAGATAACTTTTAGCAGCAGTGTGAAGAAGAAATAAATTACCTTGCTTTACGTTTTACTATGCAACAGACAATAATACGGGCAATATTTGCTTTGCAGTAAATAGCATTAAAAAAAAAAATAGGACCTGAATTCTGCAATTATCACATTTCCTCTCTGACATTACCGTGCACACCAGTGGTGGAGATTTTTTTTTCTTGTCATATGGTTTGCTAGTTTTCAGGAATGTATCCAGAACTGGTTGCCCCATTTTAGACGTTAAAGGAAAGGAAGAGGGGTCCACTTGCACCCTTGCCTGTAGTCACCCCGTGTGCACACACGAGCAGAAAATCGCGGCTGAAACAATCGGCATTGCCTCCCCTACACGTTTGCTGAGAGGAAGAGAGAGAGAAGTCACTCAGCCAAAGGAACACTTTTTTTGGCAAATATTACGACATAGGCACAGTTAGGAAAACGTATGAAGTGGGAAACTGGAGTTATGATGCACGTAAGATCGAAGTAAACTTTTGCGGAAGCTTGGATGACAAATCATTAAGTGGATTGACGATCTTTAGTTGGCCTATGTGGCTTTGATTATCTCTAACAGTTTCGCTTTTTTATGAAGTGTTTCAGGGAACAAACAACACGTTTACTGGAAGTTGTCGGCTACAAGGCCAAGAGTTGCTCACTCACGGGAACCTGCTGAACTGTAGGTCAGAGCTGGACAGATAGTCCAGACTTCCAGGCACCACACATCTGTATTTTGGAACATTACTGCGATCTTATCTCTAATTTCTCAAGCTGGTGTATTTATCGATGAAAGAGCTTGACCTGCCATACACATAGACAAAGACTGCAAGTCCAGCACAGTCATTTCAGGCTGCTCCCCCTCCCCCCAATCCAGTTGTCAGCAGCTCTTAGGACAAGGAAACAAGTCAAGGGCGATTTAAAATAACATCGAAGCACATTCGATCTTCTGTTCTCACTTATCAAAGATCAAGCGAAATCACAATGGCAAAACAAGCCTAGTGCATTGGATAGCAGCCGTCAGGGGCGGGGTAACATTGGCACACTTGGGGGGATGGGAGGGTAGAGGTCAAGTGCTATTTGATATCACTCAAGCTTTGTGTGGTGGTGTCTATTTTCAGATCAGATGCACTTGCGAGCGGTAGAGCGCTCGTGAAGGGAATGAGTGTGAATAAGACAAGTGCAAAAAACGAATTCTTTGGCCGATTTCCTCCAATTTTTCAATTTTTTTTCCAAATTTTTCACGGTTCCTTAGAAAAGGGTCATTACTTCGAGAGGGTTGTTATATCCAGGGTCGTAGAATCGAGAGTTGACTGTATATACCTCAGCTTTTCATACCAAATGTGACTCCCTGAAAAAAATCCCTCCTATATTAAAATAAAATAATTTTGTGACTATAGTGAAAAGTTGGGTTTGTAATACTTCAAAAGGTGTCATCAATAGAAGATTCAATCCATGCACCTCGAACTTCAGGAAATAGCCAACTTATTTGGATAAACTTAATATGGAGTTCTTTGTCCATAGTAAAATAATGATATGATCTGGTATTGAAATCCCATAAAATTACTTTTACTTTTTAGGTAAATGAATGAATTGAATTGAATTTATGAATTACATATTATTAAATTATTCCACGTAATACATATAATAATACATTAAACATTTTTTCAACAGAATTTGTAATGGTTTGCAACATAACATGCCATGTCTTCATTACTATGAATTACTCAACAATAGCTAAACTGAAACATTTTTAAAAAATGGGGGGGGGAGTCTTAATGCATTTCAAGAAGAAAGTTAAACTTAATTTGCAGTTCTTGTGCCTCATAGTGAGTCAGTCAGTCTGGATGCACAAATGAATGTAATATTGAAATGAGGATGCACCAAATGGTGACTCATTTGCACCTTTACAATTGCATATTCATATGTCCATAACACACAAAACATACCTTTAATGGTGGTTCTCTTTCCATTTGAAAACAACAAAACAGTCTGGCAGTGAACATACTTGTATAAATCACACAACTTGCTTTCCTTTCTATATTATATATTTATGACTTTGTATTGCTTTTGTACTGGGTAGGAATGAACCCAGACTCACCCATGCCATAAAATTTTATTTTCATCCATTCCTAACACTTATAAAGTGTATTTTTTAGAAAGAACCCTGATTTTATTTTTTCAGGACACCAAGATAAAACATAAAATGCAAGAAAATTGTATAACATTATGCTCTACTGGGAATGTATAATACAGGAAAATGTAAAATTCAGGAACGTAAAATCAGGATTCCACTGTATCAACATTAAGCAGAAAAGTGTGATATATATTTCAAAATGTGAATGTTTGGCATTAATACAAAACTACCTTAGCATATAGTTTCAAAACTTCAATGTAAAAATTCAAAAATGTAAATGTTATTGCTACGAGTACCTTGAGTAATATCCAACAATGACATCTTCTGTCAACTTGTCACCCTATGCACATATCCTATCTAAAACAATCAATCATCAGCATACTGCTATTTGAAACTAAATGCTTTTGTTATATTTCTTGATGATAATTTTCCACCGTTGGTACAAGTCTTCCTCACTTGTTTTCCACAGCAAGCTAAGCTGTTCCCACCCAGTCTTGGCTGTGGTCAAAATGTACTTGTTTTCTGGATCTTGATGATAAGAATAAGCTCCAAGCACAAGGGACTGGCAATACCTTGCTGCAACACACACCTGTTGAAGAAATACATTTTTTTTAAAAAAATGCATATTTACAGATAACTGTATTGATTATATATTGTATAAAATTTATGATAATTGATGAAATGGATATTGAAACAGTCCCAAAGGAACATCCATGCCCAGGCTGGCACTTGAACACAGAACTTTCGATGACAAAGTCATGTAGTAACCACACAAATCCACTTGGCCACCAAAGCAGTTTGAGATTTGCAAGCCAATCTAATAATCTTATACATATTTGATTGACTTGAAATTACTGTTGTACTGATTGATTAAAAACATGATTTTCATAATATAATATGATAAAATACAAACATACTTCCCAAGATGATCTTTTCAAATGTTCATGCCTAACATCGTATGGAGATGTATGGAAATGAAGTTATCCTGCAGAACTGCAAAAAAGTAGCTGACTAACAACCGATTAGACTTGGCTGCTCACCCCATCCCCTCCATTCAACAAATCCAGTGCATTTCCAAGTCAGACATGAACTTCTATGAGCCAAATAGGACATTTTCTGTTCAGTCCATTATTTTAAGATTACAGTATCAACTTTCGTGACTACTCCCCCTTTTTTCTAAATACAATCAACTCTAAATATGACAACTTTTCATGGTTCCCACAAAGAATCGTTATTGGAATTTGGACAAATTTTGACCAGCTGGCAAAATTACATGTTATATTAATTAAATAATTATTTATTTTAATAGGAAGCCCTCTTGTACTTTAAATGATAACGTACAGGTGCAGATGCACCCAAAGGCGACATTAACATTTCGAGAAGAAAAAAAAAACAGAAAACCATGCATTGATCGACCTAATACAACAGCTGCATGCTGAAAAATATGTAGTTCATAAATAAAACTTCATAATTTTAACAGTGATTACAATGATACATCACAGGTGCAGCTATAACCACTGATTACATCAAAATTTTCAAAAAACAGGACTGTGCATTGCGCTAAGGTTGCACTGAGGCAAGTAATACATGGCCAGTACTCTTGGCCCGGCCTCACATGGTTTGCCCGGGGACCAAAGCCTCAATGACCATGAAAATGGAGTTGTAAATATTGCACTCCAATGATGTGCATACGCTTAGCACATGTTTACATGTACATGGTAACTGTAGTTATGTTTATCTATGTTTATGTACGTTTACATGATATACATAAAATGGCACATACTTCAAATATTCAACCCTATCAAATTCACATCAACAAGCATAACAAAAAAAACATTGCTGGAAAATTAAACTGACACAAAAAAACGTAATTTTAAAAACACAAACACTAATAAGTCAAAATCACAAGTCCATATCAAATAAAAAAAATAGCATGGGTCATCAAAAATTATTCACAAAATCAAGCCAAAAATGTAATCAAATCAAATTTAAAAAAAAAGCGTAAGTCATCAACCGCAGTAATCAAACCCAAGAGAAATTAATATTATAAAAAGGTAGCACACAATTCAAGCTGCATTAGCACATGCTGAAAGATAGGATACTGTATCCAAGAGCATGCGAAATCACAGTGGCTAGATGGGTCTAGTGCATGTTGTAACAACATTTGTGCATGGGAAAACATTAGCATGCTAGGGGGAGGGGGAGCAGACAGGATAAAGTGCTATTAGCTGATGTCGATATCATAGTGTGGTGGTGGGGGGGGGGGCCTCCCCCTTGGTGCAGTGGTAGCGTCATTGCCTTGTAATCAAGGGGTCCCAGGTTCGATACCCGGTGGAGGCACAAGTGGTTCGGATCCCACTTTAAACTGTACGTCCAGTCCTGATTAGCCTTACTGTGCATAAAGTGGACTTAAAAAACAGCAACTCATAGTGTGGTGGTGTCTGTTTTTAGATATGACCCCTATGTGAATAGTACAGTGCTTGTGAACAGTATCACAACACAGCAACTGAAATACAAAGAACAGCAAAAAACATAGTTTTCAGCCGAATTCCTTTAAATAACACAACCTTTGTCCCTAAATTTTTCATGGTTCCCACGAAAAGTTTTACATCAAGAGAGATGATATTCCTGGGGTCATTAGATAGAGTTAAGAATTTTCACTTGATTGTGTCGCACTTTGCTTGAATGAACACTCACCTTCAACGTGTTAAATTCAATGCGTGGAATTTTTCGATTCTCAAGATAACCAGCTATTATATATCCTCCAGCATTGAGTGGATCCACTGTTTTGCACTGCATCATCATGTAACATATACTGATGGCTAATTCAAAAAGATAACAGGAATGCTGGCTATCTCCAAAATCCAATATTCCACAAACATCTCTGTCACTGCCAGATTCCGAAACCAGAATATTCTGTTCATTGATATCTCCATGGATCATGCCTGTTCGAAAGTGAAAAAAATACATGCTATAATTTTATTTAGAACAAATCTTTCATAACTATAAATTTTCAATTTCAAACAATGAAAATGCATATAAAAGTATGTATGAATGACCAACCAATGCTCTGGCATTCTAGAACGTCATATTTATATTATTATACACATTTTTCTGATATTGTCACTGCATAAAATGGCTCTGTGGCCCAGCTTCTAATCTACCTGGAGGCAAAAGTGATCAGAGCATGGTGCTGATCTCATAACCCCCCCACTATAGTTGTGATTGAGAATATGTAGAACCCCACTTCAGAATTCCTTGTAGGTCATTGTGGCATGGTGCAATGCACAGGGGATAACTTTACCTTTTTTTAAATATAATTATTAATGTTTGGGTAACAATATCCACATTTTGTTTTTAATAGAAGTTGTGGTATGTAGTTATGTATATCTATTTGTCAATATTAATCAACATGCATTTTTCCAGCATCACATTTTCATTCTAGCCTATCCTCACAAGCCTTAATTGTGGCAAAATTTGCAGCATGCACAAAAAACATACACTGGATAATCTTTTAATCCTTGTTGGCTGACATGAGTTCTGGTAGTAATATATGAAAACAGCATGCTCTGTGACCAAGAATGACATAAGTGATCAACTTTTGATCTCACCACAGCAGTTTCAGGTTCGAATCATAGCCTGGCATGGCTGTTCTTTTTTAGTATTAATTTTAAATTCCATACAATCATCACTCGTCCTCAATGTCTCAATTAGCCAGAAGTGGCAGAATTGATGTAAAATAACAAAAATTAAAAATATGAAAGCAGTCAAAGCTCTCAATTAATACAAAAGCAAAAATTATACAGTAATAGACAAGACTTACTTAAAAATTACATTTCTCTGTATTTTAATAATCCCATAAACCCCTAATCATAGAATATTTCAGAGCAACAACTTGACAGATTAGCAAAGAACTTTATAGCTATCACAGTAGTTTGGACAACTTGCAAAAATTAAGAATGTTAAACCATTCAGCTACGGGAGAACCAGAGATTTATTATCATTATAAGTAGGAACTAGTAAATAGGTCATGATATCATTACAAACAAGCTCAGGTTCAATAATAACAAATACGAGGGATGATCAAAAAAAAAGGTTACAAAGTCTATTATGGCGTATGTGTTAGACATAGCTGGAAGATCAACACACCTGATGATGGAGGGCACTCAATACTAGTCCTCGATGTAATCACCTTTTTTGTTCAAGCACTTGTCACAACGGTAGATGAGGTTTTCCATACCGGTTGCACAGAAATCCGGGTCAAGTTCTCGTAGCCACCGTGAGGCAGCTCTTTTGACATCATCACATGTCAGATAATGGTGGCCAGCCAAACAAATGGTAGTACCAGCTCAGCTGATATTGAGCGTAATGTTCTTCTTCTGTCCTCACGAATACACTCATCTACAAGAGCACAGTTCACGTCAGTGGTTGAGCTACTGGGCCTACCGCTGTGTCCAGGGTTGTCATTAACAATACTGGTCCGTCCTTCTTTGAAGGCACGACACCACTTCACTACATGTTGCCTTGAAATTGTCCCCTCCCCATACACCTCCACAATCTGCCTATGAATGTCAGCAGGTGTAGTGTTTTTTGCCCACAGGAACCGTACCACTGCCCTCACTTCTACTCTTGACCAATTTTCTAGACGAGTCACCATTTTAAATGTCCGCTTCTCGGGTATACATGGTCAGAATCCGAAGTCCTCAAACTCGCAACAAGACAAACATGTTATTAATTTACACATACATTTTCGTTATGTTACAGTGAATAAAACAAAAGTTATATGCGTTGTAACCTTTTTTTTCCGATCATCCCTCGTAAATAGTAATTGTTGTTAGTAATTGCATGACTCACTTCAAATTTAGTTTTAAAATGTGAAAATAATGATTAGTACTTTTAGAAAGAAAAAGATTCACATTAAACAACATTAGTTATTACACAAATAATAATATGAAAAATACCATTACATGTTCAGTTTCCCTTGTAAGTTCTTAACCATGAGATTTTTTCCTGAATCTGCATGACAGGTGAAAAACACTACCTTTTTCAAAAACATCACACTTAGAAAGGACCTGATTTTGAAAGCTGTCTATAACTTCATGCACTAATTGCTGCCTTTCCTTATCCTCGACAGCAAACAGAAATTTATGAAGGCCTGGTAAAGACTCCATCATCCACATGCTTCTGTGAGTTTCGTAACCTGGATGAGAGAAGGCCTGAAAAAAATAAAGAAAAATAACATTTCAGTATTATCTATTGTACCAATATATTGGAAAACCCAATTTTTCACAATTAATAATAAAAAAGTGGCTGTCATATTTCACAATATTAGGAAACAAAACTAAAGTATGTTTACTAATGAGTGCTTTGTTAAGTAGCATGTGCAACACATGCTATAAGGCAGACTTCGCACCTACATGACAAATGGCACATGTCATGCGTCAATTGAGGATTTCAACAATAGCCTGTCTGTTATGATATGAAACGTTCATGTTGATTAGCCCATTCCAAAGTGGCATGTGCTCTGTCACTTGTCACATCAGTGTGAAATCTCCCAAATAATTAACTTTGTAGTTTGGAGTTGAGTTGTTGTTCTATGTCCACTTTATGTACAGATAGGCTAATCCGGACTGGGCCTACAGTTTAAAGAGGGATCTGAACCAATAAGGCCCTCCACTAGGTATCAAACCAGGGACCCCTTGATTACGAAGTGATGACATTACCACCATGCCAGAAGAAAAATCCTGTGCAGTTTGGAATCTAGCATAGTAAGGACAGCCAGTTCAAGATTCATCCATCCACACCAATATTTCACTTCTTTAAATAATTGAGACAATGACCTAACATGCATTAAAATAAGAAAAATCTAAGCAAAACTTTATAAAGAGAACCGTTTCTAGATAGGTTCCTACATATTGCAATTAAAGAACAAAACAAAAACCTCACCTTTAGAACATTATCCAAGTAACCAATATATTTTCCAGCTTTGTAAAAAATATCTTCTGTACATGTTACTTCATGAAGCAGTTTGCCAGGTATATATGTTAATAATCTCACAATATGTTCTCCCACTGGACACTCCCCAACTATAATCAAAAAAGACAAAATGCAAATTACAGTATTTCATAATACACTTTGAATTACATTATCCTGAATTTGTACAGATATTCTAATTGGAAACAATGGTCATGATAAGATATAATCTTTGTAAATAGAACAGGATATCTTCCAGTCAAGAAAGTTATGAAAGTCAAGAAAAAGTAATCAATAGATAGGTCAAGAAGTCAAGAAATTATACTTTTGGTCAAGAATTATTGCTATCACAATGATTGATTGATTTATTTGTTTTACTTCGTTTTTCTGCTCTTTCTGGCTAATCACGAAGGTGAGGATGAATAGTGGTAAGATGAGATCAATGAAGCGACAATGACAAACATAGAGGTGTGACATGAGCTACACAGAGGAGCCCCAATACTGGTTGAGAGTCCAGACACCAGAGCAGGGGCGGCGCCAGAAATTTTCGACCGGGTGGGCAGAAGCTCCATATTGATAAATTAGGGTGGGCAGTATAAATGTAAGACCATATATAGTATGTGTATAAGACGTATGTATCCCCCTCTCTCTTACACTCCCGATTTTCCTCTTACTTCTTTTCCCTTTCCTTTTCTTGTTTTCCTCCTTATTCTTTTCTAATCTATTGTCGCATCTTGTTCCATTTCCTTTCGCTTTGTCTCTGATGGACATAATCATTTCAAGGAAGTATTTACCCATGCACAACCATACATTCTAACCACATTCTTCCATGCATGTTAATACAGTGAAATAAATGTGAATTAGGCTTAAGCTTGTGTTGCAAATACAAGGCACATACTTCATTTTATGTATTCGGCGACAATGATAGAAAGTGCGATGGTAGACAATCGTGAAGTTTCTCGTAATTGAAATGTATGTTCCGGAGCATAGTATTTTCATCGTATGAGTTTTTGACTGAAAGAGTTTTCTTACTCCTTGGGGGTTACTTTTCTTAGTATTCAAGGTTTTTACAACTGACAAATCTATCTGAATCTTTGTAGTAATAAGTAATAAAGAAGTAAGATTGAAAAATCTGTTCAGAATTGAAGAGATTATTAGCCAAGTTGCTATTCCTTTTCTGAACAGTCATGTTACTAATGCGGGAGAAACAATACGCGTATGGTTACATGAACATATTTTTTGAGGTAACAAAATTATTTAGGACACAAGGAATTCATAGAAGTTGATCACCGTGCCAGTAATAACTCATCTATTTTTCATAGATGTCTTGGGTTGTATGTCATGACCATTTCGAACACACTAGAATGTCAACCTCTATCCTGTGCAGCATACCCTGGAAACTTTATTATTCAGGGCAACGAGTCCCTGGCGCCTGGAACCACTGTCAAAGTAATAATTTATGAGGGTTTGTATTGAGTGTCAGCATGTGTTTGTTTTCGCCCCTTCTTTACATTCATGTAATCACCATTGAACATTACCGTCGTCAATATCAAAATTAGCAGAAAAATGACTTAAAATAAAACAAATCAACGAGAACTTACTCTTCCAAAAATGGAGTTTCATTAGTTCATACCTCATAGAAAGTTGAGGTGGTAGTTTCAATTGCACACCGTTTCATTAGTGGATCAAGGCAGCTAATTACGTGAACAATGACATTGTTTTCCGAAAGTCTCAAATATTTGTCTCAGGCAATCACCCTCTTAAAATGGACGCATCTTCTGTGGTGATAAAATGACACGTTTGGTGCGAGTTCTTTCTGTATATATTTTCTTCCCAATGGCATAACGCTGTCGTTATAATAGAGAGGTTCTGTGTTCGACTCCCTCTCCTCTGGTGGAAGCACAATGCACACTGGTTCGGACTACACGTTAAACTGTAGGTTTAGTCCCGATTAGCCTATCTGAGTATAAAAGTGGGCTTAAAAACAAACTTAACAAAATCGTCTTCTGGATACTTCGTGACATAACTTTATTTTTCTTTACTTCAGCTGCATCTACAGATTCTGTTGACATTTTCGGCTGATTCATATGGCAACATTTATGTGTGGAACGAGGATTTCTAAATAAGATAAGCCACTCATTAGCAATTGAATAATTCTCTAGTTTTTTCCACACATAAATGGTTTATTAAAATTTATTTACTTAGGTATTGTAGTGATTATTGTGATTCCTACTTATTAGTAGAACGAATATAAAGTTGATATTTCGCATACCATATTGATATATGAAGATGACAGGTATATAAAAATTGTAATGAAATAAAAAAAGGACACTTCTGGAATTTCAATGCAGAGCTAATTAAAACTATATTATACTCTGATCACATCACCTCCAGATTCGGCCGAAATCAAGAAAGTATGGGGTCCTAACTCCATACCCCCTATACGCCTTCATGGCGTGGTGCAGAGCACAGGGGAGCACTTTACATTACTTTTTATTATACTCTATATCATACTTAAACCCGAAGGTTTATGGCTGCAGCAACACAAGCCTTCCGTCTGTCCTTATCCGGGGCAAGATCAATCTAATCTTTCCCATCCTTACTGATTTCTTTCAGGTCCATCTCAACGTTATCCCTCCATCTCGTCTTGGCCTTCCTACTGGTCTCTTACCATCTGGTTTCCAAATAAGAATCCTGTAAACTATTCTTTCCTCTGCCATTCACGTCACATGGCCTGCCCATCTAAGTCTTCTTGATTAAATTATTCTAATAATAATTAAAAAGTCGAAATAATTTATTGTGTTGCTGAAGAAAGTAACGCTAAGACGAGGTTTTTATTTGTTTATTTGGATATTTATTAACCATACCCAGGCAGGGATTTATATACGTATGTGGAGGCCCGGAGCTGCAGTCCTCAAGTTTGCCCTAAATTCTGATCTAATTTTTATCATACCCTGCATAATTTTGAGCCTCCTAAGCCTAACTAGCGGCTTTTAATCATGGAAGTATTCATTTGATCACAGTTTTTGTTTCAATAGCTCTAGTAATTACTTTCACTTTTTAATGACAAAATTGGCTTTCTATGGGTTGATAATATGTGAACACTTCAGCATAGATAATATTCACAAGTAAAATATACATGTTATGAACACCAGAATGCACCCATTTATTAAATCATTCATATATCCCCAAGTATATGTACTTATTGAATTTGATTGGGTGGGCAATCGGGTGGGCACAGGAATTTTTGGGTGGGCGCTTGCCCACCCGTGCCCACCCCTGTCGCCGTCCCTGCACCAGAGCCTCGCTAGTCTGTCAAATGCAATCTAAGGTGTACTATGTAGAAGGGAGATTGACATTTGAGTGTCTTCGGAAAGTGTCACACTTTTCACACCACTATCCAACAAGAAACGTACAAATGTAAAAGAAAAGTTATGAAAAAGTAAAGAATTTTGGATGTAGTACTTTGGTAGACACTGATAAAGTAGCAGAAAATCACTCTTTTAAAACAAATATACACCGAGTGCTCACTGAATTGCGATCACCTACCTAATACTTTGTTGGTCCAGCTTTGCCTTGGTGGATGGTCTGGATTCCACGAGGTGCTGATATGTCTCCACGGGGATCTGACACCATATATTCCTGATGGTATTCCATAACAAACCAACTGACATCGATGCAGGATGCATGGTTAGAACTTGTTCCACAACATCCCACAGATGATCTATGGGATTAAGATCGGGGGAATTAGGGGGCCAATTCATATGCTGCATCTCTGTGGAATGTTCCTCCAGGCAAGCAAGTACAGTCCCGCCTTGATGGAACCATGCAAACAGTTGCATTGTGGCGTGTAAGCGGTCCTCTAACACCTCCCGATACACAACAGATGTCAGTCACACGATGGTCCATACACACCAATGGTCCCAGTCCATGCTAACAGAAGCAACCCCACACCATACAGCTGCCCCCACCTGCATGTACAGCACTCACCATGCAGGAAGGGTCCATAGCCTCGTGCTGTTGGCACCACACACACACATGCCCATCACAGTGGTGTAGCAAAAACCATGATTCATCGAAAAAACACACTTTTTCAATCGTCCACGGTCAAATCAGCATGCTTGTGGGCCCAAGCAAGAAGTCTGCGACGACGCTTCGTGAGAAGTGGGTGACGAGTGGGTTGTCTGCTGTGGATCTGGGTGTTGTGCATCCACTGTTGTATTGGTCCCATAATTCCTGGATGCTGATGCGTTCAGCTGTCATGAGTCATTTGACTCTACTCTCTTCCTGCGGTGTCACCTTCCGTACACCCTTGCAATTCTGCCTCTTGTTGGTCATTGCCCCGTTTCCTTGCCACAGCACTGTACACCTTCACTACACTGGAACGGGCACATCCGACCAGTGTAGCTGTCTGGGTTATTGATGCACCTGAGGCTCAGGCACCCACAATCATGCCCTTTTGTAATGATGTTAAATCCTGACCACCTCCCATTTTAACGTGTGCTGTTCGACTAACATGTAGCATTGTGTCTATTCATTCACCACCATACTTGAAGTTGGGATGGTTGCAATTCAGTGAGCACTCAGTGTATAATAATTGCATCCAAGAAATTAATTATATTTGTGTAAGAAGTGAATTTCAACTGTTTGTGTTATGAATTTAATTAGAAGAATCTCTATTACATGACATGTTCATAACATGTTATTTTTATAATCAAGAGGGGCAACTTGTTCAAATTATTGACAAATCTTAATATGTCATACATAAACAATGTTACTTACTGTTATTTTTGGTCCATTCATCTTCAGCTTCAATTTGTAATTTTTCAAGTGAAAAGAATTCTCCCTTCAGGTTTGGCACAGGTTGTGGGCAACTGACTGCACTTTTTGCTGAAAAACAAGAAACTGTGGTTCAATTTTTAATATTTAAATCTAGAAATGTATTAACACTGGTAAGAAGACACAAAAAAACATCACAAGAATGAGGGTGTACAAAAACTACAAGCCAGAATAAATGGGCCAAGAAGGAGGTGATGTGACTATACAAAGACTGAATGATTTGGTTTATTTTACTTTACTTTTCTGCCACTTTTGGCTAATTGCAAATGAAGATGAGTAATGATATGATGAAATTGAACACTCACAATGAACACCTATGCCCAGGCTGGGATTCAAACTCAGGACACCTGATGTCATATAGCCCTGTGCTAACCACTCCACCACCGAGGTTGTCTATAACATGATAAGAGGATGGAGGATACCAAAGGAAAGACATAGAGGAAGACAGCACACAAAAAGAACAAATTGTAAAAGGGATGGAAAGAAATGAAAAGAACTGGGGTAAGATGCACATGGTAAATGGTAGATTGTAAATATGGAGGAGCTTGAGCTTGATGCAAACCCTTCAAGAGTATGATGACAGAACACAGAAAATAAATTATTCTACCATTACAGAAATTGACTACTGCAAGTTTCATCTATGTTAGATAATATGTTTAATTTAGATATTAACTGATATGAAATTTTTGCATGTACCAAAAAGGTATCAACAGAAATTTAAACAATGGCAATCCCATATAAAACTACGTACAAATGTTCTTTGGAGAACATTACCCGATCGTTCACACATACATACACACAATGCAAGAGTTTTCTCTTAAAAAGGAGAATCTGTATATCACTGGCTGAATACTATTATATCGTATGAGCTGATTGAAATTGGACACATGTGGATTTTCAATTCACTACATGATTTGCGCAAACATTTCATTAATGTTGATGACTCATACCACTTGACATCCCGATATGTCTCTTCAGAACAAGATTCATTAACATGTAGGGAACATGATAAGATCAACTCATTTCTGATGAAAAGTGGAGATACAACAAAGCAGTATTCAGCCAGCGATATGTAGACATTTACTTTACAAATGTAGTCAGGGAAATGTCTGATTGTTAAAGTACCAGCAACTTTATCCATAAACTGAAAATCCCACATGTCTATATAGTCTGATATAAATAGAATATCAATTAATCAGTCCCATCCTGAATTTTATTCATGTACTGTATAAGTATATGGGTCATTCTGAAAAAAAGGGGTAGAAACCTTATCCTGGGGTCATAAAATTTTTAAGAAATATTTACAATGAGAGTTAATTTAGTTACTATGTGGGTTGTAAATAAAGTAGTGGCAACACTGTCAAGAAAAGGTATGAGCAATGTCAGTTTGGAGCCATGCTGATGTGTGGAGTGTCAAAAGTGGTCTGTGCAGAGAGTGTTGTTGTGTATGTAGGAGGTTGAAATGAACACCATTTTCTGTGCTGCTCTAAAACATGTTTACAAATTTAGAACAGTCATTGTGGATCAAAATCCAGGTGACGTAGTCCATATCAATTAAGGACAAAGTAAGAAACCCATATTTTTTTGGTGTGTCCAAAAAAATTCCTGGCCCGAGATACAGGCTGCACCTCTGTAATTTCTCATGTTCGATTTTCGGTAAAATATTAAAATGCTCTATCTCTGGAATGGTTCAAGATATTTTGTTTCTGTTTATATAAATTATATATATTTGAAAGAGAATAATTTTCTGATTAAAATGATAATCTCCATTTGGAAATATTTGTCCAAGTTCTCTTGCGCCTTCTGATTTTATTTTTTGGAAAATCAAAAATATTTTTTTCTTTCAAAAATGCCAATCCCAACAATGATTTTTTGACTGTTGATCAGTACCATACAGTACTACATTCCCTGAAAAGGAGAACTTCCACTTTTGAGTCTAACAGGTTTTATTAAAATGTTCCAAGGTTATCATTTTAATCAGAAAATTATTCTCTTTCAAATAAAAAAAAAACAGCAAGAAAATATCTTTAACCGTTCCAGAGATAGAGCATTTAATATTTTGCTGAAAATCGCACATGAGAAATGACACCCGAGGTGCCATCTCTGGCAGCCTGTATCTCGGGCCAAGAATTTTTTTGGACAAAACAAAAAAATACGGGTTTCTTACTTTGTCCTGAATTTTAACATATGTTTAATTCAATAACATCTGAGACTATGAGGTAAGATTTTTTCTTTGCCTGCCTGAATTGATATGTACTATGCCAGGTTTAATCATGAGAAAAATGCACAAGAATGTGATCAAAACTTGCATCAAGCCTGAAGCAACAATAACAAACCTTACCTGATGGTTGCACAATGGTGACAATATGCATGATGCAATTTTCCTCATGTTCTCATGGGCGCATTGCAACCTCCTAAAGAAATGCACTTACCCATTATGCAACCATCAGATACTGCTAGGTATTGTTGCTACAGGCTTCATGCAAGTCTTGCTGTTATTGTCGTGCAATTTTTCCACGGGCAACCTGGATTTTGATCCACAATCAATGTTCTACAGCAGTACAGAAAATGGTGTTCATTTCAACGTCGTACATACATCACAGCACTCACTGTACCAACCACTTTTGGCACTCCACACATAGACATGTGCCCAAACTGACATTGCTCATAGCACCACTACTTTATGTACAACCCATGTAGTTACAAGATTCATCAGTTTTATTTCTTCCCGAAATAATCTTTCCTCTCTTCAGAATTTTATACAGAATATGCAGATTTTCCCCTCCGTGGACTGTCTGGAATCAAAATTTATGGATATGGACAAAAAGTTCATTTTTATTATATTGTAATTAATTTCATAATCACTTTAGAACCACCTAAGAAAAAAATAATTTTAAAAAGATCTTAGTTGAGTAAAATGTAAAAATATAATGTTCGAAGGTGTAAGAAACATAGCACTTCACTGCGTGTACTCCTGTAATCAAAGTCTGCAGGGGCAGTTCATTCCGCAATGTTCCCAGTCTCGTAGTGCACATGTTGACTCGTTGCGTGATGGAAGGTCGAGTGAGTTTACGAGCTGCCGTAACCCACTGGGAAATCGTCCATCAGGTGACACTGTTACGTCATACCTACTCTAAGTAGCCCTAGTGCTGCCATCTCGTATCATTTCAACGAACTACGTGGTCCATATACACAAACTTGGGAGCAATCAGGCGACAAGCGCCAGCGACAAACTTGTAAACGTAATTTACGTAATAATAAATGCGGAAATACGTTACAAAGGGGAACTTTCCACTCTGTGGACACTGGTAAAAATTTCCCATAAAAATCCATAGATTGCCACTACACATCAAGAAATTGAAGGGAATGGATGCCATTGTGATTTCAAGAGACAGTTGGATGTGCTTGTATTGCATTTTGTGCGAGATTTCTGGGATTAAGTTCAAAGTTTCCAACTTCGTTGTCACATTTCCACTCTGCGGACCAACTTCTCTAGTCGAAAATTCTGTACAACATTCATTAATATGATTTGAGTTATTAAAATGATGTACAGAGCTCTCTGAAAATTTGCCTAACTTGAATTTCCATAAAGTAGTACAACAAAAGAAAACATATTGTCCCCTACCTGGACATCTCAGTCTAGGGAGGAAAAAAAATTCATGTTTTTATCATTTGTTGAATCCAAATTAAATTATATTATATTGTAATTTTAGGCTCAGGTATCCTTTTGAAGTGAGTTTCAGTAAATTCCATTTTTCTTTGTTTTCTTCTATCACTTGTTTACCAAATGAATAATTTAACTTATTGATAAGTAAACTTGTTATTGGTATTTCCATTATTATAAAAAAAAGTTAAACTTGCCATTCTACTAGGCCTGCATAACTATACTGCAATTTTATGGATTACATGTAAACAATTTCTGAAAATCATGTTTGATGTAATTTATTTCTGCTCCTCCTCCTCCACTCCATGGAAAAGCCAATTTTACAAATTTTAATTTTCAGACGAACTTGGGGCAAATGATCTCGGCCAAGGTTGGTATGTGATTAGTTTCTTAAGGACAGAATATTTCATTATTTTAAAAATTTTAAACAATTTCATTTTCTTGTGAAATCATCTCTTCGTTTCTACCCCTTTTTCTTAGAAGACCCATATACCATATGCAAATAGACTTGTTCTAACTCCGGATGCATAAAAGAGGGAACAGACCAATTAATATGATCAGTGTGATTAGCTGTCAATAATGATATAATATGTATACTGTTATTTCACTAATTTTACAAATCTGAAATTTTTGCATCCATTTCCATGAGTTAACCCTTTATGTTCAGCATGACCCAGCCTTGGTATTTTACATTTCTCCTTATGAAAAATATAAATATGCTGACCAAGGCAGTAATTTATTTTAATAAAAACATGAACTAAACGTAACGTTTCAACCTTCTAGCAAGGTCTTCATCAGACTCTGTATCAAGTACAAAAGTAACAAGATACACAAAAAGGGCATTATATATACACACAAACTTTACTCCCTCCAGACTATTAGAAAGTTGTTAGGAACTTTCTAGCAGGTGGCTTTCACTTTCCAACTGTACTTTCATCTAAAAGGCTAAACATAATTACTTTCATATAGAATGTGAAGAGATATTCATATTGAATATCTCACGCTCTTTTTCCTTCATTTTTCTCCCTTCTCCTCTCCTCTTTCTCTCTTGTCCTTTGCACTCTTTCTAACACTTTCTTCCATTCTTTGTTTAACTTCAGTCCCCCATTCCAGTTCATTGTGTCTTCTTCACCTTTCTTCTCTATTTCCTTGGCTTCCTTCCATTTTCTCACTAGCATTCTCTTCTCCCTTCCTATCTGCTTAGCCTCATCCCACTCTATGTCATGTCCTGTTTCTCTCACTATATGAAAGTAATTATGTTTAGCCTTTTAGGTGAAAGTAGTTGGAAAGTGAAAGCCACCTGCTAGAAAGTTCCTAACAACTTTCTAATAGTCTGGAGGGAGTAAAGTTTGTGTGTATATATAATGCCCTTTTTGTGTATCTTGTTACTTTTGTACTTGATACAGAGTCTGATGAAGACCTTGCTAGAAGGTTGAAACGTTACGTTTAGTTTATGTTTTTAATAAAATAAATTACTGCCTTGGTCAGCATATTTATATTTTTTCATAATCATGGAAACAAGGCTTAATGGTGTTATTTCTCCTTATAACCCTCTTCTTGTGATTTAATTCCTGGAAAGGATCCAACATGTCAGACAGAAGCAGTTGCACCAATTCACAAGTCCTCAGCTTTACCACACATGTCTGCACAAGATACAAGTCAACCTGCCACATCTGATGAACTGCAATTTTTAACTTACCCAGGTAAACCATCATGGAATTTTGCCCATCAACCAACATCTGGTTCTTAGAATCCAAGGAATTCATCACTTTCAGAACATATCCATGAGGCCAGAGGCTTGAAATATGTTTGTTTGCATGCTTGTCACTAACCTGTAAAAATAAAATAATGCATTTTCCAAGCATCTAAGGGAGAAAAATATTGTAGATAAAAAAAAAAACATATGGCTATAAAATACCATGTACATTCTAAACTACAGTAAGATATCTATTGAGGCCAAGTGCATCAACAGGATCCACAGAAGGGAAAATTATGTTCCTGCAACAATCTATACGTCTTACCTGCAATATATAAGTCCATTACAATAATTAACACAAATTATTGTGGTTGAAATGAAATTATGTGAGGGGTTCAGAGCACAAGCGGTGAAACTGCACATCTCGTGGAAATGGAGTTAGATGGATAACTTACATTTTACTGGTAGAAGTAAGTATCTTCTAAGTTACAAATTCTTGCTCATAGAGGCACAACTGTGTGCTCCAAGCGCTAAGCACGGTACTAAGTTATTTAAATGTGCCTTTTTCTCAAACTGTTTTCAATAGAGCTACGACATTTGTGCTTTGAACCCCTCATACATGTGAAATATCTAATTTTACACTGACATTCATTTTACATGGGGAACACCCACTTCACTTCTCCAGATGCTCATGACTGCAATAATTATACACTGGGGTATTTTAAGAACTATACTTAAGTGCCACTTTGGCATTTTCCTTATCATATATGGTATGTTCGAATGCTACAGCATAAAGTAGTAAGCCTTATAACATTTCAACATTATAGCATCTTTCACGAATAGTATTGGACCTGACTTTACTATCACTTTCCACTGAATAACCAATCGGATTCAAGTGCAACATCACAAGTTCAGATATAACAGCAACTCTCTGCAATGTACACAAAGTATAACTTTAAATTTTCAAAACATAATATTGATTCAACTGATAGGAATAAAAAATCCACATTAATAAGAATATGCACAATTCAATATGAATTTCATACATATATACCTGATGGCATACACAATGCATGTTTTAAAGAATGCAGTAAATGTTAGCAATTGCACTTGCATTATAAATAGCTGAGTGGTGGTTCACACACAAAACTGAAGATTCGTGAATTAGGGTGAGTGCACCAGAAAATGACCAGGTAAGAAAATTTTACCATAACTCTATTTCTAGGTCAAAGAAAAAAGTGAATCCAAGCAAATTGCATGAATAAATTTGGCATAATGTTGGGTTTCATTGAATACTATTTTACAGTAAATACATTACTACTTTGATCTAGCCAAAACACCTATAACATCCTTTCTAACATTGCTACTTACTTATTCTGCATTGCGAAACATTCTATAAGGTGTAATTATGAATTTCTCACGAAAATAATTTCAATTTTTCACATTACGAGTAATTATTGTTGTTTCTTCTTTCGCTTCCGTGACACACAATATGGTGCGAGCGTTCTGGATCATCGTGCGTCATGCTTGTTTTTTGTTGATTTTGAGTGGGTATGCAGTGTTTCCAACCTTCTAAACAAAAAAAAATCCTACTTCCGTGTTATTAATTTTCTATTTTTTCCGGTGTTTGAAATTATGCTAATACCTAAAATTTGGGGTTGTATAACCATTGACAGATATATCCACGAACCATTCATGGTAAGGTTAGGCAAGCATAGCTAAAATTTGGTGTTACGTCATCTTCTTGAAAAAACACGGGGTGGTTGGAAACAAAAGTCATCAAATGCAAGGAACATGTGGATCTCGAAGAGGAAGTACATGGAAGTAACAGCAATTGCGATATTTTTATACATATAAACATGAATTATTGCTAAAAGAGATGAAACAATGACAGAAAATATATTCAGGAACTTCAACAATGTTACAGAAAGTGATTTGCATAAGTAGTTCCTTATGTAAAAATGAAGAAATCCATTTTGACTAGTTCAAAGTGTTACCGTAAATACATATCAACATGAAAGAAATAGTTAAAGATTGGTGACTTCTAACCAAAACACTAGTGAATGACCAGCAAAATTCAGTGAATGACTACCTCAGTACCAGTGAATGGCCAAAACCATTTTTAATAACAATAATAATGTTTCTTGAACAAACATATGTGAAAAAAAATACAGGCTGTTTTTTTGTATATTTTAGCATTTCAGGTACTGTATAGTAAACACCACAAAAACGTTTCAGACAGAATATCTTTGGAGCTTGCATATGCTCCTTGATGTCACAATGATTGATCAGCTTTGTTAGGCCATTTCCATTTGTCAGCTTCAGTTATGCATAACTTATTTCAGATTCATGCTCAAATTTACGAATGACTATTCCTGGAAAATATTCACCATCATAACACACTATAACATAATCACCAACATTCTGCATAATGCAATTTTCACTGCATTCACTCTTGTTTTGCAATGAAAACTTGTGTAAATCTCATTCAGATTCGGATGACAAGTTCTTTCTTTTGACATCTGATCAAAATCAGTATTGGTCTCACTATCTTCTTCGCAGGGATAGATGTTGATTTCTTCTGAACATCACTTGTGCTGTTTTCTCCCTCGTTGTTCTTGTTCATGATATTCTATCCATTTCTTTGATGTTATTGCAAATGCTAATCTTAGTTGGTCATATGTCAGTGTTGCAAATGATTGGAAGGCCTTAACAATTTCAGGTGGAACTTTTTTCTGAATGCAGTGGTCATTCACTAGAGATGATGTCAAATTGATATCTAGTGTGTGACCCTTCCCTGTTCTCTTGCAATGCTATGCACAACAGAGAATATGTGATTTTTTTAATAGCCTATTATTCTGATTTGATGATGTAGCCATTACATAAGCACAAATTTTACACAACTTGAATGTTTCTCGTACACATGATTACAATGTATTAATCCTTATCTTATTAGCAATACCCGGTTCTTGTCTTGTCCGCTGAACTCACACAAGTGTGCTCATACCCAACATCTTTAACTCCCTACCTTGTGACCTGGACAAAACAATCCCAACCTACACAAGAGAATATGGATTGTAGATGAATGCAAGGCTATTTCTTAATGGCTTGAGATTCTTCCAAGCCTTATTTTGCTTTGTAGTATTTTTGAATAGTCATTCACTGGAGATGGTCATTTACAGGTGCACTCACCCTATAAGTTATCTTCCTTCCAGGATATAGTGGTAATACTGATATTTTCACCCTTGAAAAAAATTACAGGAGTAAAAACTGCAATGAATTTACTTTTTGTTTAAATATTTGCAATGAACTTGTAGGTTACTATGTTTCTGAGTTATTCACTGGTCCAATATTTCTAAATTCTAAGCTTACTTCCGACCGCCCAATGAAATCATTAACAATAATGGCCTGTTACAAAATGCATACCTGTATAAAGAAATTTTTGTCATCATACCCATTTAATTGTTTTATTTTCACACATTCCAAACCATACAACTGTTTCACTAGTTGCCTTGCTAATTGCTCGTTGACAAATGGCCTGATCTGGACACCTGGCTGGAGCAGATTTGCATCACCTCCAGCATTATGTGTATGGTTGGGATCCTCATTCATTTTGTGCAACCTAGAAGAATGGAAATAAGTTTTTTATATCGTATTTCTCAAAAACATTTTGCACGCATAATGGCTAAGATATGGTAATTATTAATAATAATAATAATCCATGACATAACAGCTTGTGAGGACCAGTACTTACCTACCGACTGCCAGCCTCACTCTCACCGGAGGTTACGGGGTGTTGTGTAGTCAGGACAACAAATCCCCTGTCATTGTAGGTTTTCTTTGACCAGGTTACACCATCATTCGTAGCTTATCAATATCTGCATTATGGTGGAAATACACATACACAGATAAAAATCTAAGCAAAGTTGCTACGCTTTCCTCAGGAGACTCGAACCTGCAAGCATCCCATAGTTAAAGCCCAAAGCTTGCACCTTAGATCTTTGGATCACATGGCCACTCCTAGCCTTGTAGTTAATAAAAATAAATAATAATAAAAAAAAACAAGCAGCAGCTTTGGATGGCATCCTAGGCTTAATCTCCCTTAGTCTACCCCTTGACATGAGCCTGGATGATTTTCGCCAATGTAAGCATATAAGTGTATCGATAATTTTACTAATCTGATATATTAATAAATAGACTACAATTTAGTGCAATATAATGAAATTTTATTATTATTATTATTTATATGACTAAAAACATGTAATTCATGTGTCATGGTTTTGTAAAGTAAATGTTAAATGTGCAGTTTGTTTTTAAAAGAAAAATACATCGCAGTCAGTTGCTTACATAGATTAATTAATAAATAAGGTGACTTAACTATTCATATTCTTCAAGGAACATTTCCAATTTGGTATTGGCTCAATAGAATATGGATTATTGGCATCAGTAAATTTTATATCAGTATAATTTCTGATACCAAGAACAAAACTAATTCAAGAATAAAATTACATATCTAGGTAAGACTCTAGTTTACGTCCTTTTCCTAAGGAATACGTGTCATATATCGTTGGAAACATTATTTTATAAGGAATTCAACAACATAAATCCCAAAGCGAGGAAAAATTTCCTGGAGGAGTAAATCGAGAAAAACCGATGTTGTCCGGATATGCGTAATTGAACGTACTGAGGAATTTTTTCGATGATGAAGCACATATTTAGGGGTGAAATGAGTGCTAATGGAACCTAACCTAACCTTGTAGGCATACCTCGTCCCAGGGAATGGTTAGTGGGGCTATCGTGAACAGAAAGTGTAAAAAGAAAAAGGTACTTACCCGAAGAGATGCCGGCTGCCGCACCACGAACGCGAAGAAGCAAGCACCATGCAGATAAAGACGTAAAGAAGAGTCTACCATATCTATGCATATAATTAAGGATTAAGGTTTTCATGGAAGTTAAATTTTTTCAAACTGTATCACACTACATAATATATAAAACCAATATATTCAATATATTTTGACAATCAGAAGTTTACAAATTGACAAAATATAAATTAATCAGTAATACAAAATAAACATGTACCTAAAGGCTGTATCGCCAAAGCAGCTTGTGTAAGTAAGTTAATAACTAACTAACTAACTCTCTAGCCTTCTTAAACCCGAAGGTTCATGGCTGCAGCAACACAGGCCTTCCATCTTTCCCTATCTTGAGCAAGATCTATATACCCTTTTCCATCCCTACCGATTTCCCTTAGGTCCATCTCAACGTTGTCCCTCCATCTTCGTCTTGGCCTTCCTACAGGTCTCTTACCATCAGGTTTCCCAACAAGAATTCTGTAAACTCCTCTTTCCTCTCCCATTCATGCCACATGGCCTGCCCACCTAAGTCTTCTTGATTTAATTATTCTAATAATATCTGGACATGAATACAAATTATGTAGTTCTAAATTATGTAACCTTCTCCACTCACCTGTCTCATCCCTTTTAGGTACAAATATTTTCCTAAGGATCTTATTTTCAAATACTCTCAATTTATGTTCCTCTTTCAATGTAAGGGACCAAGTTTCACATCCATATAATACTACAGGCAAAATTACTGTTTTGTATATTTTAACTTTTAGTTTCTTAGATATTAAACAAGAAGACAAAAGTTTATGAAGAGAGAAGTAACATGCATTTCCTGAATTAAGCCTACGTTTTATTTCCTCTTTAATATAATTTTCATTTGTTAATATTACTCCTAAGTATTTGAATTTGGAAACTGGTTCAAACGAGTTGTTATCAATAATTAGATTTTGATTCTTACCTAATACTTGGTTTCGGCCTGTAAGCATATATTTAGTTTTCTCTTTGTTAACTTCCAAACCTATCTCTTTAGCAGTTTCGAAAAATATTTTAGCATTATTCTTAATTGTATTCACATCATCCCCCAGTAAGTCTACATCATCTGCATATGCTAACAACTGAGTCACACCATTTCATTTTAATCCTTCGTTAGTTTCTTTTACCTTCATAACAGCATATTCCAAGGCAAAATTAAAGAGCAATGGAGATAATGCATCTCCTTGTTTTAACCCATCATGAATTGTAAATTTGTCAGACATATTAATACCCACACGAATTTTACTTTCTGTTTCACTGGTGCATATTTTTATCATACTAACAAGCTTCTTAGGTATTCCAAACTCTACTAATATATTATATAATTTCTCTCTTTTGACCGAATCATATGCTTTTTTGAAATCAATGAATAGCTGATGGACATTTTGATTATATTCCCACTTTTTTCAAGTGTCTGTCTGATGTGAAAAATTTGATCTGTAGTTGATCTGTTATGTTTAAATCCACATTGATAATCACCTATAATTTCATTAGAATATGGTGTTAGTCCTGTTAAAAGGATGTTAGACAATATTTTGTACGTTGTTGAGAGTAGAGAAATTCCACGGTAATTATTGCAGTTCATTTTATCACATTTTTTAAACACAGGAACAATTATGGATTCTTTCCACTGTTGAGGGATTTCTTCTTTATTCCATATTAAACAAATTAATTTATGAATTTGACATATTAATGAATTTCCACCATATTTAATTAACTCAGCTGGTATTAAATCAATGCCAGGTGCTTTGTTATTCTTTAGCCTTTTAATAGCATCTTTAACTTCAGTCAAGTTAGGTTCTGGAACTAAATGTTCTGCTGTGTGGACTTCATTTACTTCTGATTTATCTCCTACATGGACATTTAAAAGGTCATTAAAGTAGTTCTTCCATCTATTTAGAATATCGCTTGGGTCAGCTAGAAAATCACCTTCTTTATCTTTTATCAAGTTTACTTTAGGTTGCCACCCCTTTCTAAACTCATTTACACCTTTATATAAATCTCTGATATTTTTATTTTTGCTGTTTGTTTCAATTTCGTTAATTTTGCTTTTCAAGTAATCTCTTTTTTTACTTCTAAACCTGCGGTTAACTTCTCGCTTTATTCTATTATAATTGTTTAAATTTGTATCATCAGAGTTATTTAACCATCTAAGTCTAGTCTGATTTCTTATTTCTATTAGATTATGACATTCATTATCAAACCATGGCTTACTTTTTCTCGGTTTATGGTATCCTATACTTTCTTTAGCTGCTGATTCTATTGCATTACGTATGTGTTCCCAATTCTTATTTACATCTGTTTCATTTATATTTTCATCATCATTTAAATCCTGCAAAACATCAAATCTATTTGACAGTTTAATTTGGTAATCTTTCTTAATTCTTTCATCAGTAAACTTTCCTGTATCAAATTTTAGAACTTTTAGATTTTGTCGCTTATGATTTATCACCGAGAGTCTCTCTTAATTTAGCAATTACTAAATAATGGTCACTGGCACAGTCAGCACCTCTATGTGTACGAACGTCAATTATACAATTATACTAGTATGCCTTCTCTTATCAATGAGAATATGATCTATCTGATTATGAGTTTTACCATCTGGAGAAGACCAGGTATATTTATGGATATTTTTATGTTTAAAAGTGGTACTTTTCACAATTAAATTCTTTGAGGTTGCAAA
The DNA here is from genome assembly GCF_977018435.1 of Lepisma saccharinum. Taxonomy (NCBI): domain Eukaryota; kingdom Metazoa; phylum Arthropoda; class Insecta; order Zygentoma; family Lepismatidae; genus Lepisma; species Lepisma saccharinum. Next base: position 25,641,881 of record NC_139239.1, read on the forward strand.
AGTAATCAATCTTATACCATTACTTAATTCACGAAGACTTTCTTTTCCAATCGTGGGTTTAAATGTCTCTTCTTTGCCAATCTGTGCATTACAGTCACCTAACGGAATTTTCATATCATACTGAGAAAATTTATCAAAGACCTGTTCTAACTCTGTATAAAAATCATCTTTAGTATTATCATCTTTATCTTCCGTTGGTCCATGTATGTTTATTAAAATAATTTTACACCACCTACCCTGTAAAACTGCATATGATATCCTATCATTAATAAATTCTACTGTTTTAAAAGCCGAGATAATTCTATTATTTATGAAAAAGCCTGGGTAAGAGTCTAGTTTACGTCCTTTTCCTAAGGAATTGGTGTCATATATCGTTGGAAAGGTTATTTTATAAGGAATTCAAAAAAGTAAATCCCAAGGCGAGGAAAAATTTCCTGGAGGAGAAAATCGAGAAAAACCGATGTTGTCCAGATATGAGTGATTGAACGTACTGAGGACATTTTTCGATGATGAAGCACATATTTAGGTGTGAAATGAGTGCTAATGGAACCTAACCTAACAGGCCTAACCTAACCTCGTAGGCATACCTCGTTCCCGTGAATGGTTAGTGACAGAAAGTGTAAAAAGAAAAACTTACTTACCCTACGGATGTCGGAGCACCGGCTGTCTGCTAGCATGGTTTTGTAAACGGGCAAGGAGTGTGCAAGATAGATGTAAACGGTTAAGAAGGAGTGGGCAAGAAGGACGTAAACTAGACTCTAGCCAAAGCCTGTTCCAAGATTACGATTTTCAGTACCACCATAGAAAAAAGTATAATTTTTAGTTTTACAATTCCCTTCTCCTGGCCACCTAACTTCCTGGACAGCTACTACATCTAATTTATACTTAACTATCTCATTAAATGTACACTGAAATGCCCCAGGCCGGTAAAGGCTCAGAACATTCCAGGTGCCTAATTTAATATCCTTATTCCTAATGTAGATCTTATTCTTAGTCCAGGGACCTCCCAAAGTAGTCCCCACCCGGAGATCCGAACGGGGGACTATTTTACCTCCGGAATATTTTACTTTGGGAGTAAGTAAGTTAATAAAGTTGTAATTATTATCAACAGGCAGGAGCATATTATAGTCCCTCAGATGTACTTCATGGTACATGTTCATCAATTAGATTACTTTTCCAAACACAATATTGCTGTACAAAAATTACAAATATTAAAGTATTTTGAAAGGAACTGCATAACCATATATAAATTATCACAATGTATATGTACACATAATAATACACAATGCAAATTAATGAATCCATTCATTTATGTTGTTTTTATGCTACCTGCACTGCAACAGTGTTTAGTAGCTCTCAGAGGAAAAAAAAAAAAGAAAAGAAAGACTACAGTCGCCAAGAAAATCAAAATCAAAATCAAATATACATTAAACAACATTAACTAACACTGAAATACTTTCTATCCCATTCCATGCATCACATGTCACTTGATTTCACCAACTGAATGCAGGCTGCCATGCCAAAATTATCCATGCAAAAAAAAACCCTTGGCAGTGGTAACTTTAAGTAACTTTTGAGCATATAAATCTTACTTTATTACAATTAATATTTTATATTTGGGGTCAAATTTACCCCCCCACGCACCTACTTAAGGTGATGAAAGAGGCACGCCTGGTTAAGAGTTAAATACATTTCTCAAAATTATATATAGGTCTTATATATACACGTGCTTAAAATGCTGCAACCTTAATGCCATGGTAATGTTAATGTAACAGGTCATTGGGCAGCCAACTCAGTGTGCAATATGCATCCCATTGAAAATATCCTTTGACCCTTACATTAACTTATGAGGTATCAGAAGAGTTGTTTTGAGCACCTGTATTATAATTGGAATTAAAACTTTAAAAGAAAAACTGCTATGCACTTCCTTTAAAAAACGAATTTTGTCATAATATGCTTGGTTATTTTCATGTCGTTTCTTGGTTTAATCACAATGATAAGGGTGAATAATGAAACTGATGACAATGGTAAATCTGTGTCTGACCAGGGTTTGAACTCTGGCTTTGTATTAGATTACACTGATCACACCACCATAGAGGCAGATATACTGTGCTCAGGTATAATCGAACTGGGATATTTCATATAAAACTTGTAAAATGCACATCAAAAATTATGAAAATCAATTTCATTTAATTCCCACATATCATGTGGTATTCATAATTTCATGAGAAAAAGACTGAGAGACTGTTTAAAAGCTACCACATAAGTGTTTTTGGTGGTGGTAGTTGTTTCTTGAATAATCGTCATCATAAATGAGATACAAATGGAAATGACAAGTGTGAAATAAAAGTTAGGGTCGTTTGAATATAGAAATGCTTTGAAATTGTATGTGCCATTGTGAGGGGTTAAGTTGTGAACCAGCAGACAAGAAAAATGTTCTCCCTTTCTCTTATGATTCCACCTGTCCTCAATTGAGTTACATACTGAAAACTTGTGCAGTCTATGACAATCGTATTCGGTAACAGTTCTGTATATTGGAAACACATTTCTTCATTTTTACAGAAGAACTACTTATGGAAATGAGTTTCTGCAAGCGGCCCAAGTTCCTTTTGTTTTATTGCGATTTATTGGTTCGATTTCAATGTATGTCTGTTAACACATACTGAGGAGTTTCAGCGATTACTTAAGATTTTGTGCAAGATATCCTTTTGTGGTTAGGTTAGGCAGGTTAGATTTGGTTCCCTTAGCATTAAAATAAAGTCCCTAAATGCATTATACTAAGGTTCCAATTTACTTCTACATTCATTCCCACGGTTCTACGATATTTACTGGCGCTTGTCGATGGAGAATATCTTGTCCATGAGAAGTGTGTAAGGTAATTTTCAAGATATTTCTTTCAACATAAATAACTCTTTTCAAGTCCAAACAGTGCTCATTACTTTAAGGTAGGTTCAAATTTCGTGTGACAATGATTTCCCAAATTCTACGATAATTAGCCTTTGTGCTAGGAGAAATCATAAAACAATCAGAACCGTTACCCTGCAAGCTTTCCAACGTTCGTCGAGGTACTTTCTTTCATCGTGGAATCTACTTGACTGGGAAATCAGTAACACTTTACTATACCGGAGACGGATTTCTTCAAATTTACGGGAGAAAGTACTTACGCAAATCATTTTCTGTAGCGTTGTTGATGTACGGGAATGTAGTTTTGATCGATTTTAATACAAATGCATGTGTTTTTCTACGAAAATCTATTTCCGACGCGCTATTGCTGCTGCCGCCATTTGCTTTCTGCACGTCATCGAGAAAAAACGATGTTGTCCGTATATGCTAAATTGAACGAAAGGAGTGCTAATGGAACCTAACCTAGCCTAGTAGGCATACCTCATCCCCGTGATGGTTCGTGGGGCTATCGTGAATTTTTGGGCTACGTCAATGGTTTAATAATTACTCTTTATGTCAAAATTTCAACTTTTTTCGTTAAAAAATTTCGTGAAATGTTTTTTGTTTATTTCGGTATTTTTAGTTAGAAATTCATTATTTCACCTAATAATTCCGCAATGCAGAATAGTACGTTAGCAATGTAAAAAATTGCAAAATAAATCATTGATAGGTGTCTCCGGTATAGTAAAGTAGTACCAGGAAATCTTGTATTTTCCAAGAGAAACAACTCACCGACGCATAATTGCCATTGCTTTCGCTACGTGAACTGCATGCTCCGCACGTTCGAAGACGTAACCCACTGTCAAACTCCTTTTTTTTTTTTTTTTACTATGCTTGCCTAACCCAACCAAACCTAACCTTATGGAAATGGTTTGTGGGGCTATTTGTGGGTGGTCCGTGGGGCTATCCATCAGCTACCGTGCATAATGGTTCATGGAGCTATCTGTGAATGGTTCGTGGGGCTATCTGTCAGCTACCCGTGCATAATATATAATTTCCACCGGTGACGAACACGGTAGTAGGTATTTTTCGGTGAAGAAGGTTGAAACACTGTATACCCACAAGGTGAGTCAAAATGTGCCCGCCATATTGTGTGCTCCAGAAGCGAAGAAAGAAATTTAAAAAAAGCACTCGGAATGTGAAAAATTGAGTTTGTTTTCGTGTAAAAAGCATAATGGCACCTTGAACCATGTTCCGCAAGGTAAATTTCTCGTATCGGACAAACAGATTTCTTCAAATTTACAGGAGAAATTACTTACCGAATGCAGTTTGGTAACCTCGTATTCTGTTTACATCATGGTCTTCGATCTTGAATTTATGTTACAGCTGAGATTACATACGAAAAGCATCTCATAACTATTTATCGGTCATAGTTCTGACCTGTCCGACAAAAATCATTCTATGCGATTCGTTTATGCATAACAAACTTACAGTATGTATTATTTTTCGTTCATGCATAACAAACTTACAGTAAGTATTGTAGCTTTCCAACATTTTCATTTTACAAATTAAACAATTATGAAATAACTTACGAGATAGAGTAGGTTCACCGATCGTACGTTCTATCATGCGGCAAACCTTGTGTTGTTAGATAACGATTGCTCTGCTGGTAACTGACACATCCCTCTTGAGCAATTAATCTGTTCCACTTCATTTTTTTTTTTTTTTTTTGTCCTTTTAAACTCAAGCGGTGATGATAACAAGGGGAGAAGATCTTCTAAAGGAACACAATTGTGTGCGTGCGTGACGTAATGCAGTGTTGCCACAATCTGAGAACACAATGTCCTTTACGAGAGGCAAAATTTCCCTTTCTCGCCCATTTTTTCCCTCATCGAAAGAAATCACAATAATAATAGTAAGGCCGAGTCTGCTGCCACGCACGTGTCAGCAGTAAGAATAAGCGTCAACTTTGCTGCTGCCACGTAATTCGTCTGCTAAGATGATGTTACAAATCTTAAGAACAGATTAAGACGAGAGAAATGCAAGTTTATGATTAGTGGGAATGAATGTACAGGTAATTTAGAACCTTTATCTTTAGAAAACATTTACGATATTATTTTAATGCTAACAGAACTTAACCTAACTACAAGAGCATTTAGGTTTATTATTAGAAGAATGCTGAGGGACCTAATCTTAAAACATTTTTGTGAAAGTAATCGCTACAACTTCACAGTATGTGTTACAGACGTAATTGCATACATAGCATGATGAAATCACGATAAAACAAAGACCGAGTCTACTGCCACGCCAATCTTTTTTGAGGTTCCAGCAGAAAAAGAACGTGGCAGCAGACACTGCCTAATAGTAAAGTAATAATTATTTTAAATTTATTTAAAATTTAATAAAAATAGTAGTGCCCCCCAAAGCAAAAAGTTTAATTCGCACAGTGGGTTTGACGGACCGGTTTAACCCCTCCTTCTTCCGACGTCCATGTGAATAGCCATAAAAGCGACATCGTACAAAAACAAAACAAACAAAAAACAAAAATAAATTTATAATTGAAAGTTCACCAGAACCATTCGCCAGGTTCCGGGTTCGAGTCCCAGATTGGGCATGCGTGTTATAATGTTATTCATTGGCAATGGCAGATTAACGACTCTCATGGGCAGGTGTATTTTTCCTGTCGGCGTCTGCGTTCATCGACTGTCAGTGGCGGCGATTGGGTTCCAAAACTAAGGGGTCAAGGTTCCAAAACTGGGGGGCAAACAGCTTACTTTCTGTATGCTTCAGGAGCGATCGCTTAGGCATCGGGTACGGGGTGGGGTGACCGCTGAATTTTAGAGGTCAAGGGACTGCGGATATTTATTATAGGCGTATATTAATGAACAATTATTATAAGTTTCCTTCAGGTCGATTGCCGCCTCCGCCCACCCCTTAAATCGCCCATCCTTCTTTTGTGATTGTCCTTAACTTATTATTTTATAGTCGCGATTAGACAAAACTGATAGAAAAACTACACTAAATCAAAAATATCCAATAATCATTAGAACTCGTGTCTTCTGTTAGTGAATTTGTTTAACACAACCAAACTAATGTGAGACTTTTTACAAACTCATGAACAGAGCAGCAGATGTAGTGTAAATAATAATAATACATTACTTTTGAATCCTTCGTTGGCCGGTCGACTTTCGGTTTCGATACCGAAGTTCCCAGGTTTGAATCCCGGCTGTTCTTTGCAGGGATGGCGACACTGGCGAGCCAGAATGGACCACGGCTTACCCAAAATTAGACTGACTCACTCTGTCAAATAGCAACAGGCAAATTTCACGATAAAAATAAAACAAAGTGTATGTGTATGATGAATATACACTTTTCTTTGAAGTTACGGCCCACTTAAATGTTTGACAGCCACCCTGTTCCAGTGATCCATCATCATCCAATCATCACTCATCTTCATTATCGCTATCAACCATAGGTAGCAGAAAATCGACGTTAAATGACTAAAATACAAAAAATGCACAAATTCTGAATTTAAATTATAATATAAGTATTATAAATATATAAACTGTATATAGCAATACATGATCATTATTTACTTGATTTTAAATTGCAAAATATGATGATAGCCTCTTCAAGCCTGTTTGAGGAGTCCATAGCCCCATCTACTCCAGTGACACAGTCAGAAAAAATGAGTGGGTAGACAAACGGGACGAGAATCAGGGTAGGCGCCAGAATATTTTGACTGGGTGGGAAGGAGCCATATTGATAACATAAAGTGGCTACTCGTTCTTTCCTTCTCTTACTCCCTTTCACTCCCGATTATCTTCTTATTTCCTTCTCTTTTGCTCTACCCCTCTCTCTCCTTATCTTTGTTTTTCTACGTCTCTCAATTTATCTAACACCCTAACACCCCCGCAAAAAAACTTTTCACAAATATCCAATTTATATTCATTACAACTCTAAATCTACAATTACACGCCCCTAGATGAAAAATTCTGGATAAATTCTCCCTTGATTCTTCATTTTAATCCCGACAATGAGGTGAGGATGAGGGAATGATTAGATGTAATTGGTGGATACTCACAAACGAACACCCACGTTTAAGCCGAGAGTCGAACTCGAGATCTTCGGTTGCGCGTCATTCAATCGCTGAACCGAACAGTGTGAACTTTCAATTACATCCCTTGCCGAGACATTGTCTGAGACCAATGTCTGATAAAATAAGAAACCACGTCAATGAAACAAAGCTAAAGTCATGGATGGCTCTATCATAAAGTAATCACTATGCTTTGTTCTTTATACCCTTTACCAATTATATGGAAATGTAAGGAACCAATTCAATGTATTTGTAACAAGAAAAAAAAAGTGGCCAGTGTGGGGGTCGAACCCACGACATTCGCGTTATTAGCACGACGCTCTAACCAACTGAGCTAACCGGCCAACTGCACGGAAGAGCTATTATTGTTCATCACACAGCAGAGTATTTCCAACTAAGTTTGTATACATACAGATAGTTTTATCTTCTTTCACTTGGCATTGTCTAATTTCCTATACACACACACTCTTTAGCACGACTTCGTTACTTCAAAAACAAAACAAAAAACTCTTCGGACGGCCCTGAAGCTTCGTCCTACTTCTTCTTGTGTGTTCAGCTCAAAAGTGTTGCCATCTGGCAAGTCTCCTAAAAAGCAACTTGATGCGGGTTTTACATATATAAAAAATATCTTACGCATGCATGCTCATGCGGCGTTGGCAACCTCAGGAGTTGAATATGACCATCTGGGAAGGTGGAGCGGCAATTAATTTTTTTAAAAAATTCGTTGTAAACATTTGTGTCGTCAGTGGTTTTAAGACAGCGAAGTCGATACTTCACCATGAACAAATAACGGGTCTCAGCCAGTGCCCCCCTGATATTTCTTGAAAGAGTTAATGTAATTCGAACGGTGAAATTTTAGCGATATGTTATAACAAAAATTATTGTTTTCTGTGACATACAGCAACTATTATTATTATTATTATTATTAATGATAGTATTATTATTGATTAATTTGGCGTTTTTAAGTCCACTTTGTGCACAGTAAAGCTAATCGGGACTGGACCTACAGTTTATAGTGGGATCTGAACCACTATGTGGCTCCACCAGGTATCGAACCCGGGACCCCTTGATTACAGTGACAACATATTATTATCATTATTGTTATTATTTTACAGTACCCTTCGGCACGTAAAAATATGGATTAGAGGTACCATGAAGGACAGTAGGTTAAGTGGTCTCTGACTGATTGATATCTGTGCATTGTGAAAAAGTACAAAAAGATAAAGAACTATTCATCAACAAAGTGATAGCCTAGATGTTTATTAAAGGAAGAAAGGCGAATCCAGTTTCTAACTAACTAGTCGACTCGAGTATACAAGTTCAACTTGTATTCAACGCCAAAGTATTTTCAATCCAATTTAAATTTTATGATTTGTAAAGTAGTAGTTGTAACTTATAATAATAATTATTATTATAAGTATAATAACAATAGCAATATAATAATAATAATTATTATTATAATTATAATAACAATAGCAATATAATAATAATAATTATTATTATAAGTATAATAACAATAGCAATATAATAATAATAATAAAAGTTTCTATGACTCTGCCCCCTGAGAAAAAAACTGCGGACGCCCTTGGGTTTGACACAATTTATATAAATTTTTATTTTAAATAACTTTTACGTACTTTTTATTTTCACCTCAACCAAGAGAAATCTCAGAAACCAAGCTCAGGAACCTGAAGTTACGACACTCAGTCTTTATTGTGGCACTTCTCAAGAAAATACTATTTTTGGAATTCGGAAAACTATAATTTATTCTTGTGGAATAGGTACGAATTAACTAACATTATTATTATTTCATTCAATCATCATCGTCGTCGTGATTAGCCAAAAGTGGAATAAAAGCGACGTAAAATAATTACCCCCCCCCCCCCCCCGTGGCTCTACAGCCCGTAAGGGCCTTGGCCTACCTCCCGACTGCCAGTCTCCCTCCCACAGTCCTACCTAGAGGTGTGGAGTTCTTCAACCGGTAATGGGCAACGGGTGACGTGGGGTCAGCACGTCGAACCCCCAGCCGCTATAGGAGATTTTTATGATCAGGTTACGCTACTCACTCCCCAATTTCCTCACGATGGTGGGTTGCCACCGGGTCCTATACATACGCCGGAAACGCATACACTGAATCCAGGCGGACTCGAACCCATACCGTCCCGCAGTCGGAGCCCATATCACAGCGCCCTAGGCCGCACGTCCACCGAGGAGGACCGACGTAAGATAACAAGAATGCACAATTGAGGAGAAACTTTGTGAGATAATGTTACTTTTTCAGTAATTTCGTTAGTACAGAAATGCTACACTATTTCTCTGATATAATTGAGTCAGAGGGGGGGCCACTCCGCGACTTGCACGTTATTGGCTAGAGCTTGTGACGTCACCAAGAGGACACGAGAGAAAAATTCTATGCGTAGAATGTAGCAGATGGCCCATGAAACGCTGTGTTTTCATGCATCTTTTGATATTATACACCAAAGCTGTTAATTTAATTTGACAACAAGAGATGAAATACGCGATAGAAGAATACACTTATTCCGAAACAATGCATAGTTTATTTTTCAGACATTATTATGCGTGATATCTTGTCCCTGTAGGCTGTAGTCCACTGCCGGCTTTTCTTTCCAGCTAATCTATTGCATTTATTTTAAATGTCTAATACTAAGGAAAGTTCTTGTCCGGGCATATTCTGATATGAATTTTTACTGAATGTCCCTTTAATAATTTTACGTTACTTTTCAGATTCTCCAGTTGATCGCCACGATGAGGATGAATTTGTTTTTGTTACTTAGCGTCTTCTTCCACTTTTGGCTAATCGCGACGAACAGGATGAGTGATGAATAGTTTAAATTGATGAAGGGACACTCGCAGCAGGCACGTATCCAATGAGGGGCTTAGGGGGCTCAAGCCCCACCGAAAGTTTTCGGTTTACAATACATAAAATGAGGTTCTTTGTTTCTTGTGGTGTGAAATCAAATAATATGACGATAATTTAAGGAGATAAATAATTATCTGGTCAAGCACGTATCCAAGGTGGGAATCAGGGGGCTCCAGCACCCCCTTCAGGAAATTACGCTACATAAAATTAGGTTCATGGCTTCTTGAATAATGTGATGATAATTTGAGAGAAATAATTATCGAGGTAAGACACAGAATGTTATATTGCCCTGTTATTGTTAATAGCGTGTTTCCAAGGTGGGATAAGGGGACTGGAGACCCCCTTAAAATTTTTCAGTTTACACTAGATAAAATTAGGTTTTTGTTTTTCTTGAATAGTGTGCCGATAATATAAGGAGAGAAATACTTACCAAGGCAACACGGAGAATGTTCTATAACCCTTTTGTTGATAATATTGCATTAAAACTTTTCTTGCGCTTTCGGTGTTGTCGCAGCACTATGCAATGACCTGTCAGCATTTGGAAGCAGAAAACGTAGCGCCACACGTAGGGCGATTCATTGTAATATTTTAATCTCTGTAAAACTTCTTGGATAAGAGAAGGAGTCGAACTACTGGCAACATTAACGAATCGTTTTATCTGCGGAACGTTCTAGAAATTTTTCCAATGTTTGGCATTTAGGAATTAGGTAGTTTGTGTACTCCTTGATTCGTTAACATCGTATTTCTCCCTCTCGAATATTTACAGCGATAAGGATATCAAGGATTGTGTTGCTGAAGCCATAAACCTTCGGGTTTAAGAATGCTGAAGAGTTAGTTACTTAAGGATAGATATAATGATGAAACTAATGAAAGAACATCTCTAACTCTCATGCAATTGTCGGAACTCCAATAAGGAACTAACAAAGACAAAGGAAACATAACGCTTCTTTAGTTTTTGAACGTCGTCCTATTATAAAAATTCACACCTGTTAGACCTATTCTGAAATATATTGATACGATTTACAGAGGCTAATAATTGAACATATTCAGCTGTAAATGCCAACAACAATCAAAGAAGAATCTCACAGCCACTGAATACGTCCACCTACCAGGCAGGCAGCAGATTTCGTAGCAAGTTTGGCGACTCATGATTGCATACGACTTAGTATCGAATGATCAGTGACTCCTTGATTTCAGAACACATCTTTAATAAAGTAATTGCGATCAAACCAAACTAGAAAATGTACTTACATATTGTACTTGTTCCAATGGAAGTTTATAATGGAAAATGTAAATTTTACTTTTTACGTTTTCGGTAGAAATGCGTCTACCGCACTACAAAAATCTAAGGGGGCTACAGGGGTGGGCTTCAGGCCCCCTAGCCTCTCTGCAGCGCCGTCCCTGCTTGTAGTCAAGGGGTCCCGGGTTCGATACCCGATGTAGGCACATAGTTGTTCGGATCCCACTTTAAACTGTAGATCCAGTCCCAATTAGCCTTTCTGTGCAAAAAAAAAAACGGACTTAAAACACCAGTTCAATCAAGCAACACAAATATGAAATATTTTATCTATTTTTTTAAAAAAAAATTGTTTGGTTTATTTTACTTCACTTTTCTCCCCCCTTTGGCTAATTGCGAAGATGGGGATGAGTCATGATGATGAAATTGATGAATGGACACTCACAAACATACCCAGGCCGGGATTCGAACCTGGGACCCTTGGCGTCGTAGCGCGATGTGCTAACCACTCTGCCACGGATGCCGGCTATTAAATCTACGTGGAAAGAGTTTCTGCAGTATTTTTGAGTTGGGTCAAACAAATTTCATAATGTGTATTCTCGCGGCATGTATTCAAATGTGTACTAATACAGGGCTAAGGCCTACCTACCAACTGCCGGCCTCACTTCCACCTGCCGAGGCGGGAGGTCATCCAACCTGTTACGAGATGATGTGTGGTCAGCACGACGACCCCCAGTCATTTTTGTAAGTTCCCACGACCGGATCACGCTACTCATTCGTAGGTCTCCAATTTCCTCACAATGGTGGGTGGCCATTAGTCCCATACACAGTCAGAAACCTCAGAAGGGAAGTTGTTACGCGTCCGCTAGGAGACTCGAACCTGCGCGTTCCGTAGCCAGAGCCCAAAGCATGACGTCTTAGACCGAACGGCCACGGTGTGCGACTAAATATGCACTAAGTTTTAAAAGCAAAAGTACCTTCTGCGCGTTGTAACATGCCATGAATGAATATAGGGTTTATGATTCACAATCTCGACCATTTATGAAGGTGGTGTTAGCATCACGTTCTGGCCCACAAAATACTATGTTTTTTAGACCCCTGGTGAACCTCAAAGCAGTTTTCATGCAAGGACGTTGCTGAGAAGTTCCCCCTCGAGACCAACCATCCTGGGAACATAATCCTCGTCTTCAGCGTGACAGTCAGATTATTTACCTACTGAACCAACGAGGCTTTTTAAAGCACATATAAAATAAATTAAAGCACAATTTCTCAACAAAGAACATAAAGTAAAGTAACACAGTGCAATTGTTAATTATTGTTGGCTACCTACGAGATGTTCAAAGTATTATTTTCGCGGGAGATGTTTCAACTTCAAAGCTAATAAAATCTTATCTTGCACTCAATATTCAATGAAGCAATAATTAGAAACCGAGTTCCGATTGTGTAATGGTTTTTGAAAGTTGCGTACGTGATGATACGGAAGGCGAATGTGGAAGTAAGGCCAGAGGCGCAACGACGAATTTTTGTCTGGAGGGAGCAAGTACCAGGATAATAATAATAATAATAATAATAACAACAACATTAATAATGACATTATTATTACTAGTGGTAGTAGTAGTAGTAGTATCAAAGACGTTATTATCCTCATAAATTACGCAAAAGGGGGGTAGATGTCTGTGCTAAAGCATTTATTTGGAACAAAGGATTTGAAATATTTCTTCACCTGCAATTTTTCATGAGCTAATAATTTAAAACAAGCACACAAACTGTATTTTTGAATGGAAAAAATGAATGATAAATGCATGCCGAAGATATTTTTTTGTACATATCACATGTATAACTTTCATGTACAACATATGTTTTACATATATGCAACATGGAGCGACATAAAATAAGAAAATACATATGCAAGATGCTAGCACTAAGTTATGTACGTATTCAAAGTTTATTAAATACATACATACAAAACATAATATTTAAATACATTACATTACAGAAAACAATTATATTGCGAGCAAAGCGAGGAAGAAAATTTTTAGATCCAATTTTTGCAATTTAAAACAATATTGATTTAATAGGGAGCAAATAATATCACATGGCGCCAAGGCATTCTCTCTTTCACAACTTTTTTTAAGTTAGATCATTTGGCGCCTACGGCCGACTCCCGCCGCCTCCTAGCTACGGCTCTGAACTTGACGAGGCTGAGAAAAGTTGCAAAGCGAAGCGAACAAGAACATTTTACGAAATGTATTTTTATTTGCATAAAATTTGAAATAGAAGGGGGCAATTGTTCCTCTTTGCCCCTCCTAGAATTGACTTCCGTCGAAGGTTGGGGGGCAATGCCCCCTGCCCCCCCTGTGGTTGCACCACTGAGTAAGTCCGAAATTTGGAGGAACAAATTCAATCAATTCTGCTGCAGCAACTTGTTTTTCTGGGAAGCGATGATCACTTTATTCCAGGCGATTTTCTTCTATTTATTACACTGGTCTACAAATTTTCATGAACTTTCTGCTTATGTATATTTTTCAGCCTTATTTTCATAATTTGGACCCGCTGAACACGAATATGACATTGGTTTTGCTGTAATGTCAGTTTTTCGGATAATATGGGTCGTTTATTATTTCGTATTCAAAGTGCAACGTGTAGCCTATATGTTAGCCTATATGTATTATATAGAAAAATATAAAATTACAAACACAGTACAGTCAGTACACAGTAAATTACATATAAAATGAACAGTATAACAATGAAAAATAGCTAAAGCAATACAATGAAATGAACAGAATACAATAGTAATATTACACATCAGTCCCTTAATTTAGTTCATCTTATGTGACAACATGCTCAAGAGTGAATATTTGTTGTTTGTTGTCTTTTTTTGGAAAACAGTCCCTTCTCCTTCGTCACGAACTAATTCCCAAATGTAATCACCCATCAGTAGTGTAATTTACTATAATACTGGCGCGATAAATGATGAGGTGTTTTGACTGAATAGAAATACTTGAAACTAAGGCAAAATGTCTATAAAATTTTATTGCTACTGTGTAAAACCTACGATTTTTGTAAAAAAAAGCTTCCGAGGAAAGATGACCCCCTCAAATTGATGTGGCCAAACCTGAATTTTGCTAAAATTGCTGTTTATAAATTTGTTAAAATTATGCTTTTTTCGATATTGTTTTAACTACACTTAAAACTAATCCAAGATGCTCTTAAGAGCTACACCTATACCTATACTTATACATATTTATTTTTGGTCCATTTCTGGTTTTATTTCTGGTTAAAAATATGCCTGATATTGCCCTATTTTGTTAGGTATAAATTATATTTATACTTTTACTTATCACCGAGTGGATATTAGAAAACGACAAACAGAATTTGTTGTTTTAGAAATATTCTACAGAGCCATCTATGTGCAAATGTCTGAACTTGGTGAACAGACTCGGGTCAACAAGTCAACTTTTTTCAGTACGTCAATACTTTAAACTCTCTCTGCCAGCAATAGGGAATGGTAGTAAGCGTTAGACAAAGTACTTTGGAGCTAAATATGCCTTTCTTAAGACGTCGTATATTGCTAAAATATCTTTAATTCACATATTTCTCATACCGCTGTATCTTGTTCTATTAGACCTCTTCAAGAAAATCGCCAATTAGTGAAAACTAATTGAGCACAACAGCAAATGAGGTGTTAATAGGGCAAGCATACAGTGATATGGGGATATGTGAATTGTCGGTTTCTTCGATTCAGATAAATGGATCGAATTGAAACTGGGATATTTTGCATTTTTTAAATATGATAGCTAAAAAACAGAGATTTTGATTAGCTAATAATTTATACCTGATTGGTTTAAGTAAGCAAGATTTCTATTTGCTCTATAAATCTATATAAATCAGAGCACAGTGCCGATATCTTACTTTTGCTAGATTAGCGGAGGAACCGAGGGATAGAACATAGCTCTGCCGGGCTCTGCCAAAATATTGATCCACAGAAAACAGTGACCTACAGAAGCGATACATAACACACGCCATTAGGTCATTGCCACATCACGACGTGCCTGTGCTGACATGCAATTGAGGTAGGTCACTGTTTTCTGTGGATCAATATTTATTCCACCTTCGTGCATGTAAGCTATATTGGCATTACAATTTGTCATAGTTTTATTAAGTATAAAATTTTGATTTGAAACCCAAGAAATTTGATATAATAAACCGAGGATAAAAATTAATAATATTAACATATTAAATATATACAATAATTATATAAAGTACACTGCTGAACCCAATTCATATTTTATATTAAATATAGAGTTTTAATTTAAACCCCAAGAAATCTTATAACTAATAACAAAAATGCCAAATCAAAAATAATGTGATCAATGCAATACGAATATTTCTAGCCCCAATTGGGCTAGGCACCAAAAGAATTGTAATCCAAACAAATATAAAACTCCCACAAAAATATGCCCAAAATGTCATAGAAAATATAGTCTGGAATATTTCTTATATAAACATAAAAATAATTGTTCTGCACAGTTTTCTACTTTATCACAACTATCTACATCTTCATCTGGTCTAAAAAGAAAACTTGAAACACCTATTAATTATAAACCAGCAAAGCAGCTCTGCTATACACCTATTCATAGCAGTTTTAATGGTCAACTAAAGGATTACCGTTTTATATCAGAGTCAAAATGTGATATTAAGAATTTTTTGAATAATATAAATTCTGATGTGCAGGATATTCTAAATAAACAAAATAGCTCTTATAAATTATCTTTCAAATTATTTACACAATATAAGAAACCAAATGGAACAAAATTTACACACCCCCACATAACAGAAACTGTAGTTATATATTCAAATACAAATTTAGACAAAATAATAAGCAGTTTGATAGAGCAATTAATTATTAAACACTCTGAATTTGCTGCAAAAGAATCAGGATGGAGTTTATGTGGATCTCCACACAAGTTATATATTAATATTTCTAAATTTAACCCACTACAAGGTTCTACATATTTGCCATTACCTGCCAATATTAAAAACAAAAAAGCTGTGGTTAACATAGAAAATAATGATGAGAAATGCTTTCTGTGGTGTATTTTAGCTGCTTTGTTTCCAGTTTTAAGGGATCCAGAAAGAATAAGTTATTATAAACAATATGAACAGAATTTTGATAAAGCAATGGAGGGCTTAAAATATCCAATGTCAGTTCAGAATATTGATAAATTTGAAAAAAAGGCCAGAGATATCAATGGTAAACCATTATCTATTAATGTATTTATTTGTTCTACTAGTGCTGGAAATTGCTTGATAGAACCTCTCAGAATTAGTACACTTGATGATGATTTTGCTATTCCAATTGATTTGCTTTTAATTGAGGGAGATGGCACATACCATTACACTTTGATACATAATCTTGAAGCTTTAGTAAGAAAACAAATAAATAAATCTAAAACAATATTTAAGTTGTGCCGAAGATGTTTAACTGTATTTGATGGTCAAAAAATGGTAAATGGGGTTCGTAAAGAGAATGCTGAAATTGCTAAAAATAAGTTAGTTGAACATTTAAAATATTGTGGGAATCATAAACCTGTTCATATGGTGATGCCTAACCCAAATGAAAATGCCGAATTCAAAAAATTTGAAGCTTTGTTGGAACACCCAGCATATATAGTTTGTGATTTTGAATCAAACCTCAAACCCCTTGCATTCTGCAGCCCAGATCCTGATGAATCTTTAACTACATCATACCAGGTACATGAACCTTCTAGTTTTTGTTATATAGTTATACAGAATGGAGTTGCTAGTGAACCACACTTATATATGGGACCAAATGCTATCAAAGAATTTGCACATAGAATAGAAAATGAGTGCCATGACATAGCATCTGATATCTTATTAAAATCAAAACATATGATGCCTTTAACAGAAGAACAAATTCAAAATTTTAACAATACAGAAAAATGTCCGGTATGTGATTTTAAATTTTCAGATACAAATATCAAGGTGAAACACCATTCCCATACAAATGGTAAATTCTTAATAGCTCTGTGTAATAGTTGTAATATTAAGATCCAGAGACCAAAATTTGTCCCGATATTTTGCCATGGTGCATCTAATTATGATTTTCATCATCTGATCAGGTACGAGGGGTTTGACAAGCAGAATTTAAATATTTTAGCAGAAAATGATGAGAAATAACTATATAGCTATTAGCAAGATAATTAAAGTTAATGGTGTTCCTATTCACTTAAGATTTCTAGATTCATATAGAATTTTGTCGGCTAGCTTGGCTACTCTGGCCAGTCAATTATCTGATGATCAATTTAAAATTACTTGTGACACGTTTCCAAATCAGGACTTGAAATTAATTAGGCGAAAAGGTGTATATCCATATGATTATGTTACAGATTTTTCTAAATTTGATGAGTGTACTCTGCCACCAAAAAAGCATTCTACAGTAAACTCAGGGCATCCGAAATCACTGATGAAGATTATCACCATGCCAAGTTGATGTGGGACAATTTAAAATGCCAGACATTTGGTGATTATCATAAGGCATATTTAAAACTTGATGTGACTCTTTTAGCCGATATACTTCAGGCATTTAGAAAATCTTCAATAGAAAATTATAAGCTGGATCCAATTTATTTCTATAGTGCACCAGGCCTAGCATGGTCTGCAATGTTTTTGAACACTAAAATGCAATTAAATTTAATCCAAGATCAAGATATGTATCTTTTTATGGAGCAATGTATAAGAGGGGGCATGGTGCAATGTTCTCAGAGATATGCTAGAGCAAATAACAAATATATTCCCAATTATGATCCAGCAATGCCATCAAATTATATACTTTATGTGGATGCCAACAGCTTGTATGGTCATGCTATGATGGATAAATTGCCATATGCAGGGCTTGAGTGGGTTGAAAATTTTAGTATTGAAAATCTTCAGGATTTTGATGACAGTAATTATGGCCTGTTCTTAGAAGTTGATCTGACAATTCCTGATGATTTGCACAACAAGTTTTCTGATCTGCCCCCAATTTCTGAATTTAAGTGTTCACCTAATTCTAAACAAAAAAAGCTAATGATGACTTTGGAATCAAAACAGAATTATATAATATATTACAAAAACCTCCAGTTTTTGATGCATCATGGTGTTAAAGTAACTAAGGTTGGCAAAGTTTTGAGGTTTAGGCACTCAAGATGGTTGAAACCATATATTGATACGAACACCGAGCTTCGAACATCTGCAGTAAGCCAATTTGATAAAACTTTGTTTAAATTAATGGTTAATTCAGTGTATGGCAAAACTATAGAAAATGTTAGAAAACATACTGATGTTAAATTAGTTACCGACCCCAGCCGGAGCAAAAAATTAGTGGCAAAACCTAATTTCAATTATAGAATAATTTATGATGACAATATAACACTTTTTAATATGAAAAAAAACAACAAAAATTAAGTTTGGTAAACCTATTTATGTAGGAGCTGTGATATTAGAATTGGCCAAATTACACATGTTAAAACTCTATTATGATGTGTTGAAACCTTTTTATGGTAATAGTATAAAATGAATGTACATGGACACAGATAGTTTTATTCTTGATATTCAAACAGAAGATGTTTATAAAGATATATCACATCCTGAATTAATTAAATATTTTGATACCAGTGAACATTCAAAAATTCAACCTCACAACAAAAAGGTGCCTGGCAAGTTAAAAGATGAGACCCTTGGCGATGTTATTGTAGGATTTGCTGGGTTAAGAGCTAAAATGTATAGTTTTAAAACATGTAGTGGTGCTGTTGCCAAAAAAGCTAAGGGCATTGGTAGAGAAATTGTAGACAAAGAGCTTGAATTTGAAGATTACAAAAATTGTATCAAATCACAGAAGTTAATCAAAACATCAGAAAATAGAATTCAGAGTAAAGATCACTTGTTAACTAGCAATATTGTAAGAAAAGTAGCTCTAGACCCACATGATGATAATAGATGTATTTTGTCATGTGGCATACATACTTTACCATGGGGACATTGTGACTTGATAAGTGGCAATCAATGTCCAATCACAGAGCATAATTTGAAATAAATAAACATGCCAATGAATTTATTTGGATTTTAAAAAAAAGCTATTGTGGACTTGCCAACACCAGCACCTTCTCCTGATATAATATCTAAACTAAGTGGTTTGTTAATTATTCATCTGAATAGCATACTTACAGATGTTTATGATAAAACAGGTAAAACATTATACATATTTAATAATAATTTAAATCATTACCAATTACCTATAGGTGGTCAATTACAATTTATTACAACTCCCGAGGGTGATGTCAAAGTTTCAGTAGGGAGAAATATTTATAGAATTAAGCACTCAAACATGATTTCTGGCACTGTATATACTGTTTCTGCTGGTGATTGTTTATATATTGAGGTCCCGGGATATTATGACAAGCTTATACCTTTTTTATAGAATTAAGAATTAGATATTTTATAATAAATAACCACTAAAACAAAAAAATAAAAAATGCCTAATGATATATTTGGCCATACAAGACATGAAGATCACAGTGATGAGATTCTGATGCTTGACGTCAGAGTTAAAAAATTAAGAAGTGATTTACAAGCTTTACAAACCACACTTAATGCCAGTCTTCAACTAGAAATTACTAATTTACAATCACAATGCATGGACCCTCTTCTTAAAATTGATTCAGAACTTAAATTATTGCTTCGAAAATATACTGACTTGGCAACATTGGATAATTTTCAAAGTTTAGAGGAGGCTGTAGCAGCTCTTCAAGCCAAATTAAAAACTCAGGCTACCAACTCTGAACAATTGAAACAACAATTAGAAGAGCAGATTAGTAGTGTCCAGGCACAGCTCCAAACAATTGTCAAAAGCATAAAATCACAAGAAGATTTTGATCTAGTAATTTCCACTCTAAAAGAACAGATTCAATCACTACAAATACCTAATCTGGACCCCTTGAACAATGCCATAGCCGGGGTTAAAGAAAAAATTGAGACACTTGAAACTTTTATGAACAACTTTCCATCTTCTGATGCTCTGAGTGCTATAACTCGTAGTGTTGCCAACATTAAACTCCAACTTGAGACATATGAAGATTTTGGAAAAATTCAGAGTACCATAACCCACCTTGAGAGTATCATAGCAGCAGTACAAAGTGATCTGACAAATTTACAAGAAACTCTAGAATCTCGCCTGCCTGGTATTGTAGACACTCTTGTCAGTGTCCAGCAACAAATCACCAAACTTGAAAACCTCAACACCGAATCTGAGCTATCTCATTTTCACCACTTGATCGATGATATCCAAACAAAACTTGAAATTTTACAACAATCGACACCTACTCAGGCAGACATAACCCTGCTCCAAGATGCTATGCATAGTGTGGTTGATGCTTCTGAATTAAATGATGTGAAATTGGCACTTGAATCTTTGCAGAATACTGTATCCAATCTGGCTACATCACAGGAACTTAAAAATATTAAGAGAGCAGTAAATCGCATACTGAAATCAGAAGATATCAAGAATATCCAGACAGAGATCAAACAGCTTACTCAAACAGTGGCCACTCTACCAACCAATCAACATATTAATGAACTTTATGCTCTGTTTGAGGATATCAGAAGACAAGTCCATGATCTTACTGCTCAAAGTTCAAAATTGGCAGTTGTTGAAAATCTACAGCAAATTGTAGCTAATATCAAGCAACAACTAGGGACCATGGAATCCAATCAAGCAAATGTTCTGTCTGTTTTTGCCACGCAGCTTCAAGAAATTGTGCAACAATACAAAAAACTTGCTGTTGACATAAAAATCAAGCCAGGCCACGATGATGTTGTTAGGACTATCAATGAGCATCTTGAATCTGTAATGAGTAGATTGCTTACAGCAGAAAAAGAAATAACTGGCCTAATCGAGAATCCTAAGCATACAGTAATTCTTGAATTGTACAGTATCCCCAACAAAGAATATGATTCACCATTTACTCCAGGTGGCAAACTGTATATGCTGTCTCCTGCACAATTTTATTACCAGTTTTTTTTGTTGGAGGCACACTCAGACCAATCAAGATCAAATATTGGTTACAACCACAGGCTCACCACTACCCTACTTTATCAATAACTAATGCTGACAACAAACCAAAGGTCACCAGTATAGAGTTAGAGGATTTTACAGACCCCAATACATTAGAGACAGCTTATGCTGAAGATGATTGTTCTCTTGAATTTAATATACAAATAGGAGACAAACTATATTTAGAAAATCCTGTTGTATCTGCTGCTGAACACCCTATAGTTGCAATATTCTTGTTTACATACTATGTCTAGACAAATTATTGTTGATGAGCTACACAAACCAGCCAGACATAACTATAAGCGACTGCCAGTGGTTACAAAAGGCATAGATGATTTATGGCAGTGTGACTTGGTTGAAATTGCCCCTCATGGGGGACAGCTAAAAAACTTAGACAAGATCAACAAAGGATACAAGTATATACTTACTGTTATAGACACATTTTCAAAATTTGCTTGGGCTTTGCCGCTCAAATCTAAGACTGGAAAATGTGTTACAGAAGCTTTTAGGACAATTATTAATCAGAGTGGAAGATCACCATGCTATCTACAAACAGATAATGGCAAAGAATTCTATAATTTGGTGTTCCAACAATTTATTAAAAGCCAGTCAATAAAACATTACTCAAGTTACAGTGATCTCAAGGCCTCTATTGTAGAAAGATTCAACAGAACTCTAAAAAATCATATGTATAAACAATTTACTCTTCAAGGTAATTATAAATGGCTTACTATCCTACCAGAACTTCTAGATAAATATAATAATTCAGTTCACACCACAATTAACATGAGGCCCTCTGAGGTAACTTCATCTGATGAGCAAAAATTGATCAGTACTGTTTACTATCCTAAATACCAACCAACAACAAAAAAAGCTAAATACAAAGTTGGTGATCAAGTAAGAATTAGCAAATATAAGCACTTATTTAAAAGAGGTTTTACAAGAAACTGGAGTACTGAATTATTTACAGTGGTTCAAGTTAAACCTGGGACCCGTAATACATATATAATAAAAGATGACCGAGGAGAAATTCTCAAAGGCAGGTTTTATGAAGAAGAACTTAACAAAACTAAACAGAGAGACACATATCTTCTAGAAAAAGTTATTCGCAAAAAAGGCAATAAAATACTGGTCAAATGGTTAGGACTCCCAGAACACAGCTGGATCGAGGCAGACAAAGTGATACTATGAACACCTGGGATGTTATAAAGAGACTACCAGATCCTGAACAGCAGAATAAGAGAAATGGAAAGCTGCTGCCTGATAATATTAGATGTCTTATTGTTGGGCCATCGGCTTGTGGTAAAACTACACTAATGATTGATAATTTTTTATTGGCACCTAACTGGTTAGACTGGAAAAATAGGCATTTGTATGTCTTCTCTAAGAGTTTAGAACTATTAAAATATCAGCAACTAATAAAGTTATATGATGGACTGGATATAGCCACTTTTGAATCAGATGTTAAACCACTTCATGAATGTCTCGATAACTCTGTTGTTGTATTTGATGATATTATACTGGAAAACCAAAACAAGGTTAGAATTTTTTTTACACAGGGCCGACACAAAAATATAGATTGCTTCTACCTGGCACAAACTTTTTCTAAAATACCAAAACAGCTGATAAGAGACAACAGCAATTTTATATGAGTGTTTCATCAAGACCATACCAACCTCAAACACATACATGATGAATATGTAGGTGGTGACTTGAGCTACAATAATTTTTCTAAGTTTTGCAGTAGGTGCTGGAACCAGGACAGCTATGGGTTTGTCACAATTGATATGACAAGGAAACCTAATAGTGGTAAATATAGAAATAAAATTAACAATTTTCTAGACATTGAAACATATATAAATAACCATGAAAAGACCAATTATTGATGATCTTAAATTAAGAGACTATCTTGTAAAAAGATTTAAGGGATGGAAAGTAGAGAACCGAGGTATCTATGAACAACACAAGCGCACAGAACAACCTATTATTGATGCTATTAGTGAATTAGGTAAAAATATCAAAACTGTTACAGAGCAAAATCAAAATTTGATCACAGAGCTTGTACCTGTAGCTGCTAGGAACATATTAGATTATCCAATCACCCCACTTTCTAGTATTCATACACCTAGTCCTGTTGCTCCTCGAAGAATTGAAGCTACTCAGGATCCTATTGAATTGGGTCTTCTTGCTCAAAAATATTTAAGCACACCTAAAGACAACAAAGATGAGGTTTTTGGTTTATATGCTGACACAGAGGTTGATGGTATAGTGGAACCACAAGCAAAAAAACCTGCGCAGAAGCACATCGCGCCGGTGGGTGCGGGAAAGGGCAGGGAGGAAGGAACATTCTGCCGGCTCACGTCAGCGTTGCCAGGCCTAATGTTTTCTCGGGAGAATTCATTAATACACTATTGCTATGGAACCTCCAACGGCCAGCTCAAAAACACGTTTCCTGCTCATCTTTACTTGAACATGGAGGGGAGATGTGGAGCGGAACTCCACTCAGCCGTGAAAAGTGCTGTTTGAACTGTGAAATTATGTCAAATGCTACTCAATTGTGCTAGGAAATTATTTTATTACTTTTACTACATTACTATTTTTAGATGGCTGTATTTTATCCCACCCTAACTCTATTTCTATTTTAGTTATTTTACGTCGCTTTTGTGCCTCTACGGGCAAGTACGACAATATGGATGAATGAAAAACTGATGAAATGACACAGACACAGTGAAAAACGTCCTTACCTTACTAGGTAGAAACACTGACTTCGTAGCGTGGGCAAATTATGTTATACATGTATGAGTTTGTGGGTGTGTGTGTGAATTTCTAGCAGATGGGGAGGATGGGTGGCACCCTAGCATAAGCGTTGCTATCTTGAATTATTGAGGAAGACATGCTGTCTAATTCACCAAATATATTTCACATACGTAATGCATTTTTTCATTATGGTGCAGGACGCGTGCCCACCCCTATCGATAGCTGTACATCGAACACCAGCAGAAGGCAAACTGATTTGTTATTGTTAGCATTCGACTTGAAAGATTGTGGAAAATCGCCGACAACGAAAGGCGGCACGTTAGCTTCATCTGTGAACACAACTTTCTACCATTTCCTGTCATAAAAATTCCTCGCGATAATAGAGGCATTGCAAACCCCTTGTGTCGGTGCTGAGAAAGGGCAAATTTGAGGGTGTTTTCCACGCACCCTCTAACCGGAAAATGCGGAAGAGATGAAAGATGTGGTCGGTTCCCTCGGGCGGTTTACTTTCTTTTGTTTGAAACATGTCCACTCCTGAAATGGAGATCTTCGGTATATTTTCGCCAAACACAGGGTGCTGGGTTTAGCACCATTGTTACAAAGGTACCTGTGGCGTTTACACCGTAAACAATACGCGCCACTCCCCTTGCCGCCCCCCCCCAGTGCGCACAACTATGCCGCCCCTCCCCCCCAAGAACGTCGTTCATCCGCTACTATTAGATCATCTGATTTTGTAGCAGAACTTCTGGTTTCCAAGGAACAATCTCCCGAATTTTTCAAATCTGACCTGGCAACACTGCCCCGAACACCGATAACGGCAGGGAAGTTGCGCGAACGCTTTGGACGGAAGGTTTTTTTCCTTGTGGTCGAGCTATAGCATCATACATAGAATTGGCAATTTTAGAGTAACATTTATGGGAGATGATCTAATAGTATATTCAGAATCTCATCTTGGAGAAAGAGGTGGTTTTGTTAAGTATCCTGGAACACCTGGATTATGGGAACTAATAACTCGTAAGAGACCTAGCAGCTATACAGATCAAGACTATGAGCACTACAAAGAAATATTAATAAAATCAGATGCTTTATACCAGAACAATGATCCCACACAAAAAAGAGTCAAGTCTAGCAGTGGAGCAAAATACAACAACTTAATCAAACCCATATTGTCACAGATCAAGACAGGTAGTGGGATCAAACAGTACAACACCCTGCCTAAAGAATTTGTTTGGGTTGACGATGTCAGGAAACTTGTAGATAGGTTGCTAGTCATAGCTGGGGAAGAAAATGCTGGTAACCACAATTTTTACAATGAAAAGGTTGGAATTATGGACATGATAAGCACCAAATTGTCTAATTTTATAGTGAATGACACTAAGGGCATTGGATATCTTATAAAAATTATTAATACTCTACCATCTAAATTTTGGAATATCTCTGAGGGTCGGGGGCTGGTTAATGACAACATAAACAAGCTGCCATTTGAACTACACATACCAGGCTATCAGTATTGTGGTCCAGGTACCAAACTAGACCATAGACTAAACAGAGGTGACCCTGGTGTTAATCCTCTAGATGCTGCTTGTAGAGACCATGACATAGCATACAACACACATACCGATCTTGACAAGCGACATGTGGCAGACAAAAAATTAGAAGAAGCTGCATTTGGTAGATTTGTAAGCAAAGATGCTTCTTTGGGTGAGAGAATAGCAGCATTGGGGACCACCATAGCTATGAACACCAAACAGAAACTGGGGTGGGGGTTGTAATTGAGTAACTAAATTAGCTACAATTTAATTGAATTAGTTAATCCCAGAATATGTATATAATAAACCAAAAATGAAGGCCAAGGGTGTTATGTATCAAATACCTTATAAAGGTAAAGGTAAAGTGTTCCCCTGTGCATAGCACCACGCCATGAAGGCGTATAGGGGGTGTGGGGGTAACGCCCCACACTTTCTTGATCCGGTCGTGAGTGGAGGTGATGTGATCAGCATCACGCCCCTGACCGCCTTTACCCCCCAGGGTTTCCCCCAGGTACCCATGTTATTCGACGCTGGGTGGGCGCCGGGGCCGCTTTCACCGTTAGAAAAGTTCCCGGATTTGAACCGGCCGGGGATCGAACCCGGGACCTTGAGCATGGTAGTCAGACGCGTTACCGACTGAGCCACCGCGGCCACCTATCAAATACCTTATGCAGGTCTTAAATCTCTTAAAACTATTGATAGTCTTCTAACCAAAAAGCAGCGCAAGTAAAAAAGTTCTTGTCTTGTCAAGGGACATTATTACTTAGTATATCTCAATTAAAAAAATTACAGCAATCTAGAAAAAAATCACATATAGGTGGCTTCATATTTAGTATCCCAGCTATTTTAGCAGCTTTGGGGGCTGTGGGGAGCTTGGCTGGGGGGGTCGGCTGCTATATCAAAAACAGTAATAGATGCCAAGAAGAATAAGGCAGAATTAGATGAACAAAAGCGCCATAATCTGGCTATGGAAAAACAAGGCAAAGGTCTTAAGAAAGTTATAAATAAGTTAATAAAACAAGAGCAGCTTACCAACCAAGATATTGAAGCTTTAATCAAACCACTGGGCATCAAAAATTTTAGAGGAGTATACATGTCTGATTCTTTACCAGAACAACCACTCAAAAAAGAGTGTGGCATAATTAATTTGGATAAGTATAAAAATCAGGGCAAAAAAGAGTGTGGCATAATTAATTTGGATAAGTATAAAAATCAGGGCACTCACTGGATTTGCTATCTTAAATATTTAAACAATGAAGCATTTGTGTTTGATTCATTTGGAGGTATTCCACCTGAGAATTTAGTAAAATATCTAAAATCAACTAATCTTTATTACAATAATACCCGTGTTCAAAATTTCAAAGATGTTAATTGTGGACATCTGTTCTTAGATATCTGTCTCAAATAAATAAACCATCAATTGAAAATTTTCAAAAAGCTTTGTGGTATCTAAAATATCATGGGAGTATTCCATCTTACCAGCCAAAATTCAATATTAAAGCTCAGATTACATGATGATATAGTATATCCCAAAACAATAGCTCTTAGAGCATTCTATGGCATGTACTTGATCCCTAATATTACACACCACAACAACACAATCACAGTTGGTGACCAAAAAATTGTTATCACTCCAGGGCAGTATAATCTGTCTACTTTAAATGCTCAGTTACCCAGAGGTATAGTATTAACTCAAAATTCTGTCACTCACAGAGTAGAAATTGTGTCTGCTACAGAAACTGTAGATCTGGGTACTATAGGAGAACTATTAGGATTTGAGAACAACACAAAACTTGAACCAGCCATTAAACACACTGCTATTAATATACCTAAATTCTTAGCTATAGAAACTCTAAATATTCACTGTAATGTGGCCGAGGGTATGATCACCAAATCAAATGGCATAGGCACTCACAAACAAACCGGCATCATTGCAACATTCAAACCTAATTCTGAATTTATGGAACCGATCATCTACACTCCATCACCAACATTATATTTTCCTGTATGCCATAATAGAATAGACTATATTGAGTTGATGGTCACTAATGAAAAAGAAGAATTAGTTGATTTTGCTGGAGCCACAACAACTGCTATCATAGAAATTAATATTTAAATAAAAATACATATAAAAAATAAATAAATAAATAAAATGGAAAATATTGAGAGTTATGAGTTACAAACATTCCCCCCAAACCGGAGGACCTTTGCAAATTTAAATCAAGCCAACACAGAGATTGAGGTTGACCTTGATGTAGGAGATGGCTTTATACACCCTCACAGAGCAGACCTATATATTAAATTTGATATTGTCAAGCTCGATGGTACAGATTATCCGGTTAACTCAAATATAAGATTGGTAGACAATTTTGTGCCACATCTGTTCTCTGAAATTGAGATTAGAAAACATGGTGTTGTTATAAACAGAGTAGACTATCCTGGTATTACCTCTACAGCTTTGGCCAAACTAAAATTATCCAAGACCGAAGCCTCATACTACAAAATAGGTGGATTTGAGGCTGGTGATAAAATAATATCTAAGAGCCACACAGTGCTGTTCCCTATGCGCCTGTTGCCAGGATTCTTCTCAGATTACAAAGATATTATGTGGAAGGGTGGTTTAAGAATTACATTTAGAAGAGCTGCTAATGATAATAATGCTTTGATGAGGTACAGTTCATTAAACTCTACTGGGGCAGCTCTGCCTAATACCCTACCTGATGAAGGCAAATGCCTTATTGAGACTATGGAGCTAAGAATTCCAGTAGTTGAATATGAAGCTAGTTATGCTCTTAAATACAAAGCAGATATACTAAAAAATCCACAGGTGCCTTTACAATTTTATACATATCAATGTGTGCAGAAGCCTGCCACTGGTAGCTATTATGAATTTGATGCTACAAACTCATTCTCCAGTATACAATATGACATGCCAGATTTTGTGGTGGTACTGTTTCAGACTGGAAGACACAATAATCAAGAAAAAAATTCAAGTAAATTTGATAACTGCAACATCAAAAACATATATCTTAAAAATGGCAGAAATGAGGTGTTCCCCAGAGAAAATTATAATTTAAACATGTCCAAGGATGATTTTCTTAAATTATATGAGGCATTTACAGCATACAAAAGGGTCACAATTGGGAATACTGACATGTATTACTCACCAGATGAATTCAAAGCACAGAGACCCATGTTTGTCATCAATACCTCAAAAAGAAAACAAGTTGTGGTTAATGACAGGACAAACATTAAAATTATCTGTGAATTCCATGATACACTTCCTGATGACACCATATGTAGTGTTATTCTTATAGGTGAAAAATCATATGTTTATGATGTAAGAAATGAAAGAGTCACAGAGCAATTCTAGAAGAGTTTTGCATATTACATTGTCTTAGTATTAATTAAACAAATTGTACCTGGTCTTGAATTAAAATATTTAGAATATTACAGGTCAACATATTAACATAATAATATAAAAATATTTTGAATAAGTATTTAAAATTATATTACAGTGTACTACTGTATAATCAAAAAACTCTTAAGAGCATCTTGGATTAGTTTTAAGTGTAGTTAAAACAATATCGAAAAAAAGCATATTTTTAACAAATTTATAAACAGCAATTTTAGCAGATTTAAGTTTAGCTACATCAATTTGAGGGGGTCATACTTTCTCGGAAGCTTTTTTTTACAAAAATCATAGGTTATACACAGTAGCAATGAAATTTTATAGACATTTTGCCTTAGTTTTAAGTATTTCTATTCAGTCAAAACACCTCATACTTTCTCGCCCCAGTAATAGTACAAACACCACTACTCCCATCATGGAATAGTCCCATCTTCCCTGGTATCTGCCATCCATGAACTGAATCCCTTTTGAAAGTATTCTTCGCTTATCTCTCTCAAATTCTGTCAAAAGAAATCAAGATGCGAATGAAGCATGTGTAATTTTACTGACATTCTACAGCTTAGTGCTCTATATCTATCAATTAGTGTCTTAACTTGATCGTCAAGAGCTTCACTTCTGTTGTGGACAAGAAATCCCTTCACCAGTGGCGTGGCGTGACTTTTTAAAGTGCTACCGGCTATCAGTACGACAATTATGCCTGCAAGACGTTATTACAACCCCAAACCCCCTTTCGGTATAGAAAACATGTCTTCGAGCTAGATATTTGTTCATTTCGTTCTTATTTTGCAATCACCACAGTGATTTAGCCACTCCTAGAAAGAACTACCATTCATGAGACAGTTACCACGAAAATCCAATGAATGGTGATAGACCCTTGTCAATTCTTCAATTCTTCATCTGTCTCCGTTTCTTTGCAATGAGCTGCGAAGGGGAAGAACCACACTTTTTCCGGGCCAGTTTGACGTTTGTGTGGTAAGCACTGAGCAGACGACAGAACTCCGCTTCTTCGTGGAAGGGAAACCCAGCTGTACGTACTACTGTTGCCAACTAAGTATTTTGGAGCAAGGTTTGTCCAAATCACGAATCACACCAAGGAACTATATTTTCGTCTATTACCTAACTGGTCTCAGTTGTAGTTCAATCCAGCCTTGGCTTTGCAGTCTACTTTGGTTGCTTCACAGAAATTGTATTCCTATTTTAGGCGGAATTTAGATCTTTTCTGTCAATCCGATGTGACAACACTGGCTGCTCCGGTGGGTCTGAACGGCAACAGGGCCCCTTAACAGGCATATGAATAATACACGAAAGTCCTTCCCCGCTCTTTCCTTGCATTGGCGCCCTCTTCTCCCTTGTTGCCTCTTCAGGGTAGCGGAACGGCCTCCCTCTTCGCTTCTGTCGGCTGCAGAAAAAATGTCCTAGGCAATATCTACTCGACGGGAACGGTGTTCATTAACGTATTTAACAATGTTGTCATTTTATTGAAACAACTTTTAAATTCTTTACATTTTGCTGTTACCTGCGGTAACACCGGCTACATGCACGCCACGCCTCTGCCCTTCACCAAGTTGTGGAAGGCCTTCCAAGCATTTCTTTCCAGCTCGCTCATATTTTCTTTAAGTTCATTACTATTTAGCTTGAAACAAATCTGTGGTCCTGTAAAAATGCCACCCACAATTTTTGCCTCTGACAGATTAGGATTTTTTTTATGGACTGTAGAGCAGCTGACTCACTATCCTGTCACAAATTGTTTTGCTAAACTCCGTTTAATGTGCAGCGTTGGTAGGAGAATCTTCTCTCTGGGCACTTGCGCTGCGCTGATCACATTGTGTTTTCCTGGAATTAGCTCTGTTCTTTCAGGCCCCACAGATTGCTCGTACTGTCCCAGAGACAGAGAAAACAAGAATACTTTGTATATACACTTTGTAACCCAAGAAGAAAACCAATTATTTTGAAATCACCACATAGGCTATGTCCCACTGGTGTTAATCATATTGGATTTTCTCCAACATCAACTTCACACTTGAGTATGTTTCCTTCAAGTGGATGGAGTACGCGACTGGAATTGGTTCGTACTGAAAGCCAATTGCACTAAAGAGACCACTTATATCAGAACAGTAGCACAGCGACTCTTCCACAGCAAAATAAAACAACACGAAAACAGCTGATGTCTCTTTCTGAATTTTATTATTCTACAGGAAGGAAGTAGCAAGTTTCATTCCTTCAGCCGTGAAGCTAAAAGTTCAGACTTATTTTTTGGTAAATTCAGGTCTCGAATAAAGTTATCTAGCTCTTTCTGGTTCAGTAAATGAGGTTTCTTGCTATCCTCATCATCAGTAACATAGTCACCAGAACTGTCCAAATCACTACCTTCTTCCGCAAACGTGGTTTCATTTGGAGGCAATGGTATAGGAAGCTCTTCACTGTCAGGAACAGGTGCCCGGGAGGATGGTTTCGAACCTTTACGCGAGTTAAAATCAACAGCAACTGTGCTTCCATCTAGCGACTGTAAGAGTAAATACACCCATATTGCTGTAGCTAAGCCAGCAGTGCGAGAGAACAAAAACATGCTAATATCTTTCAAAATGTTGATATTTCGACAAAATCGTTGCCGGATTCGTGTTTAGTGGGTCGAAATCGATAAGAATTCATCACAAAACAATGATAAGCAAAATCTTGTTGACCAGTGTTAGATTGCACGTGGGAAGAGCACAAACAGGGTGATTTGTACTCATTCTACCGGCATTCAAGAAAAGGTGTGTATAAGTAAAAAAAAATCGACCCATTTATCTCAAGCTTCCGTATACGCTAACGAAACAAGTTCCATTCTGTCCTCTTAATGACGTCATAGCGCGCACAGGATCATGGGAAGAAATCTCGGAACCTCGGGAATGGCCTACCTAATAAAGCTACCTTGGAATTGAGTTACTTAAAAATAATGATCGTTACTTTACGTTGCATTACTTGCCTAGGGTTGCATTACTATTCATAACTGGACATTTTTTTGTTGTTCGAACAAAAGCTAATATAAAAGGAAAGAATGGCGTAGAAGAGGTGTGCCTGGGTAAAAAATTGGAATGGTTCTTGGATACGGTCATTATTAGACTTGCTTGCTTGCTTGCTTTATCGTGGCTCACACCGCCTATCCTTTGCTGTTTCTAGCCATCGGGACTGCTTTATTTGATCCTACTTCTTCTTGTCGTCGTTATTCCTTATGACACTTGCACAATACACTTTCACTTTCACTCGTGATTTTCACTATGGGAGGGTATCCTGTTGGATATGTTACTCTGTGATCTTCCTTATTGTTTTGGTCATTATTAGAACTTATGGATGACCTAAAACTTCTTTAAAATGACCTAGAAAGTTTTTTTAAAAAAGTTCGTGCATATAGCATTGTGCCATGAAGGCACATTTAGGGGATTCTCAATCACGGCCATTTTGGAAGTGATGTGATCAGCAGCACGCTCCGGTAGCCTTTACCACCAGGGTTGCCCGCAGGTACCCATTGATTTGAGGCTCAGTGAGATGTTTTACGCGGGGACAAGAGCGGAATAATTCCGACCTTACATCACTCACATCACTCTCCCCGAAAGTCGATCCTGGGTCTCCCGCATGGCAGTCAGACGTCCTATCGACTAGAACACTGCGGCTCTTTTTAAAGTGATCGATAGAATTACAAACTATTACAAAATGAGCTGTAAAATTGCTTCAGACATTATCTTGCAAGCTTGAAGTTTACATTTCATAAATGACAACAAAAAGTCCAGTACAGTGCTCGAATAACACAAAAGAAGATGTTTGGTAGTTCACACTGTGCGTGCAGTTAGAATTGTATAATTATTATTATTATTATTGGTCAAAACATTTGTTTGACAAGACAAACAGATAGGAATCCCTTGAGTAAATTATTTCATATTTTCATATATTTGGTGTATGTTCCATATACAGACCGCCCAATGTCCCATACACAAAACTTACATTGTTCTAAGAATTAATATCCGAAATATATCCACTAGTTGATAATCTCTTTCTGGTAGGAGATGTAAACTGCGATTATCTCACCCCGAATAAACCAGAAACACGGTTTTTAAGATCGATTTTTGATTCATTTGGTCTAACGCAAATAGTTAATAAACCAACCCGTATCACCGAAAAAAGTAAAACGCTGCTTGACATCATAGCCGTTGACCCAATACAGAATTACTGTTTAAAACTGACGTCACTGTCCCAATCGGTAAATCAGACCACTGCGTTGCGTACGCTGATTTCTTGTTGCAGAAACCGAAACCTCAAGCGAGTTCGTTTATTTTAGAAATTTTAATAGCTTCAACGAATAAATTTTTGCAAAAGATATAACTGATGTAGATTGGTCAAAGCTTTACGCACTTGATGATGTTAATAATAAAGTGGAGTTTTTGACCTCAAATATACAAAATGTTTTTGACACGCACGCACCTCTAAAAATCGTAAAACACAATAAGAAAAATGCACCGTGGATCACCAGTAATGTTAAATTGTTGATGCGAATCAGAGATAACGCGCTGCGAAAGTTCAAACGTTCGAACAATCCAAGCGACTGGCAACAATATAAAGAACTCCGGAGCTTTACAACAACTGTCATAAGACAAGAAAAGAAATGTTATCTTACCTTCAAATTTGGCGGGAAAAATTTAAACCGGAGAGAAACATGGAATGAGTTGAAACAATTGGGTATTGTTAACAATAAAAAGTCTCACGATAATACATTCTCGCTCATAAGTACCACTGAAGATTTAGATGCTGTTAATGACCATTTTGGCAAAATTTGCAATGAATCTGAAATTCCTCCTCCACTTAAGGCTCAGCAAATAAAGCATTTCCACCGCTGAGCAAAATTTTAACTTTACTCAGGTAACTGAAAAAGATGTACATAAAACTATTTATAGCATACGCTCAAATACTTTTGGAGTAGATGGTATCAGCACTAAAATGCTCAAACTTTCTTTGCCTTATGTTTTATCTCCGCTAACGCACGTCATTAACTCCTCTCTTTCCAGTGGCGTCTTTCCTGAAATGTGGAAAGAAGCACGAATCCTGCCACTTCAGAAAAAGCAGATCGCCACTTCTTACAATGACTTTAGGCCTATCAGTCTTTTGCCTGTGCTATCTAAAGTACTCTAGAAAATAGTGCATTCGCAGACCTTAAACTACGTTAACACGAATAATTTATTACCCCCGCTGCATTCCGGATTTCGTGAGAAACACAGCACAGCCACTGCTCTTGCTAAAGTTGTGGATGATATTCTATACGCCATTGATAAACAGCAAGTCACTATTTTAGTACTTCTGGATCTCAGTAAGGCTTTTGACACGGTGCAGCATGATTTATTATTAGCCAAACTTAAATATTACAAGTTTTCTCCTTCAACATTAAACTGGTTTCAAACATATCTATTTAACATACGTCAAAGGGTCGTATTACATAATTCACCATCTCACGTGTCTCAACCTATAACGCTGAAAGCAGGCGTGCCGCAAGGATCGATATTAGGCCCCCTCCTCTTCACCCTTTACACTGCAGATTTGCAGCAAGTCATAAAATTCTTCACTCCACATTTTTACGCAGACGATATCCAGTTCTCAGATCATTACGCTTCGTTGGAACATAAGCTTCAGTCACTAAATTCTGACTTGAACATCGTCAGTAACTGGTGTGTATCTAACGGTCTTAAAATAAATCCAGAAAAATCCACTTTCAAGATCATTGGTTCTAATTATTCAAGGTCGTTAATTAAAAATATTAAGATCGAGCTCAAAATAAACAATTTGCCCATTTTCAGGAATAACACTGCTAAAAATCTTGGTCCGATTTTTGACGAAATTTTTGATTGGACAGAACATGTAAAGACGCAATGTAGGAAAGCTTATGGAACACTTAGGAATCTGAATCGTTTCCGTGACTTCCTCCCTGCGGAATGCAAGCTAAGACTCATCCAAGCATTAATCTACCCATTCTTCGACTATTGTGATAATGCTTACGGCCCTCAACTCTCGCAAAAACTCAGTAAAAAAATACAAATGGTGCAAAATGCGTGCTTCCGATACATTTTTCAAGCAAAAAGATCCGATCATATTCTTCCATTCTTAAATAATAATCAGGTTCTTACCATGGCAAACAGAAGGAAGTTGCACTGTCTCTGTTTTATACGCCGCATACTGACAGAAGGTAAACCGCAGTACCTGTTTGAGAAGATGCATTCTCGTAGGGAAGGGAAATCCATCAGTATGCTACTCGTAAGCGGAACAACTTCGATTTACCCAATCACTCTACCACGGCCTACAAATCATCTTTCTCCTTTTCGGCTCCCAAAGCATGGAATGCATTGCCTGCAAATATCGCTAGTGTAAACAACCAATTATATTTCAAAGGTAAAATAAAAGATCTGCTGTTAATGGAACAATGGCAGAGTCGGG
This sequence comes from Lepisma saccharinum, assembly GCF_977018435.1. NCBI lineage: Eukaryota > Metazoa > Arthropoda > Insecta > Zygentoma > Lepismatidae > Lepisma > Lepisma saccharinum. The sequence goes on from NC_139239.1 coordinate 25,677,240, forward strand.
GCACATACTGAAGGTATCAAGTCACTCACTATAAGGAATTGTATTATTATTACTATTGTCTTTTGTATTTCTAGTTACACTTTTTTTGTATGCAACTAATTCCTATGTATTTTTTTCTTTTTCATTTTTTAATTTATTATTATTATTATTTTTACGTTTAGCTTACTGCTCCATAAGTTTATATCATCTCATATGTATTCTCATATTGACAAGGGTTAGTTGGCAGAGCAGCCCTTGGCTGAACCTCGCCCGCTGAATAAAGAAAATTTATTATTAAAGAAAAGAAATTATTAAGTTTTATTGGTTGGTTGATTTGGTTTATTTTACTTAGCTTTTCTGCCATTCTTGGCTAATCGCGAGAAATGAGGATGAGTAATGAAATTGATTAAGGGACTCAACGAAGAACAGCTAAGTCTAGACTGGGATTTGAACTACCTGGGACCTCTGACGTCGTAGCACTTTGTGCAAACCACTCTGCCATGGAGGTTGAATTCGGCCGCCCTCGCAACGATGGAAGGGGTTGGGGGGGGGGGCTGTAGGGGCCCCGCTATGTTCTCTCTCTGCGCTCCTGAAATTTTATATAATCCCAGAAATTCAGCAGATAGTGACGCTTATTTAAAAAATGGATTTACGAAACAGAAATTTGGTTCCCAGTAACATAAAACGGTTCCCAGTAACATATATGACGACGTCTGCGATAATAAGCAGTGGCGTATTGTCTCAGTCAGAGGCATGGGCGTGTTTAAGGGGGGTTCAACGGGTCCAACCCCCCTTTTGGTTCAGTAAAATTGCCAGATTAACTGTTCTACCCGCTATGAGCAGAGACTTGTTCGTAAAAAAATTCTTCCGACTTATTTTGTTCTCCTAAATTACAAGCGTATAGAACGGGATACGGATGGGAAAGAGATTAATTCCTCACACCAGATGGGATTGCAAAGCAAATGTCTGCAATTTCCTGATAGTTTCGGAATTTCTCTGGAAAATACTCAGAAAACTTCTGACATTTCGCAAATTCTATAATGCTACATGTATTTTCTGCCCGAAGCAGCTGTTTTTGAACTTATAGCGCGAATATTAACGTTTCATTACAAGTTCCCCAATATGGTTTGTTACTATTCGAGAATTAAGTATTCCTCAGGTTCTAATTTTTCGATAATTTGAAATTTCTCGACCATTTGGTAATCCCGAAGGGTCGATAAATCATTTCCGAAAGTCTAGTTCGGAATGGGAAACTTTTTTTCGGATTTGTCCCTATTGGAGATTGAGACTGCATCTGGGTTAGCTTCAGCTATTAGTACTTCTATTCTCTCTGGGTTGGGTCATGGCCGTATTTAGAGGGGGGGTTTCTAGGGTTCAAACCCCCCGCCCGAAACTTCTGACATGTTGGATTAATGGATGTTCAGAAACCAAAATCTGTAACAAATTTTCAATTTTTTTACGAAGCATCACAAAAATACAAGGAGACAATGTTGAAACGATCGAGCTAGAATTTTCATACATTTGGAATTCTGAAAGTTGAGTGAAACAGGATTTATTCTCGGAATTGCAGCCCACCGGCAACCCCTCCATTATCACTTCTGCTGTCATCTTTCCAGTGTTGTTCCTGCGTCACAAGGAATATACACTGAAGATTCCTTTATGATTGTCCAAAATTCCCTTTCCAGCTTTTAAATTCCCCGTCCGATAAAGTCGAAAATAAATCCCCCTTCAGAGGAGTTCAAACTAGTACCATGCTAGTACCTACAGATTCGTAGCGCATTACGTTCGCTATTGAGGTTACAATCCATGCACCAGGCTAAGCTTTTAAAGAGAATAACTGGTTCCATACTTTTCAAAATTCAAAAAAAAAAAATAATTTTAAAGTCAAACAACAAAAACTTTATGACTAAAATTTCCATCTAACTTTTTAAAGTTTTTTCTTGAAGGTATCTAAAGTTTAATGACGAAGTAAAATAATTGTGCATTTCAGTACACACTGTATGAAACGTAAAAAAAAACAAAAAGAAACTTATGCTGGATATTCACTCATCTGCTGGATTGAGTAAGCCCCTCAAGGATATAACAATAATATAATAATAATTATTATTAGTATTATTATTATGGAATAAAATTGTTTTATTATTATGAAATTTTAATTATTATTGTACAATTATTATTGTAAGCAGAAGTAACTCTCAGATTGTTACAAATGGTGTCTCATTTTAGGATGAATATTCATGAGTAAAAAACAGAGGTGTCTGCTCCTTGATAAATGCCTTCTTTGGACTTTGCTATAAAATATTTGAACTTTTCTATTTTTTGTCTAATCTCTCTTGTCTCCACGCCTCATGCACATCCTTGGTTCATCATTCATCTTCATATTTATGATTAACTTCTAATGTATGGGAGCCTCTCCAGATGGAAACTTTTCAAGCATACAATTTTCAAATTTGCTCATTTTCAAGGCGTGTGCGACTTACTCACATTATGTATATTAATAGTATATATAAAAATATATCATAAAATACTTACATTTCGTGAGTACTTATCTGTTTTACGAAAGAACGACGTTTCGGGATCCAACTGTTCCCTTCTTCAGGTTCTCATTCTAGGCCAGATGTTTTAATATTTCAAACTTGGCACGAAGTACAAAAAAATTGTAGCTCGAGAACTACATAGACAGATGAAATATAATGTAGTAGTAGTTGTGCGTTTATGTTTTTTGCTTTTTCTCGTGTAGAGGTTGTTATGTGTTTGGGTGTATTGTGCAGTAGTTGTGCTGTGTAGTGTGTTTGGGTTTGTCTTGTGTAGTAGTTGTGATGTGCTTGTATGTGGGTTTGTCTTGTGTAGTAGCTGTGCTGTCTAGTGTGGTTGTGTTTATCTTGTGTAGTAGTTATGCTGTCTAATGTGTTTCTATTTGTCTTGTGTTGTATCGGTGGTGTGTATGTATGTGTCTTGTGTTGTAGTTGTGCTGTCTAGTATGTTTGTTTTGTCTTGCGTAGTAGTTGTGCTGTCTAATTTGTTTGTGTTTGTCTTGTGTAGTAATTGTGATGTGTTTGTGTTTATATTGTGTTATAGTTCTGATGTGTTTGTGTGTGTCTTGTGTAGTAGTTGTGCTGTCTAATGTGTTTGTGCTTGTCTTCTGTAGTAGTTCCTCCATTCATATTGGGGGTTAGGCGTAGAGCTGACAACTCTGCACTGTAAAAAAGCCATGTCAGGAATCAGCAATATAAGGCCATGGATGTTCCCAAGGTAAAATATTCTGGAGGTAAAATAGTCCCCCGTTCGGATCTCCGGGTGGGGACTACTTTGGGAGGTCCCTGGACTAAGGATAAGATCTACGTTAGGAATAAGGATATTAAATTAGGCACCTGGAATGTTCTGAGCCTTTACCGGCCTGGGGCATTTCAGTGTACAGTTAATGAGATAGTTAAGTATAAATTAGATTTAGTAGCTGTCCAGGAAGTTAGGTGGCCAGGAGAAGGGAATTGTAAAACTAAGAATTATACTTTTTTCTATGGTGGTACTGAAAATCATAATTTTGGAACAGGTTTTTTCATAAATAATAGAGTTATCTCGGCTCTTAAATTAGTAGAATTTATTAATGATAGGATATCATATGCAGTTTTACAGGGTAGGTGGTGTAAAATTATTTTAATAAACATACATGCACCAACGGAAGATAAAGATGATAATACTAAAGATGATTTTTATACAGAGTTAGAACAGGTCTTTGATAAATTTTCTCAGTATGATATGAAAATTCTGTTAGGTGACTGTAATGCACAGATTGGCAAAGAAGAGACATTTAAACCCACAATTGGTAAAGAAAGTCTTCATGAATTAAGTAATGATAATGGTATAAGATTGATTACTTTTGCAACCTCAAAGAATTTAATTGTGAAAAGTACCACTTTTAAACATAAAAATATCCATAAATGTACCTGGTCTTCTCCAGATGGTAAAACTCATAATCAGATAGATCATATTCTCATTGATAAGAGAAGGCATACTAGTATAATTGACGTTCGTACACATAGAGGTGCTGACTGTGCCAGTGACCATTATTTAGTAATTGCTAAATTAAGAGAAAGACTCTCAGTGATAAATCATAAGCAACAAAATCTAAAAGTTCTAAAATTTGATACAGGAAAGTTTACTGATGAAAGAATTAAGAAAGATTACCAAATTAAACTGTCAAATAGATTTGATGTTTTGCAGGATTTAAATGATGATGAAAATATAAATGAAACAGACGTAAATAAGAATTGGGAGCACATACGTAATGCAATAGAATCAGCAGCTAAAGAAAGTATAGGATACCATAAACCGAGAAAAAGTAAGCCATGGTTTGATAATGAATGTCATAATCTAATAGAAATAAGAAATCAGGCTAGACTTAGGTGGTTAAATAACTCTGATGATACAAATCTAAACAATTATAATATAATAAAGCGAGAAGTTAACCGCACGTTTAGAAGTAAAAAAAGAGATTACTTGAAAAGCAAAATTAACGAAATTGAAACAAACAGCAAAAATAAAAATATCAGAGATTTATATAAAGGTGTAAATGAGTTTAGAAAGGGGTGGCAACCTAAAGTAAACTTGATAAAAGATAAAGATGGTGATTTTCTTGCTGAACCAAGCGATATTCTAAATAGATGGAAGAACTACTTTAATGACCTTTTAAATGTCCATGTAGGAAATAAATCAGAAGTGAATGAAGTACACACAGCAGAACCTTTAGTTCCAGAACCTAACTTGACTGAAGTTAAAGATGCTATTAAAAGGCTAAAGAATAACAAAGCACCTGGCATTGATTTAATACCAGCTGAGTTAATTAAATATGGTGGAAATTCATTAATATGTCAAATTCATAAATTAATTTGTTTAATATGGAATAAAGAAGAAATCCCTCAACAGTGGAAAGAATCCATAATTGTTCCTGTGTTTAAAAAAGGTGATAAAATGAACTGCAATAATTACCGTGGAATTTCTCTACTCTCAACAACATATAAAATATTATCTAACATTCTTTTAACAAGACTAACCCCATATGCTAATGAAATTATAGGTGATTATCAATGTGGATTTAAACGCAACAGATCAACTACAGATCAAATTTTTCACATCAGACAGACACTTGAAAAAAAGTGGGAATATAATCAAAATGTCCATCAGCTATTCATTGATTTCAAAAAAGCATATGATTCGGTCAAAAGAGAGAAATTATATAATATATTAGTAGAGTTTGGAATACCTAAGAAGCTTGTTAGTATGATAAAAATATGCACCAGTGAAACAGAAAGTAAAATTCGTGTGGGTATTAATATGTCTGACAAATTTACAATTCATGATGGGTTAAAACAAGGAGATGCATTATCTCCATTGCTCTTTAATTTTGCCTTGGAATATGCTGTTAGGAAGGTAAAAGAAACTTACGAAGGATTAAAATGAAATGGTGTGACTCAGTTGTTAGCATATGCAGATGATGTAGACTTACTGGGGGATGATGTGAATACAATTAAGAATAATGCTAAAATATTTTTCAAAACTGCTAAAGAGATAGGTTTGGAAGTTAACAAAGAGAAAACTAAATATATGCTTACAGGCCGAAACCAAGTGTTAGGTGGTAATAATCAAAATCTAATTATTGATAACAACTCGTTTGAACCAGTTTCCAAATTCAAATGCTTAGGAGTAATATTAACAAATGAAAATTATATTAAAGAGGAAATAAAAAGTAGGCTTAATTCAGGAAATGCATGTTACTACTCTCTTCATAAACTTTTGTCTTCTCGTTTAATATCTAAGAAACTAAAAGTTAAAATATACAAAACTGTAATTTTGCCTGTAGTATTATATGGGTGTGAAACTTGGTCCCTTACATTGAAAGAGGAACATAAATTGAGAGTATTTGAAAATAGGATCCTTAGGAAAATATTTGGACCTAAAAGGGATGAGGAGACAGGTGAGTGGAGAAGGTTACATAATTTAGAACTACATAATTTGTATTCATGTCCAGATATTATTAGAATAATTAAATCAAGAAGACTTAGGTGGGCAGGCCATGTGGCACGAATGGGAGAGGAAAGAGGAGTTTACAAGATTCTTGTTGGGAAACCTGATGGTAAGAGACCTGTAGGAAGGCCAAGACGAAGATGGAGGGACAACGTCGAGATGGACCTAAGGGAAATCGGTAGGGATGGAAAAGAGTATATAGATCTTGCTCAAGATAGGGAAAAATGGAAGGCCTGTGTTGCTGCAGCCATGAACCTTCGGGTTTAAGAAGGCTAGAGAGTTAGTTAGTTAGTTAGTCAATTATTATTATTATTTCTATTATTCAAATTTCTGGCGACGCCCTGGGAACAATTATGAATGAACCCCCCCCCCCCCGAAAATTTTTCCTGCCTACGGCCATGGGTTGGGTGGGTGTGGGTTTAGAAAAAAAAATGGTTGGTGAAGGATATGATGGTGCTGATGTAATGAGTGGTATCATTAAGGGGTCAGATAGATAATTTAAGAGAAATGTATATTGTTCAGCACATATTTTAACCCTGGCTGTTGGCCATTTCTGTGAAATTTCTGCGATATTGAGACTGTCAAATCAGATATAATTTTTCCAATCGAGTCTTCTCAAAGGAGCCACCTCTCGTGGTGGACTGGTTAGCAGCTTAGCACATCATGCTATGATGCAGGGATCGAAACCACGCCTGAGCATGGGCGTTTGTGGGTGCCCTTTCATCATCCATCTTCGCAAATTAGCCAAAAGTGGCACAAAAAGCGAAATAAAATAAATCGAATTATCAATCTTCTCAAAGGAATTTGGTATTTAAAAAATGCAGTGCAAGATAGCCAGGGAAATACTGTAACGTTCTCAAGTTGTTTGACACAAGATGGACAGAAAAGTATCAATTGTATACACTAATAGTAGAAACGTTACTGTTGTCCATTTTTGAACCATTTTGTAGTAGAAATGAACCCAAGTTTCTCAGAACACAGTCAACACAACAACTAATTCCAATATGATATGCCTATTCCTCATTGCAACAGTGTCAAAATGTTGGATGGCCTGGTTGATTTTTTTTTTACATTTTTCAAATCCGAATGAAAAATGTGGCAAACAGTATTCGAAAAGACATGTTCAGGGTCTGCATTGTAGGCAGTAGAAAATTGACAAGCTCTTGTACTCAAATATGCACAAATGTTTGGTGATCTTGGCTACACTGCCAGTTTCATCTTCAACACCCGAGAGGATGTGTTCAACATTAAGAGGTTGAAATAATGTTCTCACATACATACGAATATTAAAATAACACAGATGATGTTATTTTCAATTTTGTAGCAAGGGGGGAAAAGACTAATTCCAATACTGTTTTTTTAAAGTAAAGCTGGGATTAGCTCTTTCAAAAGCATTTTCTCCTCATTGTATGTAGAGAAGTTAGAAGTTCATAGATAGACATAATTTTATAAATTTGTGGCATTTCATGTGGTGTCAGATTGGATTTTGATAGCCAGATCTAGGGGTGGTATACGTCCCAGATTTTGAGGGACAATCCCGGAATGGTATCATTTGTCCCGTCCCAAATAGTTTATTGAGGATGCACAAATGTCCTCCTGGAATCGGGGTGGGAAAGAAGAAATGATTAAGACTATACTTTCCTGAACTTTTTAATATTTTAATACATGGACGCAATTTTAAAATGTTCATTTTACAAAATAATCTAACTCTACATTGAACCGCTACCTCTCCATAATACAAGAGTTATCGAGTTACAAGAACATACTGCAAACATCTTTGACTTCACGATGGCGCCGCCGTCTGCTAGCGGTGCTGAATTTCAGTTACGATTCTCTTCCATTGTATAGTAACCTGCTTACTACAAAGAGTCAGTGCTTGGGTGCCTATCTGTTCTGTTTGCAGTTTTCAAATAAAGTTCCCACACAATGTGGAATGTAAAAGACAATTATGCTGTACATACATATAACTTTGTTGGGTTCAGCGAACCCCCCCCCCCCCCACTGCTCCTTAACAAGCTACCGGTCAGAAGTGTCCCGGATTTTCACTTATAAAATATAGGAACCCTTATCGAATGAGTTATATATACGCCCATGGTCAAAGGGCATCGGGCAACTTGACAATATGGGTCTCTTCCGAAATTCAGAATTAAGTTACTTGCTCACAGATGACAATCGATAGGAAACTTCTCTCATCTCATACGTTTATAGCTACGTAGTACAGTTGTGAATCAAGTAGAGTAGAAATATTCAGTTGCTCAACCAGTCGATGCCTTATTGTTACACAATAGCTACCTAAACAAACAAACTTGATAATTCATGACCTTTTTTTTTTTACCAGTAATATTATGTGATATTTAAAATGTAAATTACCACCAAATATTTTTAAGGGGATCCCAAGCCTCAGTATGAGATTGAAATATGATCTGAGATAAATTTCCCACATTGTTTACACCTGTTGCGTTTTACTTCGAAGGGGATCAAAAACACAAGAGGTGGAGACTTGGGACAATTATCCCTTTACCCTTAGGTCCAGTAGCCCAAATTCCAACACATCGGGCATACAATGTATATGGTGCTCCAATCCCTCCAATCGGCATTTCATTGAGTGACAAATTTTCAATGAATAAAATCTAGTCGCTGCTTAATTTTCTATCTCTCAAGACTTGAGTCGGCTGCTATTTCTTCGCAGCAGATTGCAATAGACCTTCTGATGTTACATCACTATCGACAATGTCCAGTTCAACCCCCATAACTGAAATTATAAGTTTGCTTGAGTTATAACTCACTACTAGTATTAGAAGCGTAATGTGAGTGGCTCTTACATTGAATCTTGGCTTGGCATAGCCAGAGGATGGTTTCTTGGGCTGAAGATGCATCCACCTGTAAGTCCAACAAAGGAATTTTTACTATCCATTAAACAATATCCCCAAACAGTATTTTTTAAACTTGATTGATTGATTTGTTGTTTTAAGTCCACTTTATGCACAGTAAGGCTAACCAGGACTGGACCTACAGTTTGAATTGGGATCCGAACCACTATGTGCCTTCACCGGGTATCGAACCCTGGACCCCTTGATTACAAGATGATGATGCTACCACTGTGCCATCGGGGAGGCACTATTTTTTAAATATATGTGTATTAAGTGTAACCTACAATTTTTTTAAAAAAAAGTTTCAAACAAAAAATACAAAGGATCACGAACAAAATAGTTGGCTGTGTTAAGCCTCCACCCTTCTTAAAAAAAGAATTCTCCACCCTCCTTAATAAAAGAATCCTGGCTGTGCCACCACGTTGAAGTAAGTGAAAATATTTCTAATTTCTTCATCCAGTAATTTATTAGAGATTCAGACCAACCTGATTTAGTTTCAACAAACTAGTAAACTGATATATAGCGTAAGTCGATGACAAAAAATGGGAAGGCAGGGTTAAAGTTAATTAATTTTACAACGGGGGGGGGGGGGGGGGGGGGTTGCTAACTATTGTGCATCCATCCCACTCTGGCATCATCTCCATATTTTTTTCCACTGAGGGGGGTCCCAATATTTTACTTGAAGGGGGAGCCCAGAGAACTGCATTATGTAACTGGTTGTATTATTAAATTTCGAAACCAGGACCCCGGGCATCATAAATTAATAAGCTAATCCACTTCATAAAAGGGGTCCCCGTGAAGCGCTGGAAAAGAGCTTCCTAAAAGCAAATCACGCCAGCGATCTTCAGTGGAGTTGGAAAACTCCGCTGACATTGCACTAGGCCAGAAGAATATGAAATACAGTAAATCAGCATTATCCATAAAAATCACCGTTGACTACTGACATGGTCAAGTCAACGGTTTGAACGATTGAAAGTTCGGATTCCACATCAATAGCTTGAAAGAGTATTTCTCAGCCCAGTTGTTATTAGAAATCTATCGTGGGAACAGTTCTTGTCGCCCCAAGTTATTGGCTGAGTATCGATGTTACGTAAAGACTTCCCGCGGGCAGTGGTGCGCTAGTGAAGTTTCATTTCAGGGACCGTGTCGTCAGTCGTCACTATTGGATCTACACATTCTACGAGATCTTGAAGCTATAGGAAACCGGAGGTAACGAACGTTCCTTTATCCCCATTCTTACATTCTCTTAACCCTGCCAGACCAGTCAACCGTCGAAGTGTTCAACTCTAAAGTTTAATTGTTGTTCTTATTTCACAGGGGTCACCTTTAGTTTGTTTACGTGTTAACGTTGTTTCTCTACATGTACCTCTCATTGCTAATTCCCCTAGTCCCAGGCTGTCACGTAGCCTTAGGTTCGATCCCCTAAATCTCTTTAGATTTTGACGGTTTCATGGAGCGGAATTTTGTATGCTCTTTAAATTATGGAACAAAGGGTCCTTAATAACTGTAGAAGCCTATATTTCAAAAGCCTATAATTTAAACCTGGTTTTCTTTCACATACATCCCAAGCTTCATGCAATTTTTAAAAAGTAATTAGGTTACATAGATACATACACAGATATTTAAAAAAAAAATTCTGTTTGGGGAATTGTTTGAAGGAAAGTAAACACTCCTCATTGAACTTTGAAGTAGGTTCTGTTTCAGCCCCAAAATCCATCTCATTACTGCGCCAGGCCAAGATTCAATGGAAAAGTCACTCGCATTAAGGGTGTGTGTGTTGGGGGTACTAAAAAAAATAGTGTGGACTACGGTGACTCCGTAGTTCCAAGTTGTACCCCTCAAAATTTAACTGGCGATAATCTACTTTCTAATAGCTGAACACAAGAAAAAGTTTATATTGTTTACAAACATTATATTCCTTTCAAAAATAATTCAAATCATTGTAAACTTAATTCTTCTACATTGGGCTATGGGGACAGCAACAGGGGAGGTGCACCCTTCCACACTCCCTTTTAAAAATCTATTTTCAACCGAAAACACTAACTCTTGCAGTGTCATCTCACATTACGACTTATTAAAACCATGTCGTTATATTGAACGTATAATTAGATACTGAAGTCAGACAGATATTATTATACAACAAGCAAACCTATGATCGTAATCTGGACGAGAAACTGCATTTATTTTCCTGCACATGTGCTTGTTGTGGTCAAAGCAAGCAAATTGAAGCATGTCATGAATAGTTTTCAGTTTCTTGAGCATATTTTCAGAGAAGCCACAAAATTTGATTGGTAATTGATGTAGTGACAAAGCATGTTTCATGTTTTCTTTATTTTCAACATCGCACCCCCTAAATTTCATTTCGCATGCACTCGACACCCCTAGAAGATTAATCCTGGCGCTGCCCTTGTTGTGTTACTTTGCTGATTTGTGCTCTTGAAAATCTTTCTAGATATATGAAACTAGTTTGAAATGAGTGTGAAATGCTGGAATCAGATACTTGTTAGTTTCAGGAAATCACGCTGCAGGCTAACGACCCTTTGTGTAGGTGGGGGACGGGGTACACTTTTCTAAAGATGTAGTCGAATGGAAGACTGCTACAGAAGAATAAGACTGGCCTTCTTAGGTTTGACATTTTCAAATAAAATGTTCCAAAATTAAATACTTCCACAGTTGGCACAACATTGTGGTAATTTTAACTACCTATGAAATTATATAAATTGTAATTGTAACTTTTCACATTCCATAATTATAAGCCAGTGGCTTATACAGTGAGAGCTGATGGGGCTGAAAATAGCAATTTTTAAATGAAAACAGTCAAATACTTTGGAAAATCTAAGTGGTAAGTGCAAGTCCTCTTAAAATGACCCTCGATAACCATTTCTATAGATAGATAAAGCGAGATATATTTTGTTGCATTTCTTTTCCTTTTTTTTTTTTACATTTTTGAGAACACCATGGTAAATAAAAATATAATTTTTATTCATAATATCAATATAATTTGACACAAAATAAGGCATTCTATGTCTGTTCATGGCCCTTAGGAAATCTAGACCTTTTAATCACTTACTGATTATGGAGTACTATTTTGCACTCATTGTAGCCCAAGTGAGTCACAATTTAAAGTAATATTTTCCACGAAATATCAATAATTATGGAAAGAAAAAGTATGAAAAAACGCCTACAAATGCATTCCTCTAGTAACCTGAAAAGAATATCCCTGGGCCCAGAACAATGAGTACCAGGTTGGTTTCCTGATGAGTCACTTTGGCCGATGGCAGGGCTAGGGCAGTCATTTACGAATTTCCCTCTCCTATCCAAAAACCGTTAAGATATTCCAAAATCTGAAAAATTACATATGTTAAGAATTCCTACTAGAGCATCGTTTCTCAACCTACTGGGTGCAACCCATTGCTGGGTCCAGAGGGAGCGTTTGGTGGGTCGTGAAATTGGGTTCGAAAATTTATTTACTGTCTCTTGAAAACCTATTGCATTTAAATTACTAACATATATTGTTACAACCGTCACATTAGTTTGGTGAGAATTTTTCTAGGTGCTAGACTAGAGTAAATTCGTCTTTTAAAATACTTTTCTAGAATGAAGTGCGTGTAATTTGTTTAAGCAAGCATAAAAGAGGGCTTCTTAAAGTACTCAATGTTAGCAAAAATATGATTATAAACTGGGTGCACACCCCTAAAAGTAATCAGTAACTTATGCTTATGGGCCCCATGTAGTGTAATATCCTTCAAGGTGGGTCCAGGACTAAAAAAGTTTGAGAATCACTGTTCTACAGCATTCATGTGATTTGCTTTTGCAGTTGCCTAGATATTATCAATAGTTAATATACTTACAAAATCACAAAACTGTTGAGAATGTCTAGATAACAGTGAAAGTAAAAACCACATGATTCACACCAATTGCTCTAGAAGGAATTCTAAGCATATGTATACAAGGGCTGTTCAAAAAGAAACCGAACTTTTACAAAATTGAGAAAATGGTAATATTCACCAGCTATATGTACCTGTATCCTTCAAAGTACTCCCGTCCACTGTGCACACACCGCTTCCAGTGTTTCTTCCAGTCCTGGAATGCTTGCTGGAACTCGGTTTTGGAATGGCTTGTAGGCCCCGTGGCCAATTTCCTGTGATCTCTTCTATTACCTGTAATCTGTGACCTTTGAGGGTTGATTTCAACTTGGGGAAGAGGAAGAAGTCTGCTGGTGCCAAATCAGTGGAGTAGGTTCGTTGTGGGACAACAGGTATCTGATACTTTGTCAAAAACTCTCGGATAACAAGTGAGGAATGAGCACATGCATCATCGTGATGAACCATCCAGGCCTTGTTCTGCCACATCAGCCTATTGTTGCACCTTTTCTTGTAATCGTTGCATGAAGTTAACGTAGAATGCTGTATTCAGTGTGGAACCATGCAGCACAAATTCCGATCCACTGCCAGTCAAACAGCATGATCAACATCACTTTAACATGGGATCTACTCATTCATTATTCTCGATGGAGGTTCCGCCTGATCTGAAACGTCTGTACCACTCACAACACTGTGTTCAACTGAAACATTCCTCACCATAGGCTTCATGTAACATGATGTACGTCCCATTGAAAGTTTTCTGCAATTTCACACATACTCGCTGCTCTTCCCTCAGAACACCTGCACTCAACGTGATCTACTGCATTATTCTGGTTAGCAACAGTTTTGAAACTGGGCCAAGTTAATAACTAATGAAACCATTATGCACCACCACCATTGGTTCTCTTCAACGAATTTATATACAAACTTTACAAAAGGAGTTCGGTTTCATTTTGAACAGGCCTTGTAATTTTTCAGATTTTGGAATACCTTTGTGGTTTTTTCCAAAGGAGAGGAAAATTAAAAAAACGGCTGCCCTGGAGTCAATCAAAGGTCTAGCCAATCCTTAAACCAATGTTGCCTACTTAGACTGTTTGACCATAAAGTGAGCTTTAGGCAAAATTTCACTATGACTCATGGTGATTGATTGATTTGCTTTATTTTACTTCACTTTTTGTGCCACTTTTGGCTAATTTGTGAAGATGGGGATGAGTGATGATATGATGAATGGACACTCACAAACATCCATGCCCAGGCTGAGATTCGAACCTCGGACCCCTGGCATTATAGCACAATGTGTTAACCACTCTGCCATGGGGGCCGGCTCATAGTAATTCAATGCAAGAATGACTTAAGTCAGTTAAGTTTGTACGTAGGTGAACACACTTGTGAGGTTACTGGTTGAAATATTCCAGAGCTGGTCAACTTTGTTTGTGTTCTTTTCTCAGTTATTGGAAGCAAACCCTAGGTCGAACCTTTAACTAAGGCTTTGTAGGCTCTTCCCACTTCACTCGTTGATTCATGTATAAGCTTAGAAGTCTTCTCTCTTTCCAATCTACACCAATTTTCTTCAGAATTTCTGAAAGTTTAACCCAATTCACTCTATCAAAGACTTTCTCCAGGTCTACAAATACTACAAACACCTTTCCTTTCTCTAAATATCTTTCCCCAATGGTCCTCAGTTAACCAATTGCATCCCTTGTACCTCTCCCTTTCCTGAAACCAAACTGTTCTTCCTCTAACTCGCCACTGACCTTCGAGTATACGCGTCTGTTCAGAATTCTAAGAAGAATTTTTGCCGAGTGAGATATCAAGCTGATTGTCCTGTACTCAGAACATTTTCTGGCATTGCTTTTCTTCTGCAGAGGTACCAAAACAGTCTCCGTGAAATCTTGTGGCCAATCCCCTTTCTCATAGATTTCATTGCATAAGTGTAGTATTTCTCTTTTTCCATCTCCCAGGCATTTGATAAGTTCAACAGGAATTTCATCAGTGCCCGTTGCTTTCCCATTCCTCATTTCTTTGAGTGCTTGCTCAAATTCTTCATTCAGGATATAGTATCCTTTCTCATCATCAGGCACGTCGTCCTCATTTTCCACATTCAGACTGTCTGGGCGATTCTCTTTCTGGTAGAGATCTTCGTACTTTCCCCACACATTTGATATTCCTTTCTTGTGTGTGATTTCACATACTCCCTCGTCCTCTATCATCCACATTGTTTTCCATTTCTTCTTTTGGAAGCCCATTAAATAACAATAATAAATTACTGATGAAAAAGATATTTAATAATTTCACTCATCCTAAAAATGTCTTTCTCTGTTTTCCGGGAGCTGAAATCTGAAGCTGTAGGACAGCCCCATACCAGGGGAAGGGCCATGATCCCACTCAAACTAAAAGATATTATAATGTGAAGATATAAAAAACTGTGAAAATGACATTGACGATCTTTCAGATTGTGCAAGAATTTCAATTTCATCCTTGCATATGTGAATGAGTTGTTTGGGGGGGGGGGAAGGGGGGAGAGGCATGCTCCAGAAGTCTGCAGGAGTATTTTTTGTTTTATACCATTGATGCAAGTCTACAAGACATCCCGATTTAGTCGGGACAGTCAATTTTTTTCTAATCCCTGTTCAGACTTTTTTTTTCCTAACCGCAGTCGTGTTGCCATTTCTTTTTCTTCATTTAGACATGTTCCTCATTTTGATAATAATTTCTAATACGTATCATTTAATTTATAAATACATTATTTTCTAACCATGGTTGTTGAATGGTGCTGGTATAAGAACATTTAAAAAAAAATGAAAACGTTGTTAATTTGCGGAACACATAACTGTGCGAATACTTCTGAGAATTGAATGCAAACAATAAGCACCAAGCTATATGCCATGTGACAACCTTTGTCTGCAAGTGACTGTGTTGCTGATGGTTGGATCAGGAGGAGGAGGAAGAGAAGAGGGGGGGGGGGGTTTATCGGAGAGTTGATTTTTCCCCGTTTCTTTGAATCAGAACATTGGAACTCTACAATTGTACAGCAAATAGCAAAGATAATAGTAGGCAAATTGTTCATCACCATTTTCATTCTGTTTTATTCTATACCTTGTGTTGTTCTAACGGATGGAATTCTTTTGATGCAAAGCTGATGTTGACATCTGCTTAGTGGCAGTTTTATTTCAACCCATTAACATCACACAGTGGAAAACACACTGAGTGCCAATACAACAGACATATTACATATGCTTTTGCCGTTCGGTATACACTTAGCACTAGCTATAATACTGCCATAACATTGGTGGCGACATCTAATACTCCAACAGTATTTCGCCAACTACCGTGATGGGGTGGTTAGCACAGCGTGTTACGATGCCAAGGTTCCCAGATTCGAATCCCAGCCTGGGCATGGATGTTCTTTGCGAGTGTTCCTTTATCAATTCCATCATATCATTAGCCAAAAGTGTCAGAAAATCGACGTAAAATAACCAAACTCAATCAATCCAATCGCATTTCGGATCTTCCATTTGTTCCACATTTTCGGATATGCCCCCTTCCCCCCTTAATTTTTTTTTTGGTACATGCCTGCTGTAGAAAGGGAGGAAACAACGCAAGCATTTAAATGCCTCACACTTGCTTCGTGGCAGTTGGAGGTGCTTTATTGTTAACTTACTAAAATCGTGAGTGCAAGGTCAAGAGAAAGAAGAAAATACAAGACAAAGTCCTTTTTATTCAATAAAATATTAAATGGGTAAAAATGTCCAAGCAAGTTATCGTGAATTTTTGCGTAAATGTTTCAAATGAGAAATATGATGATTATTTTTACTTTTCTTGGGACCCCTTAGGCTTATATATTATGCCCCGATTTGACGTATTCATTCAAATTGTAACGTTTGACTAATATTTAAAACCAGATAAAAAGATAATGTTTTACCGTATTTTTTTCTCACTTCTATTAATTACAATTTTCGTATCAACCTCATGCGATGCAAGGACTCTCTAGGCACGAGGCTCCGGGCGGTGGCCCACTTCGCCCACACCTTGCTACGCCCTGTTCAAAACAAGCAAATGTGCAGACACAATAAATCACTTCACACCCACGATAGCCTATTGAAGAACTTCTGCCTGGACTCCCCATCTCCTTCCATTTTCCCAACATGTGTTGGCAGCGATGGCAACAGCCCACAGGCTGTTACATTCAGCCCATAAAATTGCTGAAAACGCAAGAAATGAATACATCTGTGTAACATGGTCTGGATTCTAAAAGAAAGGGTAGAAAATGATAAAGAGTCCCTATGCTTATTGTATTCATTCTTTTCTCTTCGATCGTTGATGACTTTCCTTCAGGACAAATACAGTCTTAATTGGAGGAAGGTTGATTTCGAAAGTAAAAAAACCCAACAAAAACTGAACTCTTAACTTGGAATCACATGTACAAACTTGTTGTTGGAATAAGCCTTTCAGCTAGTCAAATGGGGACTACTCTCATGTCACTTCACATGATCTCTTCTTGAAAGTATATGTGCCCAGTCCCATGCCTACATCTTTAACAGAGTTCCTTCTGCACAGTCTTCTACGATTTTTAGTCAATTTCAAATCCTCTTTCATCACAAACATTAACTGACACCATTTTGGATTGGGAAACAATGCATTTGCAACTATAACAAGATTACATATAAACCACTAACATGCAAGTACCAAATTAGATAAATTTTAAAAAAATTGTGGAAAAATAATTCATGAAACTTTTTCACTTTTACAATTTATTTTTAGTGCTGTGTGAAAGTCAATTTGTCTCATCTACAAATGCTATAAGACTTGATAAAATCAAAACTCTTTTCATCATTTTCTCACACACCTATTGCATCTCAATACAATATACCTTTTCACGTACATACTCCACAGTATCAGCTATTTTTATTTTTTGTAATAGCTGCATCATTCACAATGTCAACACATCCAATGGCAATAAAGGTATGGAAGGAGAAAGAAAACTAGAATTTGTAGTTGAGAATGCACCCTTATCCTTTCGAATGTGCAATTTATGTACCACATTTACACAACTCGTACTTATCATACACATCCTTCCACAACCACTGGTATAGTCTCTCATTCACATACACACTAGCCTCAGATTCTTAAATGTTTAAACATAGCAATCATACTCACCATTCATATATAATAATAATAATAATAACATTAAAAGGTCCCATCAAAAGTAAGCTTTAAGTACCTGCATGACATAACTCATAAAGCAAATATCAAAAAATATATCTACATAACAGTAGACTATGTACATACCAGATTACGCTAAAATTATACATGAAATTAAACTACGTTCCAGACATACAAAATGACATCTCCACATAACGTTACACCAAAAATTCATGATACAAGTTTGCAGCATACTGTGACAGCAATATTCCACATACGACAACAAACATTTTTTTTACAGCCTTTATACAATATGAGCACATGAAATGTGCAGTCAGTGTGTAGAAAAAAATCCCATCACTGCTCACATTTACATACATTCTCTTATGTACTTTACATTCAAGTAATTACATGGTATTGTTGCTAGAGTAATCTCTTTGTCCACCTACTTTCTTCCATGTAGTCTATGCTTTAAAAAGAGTGAAACATGCACAACCTAAAGCAATTCTACTTATGTACTTAAAAACTATCTTTTTAATGCTGTATAGACAACGTTTGAGGGGAAATAGGAACCATCTCCATTGCAAGAACAAGGGGAAATAATTTAATAAGCTTCCAAAAGCAAATTGAAGAGATGCATTGATATATCGTGTATTTTATGTAATAAACAGTAAAACCTAGCAGCTTTGATCAGTCCAATAACCCTCACACATTTTCAATTCTTCACATTCCAAAGAAAATTTCTAATGTATAGTTTCAAAGTATTATATCAATGCACCTCTAGTGTCACACTAGGATGGTGGCAGTTCAGCTGTCTCAAAAGATTTTTCAAACTCTTAATATACAAATAGCTTAAAAATGTGTTTCTTTTTAAAAGAAGGGGTATTTGTACAATATATGGTTTTACCCATTTCTCTTATTCAGGTCACATAATAATAAAAAATTACATAAAAATTAACTATTTTAAATTCCCTTTGTTGCAGTATTTTTTTTTAAAAAAAAAAAATGATTTCAAAACAGATTAATAATAAAAATTCCATCAATCATAACTCTTTTCTAAACTCGTTTGTGAGTTGACACTACATCTACAAGCATATGAAGATGAAAAAAATATAAAAACAAGGTTCAAAAATATCAGAAAAGTTCCTCTAGTAAGACAGAGAAAAGTAAAAGCAATCTAAAAGAACTCTGAATTTTTCTTAACTTCTTTTTCAATTTTATAAGAGTTTAACAAAACTGCAATACTTTATAACTGGACTGTTGCAACAAAAAACATTCTTGGAAGCCCATGAATATATGTTCAATCCATGCATCTATTGTTAGTTTAAGCAATGATGCAATCTTCTCATCCACTAATACCTATGTCCTTATTGCTCAGAAAGAAATGATGGCTCAATTGTTCCATAATATCTAAAGCTAAATGTTCTCTTGAGAATTCTCAAATATGTAGAAATGAATTTTTAATAACGTGTCTTGTCAGTTAATTTTATATGGTTTAATGCATATCTTAATTATTTTATCAGTTATTAATAAATATACTTACAGCAGTTTCATTTACTGACAATTTTTAATATTGTTAAACAAACTGATAAGCGAGAACTCTTCAATGAATGTATGTCTACGATGGATGCAACAAGTATCTAAGGAAAAAAGGTTCATTATATTGGAGAATATCTAATTAATTAATTGAAAAGTTGCTTTAAAAATGTATCCCACTGATGGAATAAATGTTTCAGGCCTGATAGCATAATGACAGTAATTATAAAATGTAGACTGCTAGACAGTAGAAACTAGAGAATGGGTTTAGCATACCTTCCATTAAAAGACTAGCACAAAAGTGATGATAACTTAGGCCTTTTAGATGTAGTTTAGGGGAAGAGAACAGATTTTCAGAAAAAAATTGAATCTCTGGATAATCACTGATTGCATCACATCTCCTTTACTCATATCTATCTTATTTACCAATGTCTTTACATTCGAGTATGTTAATTTTGAAAATGATTAAATGGAAGCACTAAGATTTTAAAAGAAATCAGTGACGCAGATCATTACTCTGATCACCTAAGCATTTGTATCAATATACATCTTGGCACCTATTTATTAATATAAAGTACATTAATTCAAAAAGAAGCCTTGTACATTTTTTAAAATGCATGAAACACCACCATCCTTTTCAAAATTTTATTTGTAAAGAGGGAGAAAAAGCTCTGAGGTCACTTTAGGGTTCAGGAAGAAAAATATTTCTCTACTTATACTCTTAGACAAATCAAGTATCATTACTAACTTGGCACAGCAAGAGGCAAGTTTTTGAAACTCTGGTTATAATAAACAAATTAAACATTTTCAAAATATAACTGCTCTTATTACAGATATTCCTTGATCGTATGTTTATTTGAACAGAGGAACATATTTAAATGAATTTGTTAAACTGTGAATATTTCACGAAACAGCAACACAAAATTATTTACTACAGTTTTGAATTCAGATTTTGAAAAGAAAAATCTAAATTATGATAATTTAAATGTTTTCTAGCAAGCAACAATATACTAATTAATTGAACAACAACAATAGAAAACATGGAGCGAAAGGTACATTTATAAGAATTTAGTGGTTGACATGCGAATCAGGGAAAATACAAAATGTACATTCAATTATTCCAAGTAATATGCATTTGTCTCATAATTTCAATAAAGCATCTACACTACTATAACTCATAACTTCCTGTGAACACATAAAGCGACCTCTGTTTACATAGGCCTTAATGCTAATTACAAAATGCTAAATAAAAATATTTATATGATTATATGTCTTATAATGTTATCATTTATGATATCAGTCATTTTTTATCTTAAAACTAAACCTTTGATACCTAGTATTTATGAACATACAACTGACTTCATAGCATAATTGAATATTCTCTGTACAATTTTTACAAAGCAAATATCTACACACTTAGAGGAAAATGAAGTGTACCTTACACATGAGATTAAATTTTTATTCTACGAAACTTAATGATGTTGCCAGTGACTGGAAATTTCTTACTAAAATATTTGATATACCTGGGTGGCAAAATATTTCAGTGAAACCCAATGTTTGTGTAATGAGGTGCAGAGTATTGTGTAAACATATGGTATGGTTCAGCTTTAGAGAGCAAATGTACAAAGTAGGGAGGGAAAACATATCTACGTTGTGAATAAACTGAAGTTAGTTCTTGAGATGTATAATTGTTGTAAAGTTTCAGAAACCACATTTTTTCAGTCTTCAGAGTACCATGAAGCTCGATATAATCTACACACTTGCATCATTGGTTGAAAAGCTTTACAATTTCCACATCTTAGAGACAAATTAAAAATAAACCAGATGAATCAATTTATACGCTCTGGTAGAAACAGACTCAAGCCACAAACTTCACAAAAAGTCATCACCATCTCACGATGCATGATGCCCATCTCACCATCAGATAATAAAACACAAACATCATGGCATGTACGAATATTACATCGTACAGCAAATATAATAATTCTGAACTGACATTTTGTCATCTGTACACCATGAAAATTATTGCAAGCATTATTCTTAAGGTTGTACAATTGATTCACAAATAAAATACAATTAACAAACATATTATGATCCTCACTATTTCATACAGTATTTTTGTTTTATAATAGTCAAAAATGTTTTACATTACAAAATGACTATTTTAAGAGTATTACTATGAAGGAAAGTTATAGAAAGAATATATTTTCTTCTGGAAATCAAGCTGCTATGATGATTATCTGCTCAATCGTAGTTATACTTTCCTTAAATGTAGCAAACAATTTTTTATAGATATTTTCAACATGGTATGTCCTAGATTATGCCTGGATATCTTCTTAGAAACAGCATTCATCACTGGATCAGCATCATGATATTAACCACAAATTCAATGAGACTGAGCAAAACAAGAGTTCTATTTTAATATTTACAGGTAACTGGTATATGCCACACAAGTAGCACATTCATTATTATGGAATGTTTCAGCTTGCAGAATGTATTATATTCGATGGAGATGCCTTTCTGTGTATATTATAAACCAACAAGTTCTGCATGTTCTAAGGGGACTAAATAAATCTTAAATGAACACACTTGGCAGACTGATTGCATCAACTAGATGGTGCAATTGGTAATTGTTGCAAATTGATGTATTTTCAAAAAGGATGCAAATGAAAATGAATCACTGCAATTGTAGTATTACTCCGAAAATGCTCAGAGTAATATAGAATATGTTAATAAATATTTAATAATCGTGCATACATCCATCACGAAGAATTTTTAAAAAATGAAATGATTAAACAGCCCTAATTTCATTCTCTCAGTGGAACACTTTTGAGAGATACAGCAGAACCTCGATTTTACATTTTTCAGAGGACAAAGATGGTAAAAACTTAAAATGCAGGATAATGAAAATCAGGGAAAATTTTATTACATTTTTCTCAATCGAGTCCATGAAGCTTGAAAATATAATGCAGAAGAAAGTAAAATCTGGGAACATAAAGTTGGGGTTCCACTGTATTTCTACTGTATTAATACAGAAATTACAGTTGGTATGATTGTCCAAAGCAGATTAAAATCAACATGCATTACACCATATCACCATGGGTGATCAATTTTAGCCTGTTATCAACTAAGAATATGTTTTACACATATCATGTGGAATCCAAATCATTGCAATAAAATTCCTGGATTGTCAACATAAAAATAAATATGTCGGAAGAGTAGCTCAGTAATGCAGGGACACTTGCTGCAAAAAGGTTTCCTCTATTTTGCACACTGAAAGGAAACAGTAAATCTACCAAAATATAGTACTCAAAAAAATTGTTACATAATTTGATATTTACAGAATGGAATGTGATATAGGTCTTGAATAACATGGGATGTGAAGCAGAAAGCAAAAACCTTCATTTGAAAGCATAGGTGAAGTTTTTTTACATGAAACAAGAGACCAAAACTACCAAGGTTCATAAAGAGTGCCAGCAACCACAACCACCATTGCTGATGCAGTCGTTTCTGGTCTTCAGGAACCAATCGGCCCTCTCCAAGCACATACGCACCTCTCTACACGACATGGCATGCATCGCACCAGATTGTTCAGTGTATCCTGAGAAATATGCTCCCATTCATGTCTGTTGCATAAGTGAGCTGTTGGGAGGATCTGTGGTGTTTGGATGATTAGGGATAGCTGTCTTAAGAGAGTACCCATGCATTTTCAATGCAGTTTAGGTTGGATGAATAAGCTGGCCATGACATGTAATGGATTCTGTGCTCCTTTCCTTTATGGAATACGAATGATATGTATCATGTTTTCAAAATATGCAACAATTGTTTTGAGTACTGTATGATCTCATTCCAAGTATGAATCTGTATGTGTTACCGAGCTATTCTTTCACCATTAAAATTTTTAATGAACTGTTTAAGAAAATTACTTACAATTATGTAGCAATATCAGTGGCATGTGCAATTATCATACCATTTTAGTAACTTTGGAATAGAAGGCTAGGAACTGGGTCCAAAACAGACCATTGTACTTTTAATTTATACATAGGGATATAATGGAAACCGAGTGAAATGATATTGGTAAAAAAAGAGAGAACAAGTTGTAGATCCAAATTTAAGGTCAAATTTCCACAAAGTTTAGTCCTTTATGCTTGTATGTGTGTTACGTTACAAAATGCAGATCTATGGAACCAATATGTTAATTGCAATACTAATGAGAATTGTATGGTATAAGTTTACAATCTACAATATTCTCATAAAATATATACAAAGTCATATTACAACTAGAATCAACAAAATGTAAAACTTTTTCCTCTATTTACCACATTACAAATTTTCGCAAGTATTATTTTTTCACAGTTAAAACTTCGTAATTGTTAGTATTATGGAAGTTCTCTTTTTCTAATAGTAATGTCAATACATTGTAAATATTACTGATATGCTTCTGAACAAGACCTTTGTGTATACCTCTCTGTATATAGTTTCTTTGCTTTCCACTGGCAACAGTTTCTTTTTTTATTATTTTATTCGCACCACACCATCACTAAATGTTCAAATTTTCTTCGAAATAGGCACAAGTTTTTACAAACTAAAACTTATTTCACAAATGAAAGTGATGCAAAAGACAAAAAAACACTGGATAGGTTACGGCTTCTACCTGCAGAGGTATGATGACCTTTCAATTGTTTCACTGATGCCTCAGATTCTTCAACTTAAATAAAAGTTACAAAATTGCAAGTCAATTTTTTGTATTAGTACAATTATGCAGCACATAAATCTTCATTCGTACGCACACCATTATTGTAAAAAAATATCTAATTTTACAACTAATACTTAAATCGGAAATTATTTTAAGTAAGCAACACCGAAAACCAAAATAATGGATGATGGTTGATAATTTATAATGATTATTAGTTTCTTGTTCACAGAAACTAACTGCTGTAGAATATGTCAACATTTTCCAATGATGAGAAACGGTTACTTTAACACAAATATATGGAAAACATATCAGAATGTTAAGGTGTTGGATTCAGATAATGAAGATTAATTTTAACTTAGCTTATATAAGATTTAATTAGATTGTTAGTAATTCAACTGAGTTATTCTTGAGTCACCAGTTACATGTAACAGCAAATACAATTAATTCAAAATATTTAAGTCCTAATATTATAAGAACAACAAATTCAGTCCAATTTGCTCTCTCTAACTTTCAAAGCGATTTTAATCTGTCACAGTACTCATTTACAGATCAATCACAAACACGTCATATCCAGAATTATGTTCATGGTAATTATGTTTATAATTGTTTCATAATTTTGTGGGGCATGTTTTGAAAAAAATTGAAATAAAAAAAAGTTCTAATTTGCAAATATACTTGCAATACTATTACATTCCCATTTACAACACTTGCATAAACGAAATGATGGTTTGCAAAAATATATTTCATGATACTTAGCCGAGAAAACTTATAAAAAGCAAAAGAACACAAGGACAGTATAAAAAGACACTGATCCAAGAGTTTGAAATTCAAATGTTCAAACCTCAAAAAAAAATATAGTGGTTTCCTAGATATTTAAAAATCTTTGGCACATACAGCAATTTTTTTCTACTTCAACTAATTATCATTAGGTGAAGACCAAGATAATGGAAAACATTCTTAAAAATTTACATTCATAATTTAGTTTCTTGATCCAATAACAAAGTTAACTTAGTAAATGTACTTTGGTTTGAAAAACTGTATTGTGAGCCAGATGTGATTATGTAAAGGTGTTAACAAAACATGTAATAATACATAATGATCCTTTATATAAAACAACATAAGCATGTCCTAGGACAGATCCAACAATGGGATATTATTACATTAACTTAAAACATAGTTACTCCCAAAAAAAAGCCCAGGGTATGGTTAGGCTTAACAGTTGCTACCGGGTAGCAAACAAATAGGACTCCGATTCTCTGTCTTTCCCTGAACTGCGAGTAAAGGGTGCATATTGACAGCAGAAGGTGCCTTTTACAACTGGACAAAAATCAGGCATGTGGCAACACCACTTTTTGCACTTGGAAACATCCCCTCTGCAGACAAAAAGTCAGGGTTTGATGCTTGATCATGTGGACTTTATTCCAAATTTAATTATTTATATTTGTTTCTCTCCATCTGATTTTCTTTCCATTACTAGTAATATTCTTGACAAGAAAATTCTTCCAAGGACGCATTTTGATTTCATATATACCTTTCAATATTCATCACAAGTAGCCACCTGTTATCCTGAATATATGAGGTTATTGCTAGCTTAGACTTTTGAATTATGTAAAACAAATTTGCTCTTCAGTTTTAATTCCTAGAGGATATTCTTATAACAGAAGATATTTCATGGCAAAGATAAAGTATTTCAATTGAAAGTAGCTTTTTTAAAATATTTGTTTTTGAGATCAGATGATATTTTGGTATCAGTCATTTAATCATCTGAACATAGTAACTGATGTATAAATATATTGTTATAAATCTTTCTAGCTAAAGAAATATGGAATTTTAAATATACCAATATGAAACAAGGTTCTAATGTCATTCAACAACCTTGTGTAATAACAAAAAATCTTAATTGCACTCTTATTTTTGTTCAATAAACTTTCTCTTTTTACACTAATTTTACAAATAATTGAAACCATAACATACAATGTGCAAGATGCCAAATTATGCAAAGTTGTGTAATAATAATATAAATTAATTAATAGTGTTCATTTCACACTGATGACTCATACTGTTCTAGTTTACTCAGAAAGGAAATATTAACATGCAAACAAAAAATGTTTAATTCAACTGGAACATTTATGCTTCTGCATATGGGGTACGTAACACTCAGACTTAAATACCTTTCACCATGAAATATACAAGTATGGGACCATCAGCAAAACCTGCAAAGTTATTTACGTTTGAAGAACAAGATATAGAAATAAAAATCACACATGAGCAACATATCCCTCTACCTCTTGTAGTTTCAACCATAAATTATGCACCTGTACATGGTTATAACACACAAATAATAAACTTGTTCAAAAACTCGCTACCTTATTTATATATACTCGCATTACAAGACTATCAGATGTATAAGCACAAATATCTGGAAAATCAGTGACCAGCACCCACACAGTATGCATCCAATCAATGCAGTAATACTTCAAAGTCCGTTATAAGTACATTTTAATAGGCAAAAATCACTCTTGCCACATTTGTTTATAGTGCAAAGTCTAAATATATATTGCTAATTCCAGAACTTAATTAGTAACTAAAGTACACAAAAGTGGTGACAATCAACCTCAGAAAGTAGTGCTTCACATTCAGCCTTTTGCATCTTTTCGTTGACTCCGACACACAATCCACCCATCAAGCATGAAATCCTTACAATTCTTAGTACCATTTTTTCTCATTTCTGCATATAAAAAAGTACAATGAGAATCACGCATACTCTGACTGAAGCCACAGCTTTGTAACTTTCCAATCGTTAATCCAATAAAGAAATAGGTTCTACAGTTTGGAGCATTTTAAATCTATGTTCAAGTTCCTTACACATTTGGCAAAGAAGTTTTTTAAAAAGGGGGGAAGGTAAATAATATATTTTTAAAAATGAATTTCCAGTGCCTTATTTTGTAAATAGCTTCTTCACACATGGCACATAAATACATGCAAGCTACTTGAAATCTAAGTCACATATGTACATTCATATTCATTAATATCCAACAGTATAGACATAACATTCATTGTAAAAATAGGTACAAAACAAATTGTGTCGGTTGAGATCTGTTTGGATATATCATTATGAATAACAAGGGTAGCTTAAAATTAATATTACGTATGAGGAAAATGTTTTGGAAATGGTAAAATTACAATAAAGATTGGATCATTGCATAAATAAATAAATGATGGGCTACTGAGCACATATGTCAGTGGTAAGGTAAAATAACTGTGCCATGGTGATACATACTAGGAAGCCATATGTTGTCGAATCTCAGAGGAAGAACAGGTTAAAAGGTACCTTTCCAAGAATGGATGTTTCCTGGAGCAAGGAATTTTTTTAAAAAAGGTAAAAACAATATCCACTAACATAGCATACAGCATTTCAATATATAATTTAAACATTGCTTCTTTTATAACAAATATACTTCCCAAAGGTAACCATTATTTTTTTATATTATTTTTGCCAGCACTTTTATAATATTTTTGGTGAACACGAACGACATCTCACACCAATCCTGTTTCCTTGAGAGATTTTTCTATTTTTGTTCATTTTTATTTTACACATAACTGGCATCACTGTAGCACATCATTGAATTCCACTGACCAAGTTCATTGGTTTTCAGATGAGGTACTTTACTTTGCCTGGGCATCACGTCTGAAGAGCCGTTGTTATCTCACGATGAATATTTGCTAACTCTTGAACACGTGCCGCTAGTTGTGCATTCAGCGTATCTAATACCCGACGCTGAGATTCTTGTGCTGAAAGAGCAGTTTCTAACTGTGCTTGTGTTGATTGTAAGGTGGCCTGTAGCTGTTGATTTTCTTCTTGCAAGTCCTTTGGAGAAAAAGTAGCGGAGTAAGGATTAAACTGCATTTTCGAAATTAATTGATGGAAAGCGACAGAACCTTCTCAAGTTGCAAGTAGGTTTCTCCTCATCTTACATCATCCTTCAACACTGATAAAATATAAAATTGAGGAGATAGAAATTCTACATCTCATGCTGTACTTACATTTGTTTCATAAATTGTGAGAACCAAACATTCAGACTTCATATAGTACTTATGATGCTATTCTGTTTGAAAAACAAGAACTTTCAGGGTTGGCAGATATATAAGGGAGCTTTCAGACCGAAGGAACAAGCTACAAAGATGTCAGTAATTAAAAGTGGCATGGGGTTTAACAGACGGCTGTAAGATATGTTTCTACCACATGTATTGCTGAATATCTCATCAATGAGATATGGCATACTTGAATTACAAAGCAATATGCCCATTGTTACTATTATTAACAAGTGCAATTTGAAATTCTCTTAGTTTTGACTCAACACATTATGGATAGATTTTTGGAGATATTTACTCTTCAACCACCAATTCTTGCTGATATATTTTACTTTTACATGTAATAATGAAAACAAAAGAACATGTTCACAACTTGTGACAATTAGGGGTCCAGCGGGAAATGTTAAATTTTCAAAAATATCCCGAAAATTAAGGCTTTTTTTCTTTCTTTTTTTAAACTGGGGTACAAGCACATGTCCTCAAAGGGTGGTCTCTTGTCATGCATGCTTCCCTGCAAATTTGGTTCATCCAGCATCTATATAGCCAACACTAGAAGCAAAATTCCATTTTTTTTTTGTAGGATGGCAACACTGCTTTTTTCGTTCACTTTGGTCTACTGTGGTGGCCCCAGGGGTGTGCTGTATGCCATCTTCATGTAAAAAAGGTAAAGTGTTCCCCTGTGCATAGCACCACACCATGAAGGCGTATAGGGGGTGTGGGGGTAACGCCCCACACTTTCTTGATCCGGTCGTGAGTGGGGGTGATGTGATCAGCACCACGCCCCTGACCACCTTTACCCCTCAGGGTTTCCCCCAGGTACCCATGTTATTCGATGCTGGGTGTGTGCCGGGGCCGCTTCCACCATTAGAAAAGTTCCCGGATTTGAACCGGCCGGGGATCGAATCCGGGACCTTTAGCATGGTAGTCAGACGCGTTACCGACTGAGCCACCACGGCCATCTTCTTGTAACATTGATTTTCTTCTTCTTCCATTAACTTTCATTATGGGGGGGGTTGTAAAATGTATACATTTCACCTCTGCTAAAAGCCCTCTCATTCCAAAACAATAAAAAAAGTGATTTAATATCTCTATGACAAATATTCACTTCACATGTGTGACCAACTTGAGAAAATCGCCCAGTCTGAGTGACACATCAGCAACATGTGTAGCTTGCCATGTCACCTTGGTGAGAAAGATGGCATTTATTTCTGTAGGATGATTTACAAGTGACAAACAAGAACTGTTGTCACTTGACACTTTGGTCTGAAAGCTCCCCAATAATAACACAACATGCAGCTTCATCAAACAGAGCTAAAGTGATTTGTAGTGTCAATAATAAGATAGAAAAAAATGTGAAAGAACATTATAACAAAAACAATAATGTAAATGAAAACTACTTAAGAGAGTTTTATTTCACATGCATTAGTCAAAAATAAATAAATCCATGACAGAAATGAGCAGCATAGAAGTAAAAGAAGAGAACCCACACACTGTTCGAAATTGAGTGAACATTGGATCCAATTGTTGAATAGTCTCCTCTTGCTGCACAACAGTGAACAATGTTTATTCAGCAGCTGTTAATTGATAAAAACATATGCAACCGAAAGCAACAATGGAGTACACATCTTTTCACCGGCATTTTTCTTGGCTCTATACTGTTGTAGGTTATCAAGTTTTACTCCTAAACTGCTCAAGTTTCTGGTGGAAAATGCTAAACTACGGTAACAAGAAGATGATATAGAAATATGTTTCTCATACATCAATAGTCAACCACCCGGTTTGTGATTCATTGCAAAAATTCATGCTTCTCATAACTTAATTTGAGCTCAAGATTAAAACAGTAAGTTTCATAAATTTAACCCTAGATCACTAACCCTTGTAGGTATCACATGGTAAATTTAATGAGATCTTATTATTGTAAATCATTATTACTTTGCAAATCAAGACTTTTATCTTGGTACTACCATGTCAGTTAAGGGTTAAAAATCATTTTTTAATTATTTTTTTTTATATTTGTTTATTTTACCAAGAATTTATGTTTATTTATTTCAGTGTAAAGATAAAAATATGCTAAAAAGCTAAAAACACAACAAAATAGAAGTTCTTGTTTCATATTCTTGTGCACTAACAGTAATATTATATCTAAGAAATGAATGGAAAATGTTCTAATACCAAATAAAATTGAAAGAAAATCAGAACACATATTTTAGGTGTTAAGCTTAATTTACAAAAAATTAAAATACATTATTAGTGAGAATAAAATTTTGAAATTTGTTCATAATTATTAAGTATGAATATTAACCCCTTGTAATATTGACAACAGGAACACATGTCCTTCTGTATTAATGTGCTCAATCGAACTGACAGCATGGTCTATTTTCATTCATTCTCAATGAGGAACAAGCATGGGAGGATGGAGCCATTGCATGGTTTGCCCAAGAGTTCATACAAATGAGGTGTCAGTGAGGTAGGGTTAATACAAGTAATCACAAATGTGAAGTTTCACAAACATCTTATTTGTATCTTCAGATCCAACAGAGTAATAAAAAGCAAAAGTAAGTCAAACCACATACATAGTGAACAAAAGGTCTATTTGGTGATGCCACCACAAATGAAAAACAAGTCTTAAGAAATCAACACAACAGTTGACCCATACAAGCAAGTTATTTTTAATCAAATTAAAAAAAAAAATCCTTGTTACTGACAATTTATGATAGTTACTTTGGTCTCCTAACCAAAACTACTGAAGTCAATATGCATTCAAAAGGGTTAGATAGTCATTAAAAGATTACAACATTGGGTGCGTTCCGAAAGTCTTAACGAAACGAACGCATTCAACGAAAATAACTGGGCTCGTGAATCTGGTGAAACCAGTTATTTTACAGACTTATGGGACACGCTAGGCGAAAGCGCAGGCGCAGCGATTTGTTTAGAGAAAGTTTCCGCATGCCGTCAGCGGAAGGGATGTCCTTATGGCAAAAATAAACTCTATTATGGCCACTGTTACTCATTTTAATCACATTCTAAGAACGGTCAAGGCATACTTATCTTGTGCATGTTGCTTCATATCGCTATCTGTTAAAATTATAATACATTTTCCGAACTAGTGCAGTTTGAATCCATCAGCACGCGCTTTGTCTGCAAGGAGCAGACGATTTTCACGGAACAAACCAGCATCCTGGCCCGTGCGTTTGGTGAATCTCGTTCTTGCACGAAACGCACGGAATGCGACTTTTGGGACAGCATAATGAAACTCACGAAACGCACGGAAGCACTTATGGAACGGCCAGTTACCATAACTCGTTTAACGCGTTAAACTCGTGCGACTTTCGGAACGGGCCCATTATTTCTTCCCTGCAGAAGACTGCCATCTATGGAAAATAATCACAAAAATGTGCATGCAACATGCATTCCGCAGTAGAGAAGGCATGTATAATTTTTTGACTGCATGGAATTCTGATTCAACACCATCAACCTCTTTCAATGAGATCCACATAACATTCGAGTAATCTTCCAGGTTTTCAAGATAAAATTTTCCAAATATTCAAAGCGGAAAATAGCAATTGTTATAACAAAAATGGATTTGTATTAGAGATAGAATGATATGAAATTTTGGCCAATACCGATAAGAGTATCAAAATAAAATTTACCAATAACCAATATTTTACTAATCTGAAATATAATTCCAAATGTCTTTGAAGAACCTGAATAGTTCACTGACCTCCTTAATAAATGTATATTACCAGATGATTGCAATGCCAAAGAAGCTGCATATTTAGACATTTACTATGTAACATTTTACATTAAATATTAATGAATAATTACTTATAAATCTTACTAAGTATGTGAGAATGTGAATCATTCCCCCCCCCCCTTTAAAATTGAAAACTAGCAACAAGTTCTTGTTAGAAAACCACATATAACAAATAGTAACCCTATAGCGCTACAGCCCAATATTGGGCCAAGGCTTACCTACAGACTGCTGGCCTCCCTCCCACGCGGGCAACCAAGGGGGCGTTGTGATCTGCAGCCAGACTAGGGGGACGGGTGGTCGGCCCAACCAACCCCCAGCCGTTGTAGGACTTCACGACCGGATTAAGCTCACTCACTCGGAGCTCCCCAATTTCATCATGATGGTGGGTTGCCACCGGCCCTATACACAGGCCGAAAATTCCCGGAGACTGAACCTGGGATCGAACCCATGCTGTCCTGCAGCCGCCGTCCAAAGCAAGGTGCCTTAGACCGCACGGCCACGGAGGAGGACCATATAACAAAGAAACAGCATGATAAAAGACACTTCAAAAGTCTGTCCAAGTTTTTTGACTCCATCCCAGAGTTATCATCAGGGCTAATCCAGAGGCAGTGAAGAAGAACCAGCTGGGAAACCCTCGGGAAAAAAAAACTTAGAAAGTGTCTTTAAAAGTTTGGACAGACTTTTAAAGCGTATTTTATAGTGATGTTTATTTGTTTCGTGTGGTTTTTAACAAGGATGTTGCCAGCACGTGACGTAATAAGTTTTTAATGTCATGTAGCATCAAGTTGTCAATCAACATAAGAGTAAAGCATGACTGATGACTCTCTCCCCCTTTGATGTCAAGAATAATTATCGGTACCTAACAGACATCTAAAAATCAAGCATTCACTTCATCCGAGATGTTGAAATTAACACAAAATAATAGTAATTAATGCTCCATGTTAATGCTGATCACCACTTTTAAATTTTCAAAACGTTATCACCCACACCTTGAAATCTAGAATTAACCAATTAGCAATGAGGTATCAAAGAACTGTTAAATCGTTCACTAAGAGAAGAGTAAATAATGGCAGTCCCTCCCTTGTTTCATCTAATGTAAAGTGACAACTTTGCTAGATTATGTCTCAAAATAATAATATAAACCTTCAACGAAACAAGTGGGTAACAGTTGAAATAAAAAGACCCTCCAGAAAAGTGAAAAAAAAAGATTCTGAATTAAATATCAGTCACTTTTCTTGCCTGTGTCACACAATTCATGTAAATTCATGGTGCCAACAATTTATGCATAATTACTGGAATTCAAGAATTCCTGGTGTATTACAATCTTCAAATTATGTAAAAAAAAATAATTTCTACAAATAGTAAGGGGTACATAAATCCTCCTTCACTGCGTTATATAATAAAGATATTTTAACAAATGATTTTATAAAGTTTATTACATCTCTTGATGCTACCTACACCTACTGGTGTAATAGAAAGTACAAATGTATATTTCTTCACATCTGTAGTAAAACTTGAAGGACATGCTACAAAAAGTTTGTTTAAAGTCCACTGTTTGCTCAGATAGACTAATAAGGAATGGACCTACAGTTTAAGATGGGATCCAAACCACTGTGTAATGCATCTTCACAAGGGATTGAACTCAGGTCCTCTTTTCCTTGAGTATTTAATATACAATTTCTACTGTAATTACTGGTATATCAAACTAAATTATACTTTGTCCTCAATATTTAAACTTGCTTGCTTGTCTTTTGTTCAAAAACATACTTTTAGTGCACTAAAGTGCCGCCATGATAACAGTTGGCACGGAGAATGCTTTTATGGCAGTCACCCGCTGTTGCCTTCTTTACACAAGAAGGAGCTTATGGTGAAACATCCAATTAAGATTACTGCTGACACCTCTTTGGGCAACCTTAGAATACCTCCCCCCTGAAGCAGCAAGCAGGGAAACAGGATTTTGTTCAAATAACCATTCTGCACTGTGAATGGGGGCCGATTCTTAGTGTGGCCGAAGTATAATGCAAAAACGTTGATTTTTCCAGAAAAAGAGTAAATTTCCATGACTTTTCGAGGATTATCAGTTTTTTGGACTGGTAGAACCCTGCATGTGTACCAAACCATAAGGTAATCTATAAATAATGAATAATACTGTAACGTAAATTTCGACATATACATAAAATTTCTATTACCTTAATACGATCATCCGGAGGTCTTCCTTGTTGATCAGGAAGTTGCTTGTTTAACCTTTTAATTTCTTCCTCTTTGTTCTTGACTTCTAACTCTAAACTTTCAACACGAGTTCTCAGCGACTGCAGTTCTTTGCGTATTTCCGCAGCAGCATCTTGACTTCCTAAAAGAGAAACTACGAAATAAATCTCAGAAGCATGAGTTACTATAAAATTTATATTGCCAGTACTGTACTAATTGCACAATCCTAGAAAACTATAACAAGTGTTGCTAAGGCTGGACATATAATGCATCGTGAAATGTACATTGAGAGCATTACCAAATTATGAAGTTCATTTAAATATATGCATTTGACTATTATTGCTCATTTACGTACTACTTGATTAATAAAAATTTCCAAAATATCAAACTTTCATACATTATGGTTAAATATCTTAACACACATGGATGAAAATATTTTCGAACCTGTTACAATTTCATCAGGGCTTTGAAGGGTTATCCAGACTAAATTATCTCATTTATGCTTATTAATATGTCACAAGCATTACTTTCTATTAGTACAGATCTGTATGATATCCTCCCATCCACAAATTGCTGTTACTTGTGTCAAATGTTTGCATTTTAATTTAGTAGCATAACTTTCTGCTCAATACACAATATATTCCACATTTGTTTTCAAACTTCTTTAAAAGTTCAAAATTTTAACAACAAGATCCATACTTTAGTCACAACCATAGACAAAACACTAAAGGAGACATGTCAACTCTGTTAAATTCTGTGGCTTTCATCACTCCATGACGTCACTGGTGACATCTAGCAAATATTTCATGGAACTAGTTGTTTCTCAACGTTCACGTTAGATGGCAGGGCACAGAGGTCAGAGGAGGGTGGGGGTGGAGGAACGGGTGGAGCGAGGTAAAGCTATACAGCTTTTAAATAACCTAGTGTGACTATGATCTTCCCTTCAGTGCAAGCATAAGAGAATAAACTTCTTTTGCAGGTGTAGATTACGATAAGTGTGTACTAAACAGCACCCACCCATTACAGTTGCTTACAAGTCCCAAGACAAAGCAGCCTCCGTGTAAGATGTATTGCCATCCTTGACGAACTGACTGAGCCCGGAATGGTCATTTCAAATTCAAACCTGTGCATTGGCCCAGTTTTGCCAACTCTCCCCACAGAAAATGAGCTGAGCACTGGATGGTAAATGTGTTATGAAAATAAATATCTATGTAAAGTGCTACGTAATGTAAGCTTTATATTATGTACAATCAGCAAATACCAACGATTGGAATGATGCGCCTCTCCGATGGCGTAGTGGTAATGTAATGAAGGTGTGTCTGGTTCGATACCCCTTGGAAGCACAAAATGTGTACATTTTTAGATGGGGGACATTGCTCTAAGTGAAGGGGGATGCGAGGGAATGATATCCCCCGGCTAACAAAATTTTCGTAAAACATCCCCCAGTTCATTAAGATTTGGCACACACAAAAGTGTGGCGAGCCAGGGGCAACGAAAAATCTGACAAAGCCAGGCCGGTTGGTAGGTATGCCAGAGACCCAGGTTCGAGTCCTGGTCCAGCCTGCATCTTTCGCTGAAATTCTATCCCCCTCCCCCAATTGTCTCCTTGTCACCATATTAAACCCCAACTAACTCCAAGGCTCAAACAAACATCCCCAGCTAACATTTTCCACTTACGCTGTGGGTGTCTGCTCAAGCCTACAGGCTAACTGTGGGATGTTCCTATGTTTTAAAATAGTGGCAGGTGGGGGATGCTTTGCGTAAATATTCCTAGCAAGCCCCCCCCCCCCCTGCCCCACACACACACATCGATGTCCACTTCGAGCACATACTGGTCCTACAAGGCCAGACCCGATTAGCCTATCTGTGCATAAAGTGGATTTAAACTCGGAACTCATGAGACACTTTGTTGCACAGGAGAGGAAAAGACACATTGATAATGATGATAATTTCTGGAAACCTTCTGTGAAAGCTTTCCTGTTCTAAAAACGTTCCATTTAACTAGGGTCAGGAATTGTATTGTATGTTATGGTTGGCACCACTGCCCGTAGCCTATGCCCTGCCATCTAGTTTCAAAAATTGAAACAGAATGCAAATAGCAAGCCTTTTTGGCTGGATGAAAACAACCAGAAAGTCCCAACTCTTTTGTAGATGTCACTAGCGTGGCCAGTGCAGATGAAGGGAACAGAATACATCATTAAGTTTCACCCCGTTGGTCACAACTGTAAAAATCTTATGAAGTCAACTACCAACTCTGCCCTTCTAGTTGACAGCTTATAAAATTATATTAACATGTTAAGTCACAAAAAAATCATCAAATATAACTCTATAAGCAAACCACCAAACTTTGTATTTCATTACAAATAATAATTATACAGTATCTGTAAAATTGAAAGGACAATTAGACTGGAAAGTTCAGCATGGAAGAAGATTATATTCCAAAATTGAATTCACAAGTATTTCTTTATTACAAAATCACACTTGAATTACACAGACAGAAAAAAAATCAGTTATTCAAAATTTTTCGTATGCTACATACTAGAGTGCTGCAGGAAGAGCATTTCCCTTGAGCGCCAAATAGTTTGCACAGACAACGCTAGATAGTGTACGGAATTAAGAGTTTCTTCGCTCAAGTGAATAATGCTTGAACAGGCAAAACGAGCAGTATACACTCAAATCCCAGTAGTACACGAATAACCTTAATTTGTCTGTGGTAGTGGGCCCTCAAATATGGATCTTAAGGTGAAAGACAAACATAGTGAAATTGAAACTTAAGTAAGCATAGTCATTATCTCCATGTTAAAATGTAATTTAGTCTATGTTACCAATGCAGTGATATATGAAAATGATACAGATGATTGTGGGCTAAAACAGCCAGGATGGATATTTTACATATATGTGTCTACGATTATTGTCATATTAAAATGATATTACATTGTAAACAAAATCTCAAGTGCATAACTGTACAGTGTAAAAAGCAAGAAGACTTTCAACGTGTACAACTTTACTGTGATGCTCACAACATTGAGATTGCCCTAGCTGTGCCCAAGCAAGGAAGGCCATATAAAGTAGTTGCCCGAGGACTACCTGTGGACGCAAACATAGATGATATCAAATATGATCTGACAAAACAGGTGCTCGTAGTGCAACATGTTGCAGTGATGAGCAAGATGGATGAAAACAACCAGAAGGTACCAATTCCTCTGTTCCTCATATCAATCAGCAGATCAGCGAAGGGAATTGGAAGACTATAGAGTGTATGTGCACCGTGTATAGTGTAATGATTGAACCATATCGATCAGAAACATATTACAATGTTACAGATGTCAACGGCTGGGACATAGCTCAGACTTGGGATGTGCCGAAGCCGATTACAGATGTATGAAAATCGGCCGAAATTGACACATTGGCATCGGTATCAGAATCGGCAAAAATCCGATATTTAAACCGGTACAGATTATACTACAGTTTTTACCTTCTAATAAGTTTTATATTCTAGTTTTGTAAGATTTATTGAAAATTTGGTTATGATTCGTCATTATTGTAGAGTTTTTGTAATAAAATTATTGCAAACTCATTCAGAGGATCAACCTAACTATAAATCGGAAATAAAACAGTGCATTGCTGAACCAGGATCTGCTGTTGTATTGGAAATTCAAAAATGAATATTCAAACCTCAAGCAAGTCCTGAGAAAATACTTGGGCATACCTGGTGCATCAGTATTCAGTGATTGAGTGTTCAGTGTTGCTGAACAGATTTGAGATAAGAGAAGAAGTAGGTTACTTCCTGAAGTGCTTCCAAATCTCGTGTTTCTGAAGTTGAATCTGGCAGAACAGGAATTCATTTTGCATTTCATAGAACTGCTTGTTTACTAATGTTTAATCTCTTTGAGAATCCATGTTCTTCTTAAAGGTTCACATAACATTTTGTAGATGCAAATGTACATTTGCATCTCTTGAGAATATATACGTATATACATATGCAATAGAAATGTACATAGCAAATTTATTTTTGTCATGCTGAAAATAACATCCCATTTCTGTTTAATAATCTTATGTATCGGAATGGGTTAAATATCGGTATCGGTTCCAAAAATTATCGGTGAGTACATCGGCATCGGTAAATTTTCAGCTTCGTCACATCCCTAGCTCAGACCATTGCAAGGTCAAAGCTTGATGCGTGAAATGTGCAGGAGCTCACCTCTCTGCTGATTGCCTTTATAAGCAAGATAGATATGAAGCAAAGTCTGCCAACTGCCAGAAGAAACACCCGGCTAGTTATCAGGGATGCGAGGTCATTCAAGCTTTGAAATGTTCCAGACAAAACACCACAAGGCCAACAACTTCTCAACAACCGAAACCAAGGAATGAAGAAGCCCTAAAGCCTGACACAATACAATTCAAGGAATCAACAGCAAAGATGAATCAGGAGCCATTCAAGTAAAGAGAGAAAGAAAAAACACATGCAAAGAAACTCGCTGAAGAAAAAACAACAAAGAAAGTAGTTTCGCAGAAGATCTGAAGAATCTCTTCAAATATATTAAAGGGGATTTATACAAAAGATTCAAGCCACAACTAGCAAAGGAAGAAAAAGTTAAAAGATGCACCAGATTCAACATCGAGAATCAGTATTATATGTCAAACACTGCTAGACATCTTTATTGATGGCAGTTTCAAATAAAAATACAATATTAAAGCAAGACATAAAGATAACCGCATGGAATGTAAATGGCTTGTATCAACAACTCTTTCTATTAAAGAAATTCCTAATAGAAAAACACATCGATGTTGCATTGAAAATGGAAACACACTTAAAGCCAAGGCAAGATTTTCGCATACCAAATTACACAATGTACAGAGATGATCGAATCAACAGACAACTAGGAGGCATACTGGTTTTAATAAAAAAATGACACCTTCACAGGAAGTACCTACTGAAAATTTAATACATCTGGAGGCAATAGCCGTTAAATTATTCGCACCAACTTCAGAATTAATAGTGGTCGCGGGATACAAACTGCCACCTGCCCACATCAACAAGACTATGATGCAATTCTTGCACTGGGGAACCAAGTTCTTATAGCGGGTGACTTAAACTCCAAACACAAAAGCTGGAATTCCAGACATGGAAATAATGCAGGAGTAAAACTCAATATATATTCAGAAGCTAAGGGATCCACATAAGTGCACCAGAGGAACCCACTCACTATCCCAAAACGAAGGTTTACCTTATGTATTAGATGTTGTGTTAACAAAAAACATCAATTTGATAATGGAACCATTTACCGTTAATGCATTGCAGTCTGACCACGATCCTATATTCTTCACCATATCGCACAACCTATTAGTAAAAACTCCACTGCCATTCAAAGTTGCAGAAACAAACTGGGAGCAATATAAGGTAAACCTGAACAAATTAAGAAAATTAAGAGACTTGAGGGACAGAATACATAGCACAGAAGAAATAGAAAGAGCAGTTCATAGATTAGCAATAAATATTCAGGAAACAAAAAAGAAATCAACCAAAATTAAAGTTAAAAATATCAACGATCACACAATAAGTCGGAATCTTCTACTACTTTTGAACATCAAACGATGGGCTAGAAAAATATATCAAGTTAGTAGGCAGCACATATACAAAAGTCCTCTTTTCCCATCAACTATAGGCCAATCAGTCTCCTAAGCCACATCAGCAAATTATTTGAAAAAATCATAACTCAACGTATGAAGACAACAACATTAGAAAATGATTTACTGCCCACCTTCCAGCATGGTTTCAAGCAGAAACACAGCACAACAACGCAATTAATGAGAGTGATAGATCACATAACAACAAACTACAACCGAAAAGAGTACACAGTAGCAGTTTTAATAGATTTAGAAAAAGCTAGGGATGTGCCGAAGCTGATTACAGATGTATGAAAATCGGCAGAAATTGACGCATCGGTATCGGCAAAAATCAGATATTTAAACCGGTACAGATTATACTAGAGTTTTTACCTTCTAATAAGTTTTATATTCTAGGTTTGTAAGATTTATTGAAAATTTGGTTATGATTCGTCATTATTGTAGAGTTTTTGTAATAAAATTATTGCAAACTCTCATTCAGAGGATCACCTAAATATAAATCAGAAATAAATCAGTACATTGCTGAACCAGGATCTGCTGTTGTATTGGAAATTCAAAAATGAATATTCAAACTTGAAGCAAGTCCTGAGAAAATACTTGGGTATACCTGCTGCATCAGTATTCAGTGACTGAGTGTTCAGTGTTGCTGAACAGATTTGCGATAAGAGAAGAAGTAGGTTACTTCCTGAAGTGCTTCCAAATCTCATGTTTCTGAAGTTGAATCTGGCAGAACAGGAATTCATTTTGCATTTCAAAGAACTGCTTGTGTACTAATGTTAAATCTCTTGAGAATCCATGTTCTTCTTAAAGGTTCACATAACATTTTGTAGATGAAAATGTACATTCGCATCTTTTGAGAATATATATGTACAACCTCTGACAATAAAGTTCAGTGAATGATCCTGAATATCGAAAGTAGATGAATTCTTAATGAAACCTACCTTACTGTCTTTCGAAGTAGTCCCCTCCCATGGCTATGCACCGTTGAGAACGGCTGTACATGTTCTGGAAACTTTTAGAAAAGTCTTCTTTCGGGATGGTGTTCAAGACCCTCGTCACGTTCCGTTGATGTCCGGAATATCCTCAAATCTCTGACCTTTCAAAGCGATTTTGAGGCGTGGGAAGAGAAAGAAATCTGGAGGATTCAGATCCAAATTTCTTGCAATGCATTGCTACAGAGGATGAGAGCTGGTGTGTGAGGTACGACCCTGAAACAAAATGCCAAAGCATGGAATGGCGTTCTCCTGCATCACCCCGTCAGAAGAAGGCCAAGGCAGAAAAATTGTTGTTCCCTCCGGCAGGAATTCCTTGTGGATCATGCCATTACTGTCAAAGAAAGTGATAAGCATCATCTTGATGCGTGATTTTTTACGCCTTGACCTTCTTCCGACAGGGTGATGCAGAAGAATGCCATTCCATGCTTTGGCATTTCGTTTCAGGGTTGTACTTCACACACCAGCTCTCATCCTCTGTAGCAATGCATTGCAAGAAATTTGGATCTGAATCCTCCAGATTTCTTTCTCTTCCCACGCCTCAAAATCGCTTTGAAAGGTCAGAGATTTGAGGATATTCCGGACATCCAACGGAACGTGACGAGGGTCTTGAACACCATCCCGACAGAAGACTTTTCTAAAAGTTTCCAGGACATGCACAGCCGATCTCAACGGTGCATAGGCATGGGAGGGGACTACTTCGAAGGACAGCAAGATAGGTTTCATTAAGAATTCGTCTACTTTCGATATTCAGGATCATTCACCGAACTTTATTGTCAGAGGTTGTATATACATATGATATGCAATAGAAATGTACATAGCAAATTTATTTTTGTCATGCTGAAAATAACATCCCATTTCTGTTTAATAATCTTGTATATCGGAATCGGTATCGATTCCAAAAATTATCGGTGAGTACATCGGCATTGGTCAATTTTCAGCTTCGTCACATCCCTAGAAAAAGCCTTTGATAAGGTATGGACTGAAGGCCTATTATACAAACCACATCATTTAAATTTTCCTACATATCTAATACAACTACTAGACTCATTTTGGAATGGCAGAACTCTTATAGCTACTGTGCATAAAGTGGACTTAAAACACCACATCAATCAATCTTATAGCTACATTCAACAATTGCAAATCAACAGCGAAGGACATAACTGCATTGTATGCGCTGTACATGCCCGAGATGCCAATAAGTAGGGATGCTGCATTACATGCAGATGATACTGCTATTTTCACAAGTAGCACAAATCTCCGCATGTCCTCCCTTAAAATGAAACGTCATCTAATAATATCAAGATTGGACAAAAAAATGGAGAACAAGAGTAAATGCATATAAAAGCGTGTCTGTATTATTCACAAAAAATTACATTGCTGAATCAGGATCTGCTGTTGTATTGGAAATTCAAAAATGAATATTATGTGTATTATTCACAAAAAAGAGAAGATGTTATCCACTAAACATCCGAATGGGGAAATGACATCCCTCAGATTTCAAAGGCAACCTACCTGGGTATACTACTCGATGAGGGTCTCACATTTAAAGAACATCTCAAGAACCTAGTGCACAAAGGAAACACGTCGAGGACAATTATATCCAATATGGAAAAGCATGGCACTTAGAACCAAAAATAGACTAACGATGTTTAATGTTCTACTAAGAACAATGTTAACTTATGCGTGCGTTGTGTGGCAGCACAGTGCCACAACCTACCAATTTATAAAGGCCATGAACTTGAACAAATAAAAACAATCAAAGACAGGGCTGCTGTTAGGAAAATTGAGGCCCTGTACGAACTGAATCAAATACGTCACCAATGCTCAGATAAGATATAAAAAATTGAATAATATGAAACAGGCTTTTTATCGTTGTACACCTGTCAAACAATCTTTTCAATTGATTCTGACAGGACAAAGGGTGGAGGGTAATGAGTGAACCTTGATCACAGTTCAAGGTGAGATTTGAAGCACTGTGCAAAGTGCCTTTAGCAGGGACTGAACTCAGGTCTTCTTCTCCTAGAGAATTGAATATACAATTTCTATGGTGGGACCACAAGCTAAGAACCTGCGCAGAACTGCATGTTGTGTGCATCCATACGCGTGTGCACAGGGGGAGGGGAGGGGACGTCCGCAGATTTTTTTCCATGGAGGGACAAGCAAGGTATTTTTCCATGGGTCAAATTACCACGATAATAGTGTTGCCCCTCAAAAAACACCTCTTGAATTTGAAATTATTGCATTCCTGCATCCCCATTATAATAATTAATGAAAATCTGAAATCAAATTATACGTGTGAAAATGTACTTTTAGGTTGACATTCGTTTTCTAAGAGGGAGATGTGGCCATCCTTGCCCCCCTTCCAGACGTCCATGCCCCTATATTATATTTTCACCTAGAAATTTAAGATAGAGGAATCTTATCGCCGTTATTAAACGATATGATACTCTTAAAGAAAATGAAGTACTTTCAAGCTGATGAAAGTTAAGAGCAACTACGGGGGAAGGGGTACAGTGTAGCAACCATAGGGGGGCAGGGGGCATTGCCCCTCAACCTTGGATGAAAATCAATTTTAGGGTGGCAAACATGGAAGTAAAGGAAAGCAAGACTAGCTGAATCTAAGAGTAGCAGGACAAAAGGATACTGAAGATGGAATTAGTTTTCACATCTTTGTTGCATTATTTCTTC
Organism: Lepisma saccharinum; assembly: GCF_977018435.1. Classification (NCBI taxonomy): domain Eukaryota; kingdom Metazoa; phylum Arthropoda; class Insecta; order Zygentoma; family Lepismatidae; genus Lepisma; species Lepisma saccharinum. Next base: position 25,720,712 of record NC_139239.1, read on the forward strand.
CAGACGGACAAGAGCACCTGCAAAGGGAAGGGGGGGCATAGATCTGCAATTGCCCCTAAATTTAAAATTTTATACAAATATAAATTCATTTCAAAAAATTTTCTTGCTCGCTTCGCTAGCAATATCTGCTTTTATTGCAGTCTTGTCAAGTTCAGAGCCGTAATAGCTAGGGGTTGGCAGGAGTTTGTCCTGGATGCTGAAGGGTCTAAATGAAAAAAAAAAATGTAAAAGAGAATGCCATGGCGCTCCATGAAAATTCTTGTGCCATGTTAAATCAATATTGTTTTCAATTTGCAAAAAACTGGATCTGAAAATTTCCTTGCTCGCTTCTCTCGCAATTTCTTTGTTTTCTATTGTAAATTACCAGGGAGAGAAGCAAGAACAACTAAACGGTTTTCTCTTAAAGCATGAACAATTGTTTGGAGGAAAAGGAGTGTGACCATTGGAGAGACAATTTATATCATTTTTGCTGTTGGTTTGTTATGGGGCATATGAATTGATTATGTATATGTGTGGGGGGGGAGTGCATATATTATATATATATATATACACACACACACACACATCAATGCAATAAAACTAAAACAGTGAGATAAAATTAGGTTTTCCTTTCTCAACTGAACTTTCAGCAAGGCTTTTGCCCCCCCCCCTAATCAGAGGGGCTGCGCAAGCCTATGTGTACATCCTTCTCACGTGTGTAGGGGAGGGGAGTGAAGCAGGTTTCCTTGTGGTCTGAGCTGAACAACTGGAGGGGAAGATGCAGGAAGGCTTCTGGCTGAAGATTTGTTTATTTGTAGTCCCTCTATACTGCAACTACTGACGATACTCAGTTTATCAAGCTAAAAACAAAACCTGTTGGAGACATGGCCACATAAACTACATCAATTACATATTCAAAATTTTGCAATTTACCTTTGGCAGCCTCTAGCTCTATATATTTTGTTTTCATCCTCTGATTTTCTTCTTTATATGACTGTAACTGTCGCTTCCACTCTTCTACATTGGCAGTACTTTCTTGCAGAGCACTTGTGAGACGAACATTATTATTTTTCAATGTGGCTAATTCCACTTCCCACTTCTTGGCATTTGCTGAGCTGGAATACAGGAATTATTTCAGTTTTTATTTGATGAACAGCATACTCACATGAAACCAAAAATAAAAGGGAACTTAAGTGCTCGGAAGTTGATGACCTAAAAAATATCATAGAATGACCTTAAAATTCTTAAAAAAATTACCTAAAATAATTTTCACCCTGAAAATGAAAGCTTGATTTTTCTCAAATTACAAGAGTAGTTGAAAATTCAATAAAACCCATTCTTTGGTGGTTTAAACTACTGAAACAAAGGGATAAAAGCAATTAAGTGCAAATGTAGGATCTTCCACAATACAGTAGTTGGCGAGCATTTGAAAGTATGGTTGTGTTTTGCTTACATCAGATTATCTAAAACCACAGATTAAAGCGATAATAGAGGTCACCAAGGAAACCTCAAAGTAGGCTTCACACAAAGTACTTTAAGTTTGATGGAGGAAAAATAAATTTACCACAATAAATAATTTAATGCATTGCCAAACATTTCAGTTAAAATAATATTGTACATTTCCATTGACCATATTTTCAATTTATGGCAAAGTTGCTAAAAGGACCATGCCAGGAAATTTAAATGTGTAAGTTATGCTAGCAAATGCATTTAAAATTCAAGAAACAACAAGGAAGTAGAAGAAAAAAGGCCTTAAAAATGATGAAAAATGCAATAAAAACTACAAAAAATACTGAAGAATGACCTAAGAAGCAAAAAAATGCAAAAAAAAAAGTGAAAAATATAAATGATGTATTCTGGTTTTAACCGAAGGGAAACAGACTGATATCAAGGTTAAGCATTCTTCTCAAGGCTGAGAAAAAAAATGATTTGTCATCAACTTCTGAGCCTTATTAATGACACAAAAGTAATTCTTTGCACCAATGATCACACAAAAATACAATCTATATTCATCACTACTCTATAGAATAGAACAGTGATCGCCAAAATTTCAATTGTGAGTTATAGCAATGTAGAGCTTCATGCCCACCTTCACCATAGGTGACAGATATCCCACTGAATACAGTAGTCAGCCTACGAGAAGATCCTCAAATGCGGGAGGAAGGCAGGGTGCAGGGGGAAAGAGGATGACCATCCATTTGCAGATTCTAGGTGTAGCAGAAATCTTTCGCTGCGGTCAGTGTGTCCTTGTGGAAGTGTGTGGGAGTTGATTTGTATGTTAGTTTTCATGATGTTCTAGGAGTTATGGCAGGTGTAAGGAGGAAACTAGCCACTGTGCAAAATGAAGCACGTGAGATTGATTTCTGTGATTGTGAATCTGCAGAAAAACAATATGTGGTGCCAATTACATAGAGTACCATGATTGAGTCTGCAGCAACAGGTTCGTCTGAGCAGACGATCAAGGGTGCACTCCCCCAATCCTACTAGTGAAATCATCTGCCACAATGACACCTCACTTCTATCGGGGATGTTCTAGTGAGATGTCGGCTGTATTTCATGGAAGCAATATTTTTAATAATCCTCCAATACACTAGAATAATTCTCGTTTTCATGCAAAACTAAACTTTGACACTGATGATCATCTGCTTACGGGTCTCTTACACTGTTGTGAGGAAGTTTTTACACTAACCTTACCATTCTAATGTGTTGTGCTTCTCCTGTACATGTCTGTTTACAACCTTGCACTCTTTACACCCCTTTTATAACATTAAGGTAAGGGTTTTAGATAAGAGAATGTTTTCCTCCTATACTTTGAAGGAAGCAAAATGGTCACACGTGCTACACTCCCAAAAATGTTAACTCATTCATTCATTAAAAACAACATATATTAGGGAACTGATCAGCAAAGTTGAAAAATGGACACTTAGGGAGATTTCACACCGAAGTGACAAGAGACATGTGTCACTTGAGGATCTGACCAATTGAACCCAGGCTTGTGGGGCTTGCTGTGCCACTACAGTGTGAAATGTTGCTGTTGATTGGCTTCTTCCTAAGCAACAAGTGTCAAATGTCATTTCAATCTGAAAGCTACCGGATGTGTCTGTCATGTCTGAGTCACATAAGGGTACCTCGAAAACTACCAGAGCTATAAAGAGATAAATTTCCGTCAATTAATAGACCTACCAAATAGTAGCTTTAGGCAATGTAAACTTTGATCGACCTGTCTGAACATGAGGGACAACAATCAATCTAAAATGATTTGTCCGTATCTCCGAGAATAGTAAATATGAAGATGTAAAGATTCTCTAATGTTAATGACTTTGAAAATATAATTATTAAATCTTGAGTTTTTATGAACCAACAAATTATTATAAGTCAATAGCTCCGTGGCTTCGGGGTTTGACAATCTATGAAATAGAGAGTTTCACACTGCTCCAAGAACATAAAACTGCAAAGATGAGGTTCCTATGATGATCAGTAGGAAAGACGAGAAGAGGCACATCAGAAACGCCACTATTAGAGATCAGTTACAGAACAAAAACTATCAATTGGTATGTAAAAAAGGAAGATATTGTAATGGTTTGGACATGTTATTACAATGGAGGAACATCTTACGCCTAAACAGGTCCTACAGGCCAGGCCTGAAGGCAAGAGAGGGAGAGGTTGACTAAGTATACAGCAGGAAGAGTATGTGGAGACGATTGGTAGAAAGAAATTTGAAAACTTCCCTTGGAATTAATGCAGCAAAATTAGACAGAATTTTGACAAGTAACGGAAAACATTCTCCTGCACAATGCGATCTTAGACATCAGGAATTGGGTTCGAGGTATGGGACGTGCAGGCTCAAGTCTCCTGGAGGGAAGCATAACAACTTTTTCTCCAGAAATTTTGGCTTGTGTATGAGACTGGTGGGCACCCACCATCCTGAGGAAATTGGGGAGCTATGAATGAGTAGCAAAACCCAGTCATGGAAAGCTACAACGACAACTGAGGGTTTGTCGTACTAACCACATGTCACCCTGTGACTGGTTGGATGATTTTCCACTTCTGCTGAGGTATGTGGGAGTGAGGTCGACAGTTGGTAGGTAGACCCTGGACCTCACGAGCTGTTGTGCCATTGTGTTATTTAACAACAACAACAACAACAACAACAACAACAACAACAAAAATATAAAAGGTCAGAAATGTGTAGAATGATGCTCTAAACAACTTACTAAAAATCGTCGAAAATTCGACTAGAGCTTTACCTGCCATATTGGCAAAATGGCCACCAAATGTACAAATTTGGAAAAATAACAGGGAAAATCTATTGAGATAAAAATTGACAGAAATTTGTGGAACAATGAAACTTGGGTACATCAGACCCGATGCCCATTCTGACCCTCTCAAATTGTGTGGGAAGAAGCTAGAAAGTTGAGATTCCAAAATGCAACCTCGACATATAATTGAAGAAACCACACATAAGGTTGCTGCAGTATCCGTGAGAGAGAGTGGTCAGACAGATCCAGGTTGGCAGCCTGGGGGTTGAGTAGCGGTCTGTTGGGATTTTAACACGGTTGTCCAAGTGTGAAAGAGATTCCGGAGAGTGATTTTAAGCTATTAGAGGTTGGAGGACGGACTGATAATATTAAGAACTTTAGATGTATGTAATAATGAAGTCCTGTGTCAAGGTCAGTTGTAGAAATGGATGTAGAGGAGAGGAATAAGAGGATGAGGGACAGTCCAGATGTGGGAAACTCTAAAAGAAGAAATGAGGAATATGAAATATTAGAGGAACAGAATATGGAAAAATCGGATAAGGAAGACTGCCTATCTCTGAACTCATACAGATATTTGCTATGTGAGTTGCAATCAAACATAGCAAGAGAAAAGATTATGGTAATATCCAAATCTCTATTAATGGAACTTATCTAAAAAATTCAGGCTTAATGAGGACTTAAGAACGGAATGCGAAACACTCGGAGCAATTAATGTCCACCTACAAAAACAGCAAGAAAGGGGGGGAGGAGAACCCTGATGAGGATAAAGGGAGAACTATGTACGCAGGTGCAGCAAGGGAGGGACTACCAATACACAAACCACCAACCCTATTCTCGACAGCTAATGATAAAGTACCAACACAGATTCATGACGTACTGACAGACAAAGTAAAACCAGAAAAAGACAAAATAAGAATCACTAACAGCAGAAGGACAAGAAATGTTTTAATTGTAGAAGTAGCCACTCAAGAAGAGACGGAAATATTACAAGGTAATTACGATTTAGCATGTGAAGGAATAAACATTGAACCCTTAAAGAAGAGAAATCCACTGGTAATACTACACTCTATAAAGAAAAAATAGCAACACTTGTTCGGATATGGTTTTCACAAGATTCATTAACCAAAATGATTTTGTACATGAATTCCTGATAACATTACAATGCATATTCATAATGAGCAGCCCAACCTTAACTACATATGCCACAGTTTCAGCTTATTGACATGACTATAATGAATTTATATGCATATATAACTTAGCTGTGTATGTGTTTCTATAAAAAAGTCTTTGTAGAAAGTCAAGGAAACAATAAGAATAACACAAAACAAAAAAAAAATAGAAATCTTAAGAGTAAGACATATTGTGAACGAACATCGAGAGTACAACACAGCAAAATAGTATGTTGTATGACCATCATGGGCGTTTTACAGTGCAGCCAATTGTCGAGGAATGCTGGTTACAAGGTTATGGCAAAGTGTAACCTCGATTTCATGGAACCAAACCTGGATTATCTGTTCCATGAGTTCCCTCCTATTCGAGAATGTCTTGTTATGCAGTCTTCTGCTCATAATGGCCCACAAATTTTCAATGGGATTCATGTCAGGCGAGTTTGGAGGCCACAAGTATCTCGAAATAATCATGTCCTTGAACCACGTACTGAAGATTTTATCTCGGTGACATGAAGCATTATCGTCCTGGAAAACAAAGTAGTCCATATTTTCTCTAGAAAAGTAGTCTCTAGCTGTTGTAAGAACTTTACGTACCAGAATTTGAACATATTTCGTGCATCAACTAATTACAGAAGTGAGTTGGCGGGAACTCATTCCTTGATTCTGCAGTGCTGCTGTTTTCATTTTCCGATCTGCTCTAGGTGATGTTTGCCTTTTTCTACCACACTGTTGCCGAAGTGACCATTTGTTATGCTGGTCTAGCTTGTGAATTACTCTTCCTGCTGTTGAATGGTGGATTATGAGTATTCCACTGATCTCCCCGAGAGATTTACCTTCGCTGTGCAAAGTGAGAATTTTGCCTTGCTTACGTGGTGACAAGTCACATTTCTTACCCATTTTACTTGTTTAGAGGCCACACACAGCAACAATATCACACAAAAATAATGCTACAAAACAACAATACTGCCACTTGACACTGTACAAACAATGAGAAAAAGCACAGAACAGTCACTAACTGCTGTTTACCTTGGCCGAGCACCGATCGGCAGTTTGCCTTCAACAACTTTGAACGTTCTTTTGTTTTAATAGAGTATTCCGTGGTTTAAGTATGTAAAGGGTGCGGCAGAAATAGTTAGACGATGTAAAATGAACATAGAAACGTATCCCGATAAATAAAGTGTTCATTGTTGGTTTTGTTTTGTAAAGTGGTTCTAAGCATTTTGTATGCATGTAGTTTTGGTCGAATGTTCATTGCGCATGCACCGTATTTTAAGTATTACGTAATCCTTCCGTCAGTAGACATGGAGCGTTGGCCGAACGAACATCGCGCTTTCGCTGTGGAGTGTTTTTTGAAGAACAAAGACTCTGCAACAATTACACAGCGTAAGTTCAGGCGTCATTTTAACATTGGTAGAAATGGACAAGTACCGACACGACAAACTATTCTTAATTGGGTGAAGAATTTCCGAGCTTCGGCATCTGCAACATCAAAGAAATCCCCAGGTCGTCATCGTACAGTGAGGACACCAGGAAACATAGAGATGGTTCGAGAGGCATTGGAACAAAGTCCGAGGCGTTCAGCTCGTAGGCATGCTGTTTCACTTGGCATTTCAGATAGGAGTGTGCGGCGAATATTACACCAGGACCTACACTTCCACCCATTCAAAATTCAGATGATTCACAAGTTACTCCCTCAAGATTTCAATGAACGCGTTCACTTCTGTAATTGGGTGTTACAAATGACTAATGAGAACCCTAACTTTCTGCACAGGTTAATCATGTCAGACGAGGCTCATTTCCACATTAATGGTTGTGTGAATAAGCATAATTGCCATTACTGGGCAAACAAAAATCCAAGGTTGCTGCATGAAGTGCCTGCCCCTTCATAGCCCTAAAGTAACAGTATGGTGAGGTGTCTCTTTTGATGGAATTATTGGACCACACTTTTTCGAGAACGAGGATGGTGACACTGTAACTGTCACGTGCGCTCGATATGTGGCCATGCTCGAAAACTTCGTTCTCCCAGAACTGAGACGGCGTCGCCTTACACGGGTGTGGTTTCAACAAGACGGAGCCACGTCACACACAGCAAATGCTTCAATCAACATTCTTGGGAGGATGTTTCCTGGAAGAGTTATCTCTCGTCGCGGCAATGTTCCTTGGCTTGCACACTCGCCGGATCTATCGACATGTGACTTCTTCCTATGGGGTTACTTGAAGCAAGTAGTGTATCCAAATAAACCTGCAACATTACAGGATTTGTGTGACTCAATTCAACTTGCAATCCAACAAACCCCGCTCAACATGGTGCAACGAGCTGTGAGTGTGCTGAGGCGACGTGCAGAGATCTGTTTGACTACCCATGGTGCACACCTCAGTGAAATAATTTTCAAGAAGTAATTACCATATGTAATGCTTTTGTATGTAAATTCTTGGCATATAAATGTTTTTTTAATAAAAGTTCATTAAAGTAATAATTTGGAAAAAAACATCGTCTAACTATTTCTGCCGCACCCTTTATATTTTACATAATCTTTTTAATAAGCGTTCTTTCCTATACCTTTTGACCTAAATCCTCAACGAACACTTTCTCGACGAGGCACCATGTCAGGTGTCTGAAAACATTGCATTAACCTGAAGAAGGAGGTAGTATAACCTTCGTAACGATGTTTGACCAATCTCATGCTCACACACGTAAGTTACTGATTTTTAATCTTTTAACCTTTAGTTGATATTAGATTGTGAGCAATTCGCACATTATCAGTATGTTAAAGATAGAGGAGAGATGTTCCAAATGGTTAGACCCACAAGATCACTAAGTAGAGAAGAAGCAGTAAATGCAGAAGAGAAGAGCGAGACCAGGTATTACGAGATTGGAGTAACAGCAATCAATAGAAGATTTTATATTACATCGAAAAGATCCAAACAAGCTAAGCGATAGGAAGGCAGAAGCAGAAAGATAGGAAGATAGAGGAGGAAGTAGAGAGAAGAAGGAAGGAAGAGGAAGAGAATTAAAAGAGGGATGACTTGCCAGACAGAGACCCTCTTTCATCACATCTTCGTGAGAAGAAAGAGGAAAAGGGAGGTTGAGAGAAGAAATAAGAAGAGGATTAAGAGAGATAAAACATCACACTTTCCATCTCCACTATCTACAGAAATTAGCTAGTTTCAAAAGTATTAATTGAAGGGCTCGGGTGTAAAAGATGGTAAGTGACATTTTGGTCTTTGGAGTTAAAATGTGCAAGGTGTAGTCCATCGTAAATGGAGTTGAATCCTACTCAAAGTGTTTCGTTTCATCAACAGATGGCAGAGTTGAAAGTTATGGCATCTACCAGTTGTTGCATGTAAAGTATGGTAACTAGCAAAGATGGCGGTGAAACGGCCGTTACTTAATTGCAACATGTGTCAGAAAGTTTGTGAGTATGGAGGCAACAGCAAAGATGAGAACAAGTTAGAAAGTGTATATGATTCCCATAATGACCCGGAATGTGTACCACCGACTAGGAATGAGGAGAATGAGGAGGTTGTTAATAAAAAATGTGACAAACTGTGCATGGCCATGTACATTCAATTTCATGTAAAACGTGGTATCTACTGTAGATATCATTGTTTACATGCAGCAGTGCTCATAATGGCAGTTTAAAATTAAATTTTACTCTGAAGCATGGTGATGTCATTGGAGATGGTGGCACAGTCTTTCTAGTCCTTGCATGGACATGTGTGTGCATCTGGACAATTCTGCCGTTAAATGCCAATTGTATGGACATGTGCTTTCAGTCTTGAGTTCTTGACCCTGCATGTTTCATAGGCACAACTGCAGAGTATGGGATTATCAGAATCCTCATGTTGTTCGGGAACATGTACGTACAATACAGCCCTGAGATAAATGTGTGGTGCAATCTAGTATATGGCCACGTGATTGCCATGTTCTTCTTCAGTGAGAAAAGAGTTATATCAAACAATTACCTTGATATGTTTGAACAGTGTGCTTTCTATGGTAAATATATTTCATTCTGTTATCTGGTGAATAACTTTTGGACACCCTGTATTCTATATAGGGACAGAAATATTTCATCCATACACCAGTCAATAAAACATGTTTGAAATACATCTAAAAAAAAAAATATGCGTATGTTTGAAACATGTGTCAAACATGAGTACTGCAGGAGTCACATTTGATATTTCTGGTTGTATATGGCAAGAAATGGACAAACTGAAACCACATGGAAGTAACATAAACTTACAATAAAAAAATAAAAAAGAGTTTCTTTTCTTTACTTATTTTATGACTGACATTTAATTATGGACCCCACAATTTTGTAGATACACTTGATATATTAAATTGCTATGCAAGACCATCAATGGAAAGTTAAGCTATAGCATCCGACTTCACAAACTTTCCCCTCAGTGCCTGGAAATAAAACACTGAACAAGGAAACTTCTCATACTGTAACTTTCATACTCTCAGCCACACAGATCCTTATTGCATAGTCAGATTAACAACATCTCAAACCAAACAGATATCTTCAGCCCTTATTAGTTACTACCATTACCCTACAAAAAAATGTGCCTACGCATTGCCATTGCGACACTGAATTCTGTTCAATCTTGGCACTTTTTTTTTTGCTTAACACTACTTAGTTTATAATGGCTTCTGGTGTACTGAAAATTTCTTTATATAATATATATATATTGGAAATATACAACCTGTGTTCAATAAATATGGTGAAAGATTGAATGAATGATTTCATGATTTATTTGCAGGAAAGATGGTACATGTATGCAGGAATACAGCTTATTATCCTTCAAAATAATCACCTCCAATGGTAATGCAATTCTGAGAACGCGTGTAGAGGTCTCGCATACTTTGGGCGAAGGCAGCCTGTGGGATGTGGTTGAGTTCAGCATTCACATTGCGTTGGATGTCGGCAATGTCCGAAAACCGTTGTTCTTTTAAGTGTTTCTTAAAGAGAGGGAAAAGGAAATAATCGGAAGGGGCCAGATCTGGTGAATAAGGGGGGTGATGGAGTAGAACAACCTCCTTACGTGCCAGGAACTGCTGCACGGTTATGGCGGCATGGAGGCGTGCGTTATCGTACAGCAGATACCAGGATCCATTTTCAGTATACTGGGGGTGCACAGGTCTGATTATCTTCAGGAGGCAATCCAAAATGTTCACATATGTGGCCACATTCAATGTCGTGCCTTCTGGCAGGTATTCTTTATGAATGATCCCTCCAGCATCAAAAAAGGTAATCAGCATTGTCTTGATGCGCAACTTTTCACACCTAACCTTTTTGGATTTTGGTGACCCAGACGGAAGCACTTGTACCACTCGTACACACACTTTTTCCAAAAGCCTGGCGGAGCATGTTGTGACATTCCCTCGGTGTTTTCTCAAGTTTGGAGCAGAATTTCACGTTCGCACGTTGCTCCATTTCACCCATAACAGCATCGCTGTACTGCACCTTACTTCCACAACGCGTACACACAAACTGCACGTCTGGACAACCACATGGCTTCGCGAACGATGACTGACAGACCTTGGGGTTCACTGACCTGACCGTCAACCAGTAGTACCAACTAAACCGCACACCAGCAATTCATTCACCGTATTTATTGAACAAAGGTTGTGTATATATAATAATGAAGTAAACCTTTTCTAGAACTACTTAGAAACAATGGAGAACAAGCTAATCTTTAATGAAAGAAGATGCTACAAACCTTTGGGCAAGAGCTAGTTTCAGTCGATCATTTTCATACTTGAGCTGTCCTTCCACAGAACCAGGTGGCAGATTTGGCACGGCAGGAGGTGGTGGTTGCTTCTCCCCCGGGGGTTTTGGCTGATGTTTTGGGCTTTCAGATGGCTGGAAAAGAACAGACACTCAGATAACAATTTGTAATGCTTTTTCTTAAACTGATATGTTTCTGTGCGAGTGTGTGTGTGTGCTTGTTACTTAACTAAAATTATATTAAAACAAACTAACTAAAAAGGAAACTTGGAAAGTTGTTTAATTTTCTTTGCGGCAGTATGACACTTCAAGTCAAAAAATGCAATTTTACAGCAAACAGTTTCTTATGTTTATTCTTTTAATAGCAAACATTACAGACATGATATACATATTGGATCATCAATGCTTTATCACTTTTAATTTGCATAATCAAGGTACATTGACTTGAGTAAAGAGGATTTTGGATCTCGCTTGTATGTTCCAACTAATTACTTATTTTTAAAACATTCTGTGGACAATCGTTTGTGAACTGAATGGAAATACATGTAATATACAGTGTAAATTATTTTAAATCAATCTATTTTCCCTTTGCTCATCTGTTTCGAGGGTTAGGTCCCCAATCATGAATATATTTTTCATCTAATCATCATAAATCTTGAATGTCATGATTAAATAAAAGTGGCAGGAAAGAAAACTAAAATAAGAGAAATACAAATATAAGTATTCAATAATATTATAAACAGCAACTTGTCACAAGTAAGAGAAAATTTTCTAAGAAATATGAAAAGATACTCAATTCTAATGGTTGGATTTTTATGACGTCATAATTTTATCCTGGCCTATTTCATTCCTAATATAAATGCATATTTTTATGGTATTTTAGCTTTAGATCATATTGTGGTCATGATAAACATATTTTGGGCCATATTAAGCTAAATTACAACAACATAGAGCCAACTTTGGGGGACAGGGGTCAAGGTATTTTGTCCCCCTCCAAAACTCATCTACACTTGTGTATATTATTTGTATCAAATATAGGTTATGTTCTTCTTGCCCCTCCCCCTAAATCTGTTGTTACCATTCCTGCCACATACTGTTAATAAAAATCGTGATTATTTGATTTGAATGAAATGAAATGTTGTTTGCCTTTTCCCCATTTTTTTAGAACACAAAAGGATGACATGCATAGGCGTACCTTGACCAGGGGGGGGGGGCACTCGCATCCAAAATTTTCATGTTTATTAAAATTTATAACTGCATAATATGCATTCATGTCCAGATATTATTATAATAATTAAATCAAGAAGACTTAGATGGGCAGGCCATGTGGCACGAATGGGAGAGGAAAGAATAGTTTACAGGATTCTTGTTGGAAAACCTGATGGTAAGAGACCTGTAGGAAGGCCAAGATGAAAATGGCAGGATAACGTTGAGGTGGACCTAAAGGAATTTGGTAAGGATGGAAAAGAATGGATTGATCTTGCCCAGGATAGGGACAGATGGAAGGCTTGCGTTGTTGCAGCCATAAGCCTTCGGGTTTAAGAATACTAGAGAGTTAGTTAGTTTATAGGATGTATTCTTCTTCTTGTAGTTTACTGTTGTTACAGGTATTTAAACAGTTTTTGGTGTATCATTTCAGGAGAACACATGCTCCTCTCAGCACACTTAGTTTGATTTGATCCATTTTTAGTTTTAATCAAAGTAAAAATAATTGTTTAATGAAGGGAGTGTGTGTTCTTTGAAACGTTACATCAAAAAGTGTTTTAAAAATCTGTAACAACCATAAACTACAAAGGGAATTCTACAATGCAAGCAATAAGTAAAAAAATAAAAAAATAATAATAACCTGTGGTGCAACAGCATGTGAAGGCCAGGGCCTAATTACCGACTGCTGACCTCACTCCCACCTGCCGAGGTGGGCGATCATCCAACCAGTTATGGGGTGACCCATGTGGTCAACATGACAGACTCCCAGTCACTGTTGTAGGTTTCCAGGACCAGGTTACGCTACTCATTCGTAACTTACCATTTTCCTCACGATGGTAATTGATTGATACAAGTTCACAGTCTGCTACAAACAACTGAGCACCCTGTACATTGCTATGAACATTCACTGATATTTTGGGTCAGTACAAACTACAAACCAATCATTACACTTTAGTTTGCCTGAGTGAATGTGGGGTAATAAGTATAGAAGACAAAGTGTTTGTTCAAGTTAACTAGAAATGCAGTCAATATTGCAACCAGTGGCGACAATTAGGGGGCAGTCTCCCCTGCCCCCCACCACAACTGTGGCTTGCTAAGCTACCAAGAGAAAATAAACTGTCCTTGCCCTAGTTTTGGCATCCAACTGCAGCTACTGATCACAACTCTTTCCAAAGTAGAGAGACAGAAATAAACTTTGAACATTATTTTCCCACGTGCTGGTATTTGCATAAAATTAAACTGAGAAAAAAAACTCTCGAAAATCTCTGTGGGTTTCCAAGTTGATGGAAAAGCTATGAAGAAAAATGTTTTTCTCCTAACAAAAAAATCCTCTCTGTCGAACCACTTACCTGGAGGCCAGAGAGAGACTGGCTTCTTTGATGGGCCACAAGGGAGCTCTTGAGCAGGTTGGAGTTGGAAGCATCTGTTGAGTTGGTGAGTGGGGGAGGATGGTCCACTGCATTGTGACTTGCTTCAGGAGCTGGCTCACAAATGGAAGGAGGCCCCCCGGGTGGCAGTGGGGGCCCTGTTGCTGCCGGTCGAGGTGGACATGCTCTAGTGGTGATTGGTGAAGCATTCGCACTTGTTACAGGTGTTGAAGTTGTGCCATTAGTCGTTGCTTTCGCTGCCGCCTGCCTTGTTGCTTCTTTCACCTCCTGGAACTTCTCGATAAACTGCAAAACCGAGTGGAGAATGTTCAGGTTTTCGGAATGGAGTAAGAAATATTGATCAATATACATTTTCTACTGCAAATTGAAGTGTACAATATTATCTACATATGTTCACGTGTCTCCAAAAACGTAACAACAATAGCAGAACTTGCACATACATATGTAGAGTGGTATAATCGTGGATGAGTACATACAGTAATACAGACATATAATCTGGTTACCAATCTTCTGACTCTGAAACAGAGTGCCTGCCATCAATATGGACTATGCCCTCTTCTAATAGATGTGTATGACTGAAGCTGGTTTGGCATACTCAGAACAAGACTGATCAGCAGTTTCTGAGGCAGGGCTTGCCACTAATGCCACACGCCAAGTGTTTCAGTTCTCAGGAATGGTTCCAGGTGGCAATCTCCTCACAGCTAGACATCTCCAGAAGTATTTTAAGCATGCTCTATTGGGTTGAAATCAGTGGGGTATGATTAGGGCTCGGAAGTTGAAGATCCATAATTTGCCAAAAAAAGACAAAAAATAAAAAAAAGGACCTAAAAACGGAAAAAAAGGATGTATAAATGTGATCCAAATTAATTAATAACTTCAGTTTTAATTACATATTTAATGAATAAAAAAATAAAAAATTCTGGTGGTATGGAACATACAGTGCGAAAAAACTATATGAATGAAATGCATCTTCTTTCAGTCCAAAAATGTTTTATCTCGTTTCAGGGATAGTTAAAAAATTATATACATAATTTCTTTACTACAGAAAGGATGTTTAAGAGGTGAGGAACTGATGATGATTCGAATTGAGAATGGGCAGTAAAAACGTAATCGAAAGAAGGTGAAGTTGCAAAAAAAAAGCGATTAAGACTTTTAAAAAAAAGCGAAAATAGGACCAATAAGCCAAAAAACGCCGAAAAAGGACAAATAAAACCCACCTTTTTCTGGCCTACAATGACCCAAAATGAACATATATTATGTTGGGCCTCGTCTTGGGACACTAGGAAATAAAAGGATTTTTCCTCAAATTCCGAGCCCTAATGATGACCATGGTTATCTGGATCTTCTTCTGGAAAGTCAGGCACAGTCACTACATATTAGGAAAGGAACAATATCATCTGCAAAAAAATAAATTGTTTCCAATATCTCTGTAGAACAGGGACCCATGATGGAGCATGATGTTAGTACAGTAATCCCTTTCTTGTGTAGATTTTGGAGACATGTGCATAATTGAAAAACTATAGTTTCACAATTCAATTTGTCCATTCTAAAATCTATCTTAAAATTCAGACTCTCCTACTACTTCTACTTTATTTTAGAAGAGTGCTTTTTTACAGATATTATGCCTGACAATCTTTTTAGAGTACATTAATTAAAGTCATATAAAATGATAGCATTAACCTGGATAAAAGTTACAGCATACACCTACTTGTTTTTCTCAATTTTTATATCTTCTTAAATCCTTCTTCATGGACATAAGAGCTTCTTAGCAACATGTTATCTCAAGTGAAAACATGGTTAAAAATAGGTTAAAATTTAAGGAAACTACATTTGGATAATAAAATCTAATACACCACCATCCTAGGAAGAAGAAATGGCTGGCCATTATTCATCGATGACATTTTGGATCTTTTTTTATTTCCATGTGGATTCATTCATTACCTTTTAACCTATTTAAATAGGTTTTTACCCAAAACAACCCTTTGCTAAGACGTTTTCCCATGTGAACAACAATCTAGGTAGATTTCAAAAACTGTATTAATACATAGTATGAAATATCAATCGTTTAAAAGAAACAATAATAAATCGAACTACCAAATACATCACATTCTACACTAAATAAAGGTTTTCTGTAATAACAACAACAACAAATCATACCTTATTCAATTCAGCTTCTGAAGAAAATCCCAGCCCATATACCGTGTTAGCCCGAACATCCGACCACTGGCCAAATTTCTGAGATGTTTTGGTGAACGTCATATTGGGAGTGATTGTGCTATTTATAACTGCCTGTAAGAAAAAGAAACCTATTCTTAATATTGCTAAAAAGTAAAATTGATCAAATTTGAAATATAATAATTTAAAAAAAAATTAATCAGGTAGTACACATATACTTGTATATTATAATAAGCACGTATCATATTATGTACACCATTTATTTTACATTATAATATTTTAGTCATATTAAATTTGGCTATTTTTATATACTTTGATTTGTAATCTGTATAGAACACACAAACACACATGCATACACACACACACTGCAAAAAAAAAAAAAAAAAAAAAAAAAAGATGTCATCTGGTGGTCAAGAGCACTTAGTCAACTTTCGATCTCATCACCGAAGATACCAAGTTCGAATCCTGAGCATGGGTATTGTCTGTGTGAGTTTCCCTTTATCAAATTCATCTCATCATTCATATTTATCGTCGCGATTAGCCAAAATCGCAGAAAAGTGATGTAAAATAATAATAAAAAAGCATATAAACTGTTATGTGTACAACATCACAGCACACTTTAACAACATTATGATCTAATGAACAGAAATATTAGGACAATACTGGAAGTGATACTATTGAAAAGAATTTCCTTATAGGATAAACTGATTATTGGGTAAAGAAATATCGAATCAGTAATCTAATTATATTCGTATTTCATGGCAAACTACTATGGATATTCACATTTAAAATAGAATTGTTTCATGTTCCAAGAAGTGATCAAAGTTGGATATCTTTTTTGCCTTTCTAGGGCCGTGCTCAGGAAGTCTGATGGAGGTTAATCCCTCACTTTCCATCCTCCTCTTTGGACTCTATTATAAAGAAAAGTAACAACGGATACGCGAAAAGTAAAATTTCTGGGTATGATCCTCTCTCTATTCTCCATCTGCAAAGGAGAAACATATCGAAAAATAAAGGATTCGGGTATGGTGACCAGACGTCCTCTTTTATCTGGACATGTTCTCCTTTTTAGGTGGCTGTCCGGTGTCCGGGCGGATTTTTTAGAAATCCATAAATGTCCTCCTTTTTTGGAAATACAATAGCAAATGTGCTGCATAGAGAATGCTTCCACACATAAAGATCATCATATCACTTGGGGCGCGTTAAGTATTTGAGCAATGCTCACCTAGCATCTGGGAATTGAACACGATCACTCTCCCGACTGAGTCATTAGTAGGGTGCAGATTTATAGGCACTAAAAATCTCTAAAATAGGCACCAACATGATGAAAATAGGCACTTAAAAAGACACCTAAAATTAAAAAAAAGACACCCTAAAATTAAAAAAAGACGTTAAAATAGGCAATGAATGTGAACTTATTTAATTCTCACAAAAAGAGCTTGTGCTAACTACTGTGCGAATTTGAACAAATCTTGAAAAAACATTTTGCATCATTGTAACAAAAAAAATGTTCCAATTGAGGGCCCTTCTAAGGTTCATTTTACTTAGATTTTCTGGCACTTTTGGCTAATCGCGAAGTTGGGTGAGCGATGATATGATGAAGGGACACTCACAAAGAACACCCATGCCAAGGCCGGGATTCGAATCCGCGACCACTAGCGTTGTGGCGCGGTGTTTTAACCACTCTACCACGAAGGTCGGCCAGTTCCTTTTCGAGTTACACATAGGCGATACAGAAACGCGTAGTGAAAGTTTTGATTATTTAGTAATATTTACTTTCATGAAATAACGAAGCGAAAGTGTAATTTCAACAATGATCTTGCAAGAAAATATCCAGAAACGAATATGAGGTAAAGTGTAAAGTGGCTGTCACTTTCCCGTGCTGTTGAAAGAGTGCTAGAAATGCTCGTGGCATTAAAATCATATTTCTCTACCCAATCTAAACTACCTAAAATTTTAATTCGTTTTTTTTTTTAAATAAAGCAAATCTTAATTGTTACATATTCTTTGTCATTTGTTAAATAACTGATTAGGAGATTGCTTTCGTTGCTTAAAGGTAAAAGGAAGTTATTGAAGGAGATCACCTGAAAAGTATCTGTGAGCAAAATGTTGGTAAGATTTTTTTATATTGCTTGAATTATGAGTAATAGCAAATGTGTTGCAATTTTTTGCGGTGTCCTCTTCTTTTATGACTTTGTCCTCCTTGATCGCCGTGCTCTGTCCTCTTTTTTGAATGTATGTGTCTGGTCAGACTACATTCGAGCCCTGGTCGAGGCTATGTTTTCACCAAGTTTCGACAATTCTCTACCCTGTTTGAACAAATATGAAAAAACAACGCAATAACGTAAACGAAGTACGAAGTTTTATTTGCCCATTATCCGCAGCATCAAAGCAGAGTATGATATAGGCGCGTGTGTGAGGGGGGCTGTATCATCAACTTGGATATCCACGTCACGTCCCGTAATCCGATGCAGCAGCGATTCTATATTTCATGCAGTGAAAGCAAAAACAATGGAACCGTTTCGTTCAACAATGTCGGGAGAATACGTAATTGCTCATATTGAGAATGTGAAGTCCGCGGAGCGTGGTACACACAACGCGAGAATGACACTATGCGGATGGGAAGCTTCGTTAATATTCATTTCCAGCTTACTGCAACGTCAGTGGTGTTACGAACGCCGGATTGTATTAAGAGTCCAAACCTGTCGCCATTGCTGGCATTGTGTTCATTCTACGTCACTTTTTCTTTTACCTCTTTGGGCGATTGCGAGATGACGTGGAAAAAACAATCATTCGAGGTAGAGTCGAATGAAAACATTAAAAGTTCCTACAAAAATTACAGAACAGACTGTAAACAGCAGCTCAAATTTACATGAGCTGTATTTACAAAACAACCTCAAGGCTGCAACACTGATGAAGTGAGCTTCACACAATGATATATAAATAGGTAGATAGCTGACTCGCCGCGAACGAGTGAAGCCACACAGGTATTCGTGTACGGCAAGAACCCGTTGGCTGCATGCGCGGTAACCGTAATTATGGTTATTTCTTGCAGCGCATATAACTGCGCTCTGGAAAAGCCAGAGTCGGATGTTTCCTTTCACAGATATGTATTTATTAATTGTGTACCTACATTTCTACTGTGAAATAATTAACTATTTTATGTACATGTTACTAGAAATGTGAGAATGTTTGAAAGGAAGCCAGTTCGTGTTTCGCTCTACATATTTTTAAAGTTTTATATTATTTGTGGGACAAGCATAGGCGCTGACTTAGGAGGGTGAGGCACTTTCTTCCCCCCTCTCAATTCCTCAAGAAGTATATACATTATGCGTAAAAAATATTGTCAATCTTGCTTCCACCCCACCCCCACCCCCCTTTCCCAAATATTTATATGAAGTTGCGGCTTCTGGGAACAAACCACGTATATGTTATTAATATTTCCCAACACACTGCAGCCTCCCCGATGGCGCAGTGGTAGCGTCGCCGCCTTGTAATCAAGAGGTCCCGGGTTCGATACCCGGAGGAGGCACATAGTGGTTCGGATTCCACCTTAAACTGTAGACCCAGTCTCGATTAGCCTTACTGTGCATAAAGTGGACTTAAAAACAACAATTCAACCACACCAACACACTTCACTTGAGATCGAGGTTTAGCCTTAACACAGTTTGAAAACCCCCAGAATTATCTCTTAACTTCTTATAAAAAAAAGTCAAGGAAAACAAGCATTTCTTTTTAAATCATGGCATGGAATTTTTTCATGACGACATATTTCTTTCATAACTGCTACGCAGTTTGATAGCCCCTGGAATAGTCGGTTAACTTATCAAACAAAATGCAACTTACGTAATTATTTCATTTTTAACAGGAAGAAATGTGGTTACGTTTTTCATAGTTGCTGCGCAGTTTAAAAAACCGCTGAATTGTCTGTTAAAACCTCTTTTAAAAAGGCAAGGGAGGTTCTTTCTTTGGAAAATGTCAAATTAACATGTAGTTTGTGCAATTTCAAATAATTTTAGATGTGCAAAACCCGTTAACATTACAAACGTTTCATTATTATTTATTAATAAATTAAACGAACTGAATGGTATAATTTATGTTCAGACACGCATCCAGAAATATATTTCAGAGACTGAGGGTCTGAACTAAGTTGAGTTCGTGTTTTAAGTCCCCTTTATGCACAGTAAGGCTAATTGGGAATGGACCTAAATTTAAAGTGGGATCCGAACCACTAAGTGCCTCCTCCGGGTATTGAAACCGGGGCCCCTTGATTACAAGGCGACGACGCTACCATTGCGCCAACGGGGAGGCACTAGTCTGAACCAAGTGATTCAGAAATAATAATAATAACAATAATATATAAAATTATACGTTAATATTATTTATAGCTGTACTCAGAATTATGTGTAAATAAATTAATCTTGTATTGTTATTATTACATGAAGAGATAAAAAGTATAGATTTATGAATAGAGATGTAACAGCTTGTATTCAATATCTAGCGAGCGCATAGTAACGATCAACAAAACTTATGTAATAGCAACTTTTCTGGCAAGCAACAATAAAATAAAGAATGGAATATTTTTTTAAAAAAAAGATACAGAATGGAATATTCATTGAAAAGCAAAAGAAACGTATGTTAGATCCAATTAACGAAATGTAAAGTTCGTGAATATATGAACATTATTATAAATAGTGGTGTGCCTAAATCTTCTTTGGTACTGTCATACAAAGCTGTATAATAGCAATATAATCCTTGCCTTCCAGCAAGTTCGGTGGAAATAAATAAATAAACAAGCACATTTGCGCATTAGTACTCGATAAGTCTTTTTTTTGGGGGGGGGTCCGAACCCTCTAAATACGTCCTTGTTTATGTTGCAATAAGCCAGGGGTTCGAAGAAATCGACACTTTACATGGTACGCGAAGTATTTTTGCCTGACTTTCCATTAATTTAATACCAGTGAATGAATTTTATTGCATAAAAGCAACTCACAATGTGTTACGAATTCATTTTTCATCGTTACAAAATTTTTTCCAACACAAAAACTGTAAAAAAACTAGAAATTAACATTCGTAATCATAGCTGCCAATGGAGCCAATCATTCCTGCCGTACATGGCTGCGCGCACGAGTGGCTTCACCCACGACCGTTGCGGAGGCGGATTTAGCTATCTAGCCATATATACATCATTGGCTTCACACAATCATTTTTGTCATTTTGAAGATGGCGCCTCCTACATACACATGAAACAGCGAAGAACAGTGGTTTCTTGCCCTCTGGGTTCCTAAATCTTAAGACATTTTACGACAAATGAAAATTCAATGTCTCTATGCACGCTTAACACGCCACAAGTTTACAAATAGAGGAGGAAGTTCGACAATGGCCTGAGTCCGCACGCAGATGGGTGGAAAAACCTTCGCGGTAGCTCATAAAGTGACTGCACATAGATTCCAAATATTCTTGTTCTTGAGGTACACACTACACAGGCACTAACTCAGCTTGAAAATATGTGTGGATCAGCAATGGGTCTATGCTAAAATTCAGCAAACTTGTACAACCCAACATGCAGATACTTTATATATATATATATATATATATATATATATATATATATATATATATATATATATATATATATATATATATATATATATATATATATATAAAATAATGCTGCTCGGTTCGAGTGGTCGACTCAGGATTTTGCCATCGAAGGTTCCGGATTCGAGTCATTGAGTGGCCTTGGCGTTCCTTTAAATGTTTATTGATAAGTTTCTAATCGTCATTTATCCCCATCGTCACGATTAACCAAAAGTGGCAAAAAAAAAACCGACGGAAAATCAGAACAATACGTATACCAACATCCCACACTCCGATTTTCTCTTCTAATTGGTTACCTGTCCAGAAATACAACCGTGTTGGTGGTATAAAAATAATTATTAACGCCGACTTTTCTGGCGAAGTGGTTAGCACAGCGCGCTACGATGATAAAGGTCTCGGGTTCGAATCTCGGCATGGGCATGAGCGTTGTTTGTGTCTCTCTCTTCATCAATTTAATCGTATCACCAGTCATCCTCAACGTAGCTAAATGTGACAGACAAGCGACGTTACATTACAAATATCAAATCAAATCAATAATTATTATTATTACTTTGGATACTAGGCGAATATATAGACGAATATCGGCCAGGTTGTTATATCCGTTTATGTTGATGTTTATGCCGATAAAAATAGCTCTTGACAATTACTTGCACACTCTCGCCATGCTGCTAGTTAGCTTATGAACCTAATTAAACATTCACGTACACTAGCGTACGCACCAGTGTGCATAAAAATCATGATTTTTATTTTAAAAAAATCATTTATGATTATTCTTTTTTTATTTAAGTCGGATTTTTTTTGATTTAGATCGATTTTTTTATTCTTTTAAAAAACATGCTTAAAATTGCTGGCATGTTTTTGGCACTATACATATAGGTATATGTTTTTTTATAGAAAGGCCTTTTCTAGTAAACGACCCTGTGAAATATTTGAAAATTTTGATTAAAGCAAATAAAAAATAAATTATACGCAAACTTTTAGATTTCTGATGCTGTACATATGAACGTATTATGTAAATGTTTGTCGAGTGTGTTAATGAAACTCTAATACATAATTTCAGTCATTTTTCTTCCAGTAAAATAAAACATTCTGGATGTATTCTACAAGTGTAACTTAAAATATGTTTTAAAGACTTTGTAGCTGAATTTTGGTATTTTCGTACTTTGCAAAATATCAGCTGTCATTTTTATTTACAGTTTAATGATAATGACACTTTTTACGATTTAACATGTACATTTTTCTTAACAAAATGGTTGCTATTTTCTACTATAAAAATTACTGAATTTTAAATCAAGATAAATTTAAGTGTGTTTACAATTTACACATTACATTTCACACCATCAGTACATATATTTTTTTTCCTCTGTTTTTCCTTTCTTAGAGCCTAATAAACACTATTAAATGATTACGAGATTAATGTATTTTCACTATAAGTGATTCTGATGTCTACAAAAAAATATTTAATTAAAGTGATTTAAATCAGTGATTTTTTTAAAAAATAAATAAGGTGATTTAAATCTGATTTTTTTAAAAAAAAAATCACCTGATTTGAATCAATCCACCTTGGTACGCACGATTATTTTTTTTTGGAAGGGGGCTGTAATTGTAAAGATGGATACTACATAGACGCTTTCTAGAGGGGGCAGCTACAAAATAAAACATTTGGTAATTACCACTTTCGACCTTTGTTTTAAAAGTTGTTCAAAGACGAACATCGGAGGTCATTACACCACATCGGTTTTACCCAGACTTTCTGATTTAATTTGAAAATATTGATTTTCTCAAAATTTCAGAGGGGACTGCAGCTCCACCAGCTCGCCTCTGCGTACGGCAGTGTTCATGTACCACTTTCCAACTTGAACTTGCCAAATTTCTTCATCTTTCCACTCCTGTGCATTGCACCGTGCCAGAAGAGTTTGGAAGTAGGGCAAACACATTTTGGGTCCCCGTCGTAGTGGAGATGATATGAACGGGGCTGCGCAACTTCCACCTTACCCTCTTCCCTGGGGAGAAGAGACTGGGTGAACTCCAGAGCCGCTTATATAGAAAGATCAACGGGAAATTTTCATAGATTTCTCACCCCGGGAATCAAACTAAATTCAAATGGTTTCGTTATAATAGGGATAGAAACAAATGTTTAATATTTAGGAGAAAGGAACTTACTTGCACATCTGGTTTCAGGTTAATTGAGTTTTCAGCGAAGGGTTGACATGTCAGTACCAGAAGTACCGTTTTCCCGCTTCAAAATTCGGTTGAAAATCTGAATAATTATATATTCTCACACGGGAAGGAAAATCCCTTGTTCTATTTTGTATTTCTATTTTGGTCATTTTACATTGCTTTTCTACTTACTAGGGTTATTCGCGACGATGAGGATGGATTATAAACTGATGAAAAGGATGATGGGTCAAACTCAATGATACATCCATCCATGTCTTACACGGGATTCGAACCTGGAACCTCTGGCTTCGAACTCCACCATGGAAGTCTGCGGTTTCCTTTGTTGGGAACGATTTGATTCCATTGATTTGATTGATTTAATTTATTTTACTTCGCGTTTTATGCCTCTTGGCTAATTTGCGAAGATGGGGATGAGTGATGAAATGATGAAATTGATGAATGGACATTCACAAACAACCAAGCCCGACCGGGATTCGAACCCGGGACCCTTGCCGTCGCAGCGCTATGTGCTAACCACTCGGCCACAGGGTCGGGCATTTTCGTTGGGAACGAATCTGAGAATACATCTTGAGATATGCGTCTGCATACAGCGTAGTGGTTTACACTGTCGCCTGTAATCAAGGGGTCGCGGTTGCAATGGTGGAGGTCACCCTCTGTGTTCCACTTTATACTGTAGGGCCAGTTTCGATTAGCCGAACTCAGCGTAAACAAACTTTGTCAACATTTGTCGATCACTGGTTACCAAACCGAAGGCACCTCTGTTCATCACTTAAGTGTCTGTTACTTTCTGACCTGAGCACGGGCCTTACACCGTAGCACTTTCCTCACAATATTCTGTTGAAACGTAAGCACTTCAATACGAACAACACACAAATAAACATCGTGTAGATTGATTGATAGATTTATTTGTTGCTTTGAGTCCACTTTATGTACAGAAAGGATAATCGGGACTGGGCCTACAGTTTAAAGTGGGATCCGAACCACTATGTGCCGCCATCAGGTATTGAACACGGGACCCCTTGATAAGAACATCCTTTAGAATTTACTGCAATACACAGTTTTGTCAAACGCTGCCTTTGAATTAAAGTTCACATAAAAAAATCAATCGCTTCTGATATTGTGTGAAACGTGCTAATTACAGAAAATAACCATCCACCTATAGTTTGGATTTAGGATGATGAAAATAGCATTTATGTTTCCTTTTCAGACCACCATTTCCCTCTCTTTTACAAATATCAGTTACAAATAGGTGCTCCCAAAGGAACGCTTTGTGCTTTGAAATTGCTGTCTTCCCTCTTCCATGCATCGCCTGCGCAATTACTGTATAAAAGAAAAATGTTTTACGCCAGGACAATCCTTCCAGGTATCTTCCTTCCAAAGGGGTTCTGGGTTGTAAGATCATGGGAATGGCTAAGGAATTTTAAATTACAAAGCTTTGTAATAAGAATTCGCGATTGTGTGCTGTTGAAGATGAGAAGCACTGTTGTATCTCCCGAGGGGCGTCCAATAAGTTCTCGCACTGACATAGAAGGAATTGAGATAGAATCATAATATTTTGAAACTGAGTTACCCTATGCCTTGAGATCCTATGCATCTTTGCAGGTTAAACCGTGTGTGAAGAAAACCGTCAAATTTATGGAAGATGATGTTCTAGTAAAAATGGAATACAGGGCAGAAATCAACTTCCTTCATCTAAAAGGCAACAGTTAAACGGTATGAATGGTGGTAAGAAGGGATTTAGAGTGATGCCGAGTCTCTAACATAGAGCATGTAGTTGGGAGAATCAAACGGGACTATGCATGTAAACGGAACTGGTATTGGAAGCACCTAATATCTGTGATGAGTCTCCATGGTGCATCCATTTGACATGATCTCCATATCTTCTTTTTTACTAGTGCGTCCTATATTTTGCTATTTTCCCCAACATATGGAGCGTTCTTTTTATTTTTTGGATACCGGACCACTCCATCTTGGGCATGCCACTGTATCTCATGCACTTATGGACCATGCAGATATGTTATGCTGCCATGTCCCTGGGGGAGGACCTCTAATTAACAGATGACAATTGCTTGATTGCATTACGTGAAGGCCTCTAATGTAAAGTCATCATCATTTTATTTAATCATTAGCTTACTTTTTACAATCTATTTGTCTTTGCAAAAAATTTAAGAAAATTAGGAAATCTTGACATTTTCTGTCGAGAATGCTAGGAAATCTTGACAATTTCTGTCGAGAATGCCACGAAATCTTGACAATTTCTGCCGAGAATGTCAGGAAATCTTGACAATTTCTGCCGAGAATGCCAGGAAATCTTGACAATTTCTGTCGAGAATGCCAGGAAATCTTGACAATTTCTGTCGAGAATGCCAGGAAATCTTGACAATTTCTGTCGAGAATGCCAGGAAATCTTGACAATTTCTACCGAGAATGTCAGGAAATCTTGACACTTTCTGCCGAGAATGCCAGAAATCTTGACAATTTCTGCCGAGAATGTCAGGAAATCTTGACAATTTCTGCCGAGAATGTCAGGAAATCTTGACAATTTCTGCCGAGAATGACACGAAATCTTGACAATTTTTATCGAGAATGTTAGGAAATCTTGACAATTTCTGTCGAGAATGCCAGGAAATCTTGACAATTTCTGTCGAGAATGCCAGGAAATCTTGACAATTTCTGCCGAGAATGTCAGGAAATCTTGACAATTTCTGCCGAGAATGCCACGAAATCTTGACAATTTCTGCCGAGAATGTCAGGAAATCTTGACAATTTCTGCCGAGAATGCCAGAAAATCTTGACAATTTCTACCGAGAATGCCACGAAATCTTGACAATTTCTGCCGAGAATGTCAGGAAATCTTGACAATTTCTTCCGAGAATGTCAGGAAATCTTGACAATTTCTGCCGAGAATGTCAGGAAATCTTGACAATTTCTGCCGAGAATGCCAGGAAATCTTGACAATTTCTGCCGTGAATCTCAGGAAATCTTGACATTTTCTGCCGATAATGCCAAACAATTTCTGCTGAGAATGGCAGGAAATCGTGACAATTTCTGTCGACATTGCTATGGTAACTCAACAATTTTACCGCCATATTACTAATATTCGAATCTATTCATGTCAAGTTTGCTGCAAATTCAGTGGGGCTGATAGTAGGAACATACACTCATTTCTCTGCATTAAATAAAACTAATTAAGTAAAATCAAATTTTAAAAAAAGCATTCAAATATCAAGAGACCAACGAAAATGTTGGAAAAATACTGCGAAATCGAATTATTTTCTTGTGATTGAAAAAAAAAAAGGACGCTTCGTTATTGATTTTGTATTCCGCGCGCTTGCCGCGTGGAAGAAATTTCGAAAACTACATGCTACTTGCAACAGAATTAAATTGGGCGAGAAACACTTGGAATTTACATCCAAATGAACCGTTGCACGAGTTCAATTAGCCATGAAGCCAAGAGTATCAGGCGGCGGGAAGCGCCGAGTTACGACCTCCCTCTTAATATCGTTGCTTGGAGGAATGCTTTAGCGAATGCGTTTGGGCTAGGGTAGAGCTTCACTTCATTTGCATGTTGTTTTTTTTTCCCATGAGTAAGACATGCTAACACTAACCGACGCCAATCTTGCCCTGCTGATCCTATTTACATCTTACTGAGGCAGCTAAAAAGGTAAAGTGCTCCCCTGTGCTTAGCACCACGCCATGAAGGCGTATAGGGGGTGTGGGTTACTGAGGCAGCTACCAAATCCAAACTGGAACGCATTCGGCACATTTAAAACTGCTGGGACCATATCAAATATGAAATTACACACAAACACACATACATACATACACAACGGATGGGTAATAATGGTTCCGGGTTCTTGGTTCCGGATCCATGTACTCGATTTTTCGTTCCTGAGTTGAATATCGGATCCTTGGTTTCGAATCCGCGTACCCGATACTCTGTTTCGGATCCAAGTACCCGAATTTTAGTTCCAAATCCGATGAACCGATTCTTAGTTCCGAATCCGGGGTCCCGATTCTCGGTTTCGGAAATTGGGTACCCGAGTCTCGGTTCCGTATCAAGCTACCAGAATATCTGTTCCGGTTACCCAATTTTCGGTTCCGGATCCGAGTATCCTATTCTTGGTTTCTGACCGGGTACACGATTCTTGGTTCCTTATGCGGGTACGGAATTCTCGGTTCCGCATCATCCGAGACATTGTTAACTACTACCCCATCGGAGAGGTTCTAGAGATAAGAAAAAGAAATATACACATACGGAATCTGGGTTATCTGCACTCTTATGCACATGGGCGGGAAAATATATTTTTGGCTGAAGTTAAACACTCAAACTTCAGTGCTTCAAATATTTTCTTTGGTCACATAATTTTTATCGAATACGTCCAGGAAAAATACATTTTCCGTACTTGAATACTTCCCTTGCCTTTGCCGGTCCACTGTGTAATGCAAGGAAACTTGTAAGGGCTTCTGTACTTCTATCTGGGGAACACGGCGCCGCAATTTCCCGAGCTTCACATTATACGCTCCACTGCGGAGGAAAATTTATTCAGTCGGCGCAGTGCACGACCATCCGCGGACTTTCGCTGATACTTCCACGAAAGCCCATTCCTTCTGGTCAACACAGCAGAATCCCTAACAGGGAGCGCCAAAGTGTAAGCTATTCTTCTTGGTTGAGGTCTCTGCAATTATCAGCATGAGAGATTTTTGATGAATTTATCTAGTTATGTTTGTTCCATGATTTGCATTGCAATGACTCAACTTCAACGTTGAAGTTGACGGGTAAAAACTATATGCTGCATTGGTCGACAAGCGGATTCGACTGAGAATCTCCTACAAGAGAGACAAAGAAAATAAGATGGAGAGAAGGGCGAAGACAGGCAGGGAAAGACAACGAGAAGTGGAGTCAGAGACATATAAAGGGAGAAAAGAACAAAGGAAAACGGACACATGTACAGAGGTAGTGAAAAATACAAAGAAAATCGGAGATAGAATAGCCCCGTCTAGTTTTTTGACACTAGGTGTATTGCACGTGCATCTCAGCGTCAGGCTGGTGAAAAGAAATTGTGTTCAACCAAGTAGACGCTTAGAAGGGTTCAAGTTCAGATTCAACAAATGCTGCCTGCTGCTTTCAATGTCTACATGACCACACTGTACACCGGTCCAAAACGTAGTGCAAACGGTGGAGACACCAACATACACTACGTGGCACCAAATCAACGAAGTAGGCGACTCGGTGATGCACTTTGTAACCAACTAGACGCGTGAGTGGTCAAAAAGTGCAGCGAAATAGACGGGGCTAATGAGACGGATATACAGTGAAGGAGGAAAGAGAGACTATACATAGTAGGACAAAGGAGGACTACTAGACATAAGCGCGCGCGCGCGGACACACACACACAAACAGAAGAGAATGACAGATGGACGGACAGCACGAAAGAGACGCTATGGAAGGGAAAGGGGGAAAGAGATAGAATGAGAGTTAGACAGATTGGATAGATAGAGAGAATGAGAGATGGACAGATAGCGCGAAAGAGACAGACAGGGAGACAGAGAGAGGGGAGAGAGTGAGAGAGAGAGAAATGTAAGGATACTCTGAATATGAATACACTATCATCTTGATTACGCATTACTTCACACCTCTCCAAATATGGCGACTGTTGTTATTGATTCAAGAACACCTTAAAATGATTTAAACAAGCAGTAAGAACACTCATCTCAAAGTTCTTTAACCTCCAGTTAGTTTCAAATGCATTAACACACTTCTTTGGTCCGTATCTCAATTTAGATTGTAGGTCCAGTCCCGATTAGCTTCCCAGTGCTCGAGATGTACTTGAGACAAACTTTTACTTTGATGATTCAATCAAATCATAGTTCTTGACTTCTCCCTTTATTATTTTCTTATTTGGTACAAAGAACGTCTAGCTGTATGTGTTTCAGACATAGTATCTCAGGCCTTAAATATCTCCTCATATTGTACTAGTACACTTAGTTTCCTCTGAAGTCAAAGAGCAACCACTTACAAAAATTATTCTGTGAGGTCGGCCTCAAGAGTTGCTTCTGTTCCCTTTCAGACTCTTTTAGAAATTTGACCACCCTATTGTCAAGCGATTTTGTACCTTCCAAGAACCACTACTTGAAGATGGCGTCCAGGTTTCCAAGGTACCAAGTAGCTACGAAATCCCGGATGGTGTCTTACTGAGAACCTTTCCTCAACGCCAAGGAAGTTTTCAAGTCGTATCGTTGGACTGGATGCTTAAGGTCACGTGCTGATTATTATGTATAGTCCACAAGTTCAACTTTTCCACCTCCAGATGTTGGCCTCGTAGGTATAATACAACAAAAACGACTGCAGCGAGGCTTGTATTTTTGTTTATGACGCTTGAGGCTTTTCGTAAAATTGAGCATCTATAAGCGGGAATACAAAGGATGAAATTTTAGTATAAATAATGGGGAAAACAGTGTGGGGAAAAAGGAAAATTAAGTTGTAGATACTGGTTTCATGTTATTTTCTGTTGAGCAAGTATGCATAATTCAACATCGGGTGTTGGAATCTAGGAGACACTTCTTTGTATATGATTCATGAAACAAACAACGAAAAAAATATAACCCAGTAAACTTTACAAGTGGTAATCTTCCTTCTTGCATAGTAAAATATCTTGGAATGTACAGCAGCACTATATAAAAATAAATTTAAAAGTTACCAACTGACACAATTGGCAACCTATGAATCTGGATGTTCTGAATCAAAGTTAGTGGAATAGTACTTTATAAGTAATTTCTTAATAGACAAATTTTAGAATTTTTGAACCACATAGTCGCAACCTAAAGATGATTTTTTTTAATGGACAGCACATTGATCCTCACTGAAATGTAATTTAGACAATCAAGGTTGACATTTTTCTGGAATTGGTCTATACACGATGTTCTCCCAATAATTTTATGTTAACAAATTATTTCTTTGCACTGTATAAATATTTTGTTTTGTACTTTCCTCACCTTTTTCACCCTCAACACTTCCAAAACTATAATTCCCTGTAAACATGAACGCCCAAGAGGTTACGGCATGAGTTGCCTATGTAGCATAGTTTTACAACTATACCCGATGGGTTTAGTTGTAAAACTACAACCGACACCAAGTGGACTGTTTGAATTTTTGCTTAAAGTCCACTTTAAGCGCAGATACGCTAATCAGGCCTGGACCTACAGTTTTAAAGTTGAACCCGAACTGCTGTGCAATGTGCCTCCACCGGATATCGAACGCGAGGCTCCTTGATTACAAGGCGACGATGTTACCATTACGCCATCGGGGAGGTCCCTCCAAAATGCTAGAGTACTATGTAGTGGTACAGTCGGGCCAGGGCGCGCCCTGCCTCATATTTAGTTCTTAATTTAATTTAGTTCAAATTTATAATGCACATAGGCACTTAATAATCAGTGTTATACGTTAACTGTTATGATATTATAATAATAACAATTAAATAACTGGCCTCCCAGATGGCATAGTGATTAACGTCGTCGCCTTGTAATCAAGAGGTCCTGGGTTCGATGCCCGGTGGAGGCACATAGTGGTTCGGATCCAACTTTAAACTGTAGCTCCAGTCCCGATTAGCCTATCTGTGCATAAAGTGGACTTAAAAAACAGGAACACAATTCAATTAAATAACTATGGCACCATATTATGTAGCTTCACGTATTTACTACTAGCATTGTGATGCAATTTGTAAAGCGCCCCCGTACTATTTATCTTACGACTACACCACTTTCTGCACGCGTTTCCAGCAAAACAAAGAAGTAAGATAATGGTAAGAGGGTGAAATAGGAAGTTGGGAAGAAGAAAACCGCAATATAATTGGTTTCAGCAAGGGCAGTGATGAATGATAAGGGATTCGCTGCTAAGGCAATCGCCGAGGGGGCTTTACACCCCATGTCTCTCGAGTATTTCTGTGGCCAGGCAGCCGACGGTGAGATGAAGTTGGAGGTTTCGCCACATAATTCTGGGAAGTTGGATGTAAGTGAAGAAAAGTACGGAGGAAAATTGTATCTTGGGTGGACGTTTTAATTCCAGAAAATATATATTGACATTCTTTTCTGTCGTGTTGTCGTAGTAGACTAATACAATTATGTCTTTCTATTGTTGCTTAGATTAAGTACTTGAGGGCCGGAGGCTGGAGGCCCTCGTTCGAAACCCGAAAACAAATATATTGAGGATTGATTGATTTGGTGTTTTAAGTCCACTTTATGCACAGTGAAGCTAATCTGGACTGGACCTACAGTTTAAAGTGGGATCCGAATCACTATGTGCCTCCACCGGTTATCGAACCCGGGATCCCTTGATTACAAGGTGATGACGCTACCACTGCGCCATTTGGGAGGCCTTGAGGATTGAAAAATTCGTCAAACTGAGAAGGGATGATTGCCTTGAGAATCAATACGATATGTTGGGTGAGTCAAAAGTACGGAACCACCCACATAAAAGTACGTAAAAGACAAACGGGCTGATACAGACTAATACAATCCTGACACATGATGTGGGTGAGGAGGAAAAACCGTCCATTAAATATCTGGAGCAAACGAATGGAAACAAGTCCTCTGCGCAAGTAGGGCTCGAGAAGGCTCGACCAATGAACGCGTGAGAGGCCAAAAGGCGGCTGCAGTTACCAGCTGTTTGCAGCAGCCGTACTGCTTTGCTCCGCTCTCTCGATTTCTCCTCTTCTCTACCGTTATGCGCAGCCTTGCTCCACAGATTCTCAATACAGAGTGTAGGGCTTGCTCCCAAGATGGCCGCCATCTCGGAGTGAACTTCATTTTCCCAAACGGAAAGTAACCATGTGGCATATCAAAATGGGCTAGAATTTCACGAGAAACACGATAATGTGCTTATTTTAACACCAAAACCTTAGACTTATCGCCAATACAAATACGGTCACGCTCGGTCGCGTAACTAGAATTTTATTTCGTGGAAGCCAAGTTTTTCACTCTATTGACGAGTTCTTTGCTGTCCAAGCACTCCACGGAAAATTGATTTTCAAAACGTAAGCGCGACTAAGTAGTAAGAACTTGAAAAGTGTGTTTTTTTTTTAGGCGATAAACGGAGGGCGGGTTCTTTGCGAATAAATGCAGAACTATCTGCTTCATGAAAATTCAATTTCTTTGGTGCACTTTGGCTAAGTTTTATGGTGCATTTAAATTCAAAGGTGAAAGATTAGTTCACATTTTATCTTTTTGTGCATACGAATAACTTGCATCAAGAAAAATATTAACATACACAAGAAAACAACATTCAATTAAGCTCGTCTTATCTACGTGTGAGGTCTCAGTTTAGCGTCTACTTGCGTAAACGATACATTTTCATTTATTTATTTATTTTTGTAGGAGTTTCCACTTCCTTTGCCCTCAAAGTAGAATCACCCTTCCAAGTCATGTAACGAATACTTACATGAAGTAAGGACCCCTCCCCCTCAAATATTAGCTTTACAAAGCCAAACATAAATAAATCGTGCCAAAATCTTAATATGGAAGCCACTGTAATCACCATACTCCACTTTGAGAGCACAGTAACATATAATAGGTTCGATTTAATTCTCATTATCTTCGCATAATATAATACAGGGTGTTCCAGAAGTGTTTGAAAATATTCTGACGCATTGGTCATTCATAACTCAAAAACTGTTGAGTTTATCAACTTACGGTCCTTTATCATTCCAATCGGTATTTTTTTTTTAAAAAAAAAAAAGTTTAATTCCTGTGGCACCTCGTTTTGTGCTTGGATACAGATTTAGTCTTAATAAACGTGTGATTATGTAAAAAGCTACACATTTTACTTTGTGCTGCACCTCCATTTTCCTGAGTAAACACACACACGGTGTTGGTACCACTACTACTAGTACAGACATCTAGCGGAGTATACAGAATCTTTCCGAGTTGGTGATTGACATTAGAAAAACCATCTCTTGTTATTCCCTCACCAGTTTTTGAGTTATTAATGACTGAAATCTGTCAAGAGACTTCTGGTATATTTCGGGAGAAGTGAAATATTAGTGAATAGTTTGCCATATTAAGAACACGTAAAATCGACTTCCAGCGATAAGTATAGTTTAGTGGCTCGACAACATATCGGGGATAGGGCTTTTAATTTGACAGCCCCACACTCCTAAATATGGCTGCCAACCACTCATTTTCTTCGTGAACATCTGACAGAAGATCTTAGATCCCATTACTGACAAGGCTCTCAGGTTTGAAAGAAAGAAACAGTTTCCACTTTGGAAGAAAAAGCTCTCTCCTCGGACAGAAAAATAATGGGTCTCTGTGCTCTTTAAAGGAAACGCTTGATTTTGAAAGGGTATTACGATATTCGAGCACATAAAATATTAACGCGTAGTTCATCTCAGCGTCATACAAATATTAACTCGCAACCTCTTTCGTAGGCCTTCTATTATTTGTCGGATCTCAGCTGCGGCAGTCTAGGAAAAAGATCACTTCTATTATTCAGTACTTCTGTACAGTCCGAATACAAACGAGCGGTAAATCATCAGGAGTTTCAACGACCCTGTGCTGCGCTCAAATATCACTTGGATATATCAGCTTTAAGACGAAGAATCACGCCCATCCTATTGTATCTTAATG
Source organism: Lepisma saccharinum (assembly GCF_977018435.1). Lineage (NCBI taxonomy): Eukaryota > Metazoa > Arthropoda > Insecta > Zygentoma > Lepismatidae > Lepisma > Lepisma saccharinum. Next base: position 25,755,025 of record NC_139239.1, read on the forward strand.
GAAAAATCAATCTGTAACAATGAGGACACAGGTACCCAAGTTCTATGATGGTCTTCATGACGTGAATTAGCTGGGTAGTCCGGAAATTTTAAGTCTCATGTTTTTATCATAGCGTATGATGATAAGGGGGGAAAATGCGTAAATAGACTTCAGTACAGAGTATTTATCCTGGTACAAGTCCCGCCACTAGATGGTCTGTCGAATCCTGGCAGACCTTGGTAGCCATCACGTGTTTCCACCCACTGACAGGTGCGTTGGGGACAACACGTGCTTCGTTATCTGCCAGTTAGAGCTCGTCGTTCCGCTTTCGAGAGGGATCTAAACACGTGCATGGGCGTCCGGAATGGGGGGCAAGGGGGGGCCGTGGCCCCCCCCTGGAAAACGAAAGTCAACAAAAAATTACATATTTCACCCATATAATTTAATTTCAGCCACAATAATGTGTGTTAATTATTGCATGAACATGATAAATTCAAATTTAAGCAATGTTTTTTGAAGGATGAACAATATTATTGGTGAAAATATGCCATGTTGGCCCCCCCCTGGAAAAAAATACCTTCCTTGCCCCTCCCTGGAAAAAATCCTGCGGACGCCCATGAACACGTGGTTGCCACATTCACAGCAGAGTAGAAATACCATATTTCAGATGCACTAAACCTCCTGGCCTGTAAAGACTTGGCGTACATTTCTTCAGCGTGAAGGAGATTGAGGTTGTTCCTGGAGCCACTATCGACTCGAGTGTTGGACTCAAACGTCTCGATTTCGAAGTTGCAGTGGTCGAATCCCCCCCTCCAGGGAACGCCGCCTTATAGTAGCACTGACCGTGCGGGCGGAGGGGTTTGCGTGCTTTGTTGAGGCTGAGAGCTATGCCAGCGGTAGATTTTCTACCCGCAAGGTCACCCATGTTGGACAGGTCTCAGAAGAGAAACCAGACTAAGGCGTTCTGCAACGTCCCATCTTACCAAATGTATCCTATCCCAATATTCCTACCTAGTTCCTGGCCCCGTCCACAGGGTTACGAGGGGGATGGAGCGGATTCCTCAGCCGTAGTGATGGCAACCGTTCTAAAGGAGCAAACCTGATACAAACCCTGGTCTTCCAGGTTGGGGGTTGAGCATGGGGCAAACGACCCTATCCCATAAAACAAACATTGTTACGGAACTCAGAAACAATGATAGCCGGACGGATTCTATGGAAAGACACAGGCATGCTAAAGGACTACGTAAACGGAAGAATGATATATACCTGGCCACATGGAATGTTAGAACATTAAGTAAACCAGGTGCATTGCAAAACCTAAAGGAGGAAATGAAGAAATACAGAATAATAGTAGCGGCATTGCAGGAGATCAGGTGGCAAGGAAATGGAATGTTATCTACTGGGGATTATACATTAATATATAGTGGAAGCAGTGAAAGTACAAGAGGTGGCACAGGATTCCTACTAAACAATAAATATAAAACTGTAGTAAAGAACTTCAAACCAATAAATGAGAGGCTATGTACGCTGAGAATGAAAGCCAAGTTCTTCAACATTACCTTAGTATGTGTATATGCCCCAACGGAAGAGGCAGAAGAAGATGGAAAGGATGGATTCTACCAGCAGCTGGATCAGGTAATCGATCGTATACCAAAACATGACATTAAGATAATAATGGGAGACTTCAATGCCAAGGTTGGACGCGAAGAAGCATTCCAAGACACTATAGGAAAGGAAAGTTTGCATGAATTTTCAAATGATAATGGTCTGAGACTGATAGATCTGGCTATGTGTAACTTAATGGTCATTAGAAGCACCTGGCATCAAAGGAAGAACGTGAGGAAAATGACATGGTGTTCACCCGATGGTGTAACACAAAACCAAATTGACCATGTGCTGATAGACAGAAGACAAGCCTCTGATATACTACAAGTAGATAGCTGTCGAGGAGCAGACAGCGATTCGGACCATTATTTAGTACGCATTAAATACAGACAGAGAATAGCTACATATAGAGATGGAAGAAGAGCGAAAGTGACCTCAAGGTATGATGATGAGAAGTTAAAAAGAGATGAAGCCATTGTCAAACAATTCCGTTTAATGGTAGGCAACCAACTTCAACAAAGAAGTCAAAGGTGGGAAAGCAAAAGTGTTGAAGGGAAATGGAGTATAATAAAGGAGATACTACATGAAACAGCACAGGAAGTGCTGGGAGAGAAGACGAAGATCCGAAGAGGTAAATGGTTTGATGAGCAATGTAGAACAGCAATAAATGAAAGAAATGAGGCACGAAAGAGAATGCTTAATAGGAAAACCAGGTATAATACAGAACAATACAGACTTAAAAGAAAGGAAGCAGACTGTGTGTGCAGGAGAAAGAAACGATGCTTTGAGAAAGAGTGGATTGAGGAACTTGAAGAATATAATAGTAATCAGCAAGTAAGGAAAATGTATATGAGGGTGAAGGATATAAGGAAAGGCTTCCAACCGAAGACAGCTTTCTGTAAAGACCAAGTAGGAAACCTAATAGGCGGGAAAAATGAGATCTTAGAGAGATGGGCAGAATACTTCAGTCAGCTACTTAATGTGGAAGATGGGTTCCAATATCTAGAATTGAGTGATGAAGAGGAGTACCCAGAGGAGGACCATGATGACGAAACCAGAACATCTCCAACACTAGAAGAAGTTAGAACAGTTATTTAGTCTCTTAAGAATAACAAAGCCCCAGGGATTGATATATGGGAACATGAACAGATGCCCGATCAATGGAGTATGGCAATAATATGCCCTCTACATAAAAAGAACGATAAACCTTGCTGTGAGAACTATAGATAGCCCTACTGAACGTAATATACAAAGTGCTTGCAAAGATCCTAGCAGGAAGATTGTCACCACTGACTGAGGGAATAATAGGGGATTATCAGTGTGGTTTTAGACCAAACAGATCCACTACGGATCAAATCTTTATGGTCAGGCAGATAATGGAGAAATGTTATGAATATAACATTAATATTCATCAGTTATTTATAGACTTTAAGCAGGCATATGACAGTGATCATACGAGGAAAATTGTATGAGGCAATGAAGGAGCTAGGGATCCCAAGCAAGCTAATAAGATTAACCAGAATGACGCTTTGGGGTACTAAATGCAAGGTGAAGATTGAAGGAGAGCTCACAAGGGAATTTGCAGTGAACCAAGGTTTGAGACAAGGAGATGTGCTATCTACGATATTGTTCAATGTAGCTTTAGAAAAGATCATGAGAAGAGTGGACTCTCTTCAACAGAGAGAACCAAAATCTAGCATATGCTGATGCCATTGATATGATGGCACGAAGATTGCAAGAAGTGAAGGAAGGACTGGAAAGATTGGAGAACACAGCTAGTGAGATGGGACTCCAAATAAACCAACCCAAGACTAAATACATGTTCTCAGCGCGAAATATGGAATTCAGGGAAGGCCAACATATACAACTTAATGGAGGCACCTATGAAAAATGCAAAAGTTTTAAATATCTTGGAACATTAGTTACCATGGATAATAATATTAAGGAGGAAATAAAAGCAAGAATTGCAGCTGGTAATCGAAGCTATTTCTCACTGTTAAGAGTTTTCAAATCTCGCAGCCTGAGTAGAAAGAAGGATACTGAGGAAAATATACAGGCCAGTAAATGAGAATGGACAATGGCGAATAAGGAGTTCGAAAAGCAAAACAAGAGCCAGAAAACTAGAAAGAAGTAACCACTCAGTTGTCTCATATGACATCAACAGTGCAGGATTAGACTACACTAACACTATATATTGCTCAATCTCCAAGTTCCTATGTTTTCACGAAGAGGATACGAATATTTCGCTCTAATCCACAGAAGCAAAGAGTGGAAAAGTGTTACAATAAAATGAATTTAACATGATCACCAAAATTTGCAGTCTAATGTCAGTCTAACATCATGATGAAAATGGAAGATATAGAACGAAATGGGAAAAATCGTAAACGCCTGAAGAACACCAGAATAGTTGGTACTTTGTGTAGAATACGCTTGACCCATTAAGAACACACACATATAACAAGTTCTTGGACGTTTGAAAAATGTCTTGCGTACAAGCCTTTTCACTGGATCAAACTGTTCGACAGAATTCCATGCAATACTATCGTCCGGTTTGCTTATATCATTCTTAATCGATATCAGTGTACGGAAAATTACAAGCTAATTTAAATGTAAAGTAAAAGTTTTACCTTTGGACTTCTAGCCGCAGAAGACTTGTAATGAAATGTAAACATATGTTTTCTTGCAGAAACATAACAACAACAGAAGATAAATAACCACAAAATTAGTTTTTTCTTCTCCTTATGCGAACTCCAATACAACGCAGCTAGAGAATGGTTTCGTGAAGAGCCTACACCCGTCTTACAACCCAACGAAAAAAGTTGCCACCTGAATATTTTCATATTTTGTTCAATTGTGTTAAAGCTAAAAACTTATTTAAAAACACAGAACAGGACATGCATAGATCAAATTTAAATATGACTTCAACTTTTCAAAGGCCCTAAACGAATCCGAAAGACCTTATCAAAGCAGTATGCTACGCAGAGTCACTATACCCATAATTACTAAGATACTTAAGGAAAACACGCGTGGCGGCATTTCGTTGCTTTTTCTGTCATAGCAGGAAAGTGAATAACAGAACTGACGGGAGTTGGTAGTTCATTTTTGTAAAGTCCCATGGAAACTCGGTGTCAGATGTCTCAAGACTCCCAGGGAGGGAATTCTTATGTTTCCGCAGCATATAAATTATCGACAGAAGCATAAAGAACCATGATTACTGGAACTAACCTTTACATAACTTTGGAGACGCGAAAAGGCTTGTCACCAGAACAAAATTTGGCTCCATTTTTATGAGCCCAGAATAGAGGAGATACGATTTCACTAATGGCGACTAAAGAATACGCCAGCTGTTTTCTGAAGTGAGTAGCAACGGGAGACGTGAAATTATGAGTTAGCCGGATGCGAACAATGTTTTCTCCCCGTTGCAGCTTCTACTAAGTGCCATTCCTTGGTGCGCAGACGGTTTGATTTGGTAATTCCCTTTCCCTCGTGATGATATAAATTACCATGCTGATGTCTTCATCGTGTCTGTCTGCCACAGTCTGCACGAAGAAACTAAAACTTTTGGTCGGCAGTAAAACTCAAAATCCAGCCAGATATATTATTATTCTGTATAAAGTTTAGTTCACACCACAAATTGTTGCATATGTTACACATGAATTGTTAAAGGATATTTCAAGATTCCTTTTTGCAATCTCTCAAGGTTCCTTTTCAAACTCAGTTACTTAATCTGCCGTAACCTGGATGCTTGGAAAGCTATTCAAATAATCTCCTGGCATTGAGGAACTAATAATAATGAGAGCATATTTTGATGAATATTTTAAAGTTTTTTACGCCATATATTACATTTTAGTGCATATATACCGGTACCCTCAGTCTAATGACGACTTTATTGAAAACAATTTTCAATCATGGCCATATGTAAGGGCAAGGTTTAATGGGTTCAAGTCTCTCCCACTAGTTTAGTAACCATTTTGCACTCATTATGTACTCAAATAAATAACATCTCAAAATTAGTCGAAAAGGTTTTGAAAGTTATATAACATCACACACACAAGTAGGCCTTTAAAAAAATCGTAACTCTAACGTTAAATGTAAAAACTATATTGTTATGGGCAATAAAATTATGGTATATCAAGCTAATATGTTTAGAGAAAACACCATCTGGTGACAATACGCGGCACTATAGTCTACCTTCACACACACACACACATCGGGCACGCATTTCAAACTGCTATGTTCCCGAAGTTATTATGGGACTGCCAATCACTTTTGAACGACGTAAATTAGTTATTAACAATAAATAGTAATAATTGATTTATAACTATTAAAATTGTACTATCCTTGAACTGCAGTAAGTTGAGTCCTACCCGTTACTCCTTCATTTATATGGCCATGCTTTCAACCAATGCTGATGTGATGGTACATGTTACATAAAAGAGTTTGAATATCTTTTATGATACGGTCACCTCTCTGCATGGAGCCCCTCCTCTGTTCTTTGTCTCCCTCGCACGTCCATTCCTAATAAGGCATTTCTCTTTCTGATCGCAGGTTGCCATATTTGACGGACACCTAATTCATCAGCCGCCTTTTGTAAGTGGCTCGCTGTCAGTTTGGATATTTCGAGAGCACTGTTGGAACAAGCTAATAGAGATAGTGCTCGCTGAGGCCGGAACGAGATAGGAATGAATGTAATCGCCACCTCCAAACACGCAAGCATTCTGTTCTTGTCCCCCCTGAAAACGGCACCGAGTGCGATCTCGTAAAAAGGACTTTCCCGAATGCAAAAATCTCGGGGTCCCTATCTCCTGCTCGCTGAAAGCTGAAGAGGACGAGGAGAGGGGCGGGGGGCGAGAATTTATGAATGCGAGCCGTCCATCTCTGATTAAACCGCTTTGATTCAAACGTCTCTCCAGATGCAAAGATAAGAACTTAGTTCTAATTAAAATGTCACGTTTGACAAAGGAGATCGGCGAGGATGAGCTAAGGAGTGTAAGTGCTGGCAGGGCACCATAGAGGCATTTACCCTTTAAGATAGCTGGCTCCAATGCGATAACGGCCCGTTTCGCGATGAGGACCAACAAAAGTATCTCCTCAGATAAACTTTCGTGTATTTTTTTTTAAATGCGGAAACTCTGATGGTTTGATTCGAGCCGTATTTTATGACTAGATTTCGAGTTCCATTTCGAACCTGGGACTTTTACCTTTGAAGCGCGTTACGCTAACTATTAAGGCACGGAGTCGAGCATGTGATGACTAGACAGTTTAAAGTAGGACTATGTGCCTCCAACGGGTATCGAATCTGGGACCCGTTGATTGCAAGGCGACAACTTGCCATCAGGGAGGACCTACACGGCGGGTTTATATGTAAATGATTGGTTTTTATTATTGAAAAGGCATATATTTTTTTAAAAAATAAATGTTTTCTTACCAGTGTTGATAAAAATGCGATAAATGCTGAAGTAGCATATTTTGGTAATATCTGCCATAAATGCATTTAGTTTATTTTGCATATAAAGTGCATATTTTTGAGAATTGTCAGGATTAAAACTTGTTTTAACCAAACATAAGGTTTCTCAAATTGGAAAATAGTTTCTATAATTATTCAAGGACTGTCTGTCTCCACAATCAGCCCTTGGTAACCAACCACTACGTAGTATAGAGCGACCACAAGGGTAAAAACCTTGGACGAAAAGTCCCCACGCAGCTTTCCCTTCTTCCGTTCAGCTCGGGCAATAAGGAAGCATGGTCCACTCTCCCCTTCCCCTCCTCGCGGGAGTACGGCGCACAGGAGTCGCGGGTCTGCGTAGGTTGTCTTGCTTGTGGTTCCACTTATAGAGAACAAGGTCATTGAACAACAGGGCTACTCTACGAGGAAAGGGGGGGGGGGGGTGTATCTTGCTGGTTGATATAAATATATGTATTCCACCTTTGTCAATTGATATTTTCAAAACTGTGTGTAGGCTACATTCCTGAAGCTTAGGGAACGAAATGAACAAACGTTGCTTGGGTGAAAACTTTCAACGCGTTACAAGATTGTGATTTCCGTTATGTTCCGTGAGCATCCTGTGAGAGATATTGATGTGTAATTTCGAAAATGATTGGAAAGAGATCTTGATATGGCGATTCAAACTTACGTTCACGCAAAATATATCCGTTTCAATAAGATTTGGTGGAGGTTGTTTCTTTACGAAAGCTGGACAAAGGAAGGGGGTTAAAATCCCTGTCAAGCTGCTCCCTCCTTAGGGATACAAATTGTTTTGGTAGCCTTCTTCACTATGTGTCTAGGCCTCCTCGATATCGTAGTGGCTAACGCTAATGTCTTATAATCAAGGGGCGCAGAGTGGTTCGGATCCCACATTAAGCAGTAGCTCCAGTCCCGATGAGACTATCTGGATGTAAAAAGGACGTGAGTGAGAGAGAGATTTCCTACACATAAAAACTTGATTTGTTTGAATTAACGAAACACGTTTTGTTAAACTTCTTGGTAACCATACAGAAACAACTTGATAGGTTTAACTAAATTTGGTAAAGTCAACCAAATTACGCATATCGTAACACAAACGAATTGGCACGATTACTATACCGCGTTCGTTAGAACCTGTCCCGTTTCCTGCGCTAGCGATGGCTCGACAGTTTCGGTGCCAATGAGAAACGAGGAAAAAGTCGTCTGCTGGGCAGCGATGAGCGAATGGAAGCCAGAAGAGAGGAGCTTACGTAGACGCTGTTGCCACGTTCCGTATTTTAATTTGCTGCCTAGCTTTGGCTTTCCCCAGCACGGAGTTCACTCGGTCTGCAGCAGCAACGCCGCGTGGTTCATGCTAGAAAAGCCAGCGATCAGCTAGCGCGGGAAGCGGGACAGGTTGTAGCAAACCCGGTATAAAACAACTTGATTGTGATGAACAATTATTTTGCCGCCTATTTAAAACTTTTTAAGGGGCAGGAAATGTTTTTTCAAGATATTCATTTGCAACATTGATTATATGTAAGATATTGAGGAGATAATTAAATTTGCCTTTGAACTTTTTCTTTATTTTTATTATTTTCATAGTTATTAACGATTACAATGTGGTTACCTATGCTAACCACCGCCCACTTAATACACACATTTAAGTTTTTGGTAAAGAATAGTATGTACTGTTTATAAAAATGATTTTATCTAAAATCTTTCACTTAATCACTTGCTTTATTGCATTTTTTGTGATACTTTAATTTGAGTGAAACATCAGAAAACAATTTGTTCCCTTCCTTAGGCAGAATGGTACATTGCAGGCTCTACATGTCCAAATTGTCCTTATTGGTGTTGCACGCGTACTGAATGCAAATTGCATATTTTCTTGAAATTCCTTGCACTGGTTGCTGTGCATTGCCTCCAATTTTATTTGCTCATTTATTTTTGGTTTGTGATTACTTATTTCAACACTCTTTCCCTGCAAACCTCTCTCCATTTTCATTTTTTACAATAACCTCATTTGACAACAGTCCCTCGTAAATTCTTCATCGCAAATCCTAGTTTGTCAGGGGATCATAGCCAGATGGAAGTTCCTAATAAGCAAGATTTTCTACGAATTCTTTACACAAGTTCCAAATAAACAAGCTTTTCTACGAAATATTTACACGGAGTTCTCGAAGACAAGTTGGCAAGAATACACAGTCGCCTGTGCGCGGTGGTTAGTGACACTAACCACAAATTTTATAATTAGTGTCAGGCACACATAAGTCAAATCAAAAACACTTACATGTGAGAATTACAGCTCAATTACTTGTAAAATGTCTATGATCACTTCGAGGTTACACTTATTTTGACAAAAAGCTAAGGAGAATCGAACACGTGACCACACACCTTGATATCTAGCGCTGAAGTGAGTAAGAAATGTTTCATGCTTCTTTAGGATCAAACGAAATAGCCAAGTGTAAAACCCTACCACGTAAGTGGTGAATTGAGGAAATACATATGTGGTCAACGTTGATAACCACCCAACAGGAATAGAACCGTTACTGCCCCTCAAAGAGTTAAACAAATATTTGGTTACCAGAAACTATTTTCTAATTATTCCAAACTTTTTCCTCTGTGTAGACACAACGTTTGATCTTCCTCGAATCCAATCAGTGAATGTACCTCGAATCTGATCGTTGGACTTACCTATTTTGAGCGAGACAGTAAAGTGATCGCAAATATCTTGTTTGTTTATTTTTATTTGATTTGCTTTATTTTTCTTCGCTTTTTGTGCCACTTTTGGCTAATTTGCGAAGATGGGAATGAGGGATGATATGATGAAATTGATGAATGGAAACTCACAAGTATCCATGCCCAGGCCAGAATTGATTGCAAATATCATGCCAATATCAGCATGCATTTACAATGAATATATTCATCGATTTACCTGTTAATTAGATCGACTAAATTACCGATGTGTCTCTCTCAGATGTCTCACTCGGGGCACTTTATTGCGTTTTCCACATGAAAGGATCCTGTTTAGTGGACTCTGTATGTCGAATCTTTCTAAAGCAGTATGTAAAGCGAAATATCACGGATGAACAAAACAGAATAAAAAAACGAGCGGACAAGCTAAACAGCAGCTGGATGCTGCATTCTCGGGAACCCCATTAGAGTTACTAATGACCAACCGGAAAAAAGCAGGGAAAATGCAGCAATTTTGACGCTATTGATAAAGCGACTGGAAAGCAAAGCAAAAAAACAAGTGCGTGGGTGTGAGGGGGAAAGGGGTGTCTGCGTGTGTTTCCGCGACCAAAAAGCAGCAAATAATACCCCATTAAGCTGTTTATGTAGGCTTCATTAAAGCTGAAATAAGGTGTGGAGTCTATCAAATGAAAAAAAAAAAAAATAAGCAAAGAGAAATGTACGATAATTTGAAAATTTGGGCGACTAATTCAGTAGGACTGCAGCAAATACACGGTTGCAACATAAACGAATTCTGTGACTAATCCAAGTTTTCTAGAGAATTTTTAAAATTCCCAGATACTTCAACATCCTAATAACCAAGTGTTGAACTACGCTTGTTATTCAAGATAATCATGTCAATTTGACACTGTCCAAAATAAATGAACAAAAAAATAATTATAAAAGCATTATCGTATAGCGTATCTCCAATCAAAAGCTAGCTGAAGTACAAAGTGTTTCTTTCCCATCAAAATCAATTGATTTTTCCAGGATTTTTGGATCTATTTTCAAAATTCCCTGACTTTTTCACTCATGGATTGATCTTGATTTTCCAGATTTTCTGAGTTTTATGTTCAAATTATAAATAAATAGCTTCCAACCACCCACCAGCAAATGACGGTAACTATTGGAGCTCGCAAATAGCACACTTCACCTCTAAATTATCTGCATACACAGTGGTTCAACCTTTACATTATTGTGGTTCGCTTTCTGAGTTCCGATTCCTGATTAGGCCACGAATTATAAGCTTCAGCGATAACCCCCCCCCCCTCTCTCTCTCTCTGTCTGTGTGTGTGTGCTTAAGACTGTATATCATGGAAAGGCCTTTTCCGAATTCGCCTTCCTTCTGCCGATAGAGCGCGCACAGCGTTTACACCACCAGATGTTTTGTCCAGGCAAGCTTCGCGAGGCCCTCAAGAACACGCCTCCTCCGGTACACGGGCAGTTAGTGATTGACAGGTCGTAAAACCCTTGCCATTTCTTTCCTCAGACATGTCCTAGGTTTTGCTGTTTGGGTCGATTGGCATCTTCATTGCCAAAAGCTGATCTTACCATTTCGTGTCAAAATTCCAGACGAACGATAATATAGAGTCCTGCAGCAACAATATGTGGCTTGTAACATACATAATTATGGAAGCTTCTCTTCAACGAATAAGGAGTCCCAGTAGTCTACTCTTTGACCTCCGGGGCGAGGTAGTTAGCACAGCGCGCTACGACAGCAGGGGTCCCGGGTTCGAATCCCGAGTAAGACATGGATGTTTATGTTCTGAATGTGAATGTTAAAAAATATGGAACTGAGTAAATACTGATATATGAGAAAAGCAGATAAAATATGACATCGGACTGCCACGTAGTAAACCCAGGTTTCGATTCTCAGTGTGAATGATTTCAAGCGGAAAATTTTCCAACATATGGACATAGACAGACAAGAAATACTAGCCGACTGTCAGACGAAGACTTCACTAAGAGATCATTTGAAATCAAGGGATTGGGGGAAAGCAAGATACATAAACTTGGTAGGCAAAAAAGAAAGGGGAGGGATAGCATGGTTCAGACTGGGGGGTTGGAAACAAGTAAAAATTAAGAATGAAGCAGGGGAAACTATATGCTCTTTGTGCGGGGAAGGAGAGACGGGCGAGCATCTGCTCTCTGCCTGCCCCTCTACGCGTGATTTACGGGACAAGTGGGTTGAGAACGTAACAGAGAGGGAAATAATGGAAGTGGTAGAAGACAGAAGAGGAATCATAAGTGAGATAGTGCAACGAGTGGGGAGATATTTGTGGGAAGTGAGGGAGCGACGAGGAAAGGCGTTAGCGGACAGCGATAAAAACGAAGAAACCGCACAAAGTGAACCGAGCGTGTAATACGGGTACTGTGGGTCTAGCAGTGTGCAATGTATATGTGTTTTGTTTTGTTCTGTTCTGTTTTGTTTTTCACATTATTCAACAAAGAAACTCAAATTCAAGTAAGTCTCCAGACAGGAGGCCGAATGAACCGGACACACAACTTTATTTGCAAGTGCAATATTTCGATTGTTAAAATATACTAATTATGTTTAATTTTTTCTTTTGTATCTGATCAACTGCTAAGAGTTATTTGTATACTAACGTAAAGAAGGTACAATATTAATACATGACTTTGAGGGAAGAGAAAGTGTGTGTAATGTAAAATTAATGTAGTGCGTACAGCGTACAGCTCGCACAAGGAAAATGTAAATAAAATACAATACAATACAATACAACATTATCCTTGCATAAAACCGACTCTGTGAATGTATTTGATCTATTTTTATAAAACTTTCACTGATACGCAATATATGCGCTAATTTAATCAAACTTGCATATTTTAATTAATAGGATTAGGTCTAAAGCAAAATATGGTCATTTAATACCATGTGGTCCAAAAAGATAATAATTGAGAAAATGGTCAACTTTTTCTATTTATATAGCCTATATTTTTGTTGTTGTAACCCCTATGCAAGGGTAGTATTTTCCTTTATATGACTTCGTTTAAAAATTGCGGCCATGTTTGACTTATGATTTGCGGCATTTTTAGCCTTTGTAGACACTTGCGGTAATTATGATAACTCATCTAAGAAAAATGATAGCTTGGGTAAAAAACATTGTTTTCAGTACATTTCAAGCTACATTGTATGTTTCGTGTATTTTTTCAACATATTGATTTTGACCAAAATTCAAAGTTTAGGATATTTTTGTTAGGGAAGTTATGTAATATCCGAGTATTTCGGCTGAATTACTGTTATAGATCTTTGATCGTTTCTTGATTCTCCTTTTCAAAATTTTGAGCCCAGATGTCTCCGATCGGGGAGCTAAAAAAAATTATATTTACACGTAAAGATTACTCTATGACAGGTACCTGTGAAACAAAATATTCCAGATTGATATTTCATGGATAACAAACCTACAACAGGGGAGGGATTGGTCAAAAACAGGCATTTTACATTATTATTTACAAAGAAATGTTTGCTTTTTAATAATCATGTAATTAGAATTATTGTATTTATTAATTACATCATGCGAATGGCGTAATAAGTCCGTTAGTAGTGTTACGAATTAAATTTTCCTTTTCCTTTATCCCATTAGTTATGAAGAACTTCATCCCGGCTCGACAAATGTCACAAGGTCTTTCAAACTAAACAATATACTACTTTATGCCAAATTTAAGTCAGATTACGTGTCAGTAAGCAGTTTTTTACCTGTTTAGACCAGTACTTCAACTGCGACATTTGTCCGAACGGGAAGTTTACCGATTCTGGCCTATGTTAACTTATTCTTTATAGAATTACAACAAAATTGATTGCTTTGTTATTTTATTTAAATTTTGAAAAATCCAATTGTGTATAAAAAGATGTTTTGTTACTATAATTAACTACTTGTATTTGAAAGAAATTGGTAAAGCCACCAACCTGCATTATGCAATGTGTCTTGAAGGCATATTGGTGGGTGGGTGGCTCTTTACATATTCACAGTCTCGGTTATTTATCTATGCTCCCACGTAGTTATATAGTAGAGTCCCTTGTACTTAGATGCACCCCATGCAGTGGGAGAGCCCACTTTCCTCACCCTCTCCTCCGGGAATCGAACGGCAGTCAAGCTCTCCTATCGATGGTCTTTATCCTCCCAAAACTAATTTCCGAAATAAAGTATGACCGATTTTGAATCAGGTGCAACACAAACAACATTGGAGATATTGAATCGGTAGAGAAAACCCGATTTGCAGGTTGTACACTTATATTGGTTCCCGAGCGTTCGTGTATATAAATACAACCCCCCCCCATTTTTTATAATTCTCTAGGCATTGAATTAGTAATGGAGGTTAGTATATTGAATCTCTCACCCGAAATTCATTATAAAATTTTAAAATGAATTCTTAATGATTTATTGATTTGGTGTTTTAAGTCCACTTTATGCACAGTAAGGCTAATCGGGACTGGGCCAGGCATGGAACCCGGGATCCCTTGATTACAAGGCGACGACGCTACCACTGCGCCATCGAGGATGCTCAGTTTTTAATGGGGATGTAATTCAAATTATTAATAGACTATTACAAAAGCCTCCCCTTTATTTATTTCATCCTGTTTAATGATTACGAAGGATTGTTGTTTCAATTTAGCATGTAGAAGGATTCGAACAGGTGTACCAGCCAGATTAAATCGGCGTTATCTTCCAACGTTTTGAGCACATACATAGCAACATCATCTCATCCCTGAAGATGAGAGCAATGTATACGATGGAAGGTAACGTCGATTGACGTCGCCAGGAAAGCTACAACTCTTATGTAGAAGGGTGGAAATACAAACGAGTTGGATGAGATAAATGAGGAAATTAATGAATGATAAGTCTGATGAGATGGAGGCCAAAAAAATGTACATAAGAAGATAAAGTGTCTACAATATAATAAGATATTAGATGGAAAACACAATAATTGATTTAGTAATAATTAGAGGTTATTGTAAGCGTAAAAAATTGATGAATGAATGTTTTGATATGTTTAATAAGTTATGATTAGGGTGCGGATTTATAGGCATTTTTTTCTATCTATCTATCAATCAATCAATCAATCAATCATATGTTTTGTCACTGCCGTTTACCTACTAACTATTCATACTGTGCTTCAAAAGCTGCTTACTTTTAGGGATATTTGATATCGAAGCAACACGTGTCTCTTGGTAACTGGCTCTCAGTAATAAACGCAATCAACCATTCATCTTGTGTTGTCTGTTGCTTGTGTGTCCCTAGGACTGAGTTCTTTTTCATACCGTCTATCGTGTCGCCCTGGCCTGTTGTTCGCGCATGCATAGTGAATATTTTGCTTTAGACGGCGTGAAATATCCGTGTCGCTTGATTGAACGCAGGTTTGTGTGACATGTTATCCTATAGCTGTGCGAAACGTTGTGACAGGAACTGTTAATTTAAAGGAATTCCATTTCTCATTGTACATTGCATGAAATGAAACTGTGTATTTTCAGAATGTTGAAATTACTAAAGGACAGGGGTTTGAGGCTGAGAGCTTGAGTATAAATTCCTCGTAAGTAGGGGTAGTTAAAGTGTTTGTTTAATCGGGTTGGCCTGGATCTCAGGATACCAAGAATATAATGTTGAGGATTGCTTGCACTGCCCTAAGTCCTAGCCTGGCTACCTTAGTAATATTAGACGAACATTGATTGGATTGTTCTCTAGACGAACCAGTATCTTTTTATCTTCGTATATTAAAAACAGTAACTACTATATTCAAGGTCTGGTGCTCAAATTTCCTGCCGATCGGAAGTATTCTGGTGGGAAATAAATATTTACAGTCTAACTTAGAAACAGTGGGTGGATTTTCTTTACACTTACCATGAGATGGGTTGATGCCCCGACTACTGGAGAGGGATAGAGGAGTTTCTAGGAACGCAAACCCTTTCCGAAAATAAAATGGTCACTTCGCTGCGCCACTGTTATTGTTGTTAGTTTTATGACAGTTTTGCCATTCGCCGGCTTTACTGATCTTCAAATTTAACAGGTATTATTTATATATTTTATTCAATTTCTGTTATTTAGCGTCATCTTTTAGCCAACTTTGGCTAATCGCGATGATGATGAAGGGACGCCACCAAGGTCTAGTATATTATTGTTGTTGTTGTTTTATTTAATGAGTTCTAATTGTTTCATCATTTCACAATTTGTAATATGTAAATATCATAAACCATTGCATAAGAAGAAAGTATCGAAAGACACGCATAACATGTCGGTGCTTAGTAGTGCGGGGGAAAGGGAGGCACCAAGCGACAATCCTGCCCAGCGACTGATGTATGGGGCTGGCGGCTTGTTTCAACTCTCGAACCTCGGAAAACGGAATTCGCCTGAATATGTGAAATGACGGCGCATAGGTTCACAGTTGACACTTACGATTCATCTTTATGATTGTAATTTCGATTATGATAATCTGTAAATAATGAAGTAGATAAATAACGTTCAGGTATGTTTGAAGTAGTCGAGACCCAGAGTATGAAATACTAATAAAAAAAATGAAACCTGCAGAAATGAGGTAACGGCGAGGAAGAAGAAAGATCATCCGTGTTAGATGTAGTGAAACAGCATATTTGTTGGTGTTTACCATAAATGTGGAAGTACTGCGCAATTAACATAAAATTTCTTGCCCGATCATTTAGCCATACCATAGAGGTGTACCATTAAAATTCCTTTGAATTATTATTACTTTTCAAACAATGTATTTATATTTATTTATTTCGTCTTCTTTTACATGGCGAAGTTAAGGCTGTGGAGCCTTTTCTTCCACTTGACCATGTTTACAAAAAAAATTGAATGTGAAATAATTAAAATATTGAAAGAGAAAGAAAGAAAAAAAATATAAAATCAAAAGCTGCTTACTTTTAGGGATACTTCATATCGAAGCAACAGGCGACAAGCGACACGTGTCTCTTGGTAACTGGCTCTCAGTAATAAACGCAATCAACCATTCATCTTGTGTTGTCTGTTGCTTGTGTGTCCCTAGGACTGAGTTCTTTTTCATACCGTCCATCGTGTCGCCCTGGCCTGTTGTTCGCGCATGCACAGTGAATATTTTGCTTTAGACGGTGTGAAATATCCGTGTCGCTTGAGGATTTCACCAATTGAACGCAGGCTTGTGTGAGACGTTGCTGTTGATTGGATTGTTCTCTAGAGGTATGTGTCGCTTGTCACTTCGGTCTGCAGCTACATTGAGAAACGTTGCTGTTGACTGGCTCGTTCCCAAGCGACACGGAACATTCACATCAAGCAACAAGAGCCTATTCAGTTTAAAGCAAAACATGCACGAACAACAAACCGAGTCGACATGATACACGATATTGAGAGAAAGTCCCAGTCCGAGCGACATGCGACACGAGTAGCTTCTTTCAGTCATGAACAAGCTATGAAGATGTAATTGAATTCATTGTCACTCGCCCTCCTAGGGAGAACTCACACCGAAGCGACAAGCAACATATGTCGCTTGGGAACGAGCCAATCAGCAGCAACGTTTCACACCGTAGCGGCATGACAGACCGCACATGCCTACGCTCGATTGGCGAAATTCTCAAGCGACAGGTGTCGCCGGTCACTTGTCGTTCCGGTGTGTTTTCTCCCTCCATCACGATTAATGTATTCACATAATATCGAAAGTAAAATATTAATGAAACTAAAATTTAAAAAAAATGCAAGATGTAGGTTCCATTATTATAACATAACATTACATATAGTATAATTGAATGTGCAGTGAATTATTTTTAAAATTTAAATATCTACCTTCAGCATAGTTGTCTTACCTCTTTATGAAATAGATCGGTGTTCTCTAAATGTGAATGTATTGCCCAAGAGTGTTCTTTGTATAGACACAAATTGTATTTTTAAAATGCGTTGAAGTTAATGTGACTATAATTGAAATTATATTCAGAGATCGAGACGAAAACGAGAGAGCGTTTACATAACTTGGGACAAGAACAAGATTTAACGTTTGAAAGAGTACCCGACTGTCTCACTTCCTTTCGCTGTAATTTCTGAAGGGCCTCCCAAGGCACTTATCTAGAAATACACCGAACCAATTGTGTCAGGAATAATAATAATAATATGATGTTTAAGTTAAAATTATATTATTATCCTATAAATAGGTAAAAGGATCGGATAACAGCAAGTATTCATTATCTAGCTTACCTGTAGTTAAGATCGGCATAATTTGCATAAAAAACAAGTGCCCTGGCAAAGAAATTCATTTCAAATTGATGAAGAATTGAATATTTATTGAATAAAAGAGAATGTTAGATCCGGTTAGCGAAAAGTAAAGTTCCTGATTAATATTTTATGCATATTGTTATAAATAGTAGCGTGCAAGCATAAATCTTTGGTAATTGGTACTGTCCTTCTAAGCCCCCTAATTCCAATCTTTCTTCCAATAAGTTCAAAGAGTGGGCCTCCTCGATGGCGCAGTGGTATCGTCGTTGCCTTGTAATCAAGGAATCCCGGGTTGGATACCCGGTGGATGCAAGTAGTGGTTCGAATCTCACTTTAAGCTGTAAGTCCAGTCCCGATTAGCCTTTCTGTGCAAAACGTGGACTTAGAAACAACAAATCAATCAATAAGTTCAAAGGAAATTATAACCATCGATTATGTAATAAATGCTACACAAATATATTTTCATTATTTAATTTTTGCACTTGGTAAGTCTTTCTTAGGGAGGAGTCCGGACCCCTCCTCAAATAAGTCCTTGAGTTTCCTCGATGAAATTAGTAGTAATTATCTCGCCTTCTATTCAAGGGGTCTCAGGTTCGATCCCCGGTAGAACTACACGGTGGTCTGGATCCCAATGTATCCTGTAGCCCCAGTTCCGATTAGCCTATTTGAGCATGTAATTGACTTACAAATTTAATTTTGCTATAATTTATGTAAGATTCAATTGGGACAGTCTCTGTATTAATGTATTTATTCTTTTGGAAAATATAAATAAGACAAATGAAAAACAATGAAAAAACAGCCGGGTGAAGGAAATCAACTTTAGATTTTCCGAAATGGTCGGAGCACGGTCAAAAGCCGCCCCCAAGGGAAAAGACGATGCCAAGGGTAGAAGAAGAAGTAATTTAAGCCACGCCCACAGTAGTAAAACCTGGTCAGAGTCATCTATAGGCAAACGGCTGAACTTGTAGGACTTGAACATAACCCCGCCAGGCGATGGCGAGCCCCGGTATGGCTCGAATAAAGCCATTCTCAAAGGTGTTTGAAAATGCATATCAATGTTTGCAATGGCGTATTGTCACAATGGGCCTCTCAATTTGAAAAATAAAAAAATCAGTTTACTCAGGAAGGATGCAAGAAAGGCTTGCAAGGTTAAATTTTTACAGTAACTTAAAATCGGGCTCTATACGCCGATATAAAAACTGAGATATTTAACAGCTAATATCTATTAAAATATGGAAGTGATAAAAAAAAATCGATAATCACTGTTAAGATTCATCCTTTCTGATCAATTCACCACAAAGCTCATTCAAATGCCTCAAATAGTTTTCGAGTAAAAGTGTTCTGAATGAAGGTCTGTTTTTCCGCTGCCCATGATATGGCCTCTTAAAGTCAGTACTTACACTTAGTACTAGCACAATGTCAATTAGCCATCCACGCAGAACACCCTGGAAAGTGCGTCCTTGCAGGCTAACGTAGCTCAAGAGTCAGGATAATCCTCTGTGGAGTTTTGTGTTGCCTTGTGTTAAGTCCTTCTGTGAGCTGAGCATCAGCTTTTATGGTAGGTTTGAGGATTTTATTCCTCGCACACTTCAATGCATTTAGTCTTGTAGATCCTCTCCGGAAGACGAATTTTAACCAAGATTTTATTTATTTCAACTCGAGAACTGTGTTCTTCATTTTGACGTTGATAAAGTGCATAGATTAGTATTACATGATGTAAGCAAATAGCTTAAGCACAAATCACTCGATAACATTGAATATCAATCTTAACAATGGCAGAGTGTTAGTTTGAAGTAAAATGAAAATAATTTCCTAGCATTTCTTGATATGCGGACCCATTCCTTGAACAGAGGGGTGGCAGGTTTTTTTTAGAAGGTCTGATGACTGAGGGTACATAAAGTACTTCGGTTTATTTCTTTATTAAACTTAATTATACAAGTTTACTCTGTGTTTAAAACACGTAAATGGGAGAGAAGCATGATAATGACAAAATAACTTCGATGTGTACGTACCATATACTGTCTCATTTACTCATCTCAGTATGGTCACTTCGAAACAAGATCAGTACCAATTTTAGCAACCCTGCCGGCGGAGGTCAGATAATTAAGGGCTAGATTAGCAAGGGTCTAATGTAATTGATGAGCCATTCTTGTAATATTGCTACGCTGCTCACTCTAGCTTCTGAGCAGGTCCGGGTTTATATATGTAGAGGTCCACACCCCTGGCCTCCCCAATACAGAATTTCTGTTAAAACTTTTAGGCCAAGTTATGTCTTGATTTTTTGTTATGTGTGTTATATTTTTACTAGGGCTGAACCAATACCGATGAAAGTATCGGTTGGAATGTATTTACCGATACCGACCGATACTAATCCGTCAGTTTGGTCTTTCACGGGATTCACAAAGATGACGCGCACAGTATACATGTATTTATCCTGGAAATATGCAAAGTTTCTCTTTATTTTGCACCAGTTTTGTGATAACATAACAGTTATTTAATATTCTGATGTAATTATTGAATATTTTAAAGCAAACATCTTGGTAAATACGTATACTTATGCACTAATATTAATCAATATTTTGAACACATTTTAAATAGTACAATCTTCATACATAGGTATCGGTTCAAAGTGATATCGACTCTAATTTTTACTACATTTAAAATATTTTTTTCTCTCCTTGTGGTCCTTTTTAAAGCACCTCCTTACCCCTAATGTTAGTCCCAATACCGACTGAAGCACTAAGGTGTCCCCTCAGATCCCTCGTCTTATTGCAATATAAAAATACAATACAATACAAATTTCGTAAAAAAACAGAACCATGCCCGGGACAGGTCACTATGGTAACGTGGTCGCCAAATATATGTAGTTAATTTCGACCTCAGGGAGCAAGAGTCCTACAAATGAAAAAAAAAAAAAATATCCGTGACATCATATCGCTTGACAAAACCCGTGCATTATGAATCCTGCTTGAATCTCATCTGCAATGCAAGTTCCTGACACTTTCATTCCACGGCGGGATTACAGAAGACTTCCCACCAGCGAACCGCTGCGAGGCTTTCATCCGGCGATAGAGCACGCAGGAGGAGTTCTTGTAAACTTGTTCAAAGGCTGGGAGGAGATTATAACTTGATCCTCGATATGCATCAGAGCCAGCTGGCAAGTCTCCGGGTGGGGATTTCGTCCTCGGAGATCTCTAATTTCAACTGGTTTGCTTTTTCACATCGCGGCCACTGGGTAAGGTATGACCGGCTTTAGGACAATCTACCACGGATTAGTCGGTGGAACATGAAAATGCACTCTGGACTAAATAAAACACGCACGCTAAATACAGTCGAGACATGGAAATAGTTGTAGAAGCACGGTAAAGTGAATTTTGTTTCAGTATAACCACAATGATCTACAAACCGAGACAGTAGCCACAGCAGGTTTAATATACAACAGCAGTTTTCACCGCATGCCGAAAATATCCTTCAAACCCATGAAATGATCGGTGTTGGGGAAAAGCTTAATATAAGTCAGCTTATTAGTAGGATTACGAATTTTGGAGATGCGATACCAATGCAGTTACCACAGTTTTTTCTTGGCTATTTAACACATTTTTTCTGTCTCTTGAAGTTAATCGCGAATATGATGTTAAGATAAAATAGCTGAAAGAATGCTGAAATACCCGTACCCTGGCCTACAGATTGTCGAACTTTGATTATTACCGGAATACTGATCAAGTAACAATTTACTTGTTAGTTCGATATAAAGAATTGAGGCCTAAAAGTGGTAAACGTTGTAAGTACCAAAAGCGAAAGTGTTGGGAAATCGCATCGTTCCGCACATCAGCCTGTAAGAACGTGCACACTAGTGACCTCTTTACACGCCCTTTGAACTACTTAGAGGGCTACCAGCCACATTTCACGTTTACCACATTATAAAGCATGGCACATTTCACAGTTTAACGTGGAAAAGTGTGTTTCAATTATTGTGGCACTTACAGTGTTTACCAATTTTAGTCTTCAATTCGATTTGAACGTTATCAGAAATTTCAATAAGAGCATTCGGGTTCGCGACCATAAGCAGGAGAAAATGTATTCGTAAACGAAGTCTTTGCATATATCTTTTAATCTTCTCAACTGTTTATCATCCATGTTGGGAGTATTTTAACAAATGTTTTTAGCTTTTGACTTTTACACTGTGTCTGAGGAAATTTTTAGAGTATCCTGTGTAGGTTCCTTGACAAACTTACACCATTAACCTTTTTCAACTGCTTCATTATAGCCCCTTTTTTAATCGTAGGTAATAGTATTAGATAAGGGTTTTTTCCACGTATACTTAGAAGGGTGCATATGGCTATGCGTGCCGAAGCATCCGATAATTTTAACTCATTCATTCATACGCCCAGTCAGCGCATGCGCAGTTTCGTCAATGGTTTCGTCTAACGCAAACAGACTGAACACACCATGTATTTTGATAAACCAGAACACATCCAAAACCGAAAGTAACGTAAGATGAACGGATGCACAGAGGAAAAATATGAAGAGGATAGATTTATCAACAACAACGACACACGAACAAGAAACAAAAGAAAACCACGACTCAGGAGAATGAAATGATAATGGTGGAAGGCAATGAAGGTTAGGTGTTGGAAAATACGAAATTGAGAATTGTGAAGATGAAGGTTGATTGCGGAGGGCAGGTTCACAGAACAGTTCAATGCTAGAAAGCGAGGGCGTGTGTGCGAGAGAGAATTATATTCCATTTCAGTGAATGGCCCTGCGTGGGTATACCCGCATGTATGCATGGAGTTTCCCGCGGGAGAAACGGGAGAATTACCTCCATCGAGCCACAATGCAATGGCTAGGAGGGTGTTGTTATAAAGGGAAACCGGAAATGGAGGGGGGGGGGGCACCGAGATAAATTTGAAGTACACCTGTAAAAGTACCGTGCATATCTTCTACCGGATACCAAAATACGCGCTTTTTAATGTAACTCACGTGCCACAGTTGCACTTTCGATGTCTCTCAGAATTGCAGCCTGGGGAATATGTAACCCAAACTATTGTTGGCGCGCAACGCGACGCCGGATCATTCCGGTTGATGTTTCTTCCTCCCACGGAGAAACACGGACGGCTTCAAATATAATTGACGATAATGAATGATTCTCCACGAGAATATCCTTTGAGATAAACTTTAAAAAGGGAGCTTTCGCGTGTGTGCACAGGGAGGAAAAAAAGGATTTGTGTGCATTAACAAAACACGTTCGGTTAAGCTTTTCGACAAAACTAAATAATACAATTTGGTAGCCTTGACAAAATTTGATAATTTTGACTATTTTCTTTTTAAGAAACTCTAGTTCTGGTGAACAATCATTCGTTTGTCGCCTATTAAAAAAAAAAAAATTGATTACGACGAACTTGTTTTCCTAATGTTACTCCAAACAAACCTTTATTCCCCTGTGTATATTTATTTAGACATATATGATGAATAGGGCTAGGATTTTTATGACCTAAAAATCGCCAAAATATGCAAAATAAAATATGCTCTTATAACCTAACATTGTACAAAATATGCACTATAATTTGAAAAATATGCCCTTATAACTGGACTGTTTCAAACATCAATATCAAAATGCTGAGATATTTTCACATACGTACTATTTTTAGTTCACTTTATGGGCCCTGAGTTGCAATCCACAATGAATACTTTCTGTAAATTTTCAAATGAAAATGAAAAAGATTTCGCTGCCGAAAAAAAATAGTGATCGTGGGAGTAAGAATGAATCCACTTGGAAAATGACTATGTTTCTTGAAAAAGCGAAAATATGATGATTTTGACCGAAAATCCATCAAAATATGCTACATCACGCAGAAATGGCTAAATATACCAAAATATGGCCTTAAGAAGGAACCTTAATTTAATTAGTTTCTTCATAATATGAATTTCTATATATTTAGGGAACACATCACCCTTACCAAAATAAATATGCTATCCCTAATGATGAAGCACATGTGGAAACACTTATTTTACAGGTGCAATTTTTAGAAGACCAAATTACACAATGACATGAATGAAAACTGGAAAATTGGGATGGACAAGCGGACATTGCCTGTCTTCATCTTTTTAGTTAAGACCGTAGCTACAACACACAGCCTGGCATTCACGATCACATATACTAATTCGTCATTCCAACACATTCAGATGATTTCTTAACACTGCAAAAATTAAGAACCCTTGTACGAAATAGAGGAGAGACAGAGAGAGAGAGAGAGTGTACAGGAACGTCGTCGAACCTGGAATCCCACCCCTTTCGATCTCTAACATGAAGCCATACTATATATATTGTCTGCGAATAAATTAATCAATATCAATTAACTGAAATCTCGTAGCAAGAGCTTCAGTGTCTAAATGGCATGTCACTTGTTTAACTTCGCTCACCAAATACATTACGTGCTGCACAAGACCTCTATTGGCAGCAAACCACAGATTAGTGCGGCACCAGTCACAAAAATCCGAATTACGATCCTGCGATAGCAGCTTATTCCTCTTTCGTCCCGAAGTTACCATGATGTAGGAAAATACTCTGATTTGAGCCATTAATTAATTTCTAGAATTTATTGTATGAAGTGAACTGGCAACCAAAGGTATTTAAAAATATCTCGATGGATGAGGATCCGTAATGAAGGAAACTCGCTGTGAATATCTCTCACAGTTTTCATGTCATAATTTCTAAAAGTTAGGGTTGTGCGACTTTTGAAAGACTAATTAACATGGATCGGAGATAGCGAGTTACTGGTAGCTCGAGGACATATTGTCAGTGGCTCGTGAATGGTTGGTTACACACTGGAAGAGCTGGAAGCAATCTTGATGAAAATTTTGCAACGTCAGTTCGTCATGCTACTCGTCAATATTTAGAGAAGCGATAACAATAATCCTGCATTAGACTAGAATCATTGAGATTACACAAGTACAATGAGCAAAAAATATACTTGTTGGGTACAAATCAGCCAAGCTTTAAAAAGACCACTATGCAACTGATGTCCTCCCGCCAGTGTAAAATATCGCTATTTCAGTCACTTCAATGGTTATAGAGGTACATTTCGTTTCTCATAGACCAACTAAATAGCAGCTCACGACAACATACAGTAACTCGATGACCTGCCTGGACCGTGAGAAACAAAGATCAAGTCAGGAAGCTTTCAGACCGAAGAGACAAGCGACACTGGGCCTTTCAGTCTATAAGCAAGCATGCACGAACAGACAGAGGCAACACGTCATTGAGAAAACGGTCCAGTCCGAGTGAACAGGCGTTGCTCGTCTTTTCGATCTGAAAGCTTCCTTGGGGGTTTCACACCAAAGCGACATTAATCGAACGCAGGCTTGTGTGTCCTGTAAAGCGACTACGGTGTGAAATGTTGGTCTTGATTGGCTCGCTTGCGCTTGTCGCTTGTAGCGTGTTGTTTAGGTCTGAAATCTCGCACTGAAGTGACAAGCAACAAGAGCTCCGTCTATAAGCAAGCATTCATTGCGTACGTGCTACCAACAGACCGAGGCGATACGTGTCGCTTGTCTTTTCGATCTGAAAGCACCCTTAAAGTTAAATATCTTGCAAATAGAAGTTTAAGATATACCTAGGTATATTTTTCACTACACCGTCCATGTATTAAAAAAAAACATTACATGAAAGTCTATGAGCCAAGAAATTATCATAAAAAATCAGCCCTTCACTTTTAGCTCGGCATATATTTTCAAAAGCGACAAGTTGCTCCATGACTCAAGTGAATGACAAAATACAGGCTTACGGTACAGGCAAGAATAAAATAAATACAATCACGTTTCTATCTCACACGTGTAAAAGAAATCACAAAATCCAGAGAATCGCCCAGACACAGCCGCAATGAACTCTGAAACCGCACCAGAAGAGAATCAAAGAACGTATTCAAAGGGACAAAATCATTTCTATTCCGGTCAGTGTTTGACTCTAATTGGACACTGGAGTGGAGACATTAGGAACTTCGTCCCTTGGATAGAAATTCAGAGCGAGCGATAATGCGGGTGAAAGCCAAGATTTTACATTTTATGAGAAAATCGGGACGAGATACCTTGCTTCAAGGCAAGAGCAAACTTGAGTAATTACGTCATTGCGAAAATTGGGTTAGTTGAATTAGTCAGATGCCAAAGTGGATTAGCTAAATTAAACGCGACGTTATTTGGACGGATCTCGTCTTCAAGTTCCTGACTGAGAAGTGGGAAGGGGGGAACTTTGAAAATACTTGCGCAGGGAAGTAATTAAGAAGTTTTCAAAAAACTACGGGGTCAGTATCTTCCACTTCATTTTCTCCCTCTGGGAAACTTAAATTATTTACTGTAAGAAATGCGTGGAGGATATCAACACTTCTAATTTTCTACACCAGAAAATATTTCGAACACTTGAGAGCAATTAAATGGTTCAACAAGCTACGGATCTATGATTTGGAGCGGTTACCAAAAACCACCACTACTTCTATTTGGTAGAAACTCAGAAGTTTATTTTAGAGGGTGATTTCTACCTACATAATTCCACATCGTAAGTGTGATTGTATTTCCAAAGGAAAATTACATAACAGCAGATACTGTCATGGTGAAATCTGAACCAAGGAACCTTTTTGCCCATTTAGCTATAAAGAAATGTAGCTTTGCAGCGTAAGGAACGAAAATCAGAATTACGCCATCGTTTTTATAAATTTTAGCCTTTCTACTGAAATTCTTGCAGCTGGTAGGCGCCTTCAAGAACTGGCCTGGGATTGCATTTCCGAGAAATCTGTTCATGTTTCAAAATGGCGCAGAAAAATAGATTTCACATGTGATGTGAGCGCTCCAAATTCTGCTGATATTTACACTACGTTTTCAGAGTTTAACAACGAAATTCTCAGCAACATTAGGACATCGTCAGAGCTAGAAATTGGAGAGATAAAAGGAAATATAGTGCATGATTTAGGATGAATGTGGTTAAAAGTAGGTGCAAGAGTCACAAATATTACAACGACACTGCTGTCAATGGTAATCACAACTTTCAGGATTCTATTTAGAGCTTTTGATCAGAAATTACCTCAGCAGCTAGATACATCGAATGACTTGTCTGGTACGTGAACGAAACCGGTCAACTAACTTCAAGATGGCAGACATTAAATTTTGTATAAAGCAACACTTGGTGCAAAATAAGCGCGGGGGAGATATTTAAGTGCCTTGGGTGCTTACTCCAGGGCAGATAAATGTAAGCAATTTTACAAAATCTCGTAGAATTCCAGGCTTTCTACAGTTTTCATAACTTTCCCGTTCAGCTTTTCACCTCTACAGAGACAATTCAAGCAGAATGCATCGTTTGATTCAATGTTTCAATATTTCCTTGGAGAAATTATCAGAAGAGGACCTGCAAGAATATTGTCTCAGGGATGTAACCCTCTCAGTAGCAGTTATCAGTAATTTGTCCAAAGGTAACGTATTTACAGAACAAATATCAATCTTAATCTCTGTATCAGTCTTGGACCTAATTCTATTATATCCATTACCATAATTACCAAAACAACACGATTGAGTAGGCGCCACATTTCCTTATGACTTTTAACGTACTTACGTTGAAAAACAACCACCAAAGGCGTAGCCTTGAGTCAAAGTTTCTTCAGCAAACTAATTTACAGGATCAAAGGTGAAATGCTGCGTGATCTGCATGAGGCTGTCCTCTCAAGGCACCAAGTTTCGCTGAACTTTCCAAGTGAAAAGGACTGTTTTGTAAAACCAGAAAACTTTCAGTTCTAATTCTTGCAAGCTTGAGTAGTCTTTTTCTAATGTTGTTGA
This sequence comes from Lepisma saccharinum, assembly GCF_977018435.1. NCBI lineage: Eukaryota > Metazoa > Arthropoda > Insecta > Zygentoma > Lepismatidae > Lepisma > Lepisma saccharinum. The sequence continues at coordinate 25,782,814 of NC_139239.1, forward strand.
GACAAGAATACTTTCTCTTTGACTCAATAAATGTACTTCTACGTAGACCCAAACACAGTCCCCAGGAGCTGGAGATATTTATATCTTTCGAAAAGCTGCTTCCATAGAACATTTTCATTTCCTTGTCAGAGATACAATGAAGTGTAGGCGTCTCATTTCGCTGGTATACAAAAGTAAATTACTGGGATCCATGCAATCACAACTGGTATTTCAATAAAGGGAATATATCAGGAACAACAGGGTTGCTTTTTCCCTTTCCCGGAGACGTCTTGGTCTTTTCAGAATTCATATAGCTTGCTGTTAATGGAATTTTACTCTTACAGTGCTAATTAACGAGTACTTGTGAATAGAGAAGGGACAGAGTAAGAAATGAAAGGATAAGGGAAGAGCTGGAGCAAACATAAATTGAAAACCAACTCATCAAAAGACATGAAATGGTTTCGCCATGAACCAGAATGGAGGAGGAAACAAAATCCAAGCAGATCTTGGAGGCAAGACCAGAAGGAAGAAGGCCCAGGGGCACACCAAGGAAGTCATACGTAGATATGGTGGAAGAAATAGGAAGAAATCGAGGAAAGACATTCAAAGAAATAAAGAACATGGCAAAGAACAGAGAAGAATGAAAACAGTGAGTCGAGGCATCCCGATGCTGTAAAGGAATAACGGGTAGAGAAAGAAGAAGTGCATGACGAAAAAGTAGCGTTGAGTGATGAGTAGAGTGATAACATGCAAATTTAAATCTTCGAATACTGCAATTTTTAACACCATTATAAATATGCTTCTTTTAGAACCTATTTCCTTACAACTTACGATACACGGCTATTTATCATTAGCACTCCAGCGTAACTGCTGCACATACACGTGTATGTAACAACTTCCACACAGGAGCGTACCCAGGATATTTTTTCTCAAGGGTAGCGGGTCCAATCTTAAAAAAGTTTGTTCATAAATTGTTGGTGGAAAATAGTACAACTTTTGCCAGAAAGTTACCGAAAGGGAGAAAATTAACTTTCGTCGTGTTTTTCACAGAATATGAGTAAAATGCGGTGAAATTGTGATAAACGCTAAGCATCAGGTAAAATACTAAATTTACATTATTTCAACACTTAATATCCATGAAAAATATGATTAGCATGTTCTTTTATGCACTTAAAATATGAGTAATTTTGGACAATGAATCAAGTTGTTTGATGGTATTAGGTTATGTGTAAGGTTAGGATTTTGTTCACCAATAAATTATCAAAAAATGCCCTAAAAACAACGAATTTATGATTTAAAAAAAAGACTTAACACGTGAAAAAATGACCTAAACAATTTCTTACATTAAGTATGCTGGAAATATATAGAATTTGAAGCTGCAAACCCATAATTCGTGACCTAAGTATATTTAAAAATGTTTCTTTTGTTGCCACTTCAGATACAATCAGTTTCAACATGGCTTATCGCTTCTATCTTTGAGTTGCAGTACGCTGCTAAGATGTTTTGCAAGTATCCAAAAAAGGAATGACCGACGACGATTGCCATCTAGCACACTTTTACACATCGAAAAGCTGCGTTCGACAGGTAAAATGCTCAATATTTTAATAAATCGTTAAATATAAAAAAGCTCCAGAAGTAAGAAAATGAACAAAATATTACCTCAAGTGCGAAAAATGTACCAAAAAAGCTAAAAATGTCCCAACAAATTAATCTTGAAAGGCTTAATTTGTCACAAAACGAGTACATACTAAAGCAAGTAAGTTTCAATATTTCCAAAAAGTAGATGCAGTCGTCAAAATACTAGCTCTAGTTATATGCAAATTGGTCTCTACATATAGGACATACAATACAACGTTTCCATGTGGTTTCAGTTACAAATCCTGTTATGCCATGAAAACAAGAACTCATTGCGCACATCTCAATCTATACATAAAAAAACGGCTACCCTCTTTTTATGTAAACATCTCATTGTAGAGCAGTGTAAATTGGCAAAATTTCTGGAAGAGGCACGGGTCCGCTGATCCCATGTCTGGCTACGTTAATGGGCTACAAAAGAAAGAGGCCTACCTTGGTTCCCTCGACGCTAATAATTCTATACAGGCTCCTCGTGGAATCGTAGAAAAAAGACACGTTGACTGCGGCGGTGGACGCGGATATCCAAGACCTCTTTGTCTTTGGGTCGATGTGGAAAACGTGCGCTTTGCACGTGAAAATAGGTTGCTCGCTGCAAGGTAAGAGAGAAACAGCAATTACAATTCGTGTCAAACACCAGAACTACAAACGCAATCAGGACGAATACCATCTCATTACTACTACTACTTCTAATAATACAAAATATGACACTTTTACCTTAAAATTTAACTTACTAGTTACTAATCTAGAATATTCAATTAAAACTAACTAAAAGAATATTAAATTAAAATTATTATTAGATTAAGTATACATTATGCAAAGACAAAAGGACTAAACAAATATTAGTTTTCAATTTGGTTATTTTACACATTTTCTACCTCCCTAGGTAAATCTAAAGGACATTGATAAATGATGAAAATTGATGACGCACAAACATAATGCTTGAAATATTGATTTGCTTTATTTTACTTTTGGCTAACGCGAAGATGAGCATATGAAATGGATGAAGGGACAATCACAAATACATATGACAGCATAACACAAGTCCGACAGAGGATTATACTGGTTGAGAGTCCATACGCCAGAGCCCCGTTAGTCTGCAACAATGTAGTCCAGGGTGCAAAAGGGGAAGAGAGGTTGACATTTGGTGTTTCAGAAAATGCCACTCCTTACAAACATAATGGAATATCCACGCCTTAACCAGGATATGAACAGAATGTGTTACGTTCTGTCCAATGAGACTGATATTCACGAAAAATTATTGTATTACTGATATCAACTCAGATTGGAAGATACTGAAAGCTGATATATTATGTTGTGAGCCGTCTGCAACATAAACTCGGATGAAACTAAAGGGTGTACTCTTTTCAGAAGGCAGACAAATGCCACGACGATACTCAGATTACCCGGACGCTTATACAACATGCAACCTCTCATCCAAGTAGTACATCCTGGACTGCATTTTACAGACGAGACTCTGCTGCCTGGATCCACAATCTACATAGTACTTTGTGGAGCCCATGTGTTTCTGAATGTCGTCTCAGAAATTTCATCTTATCACATTTCATCCCCATCTTCGCAATTAGCCAAAAAGCATAAAAGCGAAGCAAACTAAACATGAAACAAGAAGTAGGAATTGTGTAAAACGTATGACTGTTTCGCTGAAGAAGTTTAATTAAAATGTAGTCTCTGTACGGCTAACATTTCACATGAAATTCACAATTCATACCAATTTGCCGTAGAAACAGTACAAATCTACAGCATTAAATAACGCTAATGCACAAACAAATTATGAAATACATCATGCAAATAAAACAAAGCGGTAGCCATTTGATTCAAACAAGCAGGAACAAATCCATAGAAACAGAAATGTCTCTTCCACTGCTGCAGTTCTCCAAGTAGACTTCGGTTGCGGTAACATCCGCATATGAGGAAATGGAAACATCGTGAATAATGGGACAACTGGAGCGACCCCTCCCCTCCGCCGGGGGTATCTTCCGTCGAGGTCTCGTGAAAGATGCGATTCCAGGACGCTTTTGAATCGCGCGTTTTCGCCAGTCTCACACTTGCTCTCTCACATTGTTTTCCAGCATAATGGTGCCCGGCCGCATTAAAGCAGACGCGTTGGACAGGCTGCCAAAGTAGAGGATTTGGCGTTGTAATCTGGGAACAAATGCTCCCGTCAACGCACTGAACTTTTATTTTGATACTGTTTTGTGATATCGACTTTCGAAATGCGAGCTCACTGGCCTCAGTGCGGTCAGTGTAACACACTGCAAAGCTACAGGCCCTGGATTCTAAAAACGGACAAAACAGTTGTGTGCTCATGAATTTCTTAAGGGCAGAATGCGAAGGAAGAAGTTTTTTTTTTTTTTTAACACTATCAGGTTTGGGGTTATTTTACATCGCTTGGGTTAATTGCAAAGATGAAGACGAATGATGAACTGATGAAATGGATCATTGGGTAAATACAGTGATACATCCATACCTGATCAGGATTCGTATCTGACTATCAACTCTGATACTGTTAAGATTAGGCCCGGTGTCAGATTGTGGCCAGAGAAGTCTGCTGAGCTGTCAGGCTACCAGGCATCGGAGGGAGAGGAGTGGGAGGGTCAGCTCATTCGCAAAAACTGGTTTCCCCATAAAGTTAGTTAAAACCAGAAGCCTATAACAGCTGCCGAAGAGGAATAATGACACAGATCATAAAACAGTCTTGTGCAACCAGCGGCAAATATTAATAGATATTTTTGCCCATTGCCATGCGTGTTCTTACACCTAATTTTATGCAATACAAACTTCAAGTGTAGAAACAAAAATCACCAAACAAAGAGAGGACAACCACTGTATGTGTAGTATCAATGCTAAAACGTATCACAAAAAAGAGTTTTAGAAAACTTCAAATAACCCCCCCCCCTGTTCCTCCCACACAAAATGAAATCCAATATTTATTCCCAGATTTTACATTAAGAGGAGAATATGAATATGCAGGAGACGGTTCCCAACAGTAACAGTACTTAGAAAGACGATAAAAAACAAAAGAGAATCGATAGACAAACGAACGTGCTCGTTATTGATCACGACAAATGAAACAAATTACCATCCTCTGGAATCAGTGAAAGGGCTCACGTTTCTTTGTTATTGTCGACATAAAACACCCAGAGAGAGAAAAGGGGGGGGGAGAAAGAGGAGCAACTACTTCGGAGGAAAGCAGACCTGCAGACCAACTGAACTTGGCAAGAAGTTTATTGGAGTTCACTTATGGTTGCGTGCAATTAAGGACATTGACACCACCTGTTAATCGAATCCAATACCCCTCGACGAAAAAGTTATATCAAATAAATGAGCGCGAAAGTTTGAGTTTTTCTTTTAAGTCCAGTTTATGAACAGATAAAGTGGAATTTGAACCAATATGTGCCTCCACAGGGTATCAAACCCGGGACCCCTTGATAATAAGGCGACGACGTTAGCACTACGCCACAGGGGAGGGTCCGTGACTGTACAATAACCCCTTGAGGAACAAAGCTTGCCAAGCAGCTTTTCATTGAATGGCGTGTGGTCAGCGCATTGCAACCGCACTGTGGCTTCTAGACAGTAGTCCGCTACTATTAATTTCAATCTGGCACCTAATTGTCTTCTTTGTTATTTTTAATTCGCTTTTATGATTTTTCGAGCTAATCGCGGCGATGAGGATGAATGATGATTCGATGAAATTGATGAAGAAACACAAAAAGCACAAGTACTCAGGGTGACTCGAATCGAGAACCACCTGTTGCGATACCTCTTCATATTCGTTATTCTTGTATCACCACGGTTTCCTTCAATTGAAAGTGATAAATGATCAAAGTTACCTCAAGAAATAAACACGCATAAAATTTCAGATATTAGGGACGTTCTTTTATCCGTAATGCATATAAGTCATCTTGGCGTTTTAAGAAAATTTCAATTCCTTGAAAACACGTCAATATCAGTTTTATATTAAGGCGCGCACACATACATAAATATGTATACGTTTCTTGAGGCTACTTTATCGTTTATTTATTTCTATTTGGTTGGAGAAATAGTGATGATCGGAAAGTAAAGGATATAAAGATGCACAAACAAAGCAGAACGTCTGACCAGATAACGATCAAAAAGGCCTAAAACTTGTCCATCTATTTCTCCAAAAGAAGTACACTCGCTAAAACAAATTCCGATAGGAAAGCAATCATTTTGTTAGCGGTGATAATTATAATAACTAAAAAACTGTGCCCGATAGCGAAATTCTAATTACGGATTTGAATTTCCCATACCAAGGTGCTTCAGAAAAACGTATTTTTACATAAGAAAAAATCCTTTGTAGAACAGTGTAATCAGTTAACGCTCCCATGTAACATGTATCCCCTTAGTGTAATTTTCAGTCTCTCTCTCTCTGTATTTGTATGTGAGCGCACACACATTTTTACATTAGAGAGTTCTCCAGATAAAAATCCTTCTTCATGAGGAAACAATACATATGCTTGATAAGGTTTGAATGTTTGTGTACACGTGATTTATTCACTCCTTACGTCACTGTCGTGCATCCATTATTATCTTTACCGCGGTTAATTCAGCGTCACAAAGAACAGACGGGAAGCAAAATCTGATTACACCCGAAAGTGAGCATGTAGTTGAATATGCAGGTTGCGGGAAAGCATGCAGGTACGCAGTCAAGCCTCGACCACAGGGGACATACGTGGTCCCTAGGGACCCGTCCTTCATGTACCCAGCGGCATTTGCAGCCGCTGTTAAGTTTTGATGCGAAGGAAACACCGCAACCTGAAACATTCATCGGGCGAGCGGTGGACAAACAATGGTTCCGCGTAACACACGCGAAGCCGTGCAAATGGTTATCGAAAGTGAAACTCGAATGCTTGGATCGCAGGGTACTTGATCACAGAGACAAAAGCACTCTCACGCACTGACGGTACGCGACGCATTTTACATTCGCACTTCAAATTCACGCGGATGTCTCGATCGACGTCGCTTCCCGGAGTTTCACATGCCATGCGAGCCGAGCCATTCCTATCTGCTTTCTTTGTCCCCCAAACCGCCACAAGCTTCTGGACTCAACGGCACCTAGTTAGTGCAACGTATTAGTTCGTCTTTCCAACGAGAAAATGGGATTTCTAACAAAACACACACTAAATAAGTTTATATACGATATTTCGCTTAAAACTGCACGAAAGAAAACGACACGTTTCAATTCAACTCCTCGAAAGCCAAGTGCAGAGGACTGATTTGTCTCTTGCAAGCTCTTCACTCGCAGGAGCCCAAGCGCAAGACTGACGTCAGGGTTATCATGGCAACCAACCTAATACGGCTACCTTGGTGCAGGGATATAGCTTTCCCAGCTAGAGCTCTGCACATGCGGATGATTCTGTGCGCAAAAAGTACTGTTGTAGAGGGGGCGCGCTGCGTTAACAGACTACAATGCACAAATTTATTAAACAAATGATGCCACAGAACATTGTTCCATTGAGGCATACATACATTTTGTGCATTACATATATTTGTGCATAACATAAATTGTTTCACTAATTACTATATATACGAACACCTCATTCCTTTCTCCATTGAGCAAGTAGGGCTCTTTTGAATGATTGAAGTGACATATTGTTTATATCAACGCTCGGATCATTTGCTGGCATTTCATTAAATTTTTTACCCATTTTCTACATCGGAGATATCTTTACATGGTTGGTTCTAGATTTTGGCACATGAAATAGCCCGGGTTTCGGTTTGGTTCTCATTTGAGGAACACGATATTGTAATGCAGATACTAACCCCATAGTCTTATTTTGTTGTTTGCAATTTTATACCTTTCTTCAATTTCTTCAATGTTAAACTGCGATACAAGCTCAGACTACGGAGTGAATTTAGGGTACACTTTGTCTTTTTTGTACTTTAGATACCTCAAGAATTTGGACTGAATCATCTATTTCCCTCATTTTGTCCAAAGGCTGCCATATTACCGATGCATATTCTACGAGTGAGCGTACTAGGGAGACACAAAGTTATTAATATTGATGTACTTTTCAGATTTTCCCTACATCTTTTTATGAATCCTAATTTTTTATACGCTTGGTTAACGATATGATGGACATGCTCTTTAAAACATAGATTTGCGTCATATGTGACATGAAGATCCGTGAAATTAGTGACCTTAGGTATTTGTTTTCCTCCCACCTGATACTGGAAGTTTCTTATTGTTTGAGCCTTTGTTATAGACATTAACTGACATTTATCAAGATTAAAAGAAAGTCTATTATTTTCGCTCCATTGTAGTAATCTATTTACGTCTGCCTGCAAGTCAAGGCTGTCTTCGTCAGAGCAAATTGTTCTAAATATTTTTACATCGTCAGCAAATATAAGGCAACGCGATTTCGTAATAATTTTCGGGAGGTCATTAATAAAGAGTAAGAAAAGTAGTGGGCCCAAATTGGAGCCCTGCGGCACCCCAGAAGGCATAGGGTATTTTTCGAGATACGCATCCTCTATAACTGACAAATTGCTTTCGGTCCATTAGGTAAGATTTTATGAGCATAATTACGTTCTTAGAAATATTAAAATACGATAGCTTCTGAAGTAAAATGTCATGATTCACCGAATCAAACGCCTTGGCCAGGTCAGCATACAATACATCTACCCGTCTCCTTTCGTCTAATTCATAAGCTACACAATGTGTAAATTCGGCAAGGTTTGTGATTGTCGACCTCCGCGATATAAAACCATGTTGCATGGGAGATATAACCGGCCGTACGTTGGCCACTATCCTCTCATACAGTATTTGTTCTGACACTTTGCAAAAAGCTGGTAGAATTAACACTGGTCTAAAGCAATCAATGTTCTTTACATTTGTCTTTTTGGGGTGGGATTAACTTAAGTGATTTTCCATTTTGATGGGAAGTTGTGATGTTCCAAAATTTTTTTGAATATTATACTCAACGGTTTTATTAGCGGTTCAGTGCACCCTTTGACCACATAGGGAGAAATGTTGTCCATCCCTGCTGCTTTTTTGGATTTTAACATTTTAATTGCTTCCTCGATCTCATTGATTCAGTTCGATACGCGATATATCGAGTTGGGAAAGCACTCCGGTTTCGCACTTATCCGATTCAACTATAGAGTACTGTGAAGCATCTTTGTACACTGATAGAAAATAGGTAGCAAATGCATTTACAATATCGTGTCCGTTGTGCAAGATTTCATTGTTGTATTCAAAAGTATTATTACCCGAATCCCTCTTTTTATTTCTAATATAAGTCCATACATTATTGACATCTATGCTTATACGTTTCTTTTAATACTAATATACGTGATAAGGATCATTTAATAAAAATATTTTTAACATTAATATGGGATGAAGTGTCACTGCACCTACTTCACTTGAATAGCCGCCATTGCTTAAATTTAAGTTATTATTTACATTTTTGAGATGGGGTGGGCATGTTGTCTTGAGTTCAACAAGTGAACATGGCTTACGTTTGGGCCAGAGCTATGGAGACTGCTTCCAGAATGCTGTCCCGAAAACCTGTGCTACTATATATAGTATATAAAAAAGAAAAGGCACAAGATTGAATGATTGCATTCTAAATTTAAACTAAAAATATGTATCTGTCTTTAACTATGTCATTAGGTCCCCTACACACCTATACACTAATCTTTTTAGTAGGAAAAAGAATATAACGTAAGTGAGAACATGAAAATAAATCACTGACAGATGTGGTGTTCACATGCCGAGTAACCTCCTGTTTACCAAGAGGATTTATATTAGCTGAAGTTACATCTCTGTACTATGGTCACATTTCACATGAAGGTTGTGAGCATTTCTGCTTACTATCATAAAGACGGGCATTTTAAGCTAACATGCATTAATTAACAACTTAGTATTGAAAAAAAAAAACAGCTGTGAAACGGAATGACTGACGCCTGTACAAACATGCTTTTCCCATGCAGACCACTTCCGACAGGATTCGCCATTTTTACGAGTTGATTCGCAAATAGATTCCGCTATGCAAACTGGACGACATAACAGGCTCTCTCGAACAGAAAGCTCCGGATGCGTTCAACAATATGTCCAGGTCTCCCCCCTTCCTCCCCCCAGAAGCAAATTCGCCGCACACAATGAAATACTGCTCAACCAGAAAACAAAGAGAGTTAGGGGCGGAAGTGATTTATTTCGTTGACTTTCATGAGGAGAACGGTATGTTGAAGTGGAAACATTCATCTATATGGGTGGCTGGGAAAACGCGATCAACGTTCCCCCAGCCGCGAAAAAAAAATTTAGAGGATTTTTCTTTAGTAACATCTGTTCGATGATAACTAAAAATAACGAAACAAAGGTAAAGCGTGCCTGTCACAATTTTGTACTATTAAAACAAAAAGAACTGAATGAACTAAAATAAAAATAACGTTCGTTCAGAAATTAAAAATATTGCATTTGTACCTTTTACAACTTAGTTTCTACTATCGAAAGCAGTACCAAAAAAAAAAGGAACGTTAAAGATCTCCCATGTGCAATGCCATGAAGGTACATTAAAGGTTTAAACGTAACGTGATCACCACTACTCTCCGCCGACTTTTACCACAGGTGACTGGATGATTCCTAGAGACGGAAATTGAACCCAGGTCGCCAGCTTGTCAGTCAGACGCGTTATCGACTCAACCGAGGCTATATTCACAATCGCAAAATTACACTTTACTCACGGTTTTATTAGAGTGAATTGTTGAGAATTGTTTTATTTTGTTTCGACTGTATTGAACGTCTTAATACTGGATCGTAAGATTTCTGATACACTATTTTCGTGTGTGTTTTAACTACCTAATCAGGTAAATCTGGATACTTCATACCCTGGTATGTTCTAGTCCAGGCGAGTATACAAAAATTGTATGTGGTAAAATTACAATTTTTGAAAAATTACTGCTTCACAAAAGAAAGTGCACAGTTCCAACGAAATTCCCGTGACAAATCTAGAATAAAAGTACTCGGAGCTTGGACTTATGCTTGGCACAGACAAAAATCCGTCATTTCCCATGCGACGTCATGAGGAACTGAAATCAGACGTGAAAAAAGTTTTACCGTATTATGATGCCACATTTCATTATTCGTTTAATTATTAATTTTTGATCACCCTGTACGGCCTTCTCGATGATCTAGTGGTAACGCTGTTACCTTATAATCAAGGGATCACACGTGCGATTCCCGGTAGTGGTTCTGATCCCACTTTAAACTTAAAAAGCATTTTCCCAATTCGCTTATCTGAGCATCAAGTGGACTGATGTATGTTGTTATTCTAAAAAGAACGAAATTATATTCAGTCCCTACACGCATTGAATATACTGACATATAGGGACTTGAAGTCAGGAGAAATGTGATGAATTCTTCTCTGAAATGAACACAAATTGTGAATTGATTGATTGATATTGTTTATTTTACTTCGCATTTCCGCCATTTTTGGCTAATTGCGAAGATGACGATTAGAGATGATATGATGAAATTGATGAAGGGGCACTCACAAATAACCGCCATCCGGGATTCGAACCCGGAACCCCGGGCACAAATTGTGAACGCGAATGCTGAAGGTGTCTATTGGATACGATATAAAATCTACATGATAAGCGACAGCTGCGGGAGAAATTCGAAAATAGTTTACAACAACGCTTTGTTTTATTTCTTTTTTAATTTAGTACCTGAAATAAATTTCCACTTTTGAACTTCTATGCAACGAATGGAAAATTCAAGCCTACGCGTGTGTGACTGTTCATTTTAATGAGAGCGATTAAATTTCATCCGCATCATCACTCATTCGTGACAGAATGCGACGGTGGAAAAAAAACCGGGGAAGAGAATGCGGGTATGGTTAGGAAACAAATGACTTCTCATTATGGCGAAAATGGTTTGGATTCGTTACAAGCGCTGGCGACGGGCCAGCGAAAGTGCGATTGGGGACGTTATGATACTCAAAGGAAATTGAGTGACAAATCGAAGACGAGACGTGAAAGAGTCTCATTGCGACGTTTTCTGCTAACTTCAATTAGTTTCGCTCTCGACCTTTACAAACAGGGGAATTAACAACCTGCGGAAAGCTCCTGGCGAAGCGAAGTTGTCGGCGCCACAGAAGCAATTTCCTGTTTATCACGAATATTCATGTTAGAAAATTAGATTTACATAATTTTCCAAGGTGGAGGTTCGAATCATTAAAAGCTTCAATCTGTTACGAACCAAGTTCAGCTGTTAATCTTAGAAGTACTAGAAATGATAGAGGCCATAGTTTAGAAACTTCATTAGCAGTGTTGAGTGTTAATTAATCTCGTTGAAATTTATGATGTTGCGATCAGTTTGGAACGTTCATCCAAGATAAATTGTCGTTCTTTTATCACATTCCTATAATATTCCATGATAAAATGATAAAGAATGTGGAGATTCAACAACATAGTACGTGAATATCCTCACCAATTTGTACAAAAAGTTCTGGAGTTGTTTCTTTAAATCAACGATTCACTTTCCAAGAATAAATGAACATACGTTTAGGTAAATTTATTGATATTAGGTTATTACAGAAATCAATGTATCTTCGCGTGATCATGTAGCAGTATTCATATTCCAATTTCCCTTTTAGTTTCACCCGGATTCTAGACATTGCTTGGCGGAGTGGTTAGCGTAGCGCGCCACAATGTAACGAGCCGTAGTTTTGAATCCTAGCCAAGGTACGGATACGTGTTTGTTACATCATATATTACACCAGGTTATTAACATGTGTTGTCGAGATGAAGCTTAATTTTCCTCCACTTTTCACAAGAAATTCTAATGGATGTTGGTGCAAAGTATACAAGAAAGCCATACCATTGGTGTCACCATGTTTGAGTCCTAGTATGAGCATGGGTGTGTGAGTGTGCCTTCATCAATTTCATATCATTCATCCTCAACGCAGCGATTAGCCAAACGTGACGGAGAAGTGATGCAAAGTACAAAAATACCAGACCCCCGACTTTAAGTTTAGAAGATGGGATAAAATACACTCAGACCTCCTTATTGTAAGGGTACCCACCAAGCACTACTGCTGTGGGTGTTGCATAACGCCCAGGCAATAATAATAATAAAAAAATTCAATTCGAACACTTGAAAGATGACATGGGTAATTATAAATATAAAATATGTATGTCTTTCATTTCGTGTACATATATGAGAATAATAATGTTTATTACATCGTATCATAAGTCCACACAAAATCCATAAAAAAGGCGTCTTTGACACAAATATATTGACTTCAGTAAAACATTAAATTGAATAAACTGCTAATGGTGCACTTTTGTTGTATCAAAATACACACATAAATGCATCACATCAGACATGATCGATCACTTCAAAGAAACCGAAATTATACCTACGTTTAACAGTGTCAATTGATGCAGCGGAAGTGCAACAACCTTGATTTAATATGCATTTCGAGTTCGGTTGGGTTCCTTCTTCAGAAAGGGAGAAGCAGCGTTAATTTAGTCATTGCGGGACGAAACAATAGGTTTGTGTGTTTCACTGCCGAAGAGTAGTCACCACATTTGAACAACACTTATAAAGACGGATACTGCTGGATATATAATACTAAACAGTGAAGAATTTGTCCACATTTTGACATCAAAGTACGACATAATTTTGTAACAGGCACGTGCCTATAGATACTGGTGACTAGAATAAAAGGTAGGACAAGCCTTCCTATAGCCAATTTTTGATACACAGCCGAAAATAACTACAAACTTTCCAATTACAAATCATCCTATTTTCATTCCAACTCCCGTCAAAATGGTTCATAAATAACACTGGTCTAATCAGACGTTTTGGGTGTAAGGAGTGTTCTTTTTAGAAAGCACACAATTGTCAACCTCACTTGCACGTTGTGCCTCCCAGCCAGATGGCGCACTGGTAGCGTCGTTGTCTTGTAATCAAGGGATTCCAGGTTCGATACCCGGTGGAGGCACGTAGTGGTTCGGATCCCACTTTGAACTGTAGGTCTAGTCCCGATTAGCCTTTCTGTGAATAAAGTGGACTTAAAACATCAAATCAAACCAATCAATCAATCTTTCACGTTGTACAGTACATCCTGGAAGCTGCATTCTCGCAGGAAAACAAGACCCTGGGATTTAGGCCCATGTACTCAATCACTTATGTACAATCCTGGCGAATAGCCAAAAGTTACAGAAGAGCGACGTAAAATAAAACAAATAAAAAAAAATCACTGCGAATAATGGTATTTAAACTAAGAATGATGGTAAATAACAGTACGTTTTTCTGTTACCATAACACGATGCGAACCAAGGTATCAGACATTAGAATCCTGCGTACACAGTGGGTACTACAGTATGTTTGCTCGATCTATTTCGTCAATTCACTATCCACTAATTGTCGCGATTAACCCAAAGTGGTCGAAAAGCGATTTAAAATAACCAAAAATATAACTAGAAATATAGTTTATCTAATTTTCAGTACCGAAATATCATTTCCAACCGATATGGTGGAAAATACCAATAGTGCGAATTTCAAATCCGGAATTTGCAAAAATAAAATTCCATGCGGTTCCAGCTCTTCCCAGAATTCCCCTGCGTGGCCTCTTGCTTCCCTACTGAGCAATGTAGCAATCTCTCAGTGCCAATAAATACCCAAATTATGCATTTCACCTTTGCCATTTCAGTCTTCGTCGCAACCACACAAGCAAAGATAGAAAATACTGATTCCAAAAACTAGAAACATATCTGTATATGATTGGATTGTTCAAGAGTACATTTATATTTTACAAAAAAAAAAAATCTTTGAAATTTATTTTCTTATTCGTTCGGAAGTAATAATTGTATACCGCAAGAGATTGTACAAATTCACCCAAGGTTCTGTGTCGTTTAAACGTACTTGCTTACGACTTCTAGAAAATTAAATCCAACTCACGTACACGGGGAGCAATCGAAGCTCGTTGTTAGAAGGGAAAATGCAAAGGGAGGACTTCTTTGAATTCCACGATGCGCTTCGTTAATGAAAATTTAAAGCAAGGAAGAAATAAAAATGAGGGTTGCGCAGTACATTATCAAAGGGAAATTCACAAATAAAAGCCACAATTTGTTAAGGAAGTTTTACTTCACTGGCCGACCCTACATAGAGAATCGCATAAAATGGTTAGACAGTGCAAAGAAAGTTCTACAAACGCGTAGGCACATTTATCATGTTCACTCTAATATACAGAGTATTACCAAAAAATTGATTTATCTTTCTGTAGGGAATGTAGGGATGGGAATGAACCGGGATTGATTGTACATAAAGTTGATTGATCGAGTTTTTATTCTACGCAGCTTTCAATTTTTGGCTAATCGCGGCGTTTGTGATGACTGGTGATAAGATGAAATGGGTGAAGGGACAATCACAATGACACAACACAGAATTGTACTGGCTGTGAGTGGGTCCAGGCAACAGAGCCTGCAAAACGCAGCCCAGGGTTCACTACGTAGAAGAGGTTGACAACTGACTTCAGCGGTCACCTCTCACACCTATAAATAGACAAGGAACAAGTGCAATGAAGCGAAAGTGCCTTGCCCAGGAATCAAACCTAGGAAATTTGACTTCATAGCTCCCTTCCACTCTGCCACGAAGGCTGGCGGTATCAGCGTAACAAGAAAACTGTTCTTACTTAAGAATAGCCTTAGCGATAAGTTTAACTTCAAAATTCGTGAAGCGTGTAACTCCTCAAAATCACTGGGAATTTATATGACGTATTATGCAACTGGGTAAGGACGGAAGTATTTCAATTATATATTTGGCAATACTTCCAACCATTGTAAACAAAATAGAAGCTTCAGAAGGATATAGTTACACAAACGACTAGAAAGTGTGTTTATGCATCGAACGGGAAAAGGAAACCACGACAACAAAAAGTATAGGATAGAGTGTATAGTTTAAATTTACATGAGGTATCAACTGTTATTCACAAAATGATCTCAAGGCAGCAATACAGCTTAAGTGAGTTTCAAAACACCATTTTTGTAATTTTAAAGAAGACGTCTCCTCCATATACTTGCACCAGTGAAGAACGGTAGTTTCTTGTCTTCTTCACTCATAGAATTCTTCCAGAAAATGAAAATTCTATCTTTTTGGATGCTTACCACACCAGCACGTTTACGAATGGAGGAGGAAGTTCGACAATGGCCTCAGTTCGTAAGCAGATGGGTGGAAATCATTCACAGTGGCTCATAAGTGAATGATGCACGTGCATCCCAATGATTATTCCTCCTGAGGTATGCAGGTATATTATGTGTACATCAGTATTAGGTGTATGCTAAAATGCAATAAACTTGTACAACCGTACACGCAGAAATCCACTACATAAAATACAAGAACTAATTAAGGTATTTATTCGACTTCCCCTCCTAATACAAGAGAGACTGTCACCATTAAATATTTCACTGCCAATTTGGTTATTTCCTTACGTTGTCGATATCTCAGAGAATCATTAGAGAGCACAATCTCAACAATTCTAAAAATTTTCATTGCATTTAAAAAAAACAGCAAATAATCCGTAAAATAATATAATCACACACAAGAAGTATGAAATAGGTCTCTCTCGTATGTCAGTAATACGAGGGAACAATAGTTGATGGCAGATTTCACTCATCAAACGTAGTATAAAGTTTCATTGCATAAAACTAGGGGATAATTCGGATCTCTGAACAGGTATTGATTTACGAACTGCTTGCTCTACAAAACTCCAACGAGACCTGTGGATGCGGGTTGGTTATTCCGTTTGATTAACTTCGAAAAGAAACAAGACCTAAAAAAATATTTCTTTCTTCTCACGAGTGAAAATTCAAGGACGAAAAATAGCAAAGTAGCATGCGGGCTTTGCAGTGTGCTATTTCCTTCTCATCTCTTATATATATTATGCTGCGACAAGGGGTACATAGAATTTCCAAATTTCCGAAAGGGTGTTCGAAAAGCTTTCAGTTCCGCGTAGTACACCTTATAAACTGAATTACGAAAAGATGACGAGGTTCTAGCTGCTGGACCAACGGCAAAGACTATTATTCTCTGTGAAGTTTTGAACTGACTTCTGCTTTGTCGCTATAGAGACTCATTCTTGCAAGAATTTTGTTCTTCGTAAGAGAGAATGATACGGTATTATATGAATGGTGCAAATAGCCAATGTGCTAAGGTGCATGTAATATTAAAATAAGCCAACCAATGATCACAATAGAGGTGATAATAATACTTTGTGGTTATTGGGACACGTACACCATTATATATTTAAATAACCGACATAACCTCCCAAGATACATTTTCTTGTAGACACATCACTGTACTATGGCGTGTTCAGCTAGATATTTGCTTATAAAGAAACAGAACGTGTGTTATATTATACACATTTGAGAGGAGTGCAAATAGCTTACAGAGGCAGAAACCTATTTGTACAACATACAAATAGCCTGCAGTCTCCACATAAATTTTAACACTATGCATAAATTTTCTCATGAAAAATAATATTAAATTACAAGTTATGTGCTATTTGGGGTGCCCTGAAAACAAGGCGATATGATGTGGCTTATCAATACCAATAGTTGAATTTTGAGAGTATATTGTACGGACTGGATCAACCATGCTAACTTGACGTTGCACTATTGTATGAAAATATTTGTATTTTCTGATATAATGTCGCGATGAGTGATGATTAGATGAAATTGATGAAGGAACAGTCACAAAAGAACAGCCATGCTGAGGCCCGGAATCGAACCAGGGAACTTAGGTGGCGAGATCTAAGTCAACGTCTTAACGATCCCGGCCACTGAGCTGGTCATTGTATGGAAGTGTACTGTATAAAGTACATTCTTCTTGTGTGTACATTAGAGCACTGCATTGAACCACTTTCGCTCGCTCAAACTCGATCGAATCTTCCACGCTCGAATATATACCTAGGTAGAATATCAAATATAATTTCAATGTGACAATAATCGTACAAATATACTTATATATGTAAAATCCATCCTGGCAGTTTTAGCCCATGATCATCTATTCATTTTCATATATAGCTATGTATTGGCAAGATAGACTAAGCTACATTTTATCATGGAGACAATGACTTTTTATTTAAGTTTCAATATCATTGCGTCTTTCACTTCACGAAGCATATTTGAAGGTGCACTACCACAGACAAATTACGGTTGTGCGTAACTACTGGGCTTCGAGTGTATACCGATCGTTTACCTGTTCGAGCGTTATTCGCTCGAGCGAAGAACCCATCTAGCGTCATCCGTGCGAACTATTAGATGATCGAGCAAAAAAGTCTCGATGCAGAACACTAGCGTACATACAGAAAAGGGTTTCCTCGGGGGCAAAATATTTCCCTTCTACCTTTATCTGGTGCTACATCCGGCAAATAATTGAATAAACTTTCATCTCTATCGTCTTTTCAGCAATGTCGTCTTACAATGCCTTAAAAAAATCGACAAAACTGACTTCAACGAAACTTACGTGAAGATTCTGTATACGGACATGCACTTTTCAAGTAACAGAGAAAAGGGGTAGTGCATGGATAGAAAGTAAAGCAGATGGCAACCTTTAGTTCTCTCAAAATCATATTTTTCCGGTTGCTTTTCAAGTGACGAAAACTCAAAAGGAAGGAGGGTGGGTGAAGTAGAAAGGGAAATGGAAAGGGGCGGGTGGCAGAAAAAAAAGGGTGTGTTTTATGGTGGTCGGAAGAATATGTATGTAGATTATATTTCAATTTGAATTGGAATAAATTGAGCACTCAGCCCGAAGAATAGAAAGAAAAGCTACTTGTCTTTCTGCTGCGACGACAGAAAATTCAGCACCTCGACCCAGTTCCAAATAAAAGCACGTTTCCCAGACGCTATGGCTAGAACGAAGGGTATGCAACACTTGGTGTTTAAAGAGGCTTGGTTCTCAAAGGAGCTCCTCTTTAAAATTATTTATTTGTCTGGAAAGAAAATAGGCACATTGACGAAGGTAGATATGCTACATATATGTGCATACACACGTACTCATCTTATTTTGCATCACTCTGCTACCACTTGGCCAGTGACTGCGACGAGACCGATGAAATGATGGAGGGCCACACAAAAAGGAATTCCCATGGACGGACGAGGACAAGACTCGAATCCAGTCTTCGGTGGAGAGTAGCGAGTCGATGACTCAGCGACCTATGTGGTGCGCGCGGGCGTACACACACACAGAGTTTGATTGATTGATTGATTGATTGATTTAGTTTATTTTACTTCGCTTTCCTTCCACTTTTGGATAGTGACATTCTGGTCATTTCTGAGTTAATTCGGGAAAAAAAGTTATTAGAAGCTATACTGCAGGCAAGTTGTTTTCGTTTCGTGTTTACCAATTTCACAAGGCTTCACTGAGTCCAATGCAAATTGTATGACATGGCAATTTTCCTCGAAAACTGCAAGAGTGCACATTTTACTTTGTAACTCAAAAACTAACATAATGTCACCATGTTTTACTCCCGAATCATTCAAATAGTACGTATTTCTACTTTTTGTACATAATACTGAATTAACATTGCATGCTATTTAATCTTAATATCATTTTCAGGCACTGATATCTAAATTGAAATGCGGATCCTATGATATTACAGAAAATATCCGAGAAATATAAAATTTCTAGCTGAGGTATGTAACTGGATATGTTGTTTGCGCCCAGAGTTTTTGATCTGTACCTGATAAATAGGCCAACATTTATATGTGTGAATGTCTGCGACTGACAGCGTCATGAGCCCCTATACATACAATCACAATTTTAACATTTAGGACGACTTCTCCCATATTGCTAGTTATGTATATGGTCTTCACGTTTGAAGTTTTTGTGTTATTTTGTGGTCCACTCGAAGGATTTTTTCCAAAGTACAAGGTAACCAAAAAAGGTTCTTACCGTTTTTGATCGTCAGAAACAAAAAGGTATACAGCAAACGTCACATACCGTTAGTCCTCAAAGTAATCCCCATCGGCATCCAGCACCTCTTGCCAATGTGCCTCCAGCTGTGCAATGCCCTGACGATAAAACTCGGGGATCTTGGATGCAAAGAAGTTCGTGTGTTTGCTTGCCGAAAGTTTGCCTCACTTGCGAAGGATTTCCCACGAAGGTGGTTGTCCTGGGAATGGAAGATGTAATAATCTGTTGGCGGAAGGTCCGGGGAGTACGGTGGATGGCACAGTGTCTCCCAGCCAAGACGCTGTATGGTATCCCTGGCCACCCATACCACATGCGGTCTGGCACTGTCGTGAAGGAGCAGTATACCCTTGCGTTTAACCATTGCTGGCTCCTTCTGCTTTAGTGCCTGTTGCACACGTTACAACTGCTGCGAGTAGAGGTCCCCAGTGATGGTTTGCTGTTGGTAGCAGCTCGTGGCGCACCACTTGGCGACTAAGAGCATGATCTTGCGAGGGTGTAGAGGTGGTATGGGTGTGTTGCTGCAGTGCCGAGAAAACAACTAGAAACAGGCTGTCACTTGTGGTTTGTTGGCTTCCGCGACAGTGTATGGGTACCCACTTGCTCAACTTGAACGTCTTCCGTATGCGGTGCAGGTGAAGTCTGACTGTTTCATCGGAAACCAGGAATTGGCTGGCAAGCTCACCCACCACACGTTAAGCTGCTGTACTCCTCTATGGCCGCCATCAGGGCCTCGTCATCCAGGACCTGTGGCCGACCACTGCAGGGCTCATCACAAAGGGACAGATCTCCCGACCTGAACTTCTGGAACCAATGCTTGGCGGCTACCATCGGTTTCTTTTTGTGCATGATTTTACCCATGCTCTACCAATTCCAAAAATACAGTGCAGCCAGCGTTCATTCACAGCATTATCCGCGAAGGGTTGACGTATTTGGCGACTTTATTCGGCTGTGGACAAGCTCACCTTAAAGTTAAAAAACAGTCAACCCCAAACGAGCTGTTTCGACACCTCCTTTTCTCTTCGCCACTGTTCAAGCTATGGCTGCTGTGAGTGCGCACTCACCCTGACGCTTTTCCAGCACGTATTTCCGTCTCAGTGATAACTTCTTCCGATGCGACGTCAAAAATGGCAAGAACTTTTTGGTTACCTTGTAGAATCACCATTTCAGATGGAGAGATGGAGGCCTGGTATTGTACAACCCCGTTCCCCTCTTTGATCTACCTACACTATGCAGGCAATTTACTTTAGCAAGAAAAGTATTGCGAAGGGCAGTTGCCAATGTAAAACTTCTTAAATTCTTTAACGAAGACAGGTTTCAAATCGCTGTGGTACGCACTTATAGGAAATAAAGTATTGCAAAATAGACAAATAGATACGAAAAATGATGAGAACAGGCAATTACAAAGACCAAATAGGAAGTGAACACAAACATTTATTTTCTTAGCTGCACACTCATCGACTTTTGTTTGAAACAATTCTACTGCACTTCTCTTATTTTTGCACCATTTTTCGGTTACTTTTGGCTACTCGCGACGATGACGAGTTTGTGAATTTGAACTTTTAAGTCCACTTTATGCACAGATAGGCTAATCGGGTCTGGGCCCATAGTATGTCTTTAACACTTTCTAAAATTAATTTTACAGAAAGTTCAAATGCGTGCATCAAAAGTGTGTTGTATACATTACACAGCACTATTATATTCGTGGAGTGTACAGCAATGATACTTATATTCCCAGACTTTACATTTTTTTTAGAATTTTTATGGAATTTCTTGATCGCTCCGCGACTTTCCACCTATAGGTTGAAATTTTACAGGGGATTTTCTATGCTTCGGTTAGTTTCTTTCGTTACTTTAAAACATAACCAAAGTTTAATGCTGTACATTGTTTCTTTTAGAACTTGCGCTCGTTACAACTTTTCTCGTTACACAGCATCGACACATTACTTACTGAACCCATTAGACGGATATTAAAACGGTTTAGTCTCTCAAGCCGAACTACGTATCACGGCTTCTACGGCCGCTACTAAAACCGGTCCACAGGGCACACGTATGTAAACAGAACGAGAAAGACAGGGCCCTTGTTGAAACCCTCATCCGCTGCACCTTCTCCGGAAAGGAAGCCATAAAAGCGAAATCCTTACCAAAGTGCCAACTCGACCCCCATTGCTGGTTTCGGTAAAAGCAATCCGCGCCTCTGAAGGAGCAAAAAGCGCGGGAAACCTTGGTAGGGGACGGCGTCGGATATAAAGTAAAGCCTCGGCTTGTAAAGCGAGATTGCCCCAATAGTGAGACGAGGACTACTAAAAATCAATGAAAGGGAAGCTCCCACGGGAAATTTTGCCTCGTCTCTTTGACTCAGACGGTACGGCGTTACTCAGCATCGGGTAGCATAGCCGGAGAGGCCGAAGATTCATTGAACGCTTAAGAGTAAACGTGCGTTCGACTTTGGATTCCAAGTGGTTGTTAAAGGAGGCTGCGAGCGAAACCGTGTACGGAGATGTTGGTACTGAAATCCTCTTGACGGTTCGTTCAATTCCAATAAGATCACAGCCACAACGAGATTCGAGTGCCAGTGGTAGGGGGCTTTCTTCGGCCACATATTGAGTGATATCTCTTTCATGAATGCTTCTTGCAAATTACCTCCTGTCTTGAGAGTTACAGACTTCAAAAGATGTCTTATGTGCTTCGCAAAACAAGATGACCTTCACACTTTCATCGTACTGAGAACGTCCAGTCTCTTGTTGAGTTTGAGTGTTCTGTTTTAAATCCACGTTTTGCACAGATAGGCTAATCGGAACTGATCCTACAGTTTAAACTGTGATCCGAAACAATATGTGCCTCCACTGGGTATCGAATCCCGAACACCTTGATTACAAGGCGACGGCGTCACCGCTACACCATCGGAGAGGCCCTACTTAGTCTATTGTAGGAGATTCATTGATTGATTAAACTGGATTATTTTAAGTCGTTTTCTTGTCACTTTAGGCTAATCGCAATGATGGGAATAGATGAAAGGACAATCACAAACATGTACGGGCAACACAAAACATGTCCTAGAGAGAATTATCCTAGCTACATGTCCTACAGAGAATTATCCTGGTTACATGTCCAGGCGCCAGAGCCTTGTTAGTCTGCAAAATGCAGTCCAGGGTGTACTACGCGGAATTGAGGTTGATATTTGGGTGTCTTCAGAAAGGTTTGGTTTGGTTTGAGTTGGTGTTTTAAGTCCACTTTATGCACAGTAAGGCTAATCGGGACTGGACCTACAGTTTAAAGTGGGATCCGAACCACTTGTGCCTCCACCGGGTATCGAACCCGGGACCCCTTGATTACAAGGCAATGACGGTCTTCAGAAAGGATCACCCCTTACACCCCTGTTGTAGGGGAAAGTGTAGGAAAGTACTGGAACACAATCTTCACAGGATAGGTCGATAAAAACTGAAGTAAGCTTCATCTGCATGGTAATGAACAAACGATATATTTATATCCTTATGATAAAGTCCTTTAAGGAAAAAAACTGATTGACTGAAATAGTTCATTTGGCGTCGCTTATCTTCCTCTTCTGGCTAATCGGAACGATGAGGATGAGTGATGATATTATTATTATTGTTATTATTATTTTTATTTATTATTATTTCCATAGGGTTACAATTAAGCCATACAACATTTCATTTTGAACAAAAATAATACAAATAATGACTTGATGCCCTATATAGTAAAAAAAAAATATGCAAAAGCTACATCTAAGGAAAATGTGATGAATTTACATTAGTATATATAGTGTTGTATAGTACAATGAAATAAAGAAAGTTTGAGAGTTATACACATTTAGAAGAAAAGAAAGTGAAAGGTGTGTGGGTTTGGATATGAGTGTGTACGGAATTGCTGTTCGAAGTACAGGGATGAAAATTTTAAAATATATGTGTGTGGGTGGGGGATGGTGGGGAGGGGGGGGGGTAAGCACTGAAAATAATATTACTGGAGTTAGAATTTATAGACATGTGAACGTACAAGACGACAGAACTGCGCTTTGCTGGTACTGAGTTTGATCTTCGTCGGGAGTGAATTCCAGGTTACCGCTGCTAAGTACGAGAAAGGCTTCCGACCAAATCTGTTTTGTTGGGTTTGGGGATTACTAGGTCTCTATGTAAGGACGATCTGGTGTTTCGGGTGCTGAACTCAGAGCGGAGCTTAATCCTATGATGCAATGGAAATGATTTGTTATGTATGCTATGGAATACCTTATTCAAGTAGATGTAATGTATTCTCGAAGTGACTGTAGGTATATTGTAAATCTTGCGCAATTGTTGGGAATTATATTCTTGGGGGTGCATGTGTATGATTCTTAAGCAATTGTTTTGGATAGTTTCAAGTTTCTTTAGATGAGTTATGTTACCGGCAAAAATAAGACTAGCACCATACTCGAATACGGGACGAATAAATGAAAGGTAGAAATGTCTACTGAGATTTCTATTGAGATATTTACTAATTTTGCGGAATATGTAAATATGGTGATAGATTCTACGAATATAGTTATTTATTTGATAATTAAAATTTAGCTGAGGGTCGATAATGATTCCGAGATATTTTAAATGATTGCTGAAAGGTACTCTGGCGTCATTAAGGTTAGCCGGGATTCCCTTACCGGTGTGAAGCACCATGGCCTTCGTCTTTGCAACGTTAAGTTTCAGGTTGTTCATGTTGTACCACGTTATGATGAAATTGATGAAGGGGCAGGCTGGGATTCGAACCTCGGAACCACTGGCGTCGTTCTAACCACTCCGCCATGGATGTCGGATTTTTACGAGACACATCTTGTTAATGGAAATCACTTCATTAACATTCGTAACTCATTAAAGAAAAGAAGCAATGAAATTCCTTCAACTTACAACCCTATCGAAAAACAACCTTACCATTATCTGGCCTGCCTGCAGTGCTTGAATTCAACGTTTTCACCGATCTTGAGATATGAATAACTTTTGCATATTTTAAAACGAAGTAATACTCATATATTAAGTTTTCCACACGCTGAAGAGATGGTCAAGTCAAGGAACGTTTTACTCAACATTCAAACCTCTTAAACAGACATTCTTTCTGTCTGCGTTTCTTAAAGAATCACTCACGAGTTCTTCTCTCGTAGCATCTGAGGGTAAGAGACTCGTTTCCAAGTATTGATTAAAAAGAACTAATTAACGCTGAGGAAGTGGGAAGGGAAAATGTAAGTACAGAACGAGCTGAGATTTATTTTCATTTCTTTTTCGTCAACGGAGAAATGTATAGTTTTAGGAAACAGCGAGATTACCAATTATTTTTGTTTATACGCAAGCAACTGTGTCATTTTTTTTTTATCTAGCCTGGGGAAGATCTTTACAAAGAACGTTAGAAGTTGGTGGATTCTCGAGTATGTTAATGATAATGACCATTTACTTTTTTTTAAGTAGGGCAGAGGGTTGAATAGTTAATATGGTCAGTATCATACTAATCCGTTTAGAACAAAAGCGCATATCACTAAAATTTTAGGGTTCCTTGTGCACGATCGTGTTTGACCTCCCTAATAAGTGTAATGTTGGACTGTGCTTAAGTAAGTGTAATATTATGTATTTGCTTGTGTATGTGTAAGGGCAAAAATATGTATGTGTGAGTGTGTGTGCCCGTATCTATAGGTTAGATTATCATTCCTATATGTATCTTTTCTTTGTATTTTTTTTATTTCTCTGTAATTTTTATATATTTTTTCTTTCTATCTTTTTTCAATATTTCAAATTCATATTTTTTTGTAAACATGGTCAAGTGGAAGAAAAGGCTCCACATCCTTAACTTCGCCATTTAAAAGAAGACGAAATAAATAAATAAATAAAAATACATAAAAAAATAACACTAAATATTACTTCTGTTCTCATATTGTTAGTTACTGAACACACTGAAATTATACATTTATGTGAACTTTGTTTTTACGTTGTTCATGGATTATGTTGAGTCTGATGTTTGTATGTATCATTTATATCTACAAGTCTTAACAATAGCGCAAAAAATAAGAAAATGCTCAAAATATTCTTTGATTGCAATATACCACAGTAATTATATTTATTGCCTTGTACAAAAAATAGTAAAAGCTGAAAATTAGAGGGAAAGTTACTTTGAACCTCCCTTAACATACTAACATCCCATGCCTGCGTCGACCCAAAGTGGCGGATTCAAAATGGCATGCGGTAAACTGCACCTTCGGTCTTATATATGGTTATTTAATCGTTACTACTACTCCTAGGGGCGTGGACCCAAAGGCAATCGAAATAGCAAATTCATAGAATGCAACGATAGCAAAGAACTTGGTCTTTTCTTTAAACTGTTTAATATAGAGGTAGAAATATTAACCTGCAAATTATATTTTGTAACATCGGTAACGTATTTTGTCAAGAACCTCTCGACTTTCAATATGGGCCACCGAAGTTCCCAGGTTCGAATCCCGGCCTGGGTATAGGTGTTTCATTCAATCATGCAAAACTCTGTCCAAAGCATATGACTAAACCCCGTTTTTGGCCATAATCATCTCATTATTGTCCATATTTTTTTCGTGTTTTAAACATGTGTGAGGATAATGAGGATGCACTCAACAAATGAGAACAAGGCCTCAGAGTGTAATTAAGTTAACAAAAGTAAAAGGACTGTTAATTTACATTGGATTGACACAAAATGTACAGTACGATTGTTTTTTTGGGGAGATTTTTGGTGCACTTTTCTTTCGATTATCGAAACGTTATAAGTTGTAGGAAAAAGAAAAGAGGTGTGGACCTGGTCTTACTCAAATTGGCCCTTTCCCCCTTAACCCATTCTACGGGCCGCAAGGGTCGACCCTGCACGCAATCCTCCTCGATAAGGCGACCAAAGAACCGAAGGAAACTTTCGCGAGGGGGGGCACATCTTTTACTAACACTTCAATCGCCATTTATTAGCTTCGAAAACTGCTCCCCCCTTTCCCCCGCGACGGAGGTCACTCGGCGTACCTGACCAGGGGAGGAACAGCAATAGGAGCGATTCTTTCCCAGGCAGCGGCTTAAGAGATTTTTCCCTCTCTTATCCCGGCGTGGACCGAGTTCAGAATCCAATTTCCTCTCCCATCCCGGAGAAGTTACGGGAGAGAACGGAGGGGGTACTGGAAGGGGTCCGCAACTGCTTCGGAGAGAAAACGCGGACGGGGAGGGTAAGCGCACGCGCACACGTAAACTATGGTACCTCTGCTGTAACATCGCGGGGAGGGGCGAACACTGCAATAAAACCTGGGCATCTCACCATAGCTCCAGCGGATTAATCAGGTCGTGGGTTACTCAATCCCATCTCCAGAGAAAGAAACCTCGACACGCTCGGAGCAACACCAGACAATTAGACTCAGCTACAGCGTGTCGTCAATTACTGCGAAAGCACTTAGGACTCCTTTTCCTTCGCAGTTTCAAAAATCCGGATTCTGTAACGTTCTCTCGGCTCCTTGCTATTTTTCAGTCTGGTTTACGTCTTAATTCCCTGCTTCAGAAGGGAAGAAAAAAAAATCGGAAACGTTTCTGGAAGTAATAAAAAGATTTTGACCGAAACGTGGAGGACGGGTACAACATGCATGTTGACTTTCTTCCTCGTCGTATATGGACCAACCAGAAATACGTTCGACTTGTTGCTTGAGCAGCACAAGCAACTACGTAACATGTTGAAGTTTAAGGGAAAATGCTCTTCTGTTGATTATGTATTAAAAGCGTTCGCTAGTAAGTAAAGAAGACGCAAACCTAATTCCAAAAGCTAGTCAAACATCAATACAAATATTTGTCTTCTAATTCTCTGAACACTAGCACAAGCACGATTTTTTTCAGAGGGGGCTGGAATTGTAAAGGTGCATATTGCAAGGTTGCGTTCTAGGTGGACAGGATAAGGCTAAAATATTTCATATTTATCATTTTTAAAATTAGTTATAAAAGCTATTCAAAGAAAAAATGGTTATCTGAGGTTATTTTAAGGGAGGTTTGCATTGACCACTTTGTTTTTTTCCGACTTCTTTACTGCCTTCATTTGAAATTTTTCATTCTCCCAAAATTTCGGAGTGAGCTATAGCCCCACCAGCTCCCCCTGCGTACGCCAGTGTATCTGAATGTTAATTACGGTTTTCTATTAACATGCAATGTTAATTATCCATTGTCGAGTTCTTCTACTAGGCTACTTACATCTATTTTAACACTATATTTCCAGAGTGTTATTCTTCTCTTGTCTTCAGGTGAACAATTTCATTTTATAAGTGTTGGGGATAACACCTACGACAGACCTGTGATGTGATTTTACTAGGGGGGGGGGGGCTATCCACCAGTGAAATAAGAAGGTGCAGATTCACTGGACATGTATTCTTAAGAGGAAGCATATGTATTGCATATTAATTTGCATTATAAAATAATCCCCGCCATGTTTCCAGTGAAAATACAATAAAACGTCTGCAGGTTGAATAATTCTGTAACCTTTACAAGCTGGATGGTTGTCGTATAATCACGTACTCATCCACATCGGATAGGCAGAATAATGGAAGGCTCACATGCTAGGAGAGACCGCAAGATTTTCGAACGTTCCCAGTGGAAGTCTTCCCCCAGCAGAATCCCCTTTCAATGCAGAAACCAAGATCTGCTCTTGAGAATCATAAATTGTTTAGATGTTCTCTGCTTTACCTCCGGGTCCCCCATTTTTTCAGCCAATCTGTCTGGTCTCGCCTGAAGTAAGACCCCTCCTCGTCACACAACCCCCACAAAGCTTTCTCCTTTCCCGACTTTTCAATTTCAACCGTTCCTTGAAGTATTTCTCGTATTTTCAATCACTTTATAAATTGCCTATTTGCCTTTCTTTATGGCCTTGTATTAAAACATAGACTTTAACAGTTGGTTTGTTTCAAGTTGATTGAAGCCTGACAGTGACTACAAATGCCTAGTATAAGGTTTAGTGCAATATCTTGCTTAGAAATGCCTTTCTGGTAATTTTCACTTACTTGCGAAGCTTTTGCGTCTCCCCGATGGCGTAGTGGTGACGTCATTGCCTTGTAATCAAGGGATCTCAGGTTCAATACCCGGTGGAGGCACATAGTGGTTAGGATCCCACTTTAAATTGTACGTCCAGTCCCGATTAGCTTATCACTGCATAAAGTGGACTTGAAAGCAAAACTCTTTCGCTGCTTTGTCTGTGTGCACGGTACACTGTACAGGGTGGTCCGAATGTCATGTTACCCGCAAGTGGTTACAACAGTGGAACTAATGAAACTTGTTCTCTGTCTTCAGATGGCTGACACAAGTAACTATAGTGTGGATGAATGGTGAGCGGCATGTGTATGGACAGTGCAACAAGACTTCACTGCAAGATTTGACAAGGATGCCCAACCGAGACAAACAGTAATTTCGCACAGAACATGCAGACAAATTTGTGTAGAACATGGTGGAAGTCATACTGACCTTCTGGATCGGTAAGATTCAGACCACCCTGTAGAAGGTATTCTCTTGTCACATCACCTATCCTTCCCAACCTTTCAATATTTTTATATACTCTGTCCCGGGAATTTCTGGAGCGAACGAAAGCAAGTCTCTGCGCAAGTAGTGACTCGAGAGGGCTCGCCCAATAAACACGTGCGAGGGAACGAGATTGAGTGGAGGAGGACAATGGACTGCAGTTCCCAGCTTTTGCATCGGCGTGTACTGCTTCAGTCCGCCTACTCGCTTTCTCCCTTTTAAGCGCGACCTTGCTCCAAAGATTCCCTACATAACACTTTTGGGAGGCTCTCGTTAAACCGGCAATTCTCAGATATATTTGGAGTCTTTACCGTATGTGTCATGTATGTAATATGAACTTTCTTTTTCTTGCTTCGGATGTTGACGATCCAGACTGTATGTAAACTGAATCCGAACGCGTTGTTATATCAACCTTAAAATCTCACTCCATCAGGCTGCTATTTGTTCCGGCCACTCTAGGAATCTGCGGTGGATGGGAAAACCCGGAGGCAATTGAGACTAGAAAGGCCTTGTACGGCGGTATTGACCGACCGAAAGCTCTCTGAAAATGAAACCACAAAGCTAGCACTACGCTGCAACAATTGGAGTACTGTTTGTATTTGAATTTTTCTTATACTTCCGCCGAACTACGTGGCAGAGTGGTGATCAAACCGCACTAGGACGCCAGGGGTACCGGATTAGAATCCCGGCCGGGGCATTCTTTGTGAATGTCTCTTCATCAATTTCATCATATCATCACTCTTCCTCATCTTCGCGATTAACCAAAAGTGACAGAAAATCGAAGTAAAATAAATCAAATCAATCAATAAATTCCTATTTTTCCCTCGCTTTTGTGCCTCTTTGTTGACAATCCCGAAGACGATGATAAATCAAAGTTCGCACTCATTTTGGCAAAACAAATTCCAGATTTTCCAGGCCATTTTAAAATAAATTTCCAGAACATTCCGAGGTGGTTTCAAATGTCAATAACAACGTTTCAACTGTTAAAGTCCAATTGTACTTCATGGCAAGTTTTTTCAACATTCTTCAACATATGAATAAAATTAATTTTAATATAGAATATCTTCCATCACGAAGTTTGTTCAAGAAAAAGTTGATTTTATTCTCATTCAGAAATCCTGGCAAGTACACAAAACACTTGATTTTCCACGATTTCTCCAGGTTTTTGGATGATGATGTTAAGTTCACTTGATGAACAGAAAGGCTAATCGGGATGGGACGAACAGTTTAAAGTGAGACCGAACCACTGTGCCTCTGTAACGAACCCGGGCCCCTTGGATTACAAGGCAACGAAGATACCACTTCCCAGGTTTTTGGATGTATTTTCGAAATCCCATGAACCGTCCTCCGGGGCAGAGTGGTTAGCGCAGAGTGCTTGGATGGCAGGGGCCTCGGCGTGGGTGTTCTTTATGAGTATATTTTGAACAATTTCATCATATCATCACTCATCTTCATTTTCGCAATAAGCCAAAAGTAGAAAAAAAGCTAAGTAAACCAAATCAATTAATCGAAATTCCATGAGTTTTCCTGGTCAGTGGCAACCCTGCGAAACATGAGTAAAACGAAACTGATAAAGGGATGCCCACAAATAAACACACAGTGCTCATGCCAGGACTCGAACCTGGAATCTTCCATGTGCAGATCGTGAAGTATCCACTCAATACTATCGACCAACGATGTTTCAATTACTGTTAAATGTGTGTAATGGAAAACAGGCACACGAAAAAATGAGGGAAAAATACAACATAAGTATTCATTCTATTGCGCCATGTTGGTTGCGAAAATAAAATTATCCATTCTAAGGTTTCAAGAACCAAATTAAGTCATGCTCGAAATCTTATTCAAAACAGATAGTACTGATGCTATGATGTTCAAGAAGTTTCAAATCTTAGAAGTAGACGGGTGTCACCGATGGCGTAGTGGTAACGTCGTCGCCTTGTATTCGAAGGTTCCCGGGTTCGATAACCGGTGGAGGCATCAAGTGCGGGTCCAGTCCAGGTTAGCCTATCTTAGCATAAGGTAGACTTAGAACTCAAACTCTTAGCAGGAGTAGTTAGGTGAAAAGATGCCAGGACTCTAGGTACAAACCTTGGATGTTTATCTCTCATCCATTTCATCAATTCACAAAACAAATTCATCGTTGCGATTAACCTGCATAGGCATAAAAGAGACGTAAAAATATAACAACAGGTTCTGTTACTCATGGTTAATTATCATGTTTCTATTGCGGTTAATTCTTGTAGCTTGTCAGTTTTCTAATAGATTTTCCTATTTATATATTCAGAAAACGATAGAATCTTGAAAAGACTTACGACACTACCCAGCATACTATCAGCACAGATTTATATTATTAGTTATTATATTGCAACATGAAACGCATTATATCCATCTAGAACTGTCCATTTTATATGTATTGGTTGTTGAAATTGAAGGAATATAAAGCGTACTTCTTAACTACAGTGAAGCACCAACATTAGATTTTTCTTGTACTGTAAGGTTCATGGTTATGTTTCAATGAAACCGTATTTCTAATTTTGTTATTCTATATTCCTTTTGTACATCTTGGGTTGATCGCTACGTTGAGGACGAAGGCTGAAATGAGTTATAATAGGACATACAAAATGATACGCCCATGTCTGCCCAGGGTTCGAAACGGGAACCTCCGGCTTCGTAGTGCGTTAGGCTAACCACTCCGCCAGGAAGGAAATCTTGAATCATTTTGTATGAAAGTGCACATTCCAGAAGGGGGACACTGCAAAATTACACGTAAACCTAACGTTGGCAAAGAACACAATCAATTCGAGAAGTTGTGCGTCTCCATTTCAGCTGGAAGGATCATTTCAGTGCGCTTTTTCTTATTTTAAGAAGAAAAAAGACAACAATAAAACGTGCAGTAGTGGAAAGTCCTATATATGGGAACCATAACCTCTTTTTTATGCGTCAAGAGGAGCGCTCTGCGAAAACGTCCCGCTCTTATTTCTTTCTCATACACAAAAACCACACGACGGTACAAGTTGCATTTTCACAGAGGAAGCTATTCCTTAGACGTCCTAGAATAAGACAAGAGACACTCCGTAGAAATTAGTAAAATTTATCATTCTCTCAACGGCAAAGCGGCTCAGTAGTAAAAAAGGTTTAGTGAAGGTTGTAGAACGAAGAACCCACCAAAGTAATAATCTAACAAGAAGATCTTTACAAATATATCTGCCAGGTAAATATGTCAACAATACTCAGAAGCATCCGCTATGGCTTGGGCGTTACTTCACTAATAACGAAGCATCTTGTTATTGCTTGTGTGTCACTTCAACAGTCAAGAACATCTGCTATTATTGCTTGAGTGTTACTTCGACGGTCAAGAATCGCCTGCTATTGCTTGTGTGTTACTTCAACGGTCAAGAATTACATGCTATTGCTTGTGTGTTACTTCAACGATCAATAATCACATGCTATTGCTTGTGTGTTACTTCAACGGTCAAGAATCACATGCTATTGCTTGTGTGTTACTTCAACAGTCAAGAATCACATGCTATTGCTTGTGTGTTACTTCAACGGTCAAGAATCACATGCTATTGCTTGTGTGTTACTTCAACAGTCAAGGATCGCCTCGTATTGCTTGTTTGTTACTTCGACGATCAAGAAGCATCTGCTACTGCATGTCTGTTACTTCAACGATCAAGAAGCATCTTCGTGGGTTGAAGTATGGGTTACTTCAACACAAAGAATCACCTGATATTGCTTGTGTGTTACTTCAGCAATCATTCTTCAGAATTTAAAGATAAGACAGCTGCATACCAAGTAACCGAATATAATAATACACAGTGAGTTTGGTTAAGATGGAGGAGGTGATTACAACAACATGATACAACGCATGATAAAATATTCCAATTAGAATAAAAAAAACAGTTGCGTCCCGTTTTTATAAAATAACGGTCAGACTGTTTAAATTTTAACAGAAGAATACTGTAAATTTTACGGTAATTTGTGACAGTGTACACGGACACTCACGTTAACCTGTAGCAATGTACTTTCCGGAGTGTACTACATGGAAGAGACGTTGAGTGCCTTCCGGATACATACACAGAAGCAATTGAGATGGAAACACTGTGGAAGAGTTGGTGAACAGTTATCCACTTCTCGCTGGCAGAATAGAACCGCTTCTTATTCCGGTCATGTCTTTGCTCCCAACGTGAACCCAATGAGGGGGGAGAAGGGGGAACTTCCCTTGTCGAACAGACCAACAATCCCTGCAGCCTAGTTTTCTCGTCATGCGCTCGAATGAGAAAAAGGTGGAAAAGGAGCGAAAGAGAATAAGTCTATGTTCCTTCTCCCCCTAACTCAGATATATACACATTTTATACGCGCAGGCTTCGTATTCTCCACTCCCCCCCATTGATCTCCAAGAATTCTTCGACGTGCCTCCCCTTTCTGAAATATGTCCTTTAAATCTTGTGTCCCGATGAGGATAAGAAACTGCACACTAGACGAAATTTTGCCGCTGATTCTAGTAACTGCGAAAGGTGAATTAACTTTAATACAAGATAACACCGACATGGCAATGGAGTTGTCACTACAGAGCCTATTTAAACCTTCCTCATGCTACTTAAACAAGACGTTCACAAGTGACCAACTCAGTGATTTATCTACAGTCACCCAACCGCTCCCCAAATTTCATTAACACAATCTAATTTTTTTCACGAAGGCCAAATTTACGGTTACTGGGGCTCTAAATTTACCCTAAAAACCAAATTAATTGCCATTTTTGGATAAACCTCATATCTAATGATACATATATGAATTACAACTCATTACAAAACTCCTACTACATGAACCACCGGATTTTATTTTATTTACTTAGCGTCGCTTTTATGCCATTTTCGGATAATCTCGATGATGATTATGAGTGATAATATGCCCAAATTGATGAAGGGACACTTACAAATAACATCCATGTCCAGGACGGAATTCGAACCCGGGATCCCTGGCGTCGTAGCGCGCTGTGTTAACCAGCCATATGAACGAATACAATTACTTATAGAAATAATAAAAGAACACCAAAATATCTGAATATGGATTAAAATGTAGGGCTTAGCACAAATGAAAACAACAAAGTATGTCTAAGACATGTCACAAAACACGGAAAATTGCAGATGGCGTTATTGACTGCGGTTTGCAGAGTCGTTGCTACTTTCAAAGAAGTTGGCTTGAAAAAGACAATCTTTTACGCCCTGATACAGCACAGAAGTAGACTGTCATTCCACATTGCAGCTTACCACCGGAACATGCTTTCATTTAACTTGCGAATACGTATAACACCACGGAAACTTCATACCCCCAATATATTTTATGACTTACATGTAACTACGATATAGCAAAAGCAGTAAGTCTAAAACTGGCAGAATATGTACAGTGGCATCCGGCAATCATACCCTTTTTCACTTGTGAATACATATATATACGTGGGGACAATTTCCTAGTTTCACTAGATTAACACGGAGGCATGGGGCACAGTGCAAACCAAGGAAACTTCGATTTCGGACGACCCATTCCTCTCGGCTGATGTATGTTTGACCACCGAAAACCACCGTTAAGTGCAAATTAACCACTGAAAATTAATAATCATGAATGCATTTTACCAGTACGGCATTAGCGAATGATCGGCATTACGCAGATTCATTTGAATGCTCTAGAAGGAATTCTAAGCAGATTATGAAGCTCATAGCGATTTTTCGAAAAGGAGTGAAAATTTCGAAAATAGCTGATCTGGAATCGGCTAAATGTCCAGTCAAGCCTTAACACAACAAAATTGAATTTAATTCAATAAATTAAACAAAAAAACCTGAATCGTAACCAATCTTATAGAGACAAACTTATCAAGAACATTAAACACTTCTACCATGTCCTTGATGAAATCTCAGGATGTATAAAAGCACTAATCACATAGGGACACGCCGTCACAACACACAACCCAACAGAGGTTAGAGAGTAAAGGCACAAGAGGTCCGTTAGCCGTTGCGGTTTGGAGGGTATACTAAGTGAAACAGAGATTGACATTTGAGTAGCCATTGAAAATCTCACTCTTTACAATCTAAGAAAACAATGGAAGCCTCTAAAACATTAGTATGATTCCCAATTTTTGCAATTTCGATGCGAAAAGAATCTGATCCAAAGTATCTGGAGGAATTAAAATTTTGAGTTGTTCGTAGTTTGAGGCTCTCCTCTCCCCTCTAGAACCAATAAGCAGTAGCAATGACATGCAAGTAATTTGAAACACTCACACACAAACATATATAAATGGCTACAATACATTGACAGAATGCAGTTGTAATTATTGTATATTGAAAATAATCTTGTGGTTGATAAATTAAAAGATTTTCCTGTTATAATGGTTATAAAAGTGCCACCTCTATTATGAATATTTTAACGCAAATTTCTTTAAAATTCGCTGAATTCTACCTGATATTTTCCAGCCGTTGTTAGGTCCTTCTATATCTGTAATTAGTATTATGCACAATAGACAACCGTGAGTGGGTACTCGAATAGATTGTCTCCTTCCACAGTTATACAACACGAGCTAGTTACGGCTCCACAACTAGATGCCCGCACAACAGCCGATTCCCGAATGTTGCGGCTACGTAACGCCCAATCAAACCGTTATCCGAAAAGTCAAAGCACGGAAAAGTTTGGTAAATGCTCCAACTGGCAGTTTCCACGGAGGAAGAGGCTTTTCTGTTCGGGGTGCGCCCGGATCAGTGATCTGGATCGCTTGCATTGTACAGGCGCCACGGACACAAGGGCTGTGATAGCCTCGTCGATCCGTCAGGATGAAAGGAAGCGACTCGCGTGAATTTTCTAGGATTACGGCTAGTTTGCCACACCAGGGTGAGATGTTGGATCAATCCCCAAACTTTCAGAGAGAAAAAAAAATACCAGCACTTTCACCACATTCGAGTCAAGAACTGAGTATGCAAGCACTTTTCCTGTCCACAAATAAACCATTTAACGAACATTTAATGCGTAAAGATACTGTTTACGGGAAACTGATGAATCAATTCAGTGTGTACATCTTCTGAGATTGTCCGTGTACAGCTTGACCAAGATAAGAATGCGCCGTAGTCAAAATTTAAACCGTAAGGGAGCAGAGGGAGAGTGGGCAATGCAATCAGCTGCTTGCATTGCTCCCGTGTTCCTTCGTTGCCAAATTGTGCAGCACTGAAAACGCATGACAGAAGGGGAAGCGACAGGAGAAAAGAAATGAATGTGAACTGTAGTTCTTATCACGGACTTTTATATGAAACACTAACGTAAAGAATCGGTCTTTGCTGTCGAGAAAGATGCATGTGTATTGGCGTCAAAGCACCGAATAAATAAAAATGTTCAACCGAAAGAAGTACATTTGTACCTTAGTGTCTTAACATACAAGGAATGCAAATAACAGTAAACATAACAATTAAACACACACAGAAAAACTATTTTATATAAATTAATCAAAATATGTTTGGTTAATCTTTTAAGAACCCGTGAACAAAAAATCAATGGCAGTTTTATTAAATTCAATAATTTTTACTAAAATAAATTTGATAATTCTAAACAAATGGGCCCTATCGCTAATAAATATTGTCAATCATCATTTATTTCTAGCATATTTAAACGAATCTTTCGTCGCCAGAACCTTCTTTTTGTATATTCAAAACAAACATTTCTTCCTGCTTAAGTTTGAATTGCACAAACTTGTGACTCATTTCCTGCTAAATTTACCAATTCATATTACAAGACATTGCAAAATACAGCATACTTTGATAAAGCTACATCATGCAATAATAAATCTCCAGTGTATACAAAAGTTTTAAAGGTCCTAACATTTCTCTCAAAATTGAATTTCAACTTTGCCTTGGTAAAAATTATATAATGAAGTTGACAAATCTGAATAATTTTTTTAAAAAATCGGTATATATCATAGCTATAGCTGTGGCTTATTTTTTGACACACACAAGAGATGTACTATGGAATGACTTTAGCGAAAAATGGTAAGGTATTATTCAGCTCCACGCTGGGAGGTACTTGCTACATCAATGTCACTAACTGATTCCATTGCGGTATCGTTGGTTGGGAGAATTTCCGCACAATTAAAGGAACGGAATAGGCGAAACCGGGATTGGATCGGTAGGTCAGTTGCTGAGCAACGCCACGGTATGCCGGAGAAGGCTATTTTTCTACATTGTACATCTCCTACCTCGAAGATGAGGATGAGTGATGATACGATGGAATTGATGAAGTAACGGACACTCAAAAAGAATGCTCAGGCTGGGATTCGAACCCAGGATCCCTGGTGTAGTAGCACGATGTGCTAACCACTCCGCCACGGAGGCCACCTATATCTCGTGTGTGTGAAAAGATAAGATGCTCTCTAACACATAAATGATTCTCAGGAATCAGAAAATTAAGTCCCTACATACTACCGTATATTGATTAAAATTAAAATTTTGTGAGTTTCAACTCTTAGGCTAATTGCACCCGTCTTAATATGGGCACAGGCACCTTGTCAACAACAAAACAAAGGTAGATCTTGCAGATAAAAGAAAACCAATCCGGGTTAAAAAAAAAATAATCTGGCGCTTTTGCCGTGCAGCCTTTGGTGCGATCGGTCCTGGGTTGGATTCCAGGTGGAGCTCCTAAAATGTTGTTGATCCAGTTTCGTGAGGACAATTGGGGAACTACTCGAAACCAACAGTAGTGGATTCCGGTATCGAAACCCTGAAAACAGCGGCGATGGGACATGCGAGAGAAAGAGAAGCCGCTTGGCGGCCTTGACTCTCAACAAACTGTTGGCAACAGCCACGATTGAGTTTTCTACTAGTTTATTTATACTCCTTACGAAGATACGACTCCAGGCGCCACAGTCTCGTTAGCTTGCAACGTATTTTCCAAGATGTACTACTAGGAATACGGGGCGGGCAACCCTTACGTCCAATATGGAACAAGCTTAGTAGTACGAAACAAATATGTAATACAATTAACATTTACAGAAAAAGCTGAGCTGGAATCTTGAAACGGATTCCGTGAAAGATGGAAGAATAATCACAAACTGAAAGAAGTCATGTTAAAATCTCCAACTTCCATTCATGGTTACGAACAAAATTCTTCAAACAATTTTCGCATTGATTTGTCTGTGAAAATGCAGCAAGGACCAATATTACTCAGCACAACATCTAGGGTGACGCAACTGCACATATCCAAGTTGTAATATGACAACGGAATCTATATTCTGAGAAAGATTTCTAGTTGCAAATAACACCTGCGGAATTTATATTGAGAAGAGTAAAAAATTTGAGGAAGCGTAAAAATATTTCTCCTACTGAAATTGTGTACATCTATTCAATAAAGAATTTCATTTGAAACTTTAACAAAATAAAAGTTCATGCAGCAACTTCTTGGTATGTCCGAATAAGTCACATTGCAAAGCAAAAATGATGGATGCAAAATATATCATGTGCCTTAAGATCATGATCTCTTCTCGATCCTACATACTTCTTCTCACAAGAGACAAGATTCCAGGTCTGTTCTCATTATTGTCTCCATTTATGGAGAGCTGACTCTCACTATTTGGCAGAGATACTTTATCCAGTCAGGGGCATCCATCCCGTTAATTGGCACCCAGCCCATCAACCGGGAATACACGTTGAGTGACAGTAGGGATGAAGTGACGGGAAAATATACTTGCATACCGTAGCACATAAAATCCTTGCTCAACATCGCAACTATCTGCTGATATGCGGAGACCAACAACTGTTTACCCTGCTGTTCCCTTGTTTGTACAACATAAGGCGGCTATTTCCTCTGTTTACAATGAACCCGACGGATGTCTGCCTCCTGTGTTTGCACTCACCGTAAGCGCGACCGCAAAAAACATGCCCGTTTCCCTCCCCACACTTCTTTTTTGTTGCGAAAAACAAGGACTTGACACGCATCGTCGCACGTCGAAAGCTGGTTCACTATGCAGGGCACTCTTTTTCACACATGGTCGTGTGTTTGCCGTTCCTTTGTTTCACCGATGGAGGGATTCAAGTTTGAAACCGCGGGATTAACAGTGACAAGGACCGTGTGAAACAACAGGGAACACTGAAACGCGAGTGGGGTCTTGATGATCCATTACTGTGGAGTGGACGTCGCGTTGACAGAAACACGCAAACAAGAAGTTACATACACACACAAGATGTGGTATGCGTTAAACTGCTGATGCAACTACCATGTTAAAGTATATTAAAAGCTACTTTTATCGAACTTAGTACATAACGTCCTGAAAAATGCAAGATACTACTGACGGAGATTTGCTTCACGAAGCTCTGGTTGTGTATCATTGCATTGGAAATACCATTCGTCTTCTGTATTGCTTTTATGTAAGCTCACAATGAAGACTACGTGTGTAGAAGTTTTATCGAAAAATCGTAAATGCATTAAATGGGCCATTATGTTCCTTGCAGTCGCACTGTGTAATATTTAGCTCGAAATATCCCCATTCGACTATGGCGTATGGATGGATATTGATAATGTTTGTACAAGTGCATTTTATGCTCAGATAGGCTAATCGGAACTGCACCAATGGCTTAAATGGTAGCAGAATCACTTTGCAATGCGTCTATCGTGGATCGAACCTAGGGTCCCTTGATTATAAGACGACACCGTTCCCATCATGAAATTTTGGAGGTACTGTGCCGGTTCAAGTTGTATATACTAATTAATTAGTTGAATGGATTGGGTTACTTTACGTTGCTTTTCTGCAACTTTTTCCTACTCGAGACGATGAGGATGTGTGTTGATCTGATGAAATTGATGGACACTCACGAAGAACACATGCCTTGGCCGGGATATGAACACGGGACTCATGGTGTCGTAGCGCCCCGTGCTAACCATTCCGACACGGGTATGTCGTAGCATACTAATATAGGTGTCGTTCAAAATGTACTCAGTAACGATATACAGGGTAACCACAAATATCCTCCGTGATTATAAACAATCATTCACCGACATATGCAAAAAAATTAACCGTATTATGTTCGTTTTAACTTCACAGACATTCAATGATTCTGCCTCGTAGCAGGTATCAAGGTGGTTTTATTGCATCAGATTCGATGGTAGCCGATTCTCGGACAGTGGGGATACCAAGACAACATCTTTCACGTTGTGTGTCACGAGTGAAGCATAATTTGCAACCATTAGCCTTGCATACGTACGACCTGGATGAAAACTATGCTTCACTATACCAACTCTGCTGACCATAAATCTCAATTTCAAAGCACATTCACAAGATGTGACCAAACTACAAAGCACCGTAAATGGTTAGTTTTAAAGGGATGGATCTCGATCAATTCAACGGATACAAGTTTGATCTAAATAGCCTTGTGAGAGAACGAAGCAACTCCAAAATAGGAAAATAGTTCCAAAAAGTATACACATAAGGTTTCCTTAGTGCGTAGCATGCAATACGATTTAGCATTTCAAAAAGCTTATGTGTCAAATGTCATCACACAATCAACACCACCGAAGTAATACAGTGATTTTTATATATTTTTTAATTTACGTTTGGCTACTTACCGTCGCCTTTCAAGCTCTCTCGTCGAGACGAACAGAATTGCTACATAATGCGTAAAAATGAACAAACAAGCTGTAATAGCATCCACAATAGCGCCACGAGACACCATTATAATTTACTCGGATTACAACAAGAGAAAACTATCAGCATTTACATTCGGAACGGACCGCTCGCAAGTATTCATTATTAATGCTTTCACGGATTCACACGCTCACGCATAGGCTTAGATAGGGGCGCGTTGCAGCACGTATAATTACTTGAT
The DNA here is from genome assembly GCF_977018435.1 of Lepisma saccharinum. Taxonomy (NCBI): domain Eukaryota; kingdom Metazoa; phylum Arthropoda; class Insecta; order Zygentoma; family Lepismatidae; genus Lepisma; species Lepisma saccharinum. Next base: position 25,823,754 of record NC_139239.1, read on the forward strand.
GGAGAATAATAGCATTGTCTATAATGAGGTGCAAGCGGGGCTTGTTCTGCGTACGGAACGAGGTCGTTAATGGAACTAACGAAAAAAAAACAAAAACGAAACCTTCGGGTTATCTCTGGAGCAAATTAAACGTTTCCCCTCGACGATTGATCCCGGCTGTTTAATTTAAATTAAACTTCCTATCAATTTCGGAAAATAAATTTCGTTCCCTTGGGCACACTCCGCGGTACATCCTCTCCTTCGATTGCCTCGCTCCGGCACTCGCCCGCGGAAACATGCGTCAATCGAACGGCCGAGAGAGCTGGCTTTTAGCACAAACCCTCATTTGCTTTGATTTTCAAGGCTTAAGGACGGAAAACTACCCTTTTGGACCTTAATGGAACAAATTGTGGCGAGTAAAATGACAATGTACGAGGCGATAATAGGGCAGAGCAAGGAAACGGCGGTTTGTTATATTTTAGAGGTTGCATCATGGAAGGCGGCGACATAAAACGCACAGAGAAAAGGAGGGATATGTTTGAATCTGCGTTACACTGTAATGTAGCACAGCATAATATTAAACATAAAACTTTTAGTCTTGACTGCAAAAACAACACAACACAAAAGCGTGTCTTTCATTTCCTTTCTTTTTCACTTCGCTTTTGTACCACTTTGGCTAATAGGGAAGGTGGGGATGAAAGGTGACAAGATGGCGAAAAGACAATCACAAACACACGTGGACAGGACACAAGTTCCACAGAGGATTATACTGACTGTAGGCCCAAACGCCAGAGCCCCGTTAGTCTGCAACAATGCTATCCAGGTGTACTATGTGGATGGAGGTTGACATTCGAGGGCTAACGGGAAGGTCACCCCATACACGCCACAAAGACATATTCACACTCCCTATACTCACATATAACAAAAGAGTATTTGCAATATTTTTGAAAAATCCGTAGGAATCGAACGACAGGGATGAAAACCGAGACAAGTCAAATCTCTGTGTCCTTTCAATCCCCGGGTCTTATCTCGCTCAAGTGTTGTATGTAAATTTGTATGTAAGATACATGAAAACTTTCGTCTCATTCAAAATTGCTTTGCCATGTGTATTAGGGAGGTTACACACCGAAGCGATACGTATCGCGTGTCACTTGAGGATATTATCAATCGAATACAAGCTTGTGAGGGCTGCCGTGCCACTTGTCAAATCGTGTGAAATCTGTCTTATTCACATACTGAATAATTAACTTTAGATATGTCATATATTTTGCTTAATGTGATAAAACGCCATGTTTTTTGTATGTATTGTTGCAAGACTCGAAACTAGAACGAAACGAGATCGAGATGAGAATGACAGCTGAATTTAGATACAGTGCTCAGACGGAAAACGACAAACATTCGCAAATTCAGATGAAACGGAAGGCGATACAGCCATTTGTAACTAGAGATCGAGAGGTTGATAGTGATTACCTCAACTCGAGCACGACATAATTTTCCACTTCTACAAGGATTCACTTCATGCTGAGAGCGACCAACCGGTACACTGGACATACAGTTTAAAGTGGGATCCGAACAAAAGTGAAAAGTGCCTCCATCTGGGATCTAACACGTAACCTCTTGATTGCAAGGAGACCGTGTTATTCCCCATCTGGTTGCAAATATCACAGGGTAATTTAGACCTAGAGTTTACAGGATTCTTGTTGGGAAACCTGATGGTAAGAGACCTGTAGGAAGGCCAAGACGAAGATGGAGGGACAACGTTGAGATGGACCTAAGGGAAATCGGTAGGGATGGAAAAGAGTATATAGAACTTGCTCAAGATAGGAAAACATGGAAGGCCTGTGTTGCTGCAGCCATGAACCTTCGGGTTTAAGAAGGCTAGGGAGTTAGTTAGTTAGTTAGTTTTTAATTTTATTTTACGGATTGCTCTCATAGAAATCTGACTTCGGTTCAAAAACCTATCCTATGGACACTACGCACTCACTATATAAATTCTGAAGTAGAGTAATCAAGGGTATGCAAGTTCGTCAAAGTTTAAGTCCGTTTTAGGGTCAAATAGGTCAATTGGGACTAGACCTAGAGTTTATAGTGACATCCAAACCACTGCGAATCGAATCACGGACCAAATGATTACAAGGCGAAAACGTTACCACTACAAAAATCATGGGTATACTTTGGCGCACTTCATCAGCAACGGAGTAGAGTTGGATACCCTACGTGAAAACTTTCTACCCGTCTTGTCTACAACATTCTCAAGAGAAGTCGGAGGCAACTTGACTCCCCTGACGAGAAGCTTCGGTGTCCTGAGCGAATGCTTGATGTTGAAGATTAATGAACTTTCGCAAGTGAAGACGCTAATGCTTTTGGCCACTGTCAACGACTCTTGAATACAAAGTTCTGCTTTTGACACGAGAGATATTGAAGAGATGTTTTGCAGTGATCGCAACAAGGCAACATTAGGGAGCCGATATTTACGGAGAAAATACAAGAGCTGACTCCATTTACTGTCGACAACACGTCTATACTAAAATTAATACATACAAAGCGAACTTTGTTGTAAACACACATGCGACTTTTCGAAAAACAAGCTGTCACGATTGGAAACACAGGGAAAAACTTGTTATGTTTGTTAAACAGCTAAATACTGTGTAGATTGATACGAGAAAACTGACTTACTTCAAGAAATGAAATAAATGTGTGTGTAGATAGATAGTCGATTTTTCTTGTTTATGGTGGCGAGATCACTTTAGAACTCGGATGTTTCTCTAAACAGTCTGGTCCCACGATACGCCTAACGTCTATGCAACCAGACACACATCAGAACCCAGTTGGTTGTATAACACAAGGCGTTTCTAGATTCAATTGAAATTTCCGTCTACAACTTTTTCATTATTAACGATTCTCTTTAATTTGCCCAGATTAATGAGTATTGGATACAATTGACTGTGATTAAAATAGTTCTGCCACTTTCGGCTAATCGAGACCAAGAGGATAAGTGATGATATCATGAAGGGACACTTACATAGAACACCCATGCCCAGGCCGGAATTTGAACCCGGGACCTCTGGCGTAGTAGGGTGGCGTGCTGACCACTTCGTCACAGAGGTCGGCTATTGGGATACAAATAGGGACGCTTGAGGAAGGGAAAACATTATTGCCATCTCCTGTACTATCAACAAGCACAAAAAGTAAGAGGGTTGATCAGCATGCTCAGCTCCTTACACATTTCCAGTTCTTGGCGGGAAAAAAAAAGTTTCGTGTGCTGAAAGGCCTATGTTAGTCATGAACACCCATCAAGTTTCTTTGATCTCATGCTTTTTGTTTGTTTTACATGTGACTGAAGCGTGAGAAGTGTAAGAATTCCAAAGAAGATGGAAAAAACGGAGATTCGTGCAGTTATCAAATATTTGCTAAAAAAAAAATCTGTCACCAACAGACATTTATAATGATATAAGGAAGACACTAGGGGAGTCTGCCCTCTCATGGTTAAAAGGTGGTGTCGGGAATTCAAGTGTGGAAGGCAGTCGTGTGAAGATGAACATGCTGGTGGACTCCCAATGACAGTTCTGACTGAAGAAATTATCAGTAAAGTCCATGATTTTGTTTTGGATGACCGTCGAGTGACTGACTATTTAGCAGAGATCTGTAAGATTTCATGTGGTAGTGTACAGGCCATATTTGACAGAACATTTGCACATAAAAAAATCAATGCACGAAAAGTGCATTGAAGCTGCAGGGGACTATGTTGAAAAGTAAGACTAGTTAAATGGAATTCTGGCAAAGCCTTCTAGGTCAGGGGCAGAGCATGCTGATCAACCATCGTATATATAAACTCTATGTTTTATGCTCTTATGGATGTTTATTGTAAATGAACATGACATAGGCTTATGTAATATATACAAACAACTTCAAGCAAAGAACAAAGACAATTTTCAAATCACTTTGATAAGCCGGCCCCCGTGTCGGAGTGGTTAGCACATTGCGCTGCGACGCCAGGGATCCCGGGTACCAATCCTGGCTTGGGCATGCACGTTTGTGATGTCTAATCATCAATTTCATCATATCATCACTCATCCCCATCTTCGCAAATTAGCCAAAAGTGGCACAAAAAGAGAAGTAAAATAAAGAAAATCAAATAAATAAATATATGGGAAGGGGGCGGGTGGGTGCGTGCGTGTGTGAAACTATACACGAAAAATTCTCTCTTCTATTAAATCACGGGAAGAAAAGTTGAAACGGAGAATCTCTCGGGGTTCTACTTACTTAATAATTAGTGACAATTTCACAACGTATGAAATGTATTCTAGAACTTTTGCGAAATTTTTCCATCATACGAGCAGTTTTTAATTAACCAATCTGCCGTCTTTCTCTATACTCTTTGAAATTACTAATGCAACGTAAGTGGCTTTTTGCGTGTACCGTCTGTCTATGCCAGACATACTATTTGCCGACGGCAGGAAATTTAACTTCTAAAAACAAGCTTTCTCTATGTAATAGATAACATATTTCCCTTCAAGATAAACAATTCCACAGAAACTGAACTACTGTCGGATTAAAAATTGTAAATACTCCAGTTTGTACTCCAATTAAAAATTAACCAGTAAACCTACATACAAACGAGTTACATCAAAATTTAGCGTATTCAATTCTACATTAATCAATGCTAACCACAGATTCTTTTTCGAGTATGCCTTCTATTTTCTACTGAGAACAAAAAAAAAGTGCCGTTTGCTTTAGTTTTGGAAACGGTCGCTCTCTGTGAAATTCTATTAATAAAAAACGGGTGGTCCGATTGTGATGAAATTTTAGTACTGTGCAAGCAGGAAGGAACTAAACACATATCTTTATTTTCAGATTTTTAAAATTTGCAACAAAAGAAAAACAGTTCCTATCAATTTTGCGAAACAACTTCTTAGTATTGGATGGTCCTACAAATACATTATTGACCTTGTTTTGAAGCTCTTTTTAAATCTGCTTTTAAAATCCATTATCATTGTCAATTCAAATTGCGAAACCTATTTTATACAGATCTTTATTCAACAGAGTAAAGATGTACGTGGAATGTGACAACTACGTACACACTGACTCGCAGTGACAGCCCGCACTTTCCACGCTTCAACGAACATCGCATTTGAAGAACTACCCAATACTAAGAAAAAGTTGTTTCAGAAACATTGATAAGAATGGTTTCTTGACAATTGAGAATTGTGTTTAAAACTTTTCTACCTCCACTGTAATTAAGTTTCATCACAACTGAAAACCCCGTTTTCAATGTGTAGAATTTCAAAGAGAGAGAGAGACTGTTTCCAAAACTAAAAAAAAGGCACCGTTTTTGTTCTCACGACGATAAAAAATAGAAGGCATGCTCGAAAAAAAAACGTGGTTATCATAGATTAACGCAAAATTGAATAAGCTAAATTTTGATGAAACTCGTTTCTATGTAGGTCTACCGGTTACTTCTTAATTGGAGTCCAAACTCTAGTACCTACAATTTTTAATCCGACAGTAGGTTCTGAATTTTCAGATGTTAAAATGTTAAAAACTCTTGTCATAAATTGAATCTAAAAAACTTTACGATATCTGTCTAGTAGAAAATTCGAAATAATGGCAAAACTAAAGTTGCACAGACCTTGAACCCAAACAGAGTTTCTAATTATTCAATGTGCACAAAGTTTGCTTCACAAGCAAATCTTCGGCACCCTTTACACAAAACATGGACTATAACACTGCCTCAATTTACAAAACACAAAACAAAACCTTTGGATAATTAAGAACATTAATAAACAGACATTATTTGAAAAAATAAATGAAGAAGACTTAGGTGGGCAGGCCACGTGGCACAAAGGGAGAAGAAAGAAGAGTTTACAGGATTCTTGTTGGGAAACCTGATGGTAACAGCTTGTTGAGAAACCTGATGGTAAGAGACCTGTAGGAAGGCCAAGACGAAGATGAAGGGATAACGTTGAGATGGACCTGAGGAAATCGGTAAGGATGGAAGAGATTGGATTGATCTTGCTGCAGCCATAAACATTCGCGTTTAAGAAAGATAAAGAGTGAGTGAGTGAGTTAGTTAATTGATACAAAAATATCTTATCTAAAACAATATGGTTGAGAAATTGTATAATTTGTTGGAAACCGTCATTACTTTGTCTATTTGTGCCCTTCATATTATGCTATAAAAACAGAAAACCCTAATCTAAAAATAAGAAGTGGTACAAGAAGATATACAATTGCTAAGAACAGCTAACATCAGCCATTCGAGAAAGGTTTGTCTGATCTTGGAATCATGAGTTAACAAGAACGTCACATGGGCACACGTTACGAAGTTACACGCAATACAACTCCTTAATGAATGCTCACAGGAAATTAATTACACGAGGAATGCTGAGGGAAACCACGACCTTTCTTTTCATCACCACTGCTATGAAGGAGCGAAGATGTGCCACTCTTCCAGGTGAAGCTTGCGTGGAGCATTCTCTCCACCGCAAAATGAGATCTTGTTATTACGCGGCCCTTACCTCTCCGGAGGATATTAAGGAAGAGGAAGGACTCCGAGGCCAGCTTCTGTACAGCACTCGTTTTACGATCTCCCTGTTCATCAGAGCTGATGAGAGACTTGTGACCACAGGAGTCGTTTCTGCACTTCACAACTTGACCCTTCACTTCTACTGTTCCCCGGGTCCCATTTTATCCCGCCGTAAACAGTGCTCGAAGGAAGGTATTAATGAAGATTACAACAAGATAAAACAACAGTGGCCAATGGGAAAGCAGATGGAAGAAGTGTTGCCGACTGGGTGCAAAATATCTGTTGCTCCCGGCTTTTTTACTCTCCAAATACACTAACGCAGTGGAATTCAAACTTTGCGTCGAGCCTTCCAAGGGGCACAAGTTTCGCAGGGGACGTGCGAGAACTTCTGAAAAAAGATGTATTTTTCCTGCAAGTTTACAATGTTAATAAAATATATATACATTCCCTTCCTGCATTATTGCAACTCACACTGGCTGTCCCTCGGCAATGTCATCTTCCGTGTTTTTGAACTGAGACAGGAATTGCACTCGTGCCTTGTTGAAGACAACAATACCAATGTTGAAAACTTCATTGGTAGTGCCCTTGTACAGAAACTTCTACTTTCCACAAACTGAATATTCTCAATGTTCAGACAAGCCGCCAGCCTAAAAAAGAAGTTGCTGCTTTGTAAAAGGAAGATTAAAGCATTGATGATTACTTTCGTAATCGCAACCTTGCTGATGCTGACATTGCAAAGTGACTTCCTCGAAGACGCCGACAATAAACATAATAGGCGTGTCTAACCACTTACACCTAGTGTTTCCGCGGGTCTAGTCTCCTTCCTCCATCGCCTAGAACCACGTGTTCTACTTAGTAGTCCAGATCTTGGACTTAGCATACGCCACTGATATATACAATATAAACGATTATGTGAAGTAATGGACAACAGAAAAGCAGCAACGAATTGTGTTATGACCAACAGCGAAGGAGCTAAATGTGCTGACCACTTGTTACTCGTATCCACCGAAAAAAACATCTCCCGGATCTGAACCTCATAAAGGCAGTTGCACCACGGCGTTTACTTGAATACATGGTTTTTAAATCAACTTCGCAGTAATCTACAAAAGTTGCATTTGAGTTGTTTAACGTGACTTCTCGACCTCTTCAGATTCATCTCGTGGAATAGTAGAAAGAAATTAACAGAAATGTTCTTGTCTTATCCAGAATCCGACACCGCGACCTTTAATTTCACAGTTTGTTACTCCCGGGTTCGAATTCCGGCCTGTGCATGGGTGTTCTTTGTGAGTGTATCCTCATTAATTTAACCATATCTTCACTCATCCTCATCTTCGCGAAGTAAAAATAAACCAAACCAGTCAACCAATCAACAATTCGGAGGATGATACATTAACCACTACATCACAAATGCCAGTAACTTGGACAATACATTCTCTACTCTCAGAGAGACAAAAATAATTTGAACTAGTTTTGGGTTTGATAGTAGAAAGGAGAAATACAGCAAATGGTAACTCGATTCCACAACTCACAGTACACTGTATAAACAGGCTCTACCTTGCAGCATTTCTCCAATGTAATTATGGAGACCTTCAAGCGCCAGTCAGGAAAAAAAGAGAACAAATAACAGGCATGAAACATACTCTCACCCCCTCATCCTCCCCCATCAAAATATGATCGCATCTCCTGCAAGGCGATAACGCCATTCAAACATGATGGGAGGAGGGTTGAAGAGACGAAACATTTTATTGATATATGGAAAAATTACACAACATATCTGCATTTTATGCCAGATCTCAGTGAGTTTTATTGTGCTGCTTCAATGATTGAAATGTTAAACAAACAGGGGGAAAAACAGACAGACGCAAATTGATACCATATATTCATCGAAGTGAAGGGAATGAAACGCGAACAGTTAATTCAGTTATATTTTCTTCCCCCGCACGCTGGAATTATTAATAAATATTTGTATAAACTGAAATCCCACCGAAAGGACCATAATTATCATCAAAATTTTAATTTTACTCTGTTTATCTCATAAAGATCACATTTTCCACAACAAACAAATGAGAAAATATATTTGGGCATCATTTTCCACAAGTTGAAACATGCAGCTATTGATTTAACAATAGTGCGACATAAGAATAATATTTCTGAAGCGTTGAGAAAAATACAAGGTAATTGTTGTATCGTTGCTTTTCATAGTTCTTCATTAGAAAGTTCCGTGCCTTACTAGGGTTTCAATCCCAGGTTCCACAGTACGTTACGATAACTAAAAGACTAAAATTATTGCTTCGAGGCTCTTTTTTTTAAAAAAAAAAAAAACATACAAAATACAAACATTTTACAGTGCGGTGCCACAAGATATCCAACATTAATTTGCTCATAATTAATTTCTCTAACTTCAAAGATTTCTGCGCATACTAATTAAGAATAAGTCAATTTAAGAATAGTATAATCAGATTGCAAACAGATGAATAGATATGACGAGCATTTTTACATCACATTTTGTGGGAAGTCGAATGAACTGGAGCTTACTACAACAGACACACATTTATTTTCTACAATTCCAAGTCAAATAATGTTGCCCCGTGTCACTCCAGATAGTTTTCTGAAACAAAATATGTAACACAGTCTGTTTTTATTACATTTAAACATATCTCGAGTTAAAATCCAATACTTCAAGCTGGGGTGCGAGTATGTTTATATTCTTGTCAATTTGTATTGCTTTTCTGCCTTTGTAGGGTAATCGTGACAATAATGAAGAATGGAAATTGGATGTAATTGATGAAGAAACACCCAGAAACCTTCTTGATCAGCAACTGGAACCATAAAGGACGAGATTGTTGATTTACAACATTGTTTTTCCCATATTCAATTCAAAGAGATCACAATAAATCATTTACATTGAAATGCTTGTCTCTTTTTCGGACATGTCGCATTTCATTGGCTACAGAGACAATGTTGCACCTTCCACTCCAACGAAAAAAATATCAAATTCGGCGACAAATTTTCGAAGTCTATGGAAGACTTACGGCTATGTTTGTGTGAGGCGGGGGGGGGGGGGGGGGGACCACGAGAATCCATACTGATAAAAACTATCACCTCCTTTGATAGAGACTTAATTTCACACATATTTCGTAGGAAACATTTATTAGGTCATCAACAGTTTTCAAATGGGCGTCGACGACTCTCCAACTTCGTAAAGGGATAATATTTAAAAACGAAAAAGAAAATGCACAAATTTCCTACAGCACCACATAAAAATTTGCGCGTCGAGTCCAGTGGCATTATTTTTCAAATCTGTGGTGCCCTCCATAGAGAAGTTACTCCATAATTTTAAACAGGAAAAGGTGGAGGAGAGTGACACCTTGTTGGATAGATCTCTCTCTTAATTGTAAGTAAATGTTATAGGCAACATTTTTTGGCATGGGTCATCATATTTGGAACGCGATTTCTGGGCAAATCTGAGTCTAAAAAGAACGTACGCAAACGTAAAAGAGAGCTTTGATTTGACCGAGCAGGAGGAATATGTGGACTATTTCGAGCGAGCTCTGGCCACATCAAAGATCTTGTGGTCTTGCACGATCCCTCAACGATGACAGGTATGTGAAAGTTTATTCCAAATATTTCTTATTGATATTTCTTCAGTTGGGATTATGATGTTCATGAGAAATGTTAGATGGAAGGAAACAAATGTTCTTGTAAGTTATTATAGTATCATTAGCTACATCCAAAACGTATCTCTTGATAAAATCCAGTGCCCTTCAGGCTCGCTAAAGGGAGACATCCAGAAGGGATTTACTCCCGTTCCATCGCTTCTCGAAAAGTGGGCGTGTTTCGTCCCGATCCATCGCTCCTGATATCGGAAGTGTTTTTTCCGAGTCAGGTGTTCCCGATCCATCGCTTCCGAAAATAAGGAAATGAACACTCAGAGAATGTATATAAAAATCTGTGCCACACGCACAAACAAAACTAACAAACGTTGTTACACACATAAATATGTGATATATATATATATATATATATATATATATATATATATATATATATATATATATATATATATATATATATCTGTGTGTGTATGTGTGTGTAATCTCGACCCTACTGTACGATGACGTGGAATACACCTAGAAGTTGCAATGCAACCTAACCTAACCAAAACTGAAGTTTCTCCATTCTCCAGTCAGAAAACCTGGAAAGGAAACATACTCATAGTGGTCATATTGCTATTGATTTTATCGGAAAGATTCTCACACACATATACACACGCGCGCGCTTCTGGGGCGATGGATCGGGAACACCTGACCCCAAAAAAACACTTTCGTTATCAGGAGCGATGGATCGGGACAAAAAAAAGCCCACTTTTCGAGAAGCGATGGAACGGGAAGACACCCCAGAAGGTTAGCAAGAGCAAAGGCGGTGGATATCAATTATCGACTCGGCAAAGCCACATGGAGGAACAATCACACGTAATTCAACATATCCAACATGCAAATTAATGGCAATCTATCAAACGACAATCGTCGAGTTACAATATCTAATTACGGAAACCTATTGCTAAAGGACACAACAGCTGAGAGTGATAACTGTAACTTGTCACAGGGGGGTGTCAGGCACGCCAGGACCATTTACAGTTTACGTTTGGAACAAGCTTGCAGGGGGAGCCATTACCTTTTGCAATGAGGCGTAATTAAGTCAACGAGGTCATCACACGATCCATTTATGCTTGTCGGCATCACATTCTGTGGTGTTTAGATCGTAATCACAAAATATCATCACATTTTGCTCCTACATTCGGCACTAGATTGCACGCAGCAAGGTTCCTGATTGTGCATCAGATGTTGCAATTCGCAGTTGATGGAGTTCACAAAATTACTACAATCTTGCATATACAAAGCTAATGCTGGCAAACCTCAATACTAGAGATAATCACAAATGTTACAATCCACCCTCAAGTTGCTCCAATGCTTCAGGCTAAAGTTGCAATCTCATAAAGTGATAACACATGATCAAGTATCAATTTTATTTACACTAGCACTAAACCGTGCACTTCTACTCCTTTATATTAGTAAAAATAAAGATCATGATGTTTCTGTGGGCAGTAGCAAAAATTAAGGACCACATTTACCCATCAGATAGATAGTTGATTTTTAGCTCCATACTTTTCACGCTATACTGTAAATGAGGCATCAAGAATTCGAATTCAAACCCCCATGTATAGCAACTTAAACAAAGGTACTCAGAAATAAGTCGAAGTTAAATATACAGTTGCCATACACAATACATTTAACATAGTGATAATATCAGTATATTTTTTTTTCATTTTGCAAGAAATTCAGGAAGTCAATATGCGTCGTAAATGTTAAATATGTGGTTCTTTTGTCACCTCGCAGACGTCTAGACGATAATCTCTTTTTTGTTTCATTTCCTACAAAAATGTTAGTGGTGATGGTTTCAATGTTACAGTAAATGCGGATGTTTTTCTTTACACAAACACCCTATTTTCTGATATTCAGAGAATCACGTGCGAATGTAATGTCGGAGGGAGGGTCCTTCTTACATTTCGTATGAAAGTATCAATGGACACTAGCTTGATACATAACAATTACCAAAAATATACAGGCTGCAGCAATTATACTTCAAGAGTGCATGAAGATTTAGAAAATGCGACAATTGATAGATACGAAAAATGTCGATAAAGGCAAAACAGAAGAAAAGCACAATACATGGCAATTGAAGAACAGTCAAGATATTTGATATTAGAAGAAGGAAAATAATATGTTTAAAAAAATAAAATTAAATTAAATTTAAAAAAGGTGAGAATTGAGGATTTAAAATAACTAAAGACGGAAGGCATAAAACGGATCAAAATTAAACAGCATCTTTTAAGATTGCAACGTGACCTCTAAAACAAAATCCAATTATTTCAATATGATAGTAAAAGTAGAATAACACAAGGAGAAGAAATTTGGCTTAAAAAAAGAATCAAAATTAGGCTCGATAGAAATTGATATTTGGACAGAGTTTACTTAGACATGTCAAGAGGATAGAAGGAAACATAGCTGAAGAAAGCGCTAAAGTGGATTCTAAAGGAAAAGAGGAAGTGAAGAGACTAAAAATTACTTTGGTATTAGAATATAATGTGAGAGAAAGGATTTACAGAAGGAGGCGTAAGAGAGACCAACAAGAAGAAAGATAAGGTAAGAGATCGGCAAATGGATGGGTAGGAAAATGCATTGAACACTGTACAAAGAAGTAATAAATATATATTATTATATTAAAGGACCATTTACCAACATCTAAAAATAAATAAAAATCTTATCTCAAGACAAAATATTCTGTAATCAAAAAAATTATATTGAGTTGTACATGATCACCTGGTTCTATAGTCCTGAAATTCCAATTGACTGATTGATAAATTTGTTGTTTCTTTTTATTTCGTTTATCTGCTACTTTTGGTTAACGCGAGAATGAGTGATGATATGATGAAGGGACACTCACAAAGAACACCCATGCCCAATCCGGGATTCGAACCCGGGACTCCTGGCGTCATAGTGCACTGTGCTAACCAATCCGCTGACATTTCGATGTCATACGTTTAGTTTTTATAGGAAATCTGATACGACCAATGGCGTTTCCCACCGAACTGTTTACAATATGGATCGTACGTAATTTATGTGTGTAACGGAAGCTGAACAAACATGACCTACGTGGTCAAACAGCAAAGCAGGGAACAAGCTGAATTGGATATGATCCTCGCATCAGGAACGAAGATATATATAGTATTCTATCTAATGCAAACTCACGGAGGAAAGAAACTGTATGATAACATTGAAGGAGAATCATGTAGCGGGTTGAGCTTAGTTTTATCATACCATGATTTCAAATTTAATCCACACACTTTTCAACCATGAATTTCTGATCAACTATATTTACTCTGGCATATTACATCTTTCCTTGTATTTGTATTTTACGTCATATGTATATTTTGGGTAATCGTGACGATAAAATGAAGGATTGTGAGATGAAGTTGACAAAATTATACGGAACACGCATGCTCGAGGAGGGAAATGAAAACAGAATCGCTAGACCAATCAAGCTGATTATTATCTAATTAGTAGTAGTAACTACAAAATCCAAGGTATTCATTATTTCAGACAGTAAATTTTTATATTAGTATTTGTAAAAGTTGAAGTCCACTTATTACTATAGGAAATTGTAAGATTTACTTTGCGATCAGTGCTACATGCACATACTAGTGAAGTACGTGTACTTCCTAAAACATTCTACACTCAGTCGGATCCTTGCTAACAAAAAGTCCCGGCAACGCCTCTAAATGTCGACAAAAACAACCTGCCTGTAAATCAGAAGGCGGACAGTGATTTAAAAGCTTGGATTATGGGAGAAGACACACTAAAAGATTAATGTTTAGCTTGAATTTAAAGACTCATCGGTCTGAGGCAAAAAGGTTATATCCCAACACATACTTTATACTGTTAGCTGACGACGTCCGTCGGTTCCTTGGGGAAGGAATCTCCCAACAAAAATTAGAAGTGCTGAAGACGAAAAAAAAGCGTTTACGCTTCAATTGTTGGTTATTTTAAACCATTTTGACTAATCGCGATGATGGGGTTGAATGGCGATATAAGATGGATGAAGGAACAAACACATATGGACGACACAACACAATTCATTTAGAGGTTACTTCCTGGTAAGCTCTTGCATATTGGAAATTCTCGATCATCGTATGTACATTAGGGTGGAGTGAAAATGGGCTAAAAAAATTTTTTTTTGAATTTCAATTAGCTAGATATGTCAAAAGGTGCCAATAGATCAATAGAACACTGTGTAAAAATTTCAAGACTTTTGAACAATATTTTGATCGCCCTTCGCAACCTTTTATTTTGCAATACTAAGCGACATTACAACTATATAACGGTATAGTCAGTCAATAGTGACTATTAGTCAGTTTAGTCACCTTAAAACTCAGTTAATGCAATCAAATGCCACAAACAGTTACAAGGTGAAGTGAGAGAAGTCACGTTTCGACTCGAACGTCGGCATTAGCTGTCGAGAAGCGATGCGTGCACGGATGAAGCCATCTCGCGATTTGTGTCCACAAACAGCTTTCGCCACCTCGGTCACAATCTTCACGTGTCTTTCCACAGCCTGTGTGCGGTTGGGGAATTTTGAGAAGGTGAGAGTTGGAGTCACCACCGTCGTGATGAGATCCCTGAGCTGAGTGTCCGTCATTGCCTTGATTACGGGAGGGTCCGAGATAGGGCAGACGGCCCAGTCGATCACGTTGAAGTATTCCACAGCGTCGAAATTGAGTTTTGCGGGAACCTTAAACCTCCGTATTTGTCCACTGGGGTCTGCTGCAGCTCTGGCCTTCATCACTCGTCGCCAGACCAGCTCACGTATGTGTGGTCGATGGTCCGTCATCATGGCCAGGAGCAGATTCTCCGGGTGAGCGAAGTATGCATTGCGATGAATGACTGGGTCAACGATCAATCTTCTTGTGCTTAGGGCTGAGGTATTGTCACTTGACGAGCATCTGGTGAAGGTGCCTAGCTCCATCTTTGCTTGACCAGTGGGCTTTTACGGCGAACCACGTTGGAGCATATACGCGAATGATGAACGTCACCAGCTTTTTCAGATTCTCTGACGGTTCCATGTTGCTTACATATAATCGGAGGATTCGATTTGCATTGCCAGATTGACGCTACATTCACCTTTGCCAATGCTATTGCACGTTTCCAGTAGACAGCGCTGATCTGTGCTCAACTCCTTCGGGTCAACATTGGACAGTTGCTCGGTCAGCTGCACTGGTGCAAATGAGGAGACAGGCTGTTCGCTACACGTCACTAGCCGCTTTCCGATATCTCCACAGAATCCGTGCGAGCCTGTAGTCGTGCCATCGAGTGCCTGGAATAGATGGTGCAGGGGCAGCTCATTGGCATGGAGCAGACATACCAGCCACTGCAGAGGACGCTCCAAGGTTTCTTCCAGTCGGAGGATAACGCCGGCTGTGTGTCTCATGTTCACATTTGTACCGTGACACCCTACAACTTTAATGTTCTCTGTCTGCGCATTCCTCTCTTTGAAACTAGCGACTATTGACTCAGCTATGTCTTTGCTGGAGCCTGATGGCGGAGTCGTGTGGCTGAAGTACGAAGAACCAGCCTCTGTAATGATGCTTATGTGTTCTTCCATGAGGGTTCTTCTGTGTTACTTGTTGTCGTCGCCGAGAACTTGTGTCAAAGTTTGATCCTTGTGGCGATAAAAAAATACTGCCTTATGCCAGTGTGAGTGTGGTCAAAGTGGTCATCATTCTGCTGGAGTTCCTTACGAGTTTTGCTGCGTTCTCGGCGGATCTTGCTTCGATCGATTACTTTAGATCGGTCGATTGGCGACACGAGACCAAGATCATGCAGAACTGATGTTGCTAATACAGCAGCCGATCCATCCGAGACTCGGATCCGATCGCAAGCTTTAGTGAGTGAAGGTAGAGAGATTGTCATTTTCTTACATTGGCGATTCTGCTTTGGCTTAGTCTTGACTCATTCTGTATCTGGAATGTACTCATCGCCAGTGGCACTGACCGACGGGTACGTGCCATCTTCGGCACTGTCGGCAGAATCGGCTTGACCTTTACTCTCAACGGTCCTCTGCTTCTTCATTCGTTCGAGATTGGCTTCCTCTCTTTCAGCTTTCTTCTTCAATTTTGACGTCTCCTCTTGATCTATACTGCTGATTATCATCTTTTTTAGTCCTCTCTGGTCTTCAAGGAAATGACGTTCCTTTGCCGGAACTTTGAATTCTTTCGCGCATTTGCAGTTGGAAACCATGTCGAAGCACTTGCATTTGCTGAGATCAAACAGATTGTACCTCTGTCGCGAAAGTCCGAGAGTCACCGTTGGCAGTTGGGTTGATCCTTTTTCCCTTTTTCCCTTTGTAGACTTTTAGGATTGTGTTGTATTGTCGTGGAACCATCTGAGTTTTTCAATCGCTTGTGCGTGAGTTACTGTTGGAAGTGAGGCCCTTTCCCAGATCTCCTCGACTTCATAGCACAGTTTGTTTGAGTTGGTATTTTAAGTCCACTTTATGCACAGTAAGGCTAATCGGGACTGGACCTACAGTTTAAGGTGGGATCCGAACCACTTGTGCCTCCACCGGGTATCGAACCCGGGACCCCTTGATTACAAGGCAATGGCGCTACCACTGCGCCATGGGGGGAGGCATAGCACAGTTTGTGAGATATATCCAAAAATGATGGGTATTTTCCATTGTCCGTCCTCAGGTCTGGTCGCAGTTGAATATATTTCTTCATGAGATCGGTGTAGGTCGGCAGAGTATTGGTCGGTAGGTTTCGTGGAGAGCCAAATATCTCTTGTAACTGCCATCTCTCTGAAAATGGAAGTTCTGGGGATGGAGATATCCTGAGGATAACATGATGTCCCCAGGATATCCCAAGGACATCCTGGGGATAACGTGTGTTGTATAGGTACGCTATAGGGCAAATGGCACATTTTCCATATTCTAGCTTCTAAAAATAAAATAAATAAAAATTTTTACTCCACCCTAATATACAACACACGCTATCCCCAGGATGTCCTTGGGATATCCTGGGGACATAATGTTATCCTCAGGATATCCCCATACAATGTATAGGTAAGCTTAAGATGGCCGAAACCTTTTCAATAAGTAGCTCGCTTAGATTCGCTACTTAATAAGCCATGCTGAAATCAAACTGAATCAGGCTACAAAGTTATAAAAAGGGTTAAAATGCCAATTATTTCAATAAGGTGAAGGGCGATCAAAGAGTTGACAGAAAATAATATGATTTTGCAGGATTCTTACTATGGACAAATGGCACATTTTCCTTAGTCTAGCTTATAAAAATAAAAATAAAAGTTTTTTCACTCCACCCTAATGTACATTCCCATTGAACAGTAACACAATCTGTGTAACATATATTTTCTGGAAGATCAATAAGGTGTCTTCTCCAAATTATTGTAACTGAAATGTACAACGATTATTATTCAAGCAATATAGGAGTGCATATAATCTACACAATCTTTATTGCTTAATTGCTACTGCTCCTACTACTACAGGGAGTCCATAAAGTCCTGCAAAAAACTAAAACTCTATAACTTTTTAGCTGTTGGGTTTAACAATACACATGTTTTGGGTGAGAAGGGTGGAAGTTTAAAGTTTTGTTCTGCCCACACTGCTCAGTGACGCTTGCACTGGTAATCACGTGATCATGTGACTTAAGATGGCGTCCATCCAGAAAAAGGCACAGTGTGTTCTGTGGTTTGCAAAGTTAAAATCTTGTGTTTCAGTGCAGAGAATGTTCCAGACAACATATGGGAAACCACCCCCAGCAAATTCAAGTATCAAGAGATGGTATGAAAAGTTCAAGGCAACGGGAAGTGTGTCAGATTTGCCACGCAGTGGAAGACCAGGATCGAGTGACGATGTGATTCAGTCAGTGCAGGACAGCGTGCATCGGAGTCCAATGAAATCGCTGAAACGAAGATCACTGGAACTGGGAATACCGATGTCAACATTACACAAGATCGTACGCAAGAAGGTGAAGGCCCGTTAAAATTTGTACACGATCTGAAAGACGAAGACTGTGACATGAGAATGCAGTTTCTTTACGAAAAATTTCCAGGTAGATGGATTGGCCGAAGAGGGCCCACACCTTGGCCTGCAAGATCACCAGACTTAACATCTTGCGATTATTGGTTGTGGGGACATGTAAAGACCGAGGTGTATTCACAGAAACCAGCTAATCTGGATGACCTAGTGTTTGGACGTGAATGGTGCACAATTGGAGGTTTGGCGATGAACCTAACAAGCAGGAAATAAACTTTGAACCTTGCTGTAAGTACACACAAAATATTTTGTTAATAAACTTAATAGTTTTTAAGTTATAGAGTTTTAGTTTTTTGCAGGACTTTATGGACTCCCTGTATTTTAAAAGATTCCCAGAAATTCAAAGAACATTGTCCATTTCGAAAAATTGCCACCATATTGAATCTCCAAGGCGCTCTTTTTTTTAAGCAGGGGGGGGGGGTTCACATTTTCTTCATCAAAGGTCGCATGTTGCTACTTTTTCGTCTGTGAATTCCCGACTATTAGAGAAAATATCAATATTATGTATATGGTTACGTATGTACAGGCGTTATTAAAAATGAAGAAGAATTCGAGAAGATTACTAATACACGCCCCTCTTCCAACATTAAATGTGAACGTTGACATGTACGAGACTACTCGCCTGTGCTATTTGGCCTATTAAGTACGCAACAAAAGGGAGAAAGCACCTATCATGACGGCGTGAAAGAGCTATGAATCTTAGACTGTGTGTCTACTCAATTATTATATTTCCTTGTCTGCAAATCATCTATTCCACGCAAAACTGGAACACAATTCTTTACTTGCACTGCAGGAATGACTTAAGGGAGCCTTTTCTAGGTCCAGCAGACTCCAGTGTCTAAACTGAACGCCTAATGGAAGGCTAATGCATACCTGTCACCTGGCATCTCTTCCCCCTAGTCTTCCGTTATACTGTTAGCTTACGACGTCCGTCGGTTCCTTGGATTTCCATTAGCCCCTTTTGTTCCGTTGTTGTCTCTTCTCAACACACATATTGTCCCACACTAACAGGCAAAAAGCTTCTTCATACTGGCTGCATTGTTTCCATCAGCAGGCTTCAACCTGTAATGGTTACAGTGCTGAGATGTTCTTCTTCTACTTTTCCCCATTATCGAGACAAACTAAACGCGAAACTGAAACGTGTCAATTGACACAAATATGTTGACTCCAGCAACATTCAAGTGCATAAACTATACTGATGCATCACATGGTATTTTTATCATTTGCTGCTCCGTTTGACGCACAAAAAATGCATCAATTGAGATCAAACAGGATCATTGCAGAGAATCTAAAATACATGTTTAACTGTGTCAAATGGGGCACCGCGATTTTATGCATTTAGAGTTCCGAGTTTAAATTCTCATTAAAGTTATAATTGATTGTCTGAAGTTGGTGAAAGAATAAACACACATGAACAGAACTCAAGATGAGCCCAACAGAGAATTATACTTGCTGAGAGATTAGACGCCAGAGCCTCGTTAGTCTACAAAATGCAGTCCAGGGTTTACTAAGTTTGATTTATTTTACTTCGCTTTTCCCCACTTGGGCTCATCGCGAAGATGAAGATGAGTGATGATATGAATAAATGGATAAAAGAACAATGACAAACACATCATGATACCATACAACGTGAGCTCCACGGAGGATTTTACTGGCTTTGAGTCCAAAGTCAAGGCCTCACCAGTCTGCAAAATGCATCTAGAGTGTACTACGTGATGGAAAGGTTGACATTTATTTAAGTGTCTTCGCAAAGGGTCACTAGTTACACCCCGGGTGAACTACGTCGAAGAGAGGTTGATATGTGGGTGTCCTCAGAAAGGGTCACCCTACTACACCAGCATTAAAGTTAAAAGTGAACATATTTACTTTATTTAGATGAAATGATGACGATGAAAGATGAACTGAGGGACGTCTGGCTTCGCAGCGTGTTACGTTGTTCACTCCGCCACGGGGGCAGGAGGGTAATTCCACTTTGAAAATGGTAATGGAGAACAGATTTATTTCACACAGATATAAACTAATATCACAATCGATAGGAATCAAATTAGTCACATCGTTCATGCAGAAACCGACAGCTTTTACCGAGCACTTCAAAATGAATAGCAGAATCATGGTATCGGGCGAAATCGAACGAAACGAATGGACATTGGCCTCAAAAACCGGGGGGATGGGAGAGGAGGTATTGATGTATCTGTGGTGTGAGCTATGATTCCAATCTACACGTTTGAAATACTCTACATTTGATTCGCCATCTCTTGGTAGCAGTGAGCGAGAGAATGGCTCAAAGTACTAATGCTAGTAGATAAATAAACCTTTAATGGGGCTGATTTGATCTACTTATGTGTACAGGAATGAGTTGATACAATCCATGGATTTTGAGGATAGTGAGTAGAAATTCTTTTTGAAGTTCGTGATGAAACTAACTCATGAACATTACATGGCACAGAAAATATTCCGAGGTAAGGAAACAGGATATGAGCACGCATTTACAACGAAGTGCAGTATTAGCTTTACATCCATTACTTCGCAACATATACTCAAACTTCTGTAAATTACTGTGAACTGATAATAAATTAGTAAATTAAATTCTTAACTCGTTACCTCACACATTGTTGGCAATCGCAAGTCTTTTTCAGGATTTTAAGTTCCGTTCGCTGTTTGTTATACAAATGAATGAATGCTGAATGGGAATATATTTCACGAGTACCTATGTGCATATGCGTACATGCACAGAGACCAAAAAAATAATATGTAAAGCCAGGCACTTTTGTTATTAAAGAAGCATGGTTGTCATGACGACTCGTACTCACTCCCTAATAAAGGGATGTTATAGTCAACATCCGTGGCAGAGTGGTGAGCGTACCAAGCCCAAGATCCCAGGTTAAATCTCTCTTCATTCATTTCATCATTCATCTTCATCGTCGTGATTAGCCAAAAGTGGCCGAAAATTGGCAAAATAATCCGTTCACAACGAAAATAAAGGGATGTTATAAACATTCCTAGAAACATTGTGCGGATTAAGTTTCATAAAAAAAAAGACGGGTAAAGGGTGTTCCAAAATCAACGCAGGATTTAAAGTGTGCGCCATTTTTTCCCCGCAGGGTTGGTCACATGTAGTAAACACCTTGCCATTAGTCAATATAGAACGTTACACGACGGAGGGGCGAGTGACGATCGTTAAAATTCAATGCAAGTACGAAGAATGTTTCGCTGAGACAGTGCGCAAATTATGTGACATTTTCGGTAGGAGAAACGTCCCAAATGAAACAACTGTGAAAAGACTAGTTGAAAAATGTGAGCAAACAGGTTCGATTGGAGACGATAAAAAGCAAGGCCGACCTCGTACCGGCAGTTCAGCCGAAAATGTCGCCGCTGTGAGCGATAGTATTGCGGAGTGTCCCAAAACCTCAGTGGTATAGAATTTTGTCAAAATAATCCGAGAGTGTCAAATGCGTCGTTGAGGACATTTGTCAGATATCTATTCCACATTCAAAGGCAATGTTTACCCTTTCAAATAATGTAATAACTTTGCCAATAATAAATATTTTTATTTTAATTTTAATAAATCCTGCGTTTCTATTGGAACATCCTTTATAATAAAATTCAAAAGTGCATCAAATATTCAGCCGGTTATAATATTCCGTTTCCTCGCCCGTTGGCCTTCCTGATGAATGTCTACACGTATTTACAAAACACCGTTGCACAGAACGTGCAGGACTTCATTAAAATGGCACTGGGGTACAGTTCCACGCAGAACACAGCAGCAACGCGGAGTTTGTGGTCAGTTAATCCAGCAGCGTAAAATCCCACACCGTTGGGCATGGCGCACTGCTGCCCCCTGGAGTCCAATAAGAACAATTGAGTAGCAAGCTCGCATTGCGCTAGCGTGGGGGAACTGCCGTGCAACCAAAGGAATTCAACCGAACATCTGTATGTTTAGGTGGAAAGATGCCAATTGTGGCGACTGTAACAACCAAGAACAGAGCTCTACTGCACGGATTACCATAATAACGTTTTTCTTCCACTGAACGTTTTTTTTACAGGCCTTTTCATGGCAATTTTGCGCCAAAAAAAATCACCACAATACATGAAAATAAGGTATAGTCCTGGACAAACTTAAAGAAACTCGGACCTTTTCTTCCTCACAATGGTGACGAGGAGTGTGGCTACCACATATCCCTTACATGTTGCTAGTTCTTGTAAGGACACCCAGTGGACGTGTGGTAGACTACACGCCTTGTCAACAGCGTGAGGAAGATACGACCCGAGTTAATTTTGGTTTACCCGGAACTATACATTATATATAAAGCAACAAGGTGGAAAACAATACACTCCGTGGCCTCTTCGTATATGTTACTGCATGAAAACAAACCTTCTTTTTGCCTTGAGTCACAACATGAATATTCTAAAATCAGTCTAATTTTTACATATCTAATCTAACGTAACCAATATGTATACAAAAGAATCAGAATATGTGTGATCATGAAATCAAAAACTTACCAAACAGCAGTAGAGAAAATGCAGTAATATCTTTAGACACTTACCTGAAACAGAAAGAA